>NC_082414.1:0-642727 GCF_004011695.2 Ascochyta rabiei
CCCTAAACCCTAACCCTAACCCTAACCCTAACCCTAACCCTAACCCTAACCCTAACCCTAACCCTAACCCTAACCCTAACCCTCTTCCTACACTAAAACCCTAACACTTACTCTTACACTTTCTCTTCTTTACTCCTACTTTCTTTCTTCCTTCTTCTAACCCTTACTCTTACACCCTCTCCTACTTCTAAACCCTCCCTCTTCCTTACCTTTACTTACACTTACTACTCCTTTTACACTCATCTCTACTCTTTCTCTTTTACCTCTACTCTTCTCTTCTTTCTCTTCTTTTCTCTTACCCTACCCTCTTTCCATACACTAAAACCCTAAACCTTACTCTTACTTACACTCTCTTCTACTTTCACCTTAACCTCTTTTTTTCTTACTCTTTCTTAACTCCTTCTTCTTAACTCTTTTTCTCTATCTTTTTCTTATCTCTTTTCTTTTTTACTCTTAACACTTACCTTCTCCTACCTACCTCTTTTTAACTCCTTACTCTCTTCTTCACCTTACACTTACCTTCTTTTTCCTTCTTTACAACTCTAAAACCTCCTTCCTTCTTTTTTCTTTTCCTACTCTTTCCACTTACTTCTCTCTACTAACCTCTTTTCTAACACTAAAACCCTAACACTCTTCTTACTCTAAAACCCTAACCCTTTTCTCTACTACTACTACTTCTACCTCTACTCCCTTTTTCCCTTTTCTTTTCTTTTCCTCTACTCTTTCTATTCTTTCTTCTACTTTTCCTTCTATCCTTACTTCTCTTTCTACTACTACTTTTACTCTTACTTTCTTTTTCTTACTTTCTTCACACTCTACTTTACTTTTCTTCCCTCTCTTCTATTTTCACCTCCTTCTCTTCTACCCTTTTTTTCCCCAACCCTTAAACTCCTCTAACTCTTCTTTCTAACTTAACCCTACCCCTTACCCTTACACTCTTCTTCTTTAACTCTCTTACTCTCTTTCTCCCTCACCCCTACATTTTCTCCCTCTTTTTCACCTTCACTTCTACTCTCTTCTTCTTAATTCTTCTTCTTAACTCTCCTTCTCTTTCTACTTTTTTACTCCTAACACTTACTTCCTTCTACTTACTTTTTTTTCACCTCTTACTTTCTTCTTTAACCTACACTCACCTTCTCCTTCTTTTTCTAAAACTTTACTACAAAACTCTCTTTCTTCTTTTTTCCTTTTCTCACCTTTCTTTTCCTCAACCTTTACCTACTCTTCCTACACCAAAACCCTAACACTTTTCCTACACTAAAACCCTAACCCTTTTACAATCTAAACTCCTTCTCTACTACTACCTCTTCTACTACTTCTACTACTTCTTTTCTCTTTTACTTATTACCTCTACTTTCTTCTCCTTTTTCCTACTTTCTTAACTCTTAAACACTACTTTTTCTTTAACTTATTCTACTTCTTCCTTCTCTTTCTTCTACTCTTTTCTACCACTTACTACATCTTTCTCTTTTCTTCTACTTTTACTTAAAACCCCAACCCTCTTCCTACACTAAAACCCTTATACTTACTCTTACACTCTTCTTTATTCTTACATTAAAACCTTTACACTTTCTCTTCCTTATCCCTACTTTCTTCCTTCTTCTAATCTTTACTCTCTACTTCTCTCCTTAACTCTTCCTCTTACACTCTACCCTCTCTTACTCTTAAATTCTTCTTTCCTCCTACTTTCTCTCCCTCACCCTTACCTTTACTTCTACTTATTTCTACTTTCACCCTCTTCTCTACTCTCTCTTTCCTACCTCTACTCTTCTCTTACACTTAAACCTTACTCCTTACTTTTACTTACACTCTTACCTCTACCTCTTCTCTTTCCACACTCTCTCCTACTTTAACCCTAACCTCTCTTCTTACACTAAAACCCTAACCCTCTTTTTACTCTAAAACCCTAACCCTTACACTTATTCTCTCCTTCTTCCTTACTCTACTCTCTTCCTTACTTTACTCTTCTCTTTATTCTACTCTCTCCTACTTCTTCTTCTCTTATCTTTTTCTTCCCTCTACTCTTCTACTCACAATACCTATTCTCTAATCCTTACTACTTTTCTCTATCCTTTCTACTTTTCTTATCCTTTCTACTTCCCTTATCCTTTCCTTTCCTTACTCTACTACTCCTAATCTTCTCTACTTTTTAATAATCTTTCTTTAAACTACTACTCTTTCTTTTCCTATTCTCCTTCTTCTCTCTTTTTTAAAACTTTAAATTTTACTCTTCTAACTTTTCTCCAAACCCTATCTCTCTTCTCACACTAAAACCTAACTATTACTATTACTTTCTTCTCTACTTTCTCTCACTCTATTCCTTACCTTCTTCCTAACACATACACTTACTTTCTCACTTACCCTCTCTCTATCTTACTTATTCTCTTTCTACCTTTCTCTTCTCTCTCTAATTTTTTACTCCTAATACTTACTCTCTTCTTCTTATCTTTTCTACTCATCTTTTCCACTTACTTTTCTCTACTACTCTCTTTTCTAACACCTTAACTTTCTTCCTTCTCTCTTTACACCTATATTTACTCTTTACTCTATCTTTTACTCTACTAACTTAATTTTTTTTTACTTTTCTCTCTAAAATTACACTTTCTTCCTATACTAATATTCCCACCTTTATCCTTACACCTTCTTTCTCTTACTCTTACTTCTTCTCCTACACTTAACCCTACTCTTCTCTTTTATTCTTACTCTCTTTCTTACAACTTACTTTCTTTATTTTTTAAAACCTTCTACTTTTATCTCTCTTTTTAACCTTCTTCTCTCTTCTTTTCTTTTATTTACACTACTTTTACTTCTTACCCTACTAACTTTTCTTTTCTAAACTTATACTCTCTTTCTATACTAACACCTACCTATTATTCTTACTCTCTTCTTAACCTACTTTACTCTCTTATCTTTCTTTCTTAAACATTATTTTCTTCTTAACTAACCTCTTTTAACTTCTTTTCCTTTTCTTCTACTTCTTTCTTCTATCCTTACCTCTTACTTTCTTTACTCTATTCTTATTCTTTCTACTTTTCTAAATTTTCTTCTCAATCTCTCTCTTCTTTCTATCTCTTATCTCTTTCCCTAAACTCTTTATAAACTCTTTAAACATATACTCTCTACTTTTTACTTCTTTTTATACCTTTTCTCTTCTTTTCTCCTTATTTACTTCTTCCTCAACCTTTTTAAATTTCTAACAAACTACAACTTTCCTTTTTACTTTACTTTTTCCTTTCCTTCCTCTTTCTACACTTTTTCTCTTCAACCTTCTTTCTTTTCTCAACTTTTACTCTTTCTAATCTTTCTTTTCTTTTCACCTTCTATTTAACTACTCTTTTATTTCATACATCTTTTAATAAACTAACTTCTTCTTCTACTTTCTTCTCTTCTTTTTAATTCTTTCTTTTCATCTTTCTCTATTTTCTACTCTTTTTTCTTCATTTACTATCTTTACATCTTAATCACTTTAAATATCTTTTCTAATACTTTTACACTCTCTCTTTATTAAATACTACATTTAACTATCTTTTCTATCCTACTAACACTCTTTTAACAATTTTTTACCTTTTTCTACTTCTCTTCTTACTTTATCCTCTCTACTATTCTCTTCTCTTAACAATTCTTTCATTTCTCTTTTCTTTCCTTTTCTTCTTTTATACATCTCTTAACCCTATCTCTGCTACTTGCGCGCTGTTATACTGCTGCATGAACAACGCTACTCTAATTGCTACTACCATTGCGTTGCTGAAAAAAATTCGCCTTAAAACCGCTCTCTGTACCGCTTATCTATCTCTACAACTGCCTCTTCACTCTTGTGTAACACTTGACGGGCCTACCGCCCACCCACTTTCTCTTCTTCACCCTGCTTACCTGCTACTCTTCTCTATCCCGCTTCACGGTCTTAAACACCTCCCCTCCTTCACTCTTAACCGCATCGCTCCGGGGGCACATCCACGGGCCCCCCCGCCCAACCCTCTACCCCCCTCTCCCGTGATACCTTATCACGGGCCCACCGCCCACCCTTATTCTACTCTCTTCTCTCCTTCATCCTTTGCTCGTGATGCCTTATCACGGCCCCACCCACCTCCCCTCTTTCTCCTTTACCCTCTACCGCCCTGCCCAACTGCTTTGTGACACCTGACGGGCCCTCCGCCCGCCCCTCTCTCACGCACTACGGCATCTACGGGTTCAGGAATGCCTTTCTGGGCTGCGGCACCACAATCGGATTTGCTAAACTTCCCCTAACTACTGTTCTATCTTGTGACAATACTATGTAAACGCCCAAAACACCTTGCTCTACGTCATTTTTATCCCGTTCCATCTTTCTAATCTACCTAATACCCTGTTTAAATGCCCTTTCCCTCTACCATTTATTCTTATACCCGATTTACAAAGCAACCAACCCTGCCTAATCCAAATTCGCGCGATCAACGCGATTGACGCCCTCTTGCACGAACAACTTCTTGTACCTCTCCTATCCACCATCCTGCTGGCTCTTCTACCTATTGCGCATGTCTTTCTTAACTACTCTACTATCTATCTAAATTTACTTTGTCCTGACTCTCACTTTCTTCAATACGCACGGCTGCTTTCGGATAGGGACTCACTTGGTTTGGTCTGCTCTCTCCGGATTGTGGGCTCTTCCTGGATCGGGGCTCTTCTTAAATAATGGCTCTTACTACTTGGGGGCACTGATGTGGACTCCCTTGGCTTGCAGGGACCACTTTCGGGCCACTTTGGGGGACTACTTTCGGACCACTTAGGGTGGCGCACTACTTGGCGCGCTACTTAGGGAACCACGTAGGGAACTACTTGGAACCACTTGGATTGGGGACCTACTCGGGTTGGACGTGCCACTAGGTGGGCAACCACTTGGGTTGACGCACTACTTGTGGAACTACTCAGGGAACCACGCGGGTTTGTGCTGACTACGCGGCTTGATGCTGACCATGTGACTATGTGGATTGATGCTTACTGCGCGGGTTAATGCTTACTACGCAGGTTAATGCTGACTATGCGGGTTGGTGCTAACTACGTGGATTGGGGGATCCGCATGGGTTGGGGGCTCTACTTGGGTCGGGGGCTCTACTTGGGTTGGGGGCTCTACTTGGGTCGGGGGCTCTACTTAGGTTGGGGGATCCGCATGGGTTGGGGGCTCTACTTGGGTTGGGGGTTCTACTTGAGTTGGGGGATCCGCATGGGTTGGGGGCTCTACTTGGGTTGGGGGGCTCTACTTGGGTTGGCGGGTATTACTCGGGTTGGCGGGTATCACTCGGGTTGTGGGGACTACTTTGGTCGGTGGCCCTTCTCTGGGCGTTTCTTTCTACGTCTCTGAAGTGTCTGTGTTGCTATTTGGCTGTTTTGCACTTTCTGACTTGTGATCACCATGCAGTCGCAAGTCAGCCTACAGCACGTTTCTCCTGACTTCTCCTGACCTAAGGTTTCAGGTTACGGTTATATCAAACACATTCTTTCTAGTCTGCTAAATACGACTGCACATGCCCCTCCTCCCAAGCATATAGGAAACGACACATCTGGCTCGCGTCTCTCTGGCCCATCTTGATCTTTAATCCGAGCCACTTGTAAAGCCGGAGCTCATCGCTACCGTGCACAATCGCGGCGTCTTACATCTGCTGCTCCAGCCATGGCGTGCACATCAGTGGCTGGCAGGCAAGCAGCGCAGCTACTGCTCTCTGGAGCACTCCATCGTACTGGCAAGGCACATGCATCCCTTATGTCTTAAACGCACCCTGTATGCTTGTTTCCTCCCACTTGTTGCAGATGGCTTAGGGCGCCCAGCAGTAAAAACACCGCGCATACTTCTCCCACTTCACTTAGTGCATAGATTTCACCTTAGACTCCATTAATGTCATCTGCGCTCCGCTGGCCTTTGAACAGTCCTTCCAGTCGTGGCGCGCCGGGTCAGCCTGAGTGGCCATGCAGATGGCGCACGCATTGCTCCAGCGCTGGAAGTGCTGCTCTAGCCGCTCCAGGTCATATACTTTTTGTTCCGTCCTTCGCCATTGCCGGATCTTAACCCTCCGCTCTTTAACGACTATAGCTCGCTCTATACATCTGCGCTGCTCCTCTGCTGCCACCGCCGCGGTGTCGGCCTGCGTCTCCTCTGGCTCTTCCTGCTCTTCTTCGACGGCTTGTCGCTTGGTACCACCGGGGTGTCGCTCGCATAGATCACACTTCGACTCTCCCATCTCGCATTGCTGCCTGTTCTGTCTGCCGTCCATGTGCTTGTCTATCGCAATTCGCTGACAGGATTCGACTGTCATAAACTCCTTTGCAGGTCGCTCCAGCTTGTAGCCGAGCGCCTTCTCTACCCTCCCCTCTTTTGTTACATAGCACGCTCTTATAACAATAGACTCGCTGTTGAGCCCCGTTCGTCCCGCCCGGCCGCTCTCTTGCACATATTGGAGCAGCAGGGGACACATGGCAACGTGGATCACCACCCGGACGCCTGCAGCGTCGAGCCTAAGACCCAGCATGTTCGTGGCTGTACAAAGCTTCTCTATGCCCAGGGTGAAGCTTCGCACCATGCGTGCCTTTTCCTCGTCTGAGCCCATCTGACGGTAGTATGCAGAGCACTGCAGAAGCTTCGCAAGCCGTTTCGTCTCGTCCACAGTTGGACAATAGACGATGATCTGCGCCTTGGGTCCGTACCTACTCCTCTTCGCAGCCACAAGCTCAATAAGTACTTTTTCTAGCGTGCCATGTGTGTACTCTAGCACCTGGTACGCAATGTTCGTTTGCGTGGTGCGTTCATCGCGGCATATGGTTACGGTCTGGGCATCGAGCCCTGCGGTGTGCAAGAAGGCGGGCTGCAGCGTGGGCGGCAAGGTTGCAGTCAGGTAGACAACCTGTGTGCCCTTCTCCGTCATCTCCACCATCTTGAGGAGGTCTGGCCGCCAGTCCTGTGTCAACTCCAGCAGCACGTGGCACTCGTCTATCACGATACGATCTAGCTGATGGAGCATGCGCTTTTCGTCAATAAACCTGCCGAACGCCTTCGTGACTGCGCTCTTAGGCGTCACCAGCACAATACGAGCCCAGTACGGCGGTCTTCTTCCATCCCACTTCGCGCAGGGGATGCCGAGCTGGTCGCAGCGATCTTGCAGATCGTCTCGCAAGGCATTCAACGGAGCCACGACCACGGAGACGCCGCCTGGCGAGACGGACGCGGGCAGCATAAACAGCATACTCTTGCCAGTGCCGGTAGCCATAACAACTAGCACGCGCAGCCGTCGCTGCATCACAGCCTCGAGGCTTTCTTCTTGCTTGCCACGATACTCGGCGTCCGGCCGTCCAGCGAGTCGCCTGAACTCTGCCTTGAGGTCCACCATCGCGAGCGACGACCAGCGCTGGAGCGCCTGCTTCTCTTGCTGCGCTACCATCTCCGCGCGAACACTGGGGTGCATACGGCCGTCCTCCCAGGCAGATGCAAACTCCAGCACGCGATGCCAGTCCATGCTCACCCGCCAGAACTCCTCCCGCTCGGCCATGGTCTGAAAGGGAGACTCCATCATGGAGCGGCCGTAGTTGCCCTCCTCTGTTTTAAGGCTGTGGCCGGACTGCAACGCTTGCGCGTTGCTCTTCGCCGGCGCTTTGTTCCAGTAGAGCACTTCCAACCAGTCGCGTGCTTGTCCATCTCTTGCCAGCTCTCGGTGGATGGCTGGGTAGGCATGCCGCCAGGCGCGGGTGCTGAGAGCGGTGTTCATGTACTGAAAGGTCTGCTTGCGCAGGACACGGCGTATGCGATCGGTGCCCTAGTACCCGTCTAGGTTAGCGGATCGTGCCTTCTCACGGTCGGCTTCGCCGTACTCGTCTCCGTCGTCGCTCTCTTCGCTATCGCTCTCGTCGCCCCACTGCTCCTCCGGCTCTGGCTCCCAGATGAAAGCGGTAGGGCGGGCAACGCCATTGTGCAGCATCTGGAGATCATCTATGAACGGTCGACCGAGCCCAAGGAAGTACACCACCAGCTCACCCACCTCCCGGGGAACATAGCGGTGGATCGTCTTGACACGCTTGCTAAAGCTATACCCCTTGTGGTACGTAGTAGTGAAGGATACCAGGCCACCCTCTACAAACACCCCCCGATACCCCACCCCGTCTGCACTGTTCTCGCACTGTATCGAGGTAATCTCTGTCCCGCAACCAGGCCCGCCGCCAGACATGTGAACAAGCGTGAAGAGGCCTTCTTTAAACCAACGCACTCCTTTCATGTACCTAGCTACAGCGTCATCGCGCCATAGCGTCCGTTCCAGCCGTTGTGTGCTATCTATCCCACGAATGAATCTCTCCCTTAGCGGAGCCTCGTCCAACACCCGGTCTAGAAGCCAGTCTTGCCATCTATCTAGCTGGTTGTCAGGGTGCTTCAGAAAGCTCCAGCCCGTAGCCAGCTCGGCTGGCTGATCGACGAGTTTGTCCACAGACACCTCTGGAAGCGGGGTGGTCCTAGGTCGCACGCAACCCCTTTCGTCTAGATCCAAGAGTAGGACGTCCTTGAATAGCTGCAACCGCACCGTCTCGCAGAGTCCCTTCACCATCGACCGGAGATCGGCTAGCGAAAAGCTCTGCTTGTCAATGAGAAGCCGATCTCCATCCCACGACACGATACCGGGAGTATTACGTCGCTTTGCCTGTGTTCTAGCTAGCGTACGCAAGCGGAGCATTCGATTCATAGGACTGGGTGTGCCTTTGAAGTCGGACAGCGTCATAAACCGTTCAGACATGTCTTTAACTAGCTTATACGCAGTAGGTGCTGTACAAGGGTCTTTCTGAAGCGCTTTATCTCGCTGGCAGCGGGCATAATGCACTACGAGCGCTTTCGAGGTAGTGATCAAAGCAGACAGCGTTGGCGAGAACTCGTGCGCCGGAACCCACCCACCGCCATGGTGATCAGGCTTGAGGCCGAGGACAGCCACTCCGCTCAGCAGTGCGCTCTCGTGCTCGTCGCCAGTCAGGCTGTGGTTGAGCAAGGCGATCCAAAAGCGCAGGCATCGCTCTTCCAGTTTCTCTTTCTTCGCAGCGTCGTCTGAGCGGGCTATTTGCTGGAGTGACACCAAGAGGGCGTCTTGCGTGCTGGTAAGTTTGTATAGCGGCCGCTCGACCTGGTCATATGTGCGCCACAGGTAGCAGAGGATGCTCACCAGCTTCTGGCTGTACTTCTTGATCGTACCGACTCAATGCCTAGCGTAGAAGGGCCGCTCGTTCGATTCTGCGCCCGCCTCACGTCGCTCAATAATCTCCAGTGCGAGTCTGCCGACAACCTCAGCTCGGCTGCTATCGAACGCTTTTCGTATCAGCCGCTCTATAGCTTTGCAAACATCGCGTAAGCCCGTGTCGTCAAACGCCACTTCTTCCTTCCCACGCGCGTCTACCTCCCCACCAGCTAGCTGTTTAGCGCGCAGAAGTGCCGCCCTTGGGATACCTTGTAGGTGCGGGACCCATTCTGTGAGCTCTAGCCACGGATCAGCCTGCGAACGGATGCCCTCTTTAATCTTATCCTGCGCTGCTGCTGCCTCACGCTCTTCTCGCTGATGCTGGCGATCTGCCTTCACTCTCTGGGAGATGTCTGCTAGAGTCGCAGCTCCAACGCTCGTCTCGACTGCAACATACGCCGGCCAGCCAACAGCTCTGAACAAGCGCTGGCAGGATTGGCTGTCTCGCCATACTTGGTTGCGCGAGTGCTTGCTCTTTTGCCTCATATCTCCCCCTCGCTTTTGTTCGTTCACCCAGCCATGCTCATCCTTGCAATGTTTCTGCATGCCCTGCAGCGAGATGCAGGTATACCAACAACGCTCCGACAAGCATACCAGCCCGTCTTCTCGGCTTTTCAGACCAAAGACGGGCTCCTTAGCCGGCCTTGGTACACGCACGTCTCCTGGACTCCACGCAAGGTTTGGTAGCGCGCGTACAGCTGCCGCCAGGCTCTTGCGCGTAGCGACTGTGACCTTGGGATGGCGCTCTTTGAGGTGCGTAACGATCTGCGCTGGTGGAATAGCGGTGGCACATAGTTTACAAACTACGACTCGAAGTTCAGGCCAGTGTTCAAACAGCTGCGCAAATAGTTCCATGGTGTAAGGAGCAGAAGGGACACAAGTGGGCGCTATGCAACACGTCCGTTAGCCTAGTGTTTGCTATCCCCTAGCATATTAATCGACAGACTGTGTATCAATCTTGCTTTTGGTTTAATTGCGCTCCCAGCTCCGCTAACGCTGGTTGGTGAGGGCGTCGTGGTACATCCGTGCGCGGCCTGACTTTCAGTGCCGCGGTGTGACCGCGTCAGAACCTCAACAACACCCAACCCCCTTTCCGCACAACCTTCGTCCGAACTTCCGCTCGCAACCTTATTCGCAGTACACAAGTCGATAATGCACTGGTTGGCAGCATTAGACAGCGCCGCAGAGCGGTTTGATAGCGGTCGTCGGAGCTTTCCTCTGGCCAGCGAAGCTGACTTCGTTCGCAACTACGCGTACGAGCCGCCGAATGAGGACTACGAGAAGCTCTTCTTCTGCCGAGCGACCATCTCACGCTCGCAGCGTGATCCAGGTGCTCGTCCGCACAGCGCAGGATGGCTGATCCCCACCCGTGACGATGCCAGCGTCTGCAAGCCCGTCTTCATTGCCCACTCCGTCTTGTCAGCGATCTGGCTTCTGCGCGAGACGCTCGCCGACGACGTCCTGCCTGACAATATCTGGGATCGTCTGGTCTGCGCGGCCGAGTCGCTTGCGGAGGACGGGATGGAAGAGCCGCCGTCTGCGCAGAAGCCCTTTGCTTCCCCTTCACAACAGGCCTCCGCTCCACCCCCGCAACAAAAGAAGCGGCCACACCTATCTGCGCCGGCCCCTACACCAAAGCGCGCTCGAACAACCACCGATAAGACACATCCAGCCAGCCCTCAGCTGTCACAGCCTAGCGAACCAGATAAGCAGCTGAAAGACTCCCCTCTGCACATCACTACCATCTCCAACAACAACCGCCGTGCGGAGCAAAAACGCAGCAGGACACTCGCCACTTCGCGTGCGAAGAAGCGGCTTGCCCTTGGTCTGGTAGCACCTGGCGACAAGGCTCCTCTTCCAGAGCAGGCTGCCTACACCTCTATTGTGCAAAAGGACAAGTCTGTCGTCGCCTGGATCATCAAGCAGCCAGTCTCTGATGACACGGACTTCTACAGCTCCACCCAAACTCCCTACCTCACGGCCTGCACCCTTCTAGAGAAAGCGCGCGTGCTTGGAAACCAGTCCTCTCGGTACCACGCTGCCCAGTTCCTGCAGGCTTGGCGAGAACGTGGCTCACCCTTCAGAGGTGGCGGCGAGCTCGCTGGCAGCCAGAGCAGGACCGGTGCGGGAGCTAAGCGCTTGCAGCTGCTAAGTGTGCGCAACAATGCTGACAGGGATTTCTGCTTTGCCTGGAACATGTGCACACGTTACGAAGCAGAGCTAGCAGCTGTCCATATCAAGTCTCAATAGGCGTCAGCTCTCCTAGGTCAAGCATACTCCAACAAGATAGCGCAGATCTGGCATAACGACTTTGTATCTAGCAACGACAGGACGCGAAATCGATACAGAAAGGGACAGATCCGCACAGAGGCAGTTGCAGCGCTAGTAGAGTTAGTTAGTCCCAACGCCACTAAGAAGGACAAGCAGGTGTTTAGACGACGGTTAGGCCAAGCCATGCGCTGGTACTCCATTAGTCAGGAGCTAGGCTGGGGCATTCTGACCCTGATACCACACGACGAGATTGCGAATCGCTGGATAGAACGCACCCTCCGTGTAGGCCAGCTGCATGTCTAGATTGAGCTACTTAAGAAGGAGTGTCTAGACATTTGTGCAGCTAGCAAGGCACTTAAGAACTGGTTAGGGCCAGAGGGAATTGCTGGCGGGCCCATCAACGAGAAGAAAACGCTGAGCATTGAGGCGGAGGCGCCAGCAACCATCTACGAGGTGGAAGAGATTCAAGACAGCGAAGACAACGAAACTGACAACAGCGTTGACGACAGCACCAGAGAGCAAAGTCATGCTTCGCCAAAGAGTCCTACGCCAGCTCCGCGGTTGCGTCAGCTAACTTTGCTTGAATTGTTCCATCCTGTAGAGTAGATGTTACCTGCGCTTAACTCTGAACATTGTGCTACATACCTTATTGATACTGCCCTACAACATCGCGAACATTAATATTGAAACATCTACTATATTCCACTCACGTACCGTATGCTCGATTCTTCTAGAAATTCAACATACAATTGGGACGCACTTTGTACACGTTCCGCAATCGTTGCAGCAATATTTGACTTCAGGAACAGCGAACAAATTCACGCTGAAAAAGCGAACAAATACAGTCGAGTGTCTGTGCTCACGCTAAAATTTACATAGGCAAAGCGAACAAATACACTGTCTTTGTTCGTATAATCACTGGGAGTACTTTTCTTTCTTTCTTTTTATCCTACTTTTTTTATCCTACTTTTTTTATTCTACCTTTTCTTTACCCCTTAACTTTTCTTTACTACTTTCCTTTCTATACACCTTAACTTCCTCCTACACAACTATTTCTTTCTAACTTTACTCCTTCTTCTTCTTCTTCTTCTTTCTTTATCCTAAAATCTTCACTTACTTTACACTTTACTTCTTTCTTTTTTCTCTTTTAAACTCTACATCTTTCCCTACACTAAAACCTTAACTATTACTTTTACTTTCTTATCTACCTTTTCTCTTACCTTTATTTTTTACCCTCTTATCTTTTCTTTTTTCTTTTTACTCTTTCCTCTCTCATCTTCTTCCTCTTCTCTTTTCCTTCTTTCCTTCTTACTCTCTTCTACCTTTTTTCTTTTTTTCCTTGAATCCTTTCTCAACACTTTAAACACTTATTTCCTATCTCTTACCTCTTTTAACACCTCTTACTACTTTCTACCCCTCTATTATTTCTCTAATCTTCTTTAAAACTCTTACTTCCTCTTTTTTCCTCTTTAAATTTTTCTTTCTCTTACTACTTCTATTTTTACTCTTCTCTCTTCTAAACTCTAACCTCTTTTCTCTTATTCTTTTTCTATTTCCCCTTCTCCTTTACTTTTCTTAACTTTCTTACTTTTCTACCTTTATTTTAACCTAACTACTTTACTACCTTCTCTACTTCTCTTTTCTCCAACATTTTAACTCTCTCTCTTCTCCTTTAACTTCTTCTACCTACTAAACTATTTCTATATTTCACTTTCTTCTTCCTTCTTTTTATCTCTCTTCTTACACTACCTACTTCTTTTCTCTTAAACCCCTTCTATTCTTTCTATATTAACACCCTAACTCTCTTCTAACTCTAAAACCCTAACCCTCTTCTTACTCTAAAACCCTAACCCTTACACTTATCCTCTTCTTCTCCCTCACCCTACTCTTTTCCATACTCTACTTTTTTCTTCACCTTACTCTTCTCTTTATCCTACTCTCTCCTACTTCTTCTTCTCTTACCTTTTTCTTCTCTTACCTTTTTCTTCCCTTACCTTTTTCTTCCCTTACCTTTTTCTTCCCTCTACTCTTCTACTCTTAACACCTATTCTCTAATCCTTACTACTTTCCTCTATCCTTTCTACTTACCTTATCCTTTTCTTTCTCTATTCTACTACTCTTAACCCTTCTCTATTCTTTAACAATTTTTCTATAAACTATTACTCTTTCTTTTACTATTTACCTTTGTCTCTCTTTTCTAATACTTTAAATTTTACTCTTCTACTTTTTTTTTAAACTCTTACTCTCTTCTCACATTAAAACCCTAACTAATACCATTACTTTCTTATCTCTTAATTTTCTTTTATACTATTTTTTTATTATTTCTATCTTCTCCTACTTATAAACAACTTTTAACTCTATTCCTTTGTACTTAACTACTACTATGCTTTTTTTCTTCTTTGTTTTCTTTTTCCTTACTACTATTACTACGCCACTGTCTTTTTCTCTCTCTTCTGTTCCGCTCCGCGGTCTCAACCACCTCCCTCCCTCACTCTCAACCGCTCCGCTCTGGGGGCATATCCACGGGCCCCCCGCCCACCCCTCTTTCTCCCTCACCCTCTTTCTCCCTCACCCTCTTTCTCCCTCACCCTCTTTCTCCCTCACCCTCTTTCTCCCTCAATCTCCTCGACCACCCTCTTCTCCTCAACCACCCTCTTCTCCTCAACTCCTATCTCCTTTCTCCTTCTTTTACTTTCAACTCGACACTTACTTTTTCCTATTATCAACTTTCCCTTCCCTCCTTACTGCTCTCTTGTGACACCTGACGGGCCCACCACCCACCCCTCTCTTGCGCGTCACGGCCTTTTTGGTTTGCGGGCGCGTCTCTCTAACGCTCAATATGCCCTGTGCACTCTCGGACGGGTTTCTGTCATACCCTCTACCAGTTGCCGGCCTGCAAATGCGGGTAACCCTAACCCTAACCTCAACCTGTGTCTAGTCCCAAACCTAACTTTACTTATCTAACGTCTTTGTTACGCTTACTCTCTTGTAACGCCTTACAGGCCCCCCATCGGTTCTTCTCCCCTAAACGCTGTCTCGATCATTCCCACAGTTTGATGCTGTGCTCTTCTGCTTTTGACAACTGATCTGCTTGCTCTGTTGACCTTCTTGCGGGTTACGGGGCCTTTTACGGGCTGTTTGCTGTTGTCTCTTACTAGTCACAGGTCCTGCTCCTTAACTGCCCGCTTTCCCTCCCTCTCCACCCTTTCGCCTTTCTCCAACGGTCTTCACCACGCTTCCGTTGACGCTTGCTGCACTCTCGGACGGGTATCTGCTACACCCCTCTTACGCGTCACTAACGCACCGGTTACAGGGGCCGCTTCACGGGTTGCGGACCTCTCTACGGGCTCGGGGGCACCTCTACGGGTGGTACGCCTTACTATCAGCCTCTTCTTCTTCTGTGCTATTGCCGACCACTGCGCTCGGCGTCCTTGTAACACATTATCACGGCTTACCTCTCTACCGCTTTGCTATGTTAACCTCTCGATGATACCTCATCACGGCTGTGTCGCCTACCTCTTCTCCTTTCTCAACCGCTGCGCTTATTGTGCATTCCCACGGACCCTCTGCCTACCCCTCTTCTCTCTCTTACGCTTATATTACGGGTCTCTTTACAGGTTGCGGCTGTTCTCTACCTGTTGCGTGTCTTTCTACGGGCCTCTGTTCCTTTGTCTGCTTGCCCCAAATACCGGTAACCCTAACCATACTCTGACTTGCGTACCAGCCTGAACCTAACTCTAATATTTTATTTTATTTCTGCCTCAACGTTAACCTGCTTACTGCTATCTTACAGCTAAATGTCTGTTCTGTCTTCCCCTCCGCACGTTTGCACTGTTTGTGTTACTGTTTATTGATTTTAACTTCCTTGATTTTTGCGTGATGCTCTTGCATGCGAGTCAGCCGAGCATCTCCGAAAATGCGCAACCTTAATTCAGCCTCAACGCTAACCCGATTCTATCTCTGCTACCTGCGCGCTGTTATACTGCTGCATGAACAACACTTCTCTAATTGCTACTACTATTACGTTGCTAAAAAAAAATCTGCTATTAACCCGCTCTCTGTACCGCTTATCTATCTTTATAACTGCCCCTTCACTCTTGTGTAACACTTAACAAGCCTACCGCCCACTCACTTTCTCTTCTTCACCCTGCTCCTCCTTCACTCTCAATCGCTCCGCTCCGGGGGCACATCCACGGGCCCCACGCCCACCCCTCTACTCCCCCTCTCCCGTAATATCTTATTACGGCCCCACCCACCTCCCCTCTTTCTCCTTCACCCTCTACTGCCCCGCTCGACTGCTTTGTGACACCTGACGGGCCCACCGCCCACCCTTCTCTTACGCACTACAACATCTACAGGTTCAGGAATGCCTTTCTGGCTGCGGCACCACAATCGGTTTTGCTAAACTTCCCCTAACTACTGCTCTATCTTGTGACAACACTCTCTAAACCCCTAAAACACCTTTTTACATGTTGTCCCCATCCCAATCAATCTGCCTGAACCCCCTAATGACCTTTTCAAATGCCTCCTCTTCTCTGTATCTTTCTTTTCCTAAATTCTTGTTATCTTGATCCTGCGCTTTCTTTTTAATACAAACGGGTGCTTTAGGTCAGGGACTCACTTGGTTTCGGGTGCTCTGCCTGGATCATGGGCTCTTCTTGGATTGCGTGCTCTTTCTGGGCTGTTGGCTTTTCTTAAATAATTGGCTCTTACTAATTTGGGGTCACTAATGTGGACTTCCTTGATTGGGCAGGGGACCACTTTTGGACCACTTGGGTTGGTGGTCTACTTTCGGACCACCTGGGGTGGATACCACTTTTGGACCACTTAGGGTGGCGCACTACTTCGCGCACTACTTAGGGAACCACTTGGGGTGGCGTATTGCTTAGCGCACTAATTGTGGCCCACTTGGGGAACCACTTGGGGAACCACTTGGGATACCGCTTGGGCTTAGGGGGGCCACCACAATCAGATGATATAATTGGATTCCCTAAACTCTCCTACACTACTCTTCTATCTTACAACAATACGCTGCAAACGCCCAAAATACCTAACATATCTTGTTGCTTTTAATTCCGCCCTACCGCTTCTTCTTCCTAAACCACTTAACAATCCGCTTGAATGCCTCCCCCTGCTCTTCCTGCTCCTGCCATTGTACTCCCTCCTCCACCATCTGCTCTTGCGCCCATTCCGTGAAACTATCTGACCACCTGGCCCAAATCGACGCAATCGACGCGATTAACACGCCACGGTACTGACAACTTCCGCCAACTTTCCTTATCTATCTGCTATCTGCTCAGCTCTTATACCTTTTGCATATTGCCTGCAGGATACTACACTTAAAACAACATAAAAACCTCTCCCACTGAATGGAACTTGCAATGATTGTTACTCCTTTGCGAATCTCCTCTGCGTCTGTTACTGTGCAATCCGCCATCCTATAACCTTCACACCCTTCTCCCCACGCCCTACATCGCTGGCATCCCTCCTTCCACTCGTCCAACACCTCTTCTAATCCTTAGATCTCTGCCAAACCCTCAGTCTGTAACTCCATCTCTCTTTGCGCCGCCAACCTTCGTGCTCTTCCCTCCTGATCGAACGCTAGCCTTTCTTCCTCACCCCCAATCCCTCCTGCCTCTTGCCCGTCGTCTTTGTCTTCTCTCCTGTTTTCGTCTTCTCTTGCACGCTCTGCCTCTCTCCCGGTCTTACACCCAACACACCTGCTACATTTCTCTTCGTTGACTTCGCAACCTACTCTGTCTATTCTCCCATCTATCTCCCTATCTAACACGACTCTCATACATCTGTTGGTTGTGATAAACTCCCGCATCTCTTCATCTACCCCACCCCAACTTCCTTCTTGCATGCTGCCATCTTGACGGTACCTCTCCCCTCTTACGATAATCGCTTCACTCTTCTGCCTATCTTGTCCTGCTCGCCCGCTTTCTTGCGCATAATCCCGCAACTTTCTAACAATCCTAATGTGGATTACTACTTAGATGGTGGGCGCATCTACCCCTAAACCTAACGCATTAGTTGCTGTGAAAACTTGCTGTTGTCCCTCTGTCAACTGGCGCACCAACTCTGCCTTCTTGCCTCTGCTCCCTACCTGCTGGTGGTAACAAACACAACCCAGCAACCTAGCCAATCGAACCGTCTTAGCCACTGTGTCGCAGTACATAATGATCTGGCCGGGCATCAGGTACTGCTGCTTCTTCTCCTCCACTAACTGTACCAACACCTCGTCTTCGTCTTCCTCCTTCTGATTGTACCGCTGTATCTGGTACTTGACGTTCTTCTGGGTCGTCGGACCCTGGAACCACTGGCATTGCTCCTTGGCTGGCAACCCTATTAATGCAATAAACTCGCCCTTGTCTCTCGGCTGCATAGTTGCTGTCAAGTACACCAGCTGTGTCTCTGCCTTTACTAAGTCCTGCAACGCTAACATCTACGTCCTCTATCTGCTTGTCGAATCTAACACAACGTGACATTTATTAACAACAATTCAGTCTAACTGCCCTATGGCTCGTTGCCGGTTAATGAAACCCCCAAAACTCTCGCTGACCGCCGATTCGGGCGTGACCAACACTACTGACGCCCATTCCTGCGGTTTCTGACTGTCCCACTCTACACACTCGATTCCGGCTTAAACGCACCTGTCTTTCAAGTTGCCGCACAACAAAACTAGTGGCACAACAACAACTGTAACGCTGGTGGAACACAACGCTGGCAACATGAACGCTATGCTCTTGCCTGCTCCTGTGCCCATGACTACGACGATTGGACTCTTCTAGTGCATAATGGCTTTAATGGCCGGCCGTTGCACGCTCCTGAACCTGGCCCCCTTCCGCACCAAATCTTCTAACTGACACTAGATGTCTACCGTACGCATCTTCCTCCAACGCCGAAATTCTTCCTTAATTGCCTCTTTCCTGACCTCCGCCGCTTGCGTTCCTTTCTTAGGCTGCTTCTCCAACGCCGACTTAAATAACAAAAACCGATGCCATTCCATGCTCACTCGCCGCAATGCCACTTACTAGGCCTCGGTACTGAACGGCGACTTGGTGATGGGTCTCCCGTAAACTGTGCCGCCAATCTTGGAGCTATGCCCTGTCTGTATGTCAAACGCCTCGTCCTCTTCGTCCTTATCTTCATCACCCTCTACAACCGCCTTAATTACTGCTTTGTTGTTAATGTATCTTTGATATATCGCCTTGGTGCTGTGTCTCTATAACATAATGTTCAATTTTACGCCTAACCACTGTATCGATACGCGCTAGATTGCCTGCCGAACCTGGTTGGTATCCCATTGCTCGGGTCCACGCAACGACGGTCCCTCCTCTTCTTTGTCGTCTTCGTCCGCGCCCTGTCGCCAACCATCCCTCCTACCCTCACCCTCGTCGCTCTCCTGTGCTCTTTTTCCACGTTGCGGCCGTGCCTACGGCTCCTCCTTCCTTGGCTCCCATATGAATGGGCTGGCTTCCTTAGCTGCCCCTCTCCCAACAGCACCCTCTAGCTTCCTCCAAAACGGCATAACCATCCACAAATAATAAAACAACAATTTGCCTACCTTACGCGGTAAATAACGGTAGATGATCTTGGCCTTTGTGCTGGCCCTAATGCCTTTGTGGTACATGGTTACATACACTATCAACTCGTCCTTAATAAACACACTACAGCTCTCGCCATTCAGACTGTTCATGTGCTGGACCGTCACTACTTCCGTTCCGCGTGCTGGCTGCCCCCTGGTTATGTGCACTAAGACTAACAAATGCTCTTAGAACGCTTGTATGGCCTTCTCGTATTTTCTTACCGCCTGCGCTCTCTACACTACCCCGCGTCCTTCAGGTACAGATGGATCGGTAGCTTAAACGTCTACAAATGCCTCTTGTAACCTCTTCTTGTGGATCACGCGATGAGCCAACCAATTCTTCCTGTCAACGCCTCCGAACGTGTTGCGCTTGTCCTGGAAAAAATTCCACCCAACCTTCATCTCGGCTGGGTTGTCAACGATGCTGTCCCAATTAATGGCTGGCAACGGCGTGGCCCCTTCCGCTAACCGACCATCCTCGTTGATGTCTAGCAACATTAACTGCTTTTGTAATTCGAACTGTGTCGTCTCTACCAACCTGTAGATTATTAACTGCAAACCAGGCATTATAAACCGAATGTGGCCGTACAACAATGTGTCCCTAACCTACTTAATTACGCCGTCCACGTTGGTGTTAAACCGAATCTTCATGCCATACGTCCTCAATTGCAACAGCTAATCCATCAGGCTGGGTGTGCCGCCGTAGCTAGTCAGCGTCATGAAACGATTGGCGCTCTCCTGAACCAAATCAAAATGGCTTACAGCCAACTCTTCGGCGTCCTGCTGGGCGAATCCCTCCTTCTCTATCAGCTCGGCCACGTGGTCTTAACGCGTCTTCACCGCCATGTACAACACCAACATCCTTACAACAGTAACAATAGCGGAAATTATGGGCGTGTATGCTAACGCGTCCTTCCACCCACAATCGCTGTCTATCCCCATGACTGCTGTAGCGCTGACGAACGCACTCTTGTACTTGTTGTCCTTTAAATAATGGTCCAACAACAACAGCAAAAGCCCTAACACATAACCCTCTAACAATGCCTCCTCCTCTTCGTCCATTTCCTCTTCACTCTCTGAGTTGTTGTCTCCGCCTTCGATCGGTTAGCGCTCGCTTTCGGCTTCAGCTTCCGCTTCTTCCTCGTCCTCACCTACGACTTGCTTGATCTTCCACAGCCACAAGATCTGGCTCGCTGTCAATCGATACGGCGGCCTCTGTCCCTAAACTTCCTTTAATTTACCCTCCCTGTTCTCTCCCTTACCCCTATTCTCTCCCTCACCCCTATCCTCTTCCTCATTCGCCTCTGTTTCCTGTGCTTCAACAGTCTCTAACTCATAGGTCCGCCAAATGTAACAGATGAAGGACAACCACCAACCAGCATACTTGGTCATTGTTTTGCCTGTCTGGTGTGCATTGAACGGCTTCTTGTTGGTCTCGCTTCCTATCTCGCGGCGGTTGACATAGTTTATTGCTGGGAAACCAACAATGCTTGGACGTAACGCCTGCTGGGCCTTCCAAATTACTATCTTTACTGCCTAACAAACTTTGCTTAACGCCTTCTTGTTCCTCTTGGGTTTTTAGGTTAACTCTAGCAACCATTCGCAGTCTAAGCTGCCCAAATGACGGGCCTAACCAGTCCGGTTCAGCCATGCGTGTGTGACATGCCGGTTGTGGTCTAGGTCGATCCAGGCGTTGGCGTTCTTGTTGACCTTGTCTAGCACGGCGGTGGTCTCTTGGAACACTGCCTCCAACTGCCGCTGGATGATCACGCTTTCCCCTCCTGTGTCCTCTCTGTCCTGGCGTCTGACTTTAAACAAACGCCCTAACTGTCCTGTGTGCGTAAACTTTTAGTAATATACGCCCTCTACCCACATATAGTTAGTCTCTCTGTGCAACCCTTTAGACGTCCGCCCTCTCTTCTGTAGGTTCGTCCAGCTGTGTTTGTTATGGCAATGTAGCTGCATGTCTTGCATAGTCTGGCGGATGTAGCCGCATACTGTTGTATCGTTCTCCTTTGCTTCGCACTTGAAACTGTCTTGCCATATCCTTAAATGGGGAATAGGATCAGATCCTGGCTCTGGATACACGACTTCGTCCTCGTTTTCTGCCAAGTCGTTTATTGCCTACACAGCCTGGGCAATGTCTGTTCGTGTGCTTACGGTTACATACGCATGCTTGCTGTTCAAGTAGGTAGCTACATGGGCCTTAACGACGCCTATGCCGCATTCTTTGTAAACAACAATGCAGCAGCTGGGGATATGCACGAATATGGTGTTGAATTGATCTATTGTGCTTTGCGGTTGCAAGTGCATCTTCTGATTTCCAGTTGGGCTCTATTTACTATCTAAACTTGTGTCTTCCCCTCTCCTTACTAACCTCTTTAATTTTATATCCCTCTGTTGTATCACCGTTCTATATTTAGCCGATATCCCTATGTTCTTTAATTGGATGGGTGGATGCTATGTAGTCTGCGCAATGACGATCAAACCTCTGCACGGTTCTGCCTCACCAAAACTACGCGGACAACGTTGCACAGTGTTTCTGTGCGAGTGCAACTTAAAACACTATATCTGAATTTCTAAAATCTTACCTAAAAAAGATTATTACTGTTCACCCTCTTGAAGTTAGGTGGCTGGTTGGTGTGGTGTGGTGTGGTGATGCGCTGGGCGCGGACCGACTTTCGGCGGCATTTTGTACGAAAGTTCAGCGGCTACCACCCTTGACTGTTCTACTACTACACCGGCTACTACCCTATACATTGATTAATTACCTCTTACATTAGTTATCTACCTTCTTAGTTAGTTACCTACCTCCTGAATTAGTTACCTGCCTTCTAAATTATTACCTACCTTATAGGTTGGTCAACTACGTTATGCAAGGCTGCTGAGCAGTTTGACAGGGGCGCGCGCAGCTTTCCTTTCGCGAGCGAGCTTAGTATTGTAGACAAATATGGGTACAATCTGCCAAATAAAGACTACGCGAAGCTCTTCTCCTGCCAGGCAACGGTTCCAAGCTCGAAGCGCCGCAGCAGCCACCACAGACCTCACAGCGCAGGCTGGCTGGTCCTAACTGAGGACACTGACAGCGTGTGCAAGCCGGTCTTCGTTGCCTACTCTCTCCTTTCCGCTATCTGGTTGCTGCACGAATCGCTGCCAGAGGGGGCTCTGTCTGACGAGGCCTGGAATCGCCTCGTCTGCGCAGCCCAGTCGCTTGCAGAAGGCACAGGGGAAGCACCGCCATCCGCGCAAAAGCCGTCTGCCTCTTCTGCTGATTGCAGAAAGCGGCCAACCCCTTCTTTGTGCGTGTTGTCGCCAAAGCGCGCACGCACGGAACCCGCAGAGACGCCTCTAAGCAGCCCTTAGCGGTCAGAGCACGGTGAACAATTTGCACAGCGCACCACCAGCATTACTAACAACAACTGCTGCGCTGAGCAAGCACGCACAAGGAAACTAGACGATGCACGCCGCAAGAACCAGCTCAGTCTTGGCTTAAGAGAGCCGGGCAGTGAGGCGTCTTCTGCAGAGCGCGCGGCGTATGCTTCCATCTCGCGACAAGACAAGGCTCTTGTCGCGTGGATCATTAAACAGCCTGTCGCAGAGCACGCCGACTTCTACAGCACTGCCCAGGCGCCCTATGCCAAGGCTTGCGAGCTTCTAGAGAAGGCGCGCGTGCTAGGCAACCCATCTTCTCGCCACCACGCTGCCCAGTTCCTGCAGACCTGGCGGGAGCGCGGTTCGCCCTTTAGTGGTGGAGTCGCTGTGCAGCACAACGTGCTTCGCTACTCGCAGCGAGGGCGCGATGTGCCCCCAGTGCAGTCTGCCTACCCCAGGACCACAGACGGAGAGTTCTGCCTGGCTTAGGACAGGTGCAGGCGCTACGCGGGCGTGCTGGCTGCTGTGAACATTGAGTACAGGTGGGCTGAGGCGCTGCTAGGCAAGGCGTACGCCGACAAGATCCTTCAGATCCAGGAGGGCGACCAAGCTAGCAGCAGCAGCAGATCGCGCAGCCGCAACGGCAAGGGGCAGGTCCGCACTGAGGCCATCGCAGCCCTGCTGGCGCTCGTTAACCCACACCCTACCCCCAAGGATAGGGAGGCCTTCCGCAAACGCCTGACAGTAGCCACGCGCTGGTACAGGGTCGCTGAGGGATTAGGCTGGGGCACGCTCATGCTCATGCCGTACGACAAGATTGCAAGCTCCTGGATCGAGTCCACAGTCCGCGCCTGGGGCCTAGATGCCTGGATTGAGCTGGTGAAGAAGATTCGCCCAGACGTCTGCGCTGCGAGCAAGGCGCTTAAGAACTGGCTAGGGCTAGAAGGCATTGCTGGGTGTCCTATCGGCGAAAAAGAGATGCTAGGCATTAAGGCAGACGCGCCGACAGCGAGCTGTGCAATTAAGGAGATTCTTGACAGCGAAGATGACGACAACAGCGTTGTTGAGCTGTCACAGGCACACGCAAGCCCAGTGAGCTCTATCGCAGATACGCCGCTGCGCCAGATGACGCTGCTAGAGTTGTTCTACCCTGTAGACGAAGTATAATGTTCCTCCAGCGTAGGGTACCTACCGTGCAGACATGTAGTGTTAGTAGGCTTCTTGTAATTAAAAATTGTTGCTGCAGGTATTACATTTTTATAGTAGTGTTGCGTGTTGCAGGTATTCTGGTTTCACGTTAGTTCGGTGCAATAACAGTCAAACCTCTGCCTCACCAAAACTACGCAAACAACGTTGCACAGTGTTTCTACGTAAACGCAACATAGCACCCTAAATCTGAGTATGTTAATTAAATCCGCAGGCACAGTTTAGGCTCTGGCAGCTTTGTGCGTCAAGTTGCCGCTCACTGTAACCTTAACTGATTTCTTTAAGGTTTTGAAATCAGTAATGCCCCTGTTGTTCAGAACGCTTGGACCTCTAGGAAATCCGCAAGACCATTACTGTTCACCTTCTTGTAGTTAGGGGCACATCCACGGGCCCCCCGCCCACCCCTCTACTCCCCTCTCCCATGATACCTTATCACGGGCCCACCGCCTACCCCTCTTTCTCCCTCACCCTCTTTCTCCTCAACCACCCTCTTCTCCTTAACTCCCATCTCCTTTCTCCTTCTTTTACTTTTAACTCGACACTTACTTTTTCCTATTATTAACTTTCCCTTCCCTCCTCACTGCTCTCTTGTGACACCTGACGGGCCCACCACCCACCCCTCTCTTGCGCGTCACGGCCTTTTTAGTTTGCGGGCGCGTCTCTCTAACGCACAATATGCCCTGTGCACTCTTAGGCGGGTTTCCGTCATACCCCCTACCAGTTGCCGGCCTGCAAATGCGGGTAACCCTAACCCTAACCTCAACCTGTGTCTGGTCCTAAACCCAACTTCACTTATCTAACGTCTTTGTTACGCTTACTCTCTTGTAACGCCTTACAGGCCCCTCTTTGGTTCTTCTCCCCTAAACGCTGTCTCAATCGTTTCTACAGTTTAATGCTGTGCTCTTCTGCTTTTAACAACGGATCTGCTTACTCTGTTAACCTTCTTGCTGGTTACCCGGCCTTTTACGGGCTGTTTGCTGTTGTCTCTTACTGGTCACAGGTCATGCTCCTCGACTGCCCGCCTTCCCTCCCTCTCCACCCTTTCGCCTTTCTCCAACAGTCTCGACCACGCTTCTGTTAACACTTGCTGCACTCTCAGACGGGTATCTGCTACACCCCTGTTACGCGTCACTAACGCACCAGTTACGGGGGCCTCTTCACGGGTTACGGACCTCTCTACGGGCTCGGGGGCACCTCTACAGGTTGTACGCCTTACTGTCAGCCTCTTCTTGTTCTGTGCTATTGTTAACTACTTCGCTCGGCGTCCTTGTAATACATTATCACGGCTTACCTCTCTACTGCTTTGCTATGTTAACCTCTCGATGATACCTCATCACAGCTTCGTTGCCTACCTCTTCTCTTTTCTTAACTACTGCGCTTCTTGTGCCTCCCCACAGGCCTTCCGCCCCCCCCTTCTACTTCACTGCTGCGCTCGGCTTCTTTGTGACACCTTACGGGCCCACCGCCCACCCTCTTCTCCCTTCTTCTCAGCGACCCTCTCTTAAAACACCCACGGGCCCACCGCCCACCCCTTCTTCTACCCTCTTCTCTCCCTTATCCCTTGCTCGTGATACCTTATCACGGCCCCACCCACCTCCCCTCTTTCTCCTTCACCCTCTACCGCCCCGCCCGACTGCTTTGTGACACCTGACGGGCCCACCGCCCACCCTTCTCTTACGCACTACAACATCTACAGGATTAGGAATGCCTTTCTAGCTGCGGCACTACAATCAGGTTTGCTAAACTTCCCCTAACTACTGTTCTATCTTGTGACAATACTCTCTAAACGCCCAAAAACCTTTTTAAATGCCTCCTCCTCTCTATATCTTACTTTTCCCTAATTTTCGTTGTCTTGATCCTGCGCTTTCTTTTTAATACAAACGGCTGCTTTAGGTTAGGGACTTACTTACTTTTGGGTGCTCTTCCTGGTTTACAGGCTCTTTCTGGGCTGTGCGCTGTTCTTAAATGATTGGCTCTTACTACTTGGGGGCACTAATGTGGACTCCCTTAGCTTGCAGGGACCACTTTCGGGCCACTTAGGGGGACTACTTTCGGGCCACTTAGGGGAACTACTTAGGAACCACTTAGATTGGGGGACCTACTCAGGTTGGACGTGCCACTTAGGTAGGGCAACTACTTAGGTTAACGCACTACTTGTGGAACTACTTAGGGAACCACTTGTGGACCTACTTAGGCTAGGGGACTACTAGGCAACCACTTGGGTTGGCGGACCACTTTGGGAACCACTTGGGATACTACGCGGGTTGATGCTTACTACGCGGGTTGATGCTTACTACGCAGGTTAATGCTTACTACGCGGGTTAATGCTGACTATGCGGGTTGGTGCTGACTACGTGGGTTGGGGGATCCGCATGGGTTGGGGGCTCTACTTAGGTTGGGGGGGCTCTACATAGGTTGGGGGATCCGCATAGGTTGGGGGCTCTACTTAGGTTGGGGGGCTTTACTTGGGTTGGGGGCTTTACTTAGGTTGGGGGATCCGCATAGGTTGGGGGGAACTACTCAGGTTGGTGGCTGTCTCTTGCGGGCGTCTGTGTTCTTCTACATGCTGTTGCTTGCTTAACCAAACCACGTATAACCCTAACCCTATCCTGACATACGTCCCAGCCCCCACCGCAGCTCTAACACCTCTACTTGTCTCTGCTGCCCTCTTTACTTATGCTCTCTGCGCTTGTGTGCGCTTCTGCTCCTTTGTCTGTCTTATTAATAATCTGCTTGCCGTAAACGCCGGTAACTCTACCTTAATTTGCGTCCAGACTGGAACTTAACCCTAATGCTAACTTGCGTCCGGGCCCGACCGCAACTCTACTACCCTGACTTCCGTCCCAGCCTGAACCTAACTCGGCTGCACCGCTTCTATGAATCGTAAGCGGAAATTCTTTTATTTGCTACTACTGCATCTACTGCGTCTACTCAGCTAACAACCGCGTAATCTAACAAAATTCCTTAACTAAATTGTTGCTCTCCACGTTGTCTAGCGGCTGCTTCTTCCCTAAATATTCGATTAACATCCTACCCGGTCCTGCATCGTCCACCCCAAGCTCCGCTAATTAGACCTGCTATTAGGCATTTGCCTCTGTGTAACCAAATACTATGCCTATTAACCCTGCGCTTAATACCCCAGTGTACTGACAAGTTCTGTCCTCTACTTGTTAATATCGCCCCTCCCCGTTCGGTTCCCAGCTATTGCAAATCTCCTGCGGCACGCCACCGCACGGGAAACAGCCTGAAAACATGTTGAACCGAACTTGATCATCCATCCTCTGTACCATCTCTTTTGCTTTTTTACTTTCTGCCCTCTAACACTGCTGTATGTTGTGTCCGCTCTGCGCGTTGCCTGCTCCCTTGCATATCCTGCATCGATTCGCCTACTACGCTAACTGCCTGCGCACCCACTCTATATCGGCAAACTCTTGCTGTCGATGCTCCGTCAACGTCTGCCACAGCCCCCGACGCGCCTGCTCCTGCTGCCGAAACACCTGCTGCACCTCTTCTCGCTCGGCTTTAACAACGTCTATCTCGTCCCAATCGTTGTTCTCTGGCTCGCTCTCTTCTTCTGTTTCTTCCTCTACTACCTCCTCCAGCTGCCCGTCTATCCCTCGACACACGTCGCACATCTCCTTGTTGTCCTCCTCTCTACACCCTGCTTGATCCTTCCTCCCATCCAAATACCCGTCCAACACTTCCCTCCTGCAGCCAACTGCCCTGCTCTCGCCACCTTCCACATACTCCCTCACCATCTGCTGCTCAGCTTCTGTCCTGTTGTTATTAGTGCGTTGTTTCCTATCCTAAACAATTAAAACCGCCTCGCTTTGCAACCCGTCCTGGCCTGCCCTGCCGCTCTCTTGTGCGTAATCTAACATAGTGAACGGCTAATTAATGTGAATAATGCACTGTACATCCGGTATGTCCACGCCTATCCCTAACGCGCTCGTTGCTACAATCACGCGCTGCTTACCTGCCATGAAGTCTGCTAACATGGCTGGCTTGCCTATAGCATCCGCGTGATACGCGTAACAATCTAATTGCTCTGCTATCGCCTTTACCTTCAGCTTTAAGTTGCTGTACACAATAAGCTTACCTGTCCTGTACTTCTACATCTTCTGCCGCACCATCTTAACAACCATCAACTCAACGTCCTTCTTCTTCGCAGACTGGCTGATCTGGATGGTCTGATACGCCACGTTTGTCCTAGTAGTTAGTTGTCTAAACATCTTGACCTGCTTCTGCTTGTAATGCATTCGTCAATACAGCTCGTCTTCTTCTGTCAGCAGCAACGTTGCTGTTAACAGCACCATCTGCGTCTCAGCTGCTGCCAGCCTGCCGAGCTGTTGCATCTGCTTGCGGAACGTGTAGCAACGGTTCAACACAATGTGACACTCGTTAATCACGATGCGGTCCAGCTGCCGCGTCGCTCGCAGCCGGTTCAAAAACGTCGCGAACGCTTCTCCTACTGCCGACTCAGGCGTTACAAACACAATGGCTGCTGCGTCAGGCAGGCAGCGACTCTGCCACTCGGCACACGATATCCCCAGCTCCTTGCATCGCCACATCATGTTACTACGCAGCAAAACCAACGGCACAACGACGACCGTTGTTCTGCCTTGCTCTGCCCACGCTGGCAACATAAACAGCATGCTCTTGCCTGCGCCAGTCGGCATTACGGCCACGACGGGGCTCTTGCCAGCAATGATCGCCTTAATCGCCTCCTTCTGCACGCCTCTGAATTTGGCTTTCTTGCCCTTTATTTGCTTAAGTTGCGCTGCCGGGTCTATCTTCCTCAGCCGCTCCAGCCGCTCTATCCTCGCCTCGTCGGCCTCGCTCTTGAACGGCGCCTTCTTCTGCTTCTTAACGTCTGCCACTGCGTCTACGGCAGACTAGAAACCTAAAAACCGGTGCCAATTGGTGCTTAAGTTGCAGAACAGCTGCCGCCTGTCTGCTGTAACGCCTGCTATCTCTATAATCCCGCGCGTGTATACCATGCCGGCTACGTACGCGCTGTGGCTGGCCTGCTTGTCCTGGATGTTGGCGAGCATATTCTCCTCATTCCACTCCTCGTTCTCCTCTCCCTCCTCTGCTCGAAATGCCGACGATGGCCGCAAAAACCTCCGGCTGATGCTGATGGCAATCTCACGGTATGCTGCAATCGTCAACTCTTGCTTTAAACCTACTCTGCTTTCACGCTTCAGTATTTCACAAAATTGGTCGCTTGTCCACTTCTGTCTGCTGGGGTCCGCTGGCCACATGTGTGATGATATTGCCTCTTTCTCCTACACCATCGCCTCTAACTGCTGCTGAAACGGCAACACTAACCACATGTAATACACCACCAGCTCGCCTACCTCGCGCGGCAAGTACCAGTAAATAATCTTAACATTGCTGCTTACAGCATACCCCTTGTAGTACCACGTAATAAACGCAACTATGCCGTCCTTAATAAAAATGTTTCAGTGGCCCCCCTTGATGGTGTTGCTGTGTTGAACGCTGCCTAACTCTGGCTACCTTGCGGGTTGCCCTTCTGCCATGTGCACTAACGCGGCCAGCTTCTCTTAAAACGCAATTACTTGATCCATGTACCGCTCCACCTCTTTCTAGTCGATGCCTGAACAGGTTCCTGGCTTAATGAACCTTTCCCTGACGCTGTTGTCCTGGCCTACCTGCTCAAACAACCACTTTTCCCTATCTACAGGCATGCGCGTGCAGTGGTCCTGCAAAAAGTTCCACCCTGGCCGCTTATTAGTCGGGTTGTCGCGCAGCTGCTCCCATGGGATTAGGGGCACTTGACCTGCTGTCTGCTCGCCGCAAAACAGCAACTCCTCCACTAGCAGCTGCTTGGCCTCAGCCTGCATACTGTGCACTATGCCGCAGAACTAGGCTATAGTGAAGTGCAAGTTCTTATACAGCAGCTTATCCTTCCCTATCCACTTAATATGGCTGCGCGACGTAGTGTTATAGTGCACCTTCAGCCCGTACGTGCGTAAGTCAAGCATCTACTACATTAGGCTGTGGCTCCCTCGCACTATAAACCTGTCCATCATCTGCTGCACAAACTCTAAGCAGCCTTTAGGTTAACGCTGACTAGGGGGGCTACTGCCGCTGTCGCTCCCCCCGTACGCGCTATTGTTGTCGAACGCCTGCTCTTTAAACAGCTCAGACAGCTCTAGTGCGTGCTGCACAACCATGAAACAGGTGATTTTAATTACGGACAACAAGATTAGCAGGTACAGCTCAGGGCCCTTCCAGCCATCTTCCTTAACGCCGAGCACGGCTAACGCGCACACCATCGCGCAATCGTACTCCTTGCAGCAGATAGTCTGTTTGAGCAACGCAATGCAAAAGTCCAAGCACGCTTTTTTAATCGGCCTCAGCTTTGCGTGCTTGGGCTCATTGTTGCGTTCGGACGGGTCCTGCTCGTCGTCAAGCTTATCGATCATTATCTCGTCCTCCTCTTCCTCCCCGTCCTCGTCCTGGTCCTCGTCCGCTATCTCCATCTCTGCCCCGCCTACGTCTCTCTCTGCCTGCTCGATCAACGCCTCCCACGCCTCGCGCTGCTGCTGCGTGAAGCAGTACTTGGGGCTCTTCCAGCAGTGCTCCCTCTGCGTCTGTGCAAAAAACATCAGTATCTGCTTCTATAGACGTGACTGCTCTTTAATCAACTTCTTGTCCATATACGCCTGCAGCAGCGTGTACCTAGTCTAATGCTTCTCTATACAAATGGCTTCCATATGCACAAATATGCCTGTCTGCTTAATAACAGACGTCTGGCTTACGCAGGCCAGTCCATCCATTGCGCTCTAAATCGCAGCCTTAACAGGCTCCTTATCTTTCTCTGGGTCTATGTTAGGCTCCTTAATGCTTGCTAGCAATTTGGTACGATCTAGTTTGTTCAAGTACAGCAGCCACCCAGTCCGCTCCAGCCATAGGGCTGCCTCGTCCTTCTCCCTGTCTTCGATCGTTGTCTTCGTCTGGTTCTTGACGTTGGCCCACGTCTTGGCCATCTCCTCGCCTACACGCGCCCACGCTGCCTCGCCCTTAATAGGGACAGGCTGCGGACCGCTGTCTAGGGTGTGACGCACCTCGAAGTACTGTAATCTGTGCCGGCTGCCAAAAAGTCGCTGGCAGTGTACGCGCTTGCAGCCATCTTCGAGCTGGGCCTGTAACGCCTTTGCCTGGGTTCGGCTGGGGCGTCTGCATTTCTTTCTAGCTGACCACCCATGTGTCGTACGCTAATGTTCTTTCAGCATCTTTAGGCTGCAGAACACTAGTTAGCATGTCTCTGGTTTGAGTTAACACAGCAGCCCGTTGTCGAATACGGGCAGCTGGGGGATCGCCTGCACGCTGTTGCTGGGTATCTCTAACTCCGTAGGGTACTGTAGCAAGCCTGCCCACTGACGTACAGCTTCCCCAACCGCCTTAACGCTTTTAAGTGACTTCTTGTGCTGTTTGTGCAAGTGGCTCTTGATCTGATCTGGCTATACTGCGTATCGGCACGCTCTGCACACTGCGACCTGGTACTCAGCCAAGTGCTTAAAATACGGATTCTTGACTTCTTCTGCCGACATGTTAGTGGCTTGGTTCTTGCTTGATCCAACGCTGCAGTCGCTGTTCTTATCGCTGGGTTATGTTGAGTTTCGCACCCCAGCTTGTGCGCCCGCTTATGTTGTACAGGCTGATCTCCGTTCAGTCTGTTACCCTAGTCAGGGGCTTAACCCAACAAATCTCTTTCTTCTTCTGCTGTATCTCCTACATTAATAAACAAACAGTTATGTCACCATCTAATCTACCCTAGATCTCCGCGTTGGAAGATGCCGCCGAGCAATTCGATGGTGGGCCCCGGAGCTTCCCGCTAGCCAGCGAGTCGAGCTTTGCCTACAGGCTCGCATACAACCCGCCAAACCTAGACTACTAAAAGCTGTTTTAGAGCAAGGCAACTGTCTTAGACTCGCAGCGTGATGCTCTATTCCGCCCGCACAGCGCAGGCTGGCTGATTCCGGCCGAGACAAGTGTCTGCAAGCCTGTCTTTGTTGCCCACTCTGTGCTGTCAGCGATATGGCTGTTAAAGGAGACGCTTGCTAAGGACGCGCTGCCTGCTGATGCTTGGGCCCGGCTGGTCTCTGCAGCGCAGGATCTTGCTAGCAGCCCGAGCGACAGCTTCTAGAAGGAACCCCCTTTAGCGCAGCAGCCCCGCGATTCCCTACTACCGTCGACAAAGCGCGCTGCTGCATCCAGCTCAGCGCGGCCGTCCAAGCGCCTCCGACGAGCCAGCGAGTCTCCCAGTCCTGCGACGCCGCTGGAAGCAGAGGACGAAGCGGAGGAACCTGAGCAGCTTGCGCCGCCCAGTGAATCTGAGGCGGCTGAGGACCCTAAACAGCCTGTCCGTGGACAGGTTGGACACGAGGAACCGCCCCAGATCACGAGCGTCTCTAACAAAAACTGTCGTGCTAAGCGGGAGCGCGCCAGGAAGCTGGAGCTTATGCGAGCGCAGAAGAAACAGGACCTTAGGTTGGTGCTGCCGCCTAAGTCGGCATCCCGCAGGGAACACGGTGCCTATGCCTCCATCTTGCGGCGGGATGAGCTGTTCATCTCTTGGATCCTCAAGCAGCTGGTTGACGACAACGACCTGTACAGCAGTACCGCAACGCCTTACCTGACAGCTTCTGGCATGCTTAAAAAGGCCAACTCCATCGGCAACACTACCTCCCAGGCCTCTGCGGCTGCATTTCTGCGGAGCTGGCGCATACAAGGCTTACCCTTTGCGCAGGAGTCTGTGGAGGATCGCCCGCCTGCTTCCTCGCGCACCCGCTGGTCGCTGTCGCAGAAGAATAGCTCCTCGACTGTGCCAAAGAGCGCGCTCGCCTCCGCCTGGAGCCTGTGCGATCGCTACGAGCAGGAGTTAGATATTATCTATATTAAGTACCGCTAGGCTATAGCTTTCCTCAGCAAGGCGTACACTAAGAGGATAGACCAGATTAAGGAGCAAGACGTTGCCCGCAGCAGCGATGCTAAGAACCGAGGCAGCAGGGGCAAAGTCAGCTCTGAGGCCATAGACGCCCTGCTGCTGTCCGCTACTGCCATGTCGGGGCGTCAGCAGCGTCAGCGATTCAAGAAGCAGCTGCACCAAGCGCTCCGCTGGTACGAAGCAGCCAAGCAGCTGGGCTGGGGCATGCTCTGCCTGATGCTGCACGACATTATCTCTAACTTGTGGGTAGAGAACAATCTCCGCGTCCCCTTCTGGCATATCTGGCTTAAGTTGGTTATAGAGGTGAATCTGGAGGCCTATAAAGCAAGCATGGCCTTAGACGCCTGGCTAGGCTCAGAAGGCATCTCTGGCGGATCCATCAGCGAGAAGGCAACGCTGTCGATCGAGGCAGACACGCCGACACCGGCGACGCAAGTAGAGGAGATTAAAGACAGCGAGATGGAAGATGGCGAAGACACCAAGAACGGCGACAACAACGGCGCTGAGGATGCGCCGTCTCAAGGACCCGCTAAGAGCCCTGCGCCCGCCCGTCCGATGCGCCAGCTTACCTTAATTAAGCTGTGTAAGCCTTTTTAAGGCAAATAGCATACTACAATTTTTTATTCTGTGCTATGCAGTAAGTGTGTTACTTTCTTATGTTAGTGTTTATAGAGTTGTTCTGTTGTAGTAATGCGGCGGGGCCTGGTCCTCCGCGCACTAGCCTAACCCTGACCAACCCCAACTACAAGCACCAACCCTAACACTACCAACCAAGTAGACAATGATGCTGGGGGTTGCATAGATAACAGAGTTGAGTGCTGCGAGACTAGTGTCTACGTTTTAGCTCGAACGGACTTAAAAATGGAATTCCAATGTACAACTGAATAGTATTCCAGCGTACGTTGTGACTGAAAATACGCTAGTGTCCTGTAGCTGTTGTCACTAACAAAACCAAAGCTATAACTCCAGTGAAGGTACACTGCAACTACCCATTTGGGATAGGGTTTTTATATTCCCCTCTAACCTAGAGTTACTAAATTAGCGCTTCTGTAGTCCTTTATTAGTTGTCTTGCCCTTAGCTAGAGTCTTCTTAGGTAGCTGTTAGCTATACTAACCTAGTCTCTAGTTAATAATATTAGCTTATTCCTCTACCTTTAGGATTATGTCTCTTTAATTATAGAGGATAAGGAATAAGTCCTTTTATATACTAGAGAGCAGTGCAGTAATATATTTTAGAACTTAAAGCTCTAGCGTATATAAGTTGCCTAGTTTCTCCTATAGTAGACGTATAAAGTCTAATAGATCTATAGGGGACTAAGAATTCTGCTGCTTATATTACTTTAAGCATTTATATACTACTTACTTATATTTAGCTAGCGTTCCTAGAGCATCTAGTATAATTCTTTTTAGCTCTTACTACGTTAGTTTCTAGGTTAGCTAACTACAGTAGTTAGTTGTGCAGTAGGCCTGCTACAACGTCTTTAGGTTCTCTAAGAGGTACCTTACGCTAAAGTTAATCTTTTATTCCTCTGTAAGGAAATTCACTAGAGATTAGAGGAAGTATCCCTTATAATCTCTCTTCTAATAGTTGTATTTAGCATAGTTGCGCTTTATATACTTCTATAGGGGTTTAGGTTATAGAAGATTTATAGATAGGGAAGATTATAGTTTCTCTACCCCTTCTAGTACTTTTTAGAAAGATAGGATTATTGCTAGATCTTCTTTATTGTATTTGCGTCTAAGTTTACAAAGAAAGGAAAGTTCCTCTTAGTCTTTTGTCTCTTACAACTATTTGCGTAAGTTTTCTAACTCCTGTTATTAATTACCTACTTCTAGGCTATTCTAGCCTTCTCTGGCTAAAGCTGCCCTACAGATACGAATTCTAGGGTAAGGTGTACTACCTAGAGGACCTACAGATCCTCTTAAGGCACTATAGACACTTAGTGTCTATTAAGGTATCTCCTTATCTGCAGAAGGAGGTGTTACCTTACGCTCTACCAGCTCTTGTACAGGTAGGTTATCTTAGTCCCTCTCTAAAGACAGTAAGCCTAGATAATTTAGTTTAAGACTTATAGTAGCTTAAGTCTATCTTTAATTATAATATAAGAGTAATTAGAATGTAAAAAGTGTATAAAGCAATTATAAGGGAGGATAGAGTTAAAGAGGATAGTAGGTGTATTAAGGTACGTAGTGTGTAGTAACAAGACTAATTACTAGAGTATTAGCAAAAACCTCTAACACCTTTATATAGTCTGGGCTGGCTAGCCCTATAGTAGCTCGCTAAGACAGGCAGAGGTACCCCTAGGCCCAGCGCCTAACACTAGCTATTACAGTCTAGTAGTCTAGGTTAAACTTTACACTCTATAATAGATACATCTAAACAAACGTATAAGAAACAATAACAGTAGAAAGGAAGCTTCTAAATAGCCACGCTCTGCCTACCTCAATCCTAATAGGCGAATTTTATACCTATCACCCTTAGTAGGACCCTACTATAACTACTATAACACTAAAAGCTAGTAGTTTTATTACCTAGATAGAAGAGTAAAACCTAGAGCTACTAAACAACCCTAGCACAGGCACCTTCTACCAGCTAAACATAAGCAGGGAAAGTGTTCTAGACCTTACCTTTGCTACACACAGGCTTATAAGCTAGATAGAAGACTAGCAAACCCTAGTAGGTATAGGCTTAGACCACCTAGGCATCCTGTTTATAATTACAACGCCTAGAAAACAGCTTCTAAACAACCCTACTCCTTAGTTCAACACTAAGAAGGCAGACTAGGACCTATTTTAGAAGGAGCTAGTAAAGGAATTAGCAAAAAGCCCTGCTCTTAATACTACATGCCCTAGACACTCTACTAGCACACCCCTACTTCTTATCTAAGGAGAGGACAGAGAGCTAGAGAAGCAGCTTAAAGCAATAGGGAAGGAGCTTACTATATTAATAACAAATACAGCTAAAACTATAATCCTACAAAGCTCTACTAGTGCAAGAAGTAAACTGTGGTAGAACCTAGACCTAAAAATACTTAGGACAAACATGCTTAACAAACAACGCCACCTACAGAGAGAACTAGTAACTAGCCCTACAAACACCTATATATGGAAAAGAGACTACCTAATTACTAGAAACTGTTAAGGGCTAGCCTTAGGGTGGGATGCAATAAGGGTTAATATGGTATTGTATCTCTTAAGGAGGTAACACGTTGCGTGTTCTTCTAATATGTCTGTAGGGCACGTAACCATCCCATCTTGCTTAAGGCTTAGACAAGGTCTAAGCCTATAACATACCTCCTTTCCCTATCTCTTCCTAGCTAAGTGTATTTTGCTAGGTCCTTTCTGCGTTTTGCGTGGACTGGCAGGCGCTAGTGGCAGGTAAAACCTAGAGCTAGTTGTGGTTGCGTAAGGGCCCGCCTCTTAGTAGGTTAGCTGTTAGTCTAGTCTGTAGTTTACCTGGGGTAGTCCCTACGCGCACCTAGGTTGTTTTTATTTTACCTAGCGCACCTTCCCTTGTTGGACGCTGTACTACTCCCTGCTCTTACCTAACCTGCCTATGTTATACCTACCTGTCTTTCTGTACCTACCTGTCTAGTTTAAACAATATATCTGTTATTGCGCCTAGCTCTAGTTACTAGGCTACTAGTTATAGGGCTAGTAGTCCCCCTAGTAGAGGCAGTTATAGCCTGCTATATCCCCTTCTATCTGCCTATAACATTCCCCTAGTATTTTATAACAGTTATCTAGATTTTTAATTGTAGAAACTAACTGTGTCTATAGAGAGCCTGCTGTTGCTGCATTAGTAACTATAAGGTTAAGGGTAACTCTAAGGACAAGGACTTGGTCCCTGTCCCTGCCCGCGCCGTCCCCTACCACCCCTGCCGCCAGCTTACTATCCTTACTAGCTGGCCTAGTAAGTGTCTTACGTCTGTTATAGGCCTGCTACTGGCTAATTCTATCTACAGCTAACTGCCTCTCTAGTGCTAGCAAGACCTGCTGTACCTGCGCTAAGCGCTGCCGCGTTTGTTATTAAGACAACAGTCTTTTTACTACTAATACAGAGCTCTACTACACCTAGCGCAACTTTAAGAGGTACATCTAGGTATATAGCTTTATCTTAGGTCTATGTCTATAGCTAATAGTTGTTAAGGCGTCTGTGCAGGGTAGCAACGTCCACGTTAATATGCCTAGAACCTAGGGCGTTAATAGTAACAAGGCTAACTAGGGCAGGTAGCCTACCTTTGTCTGTAAGTGTCCTGCCTGCTGCTGTAAGGGGCGTTTTACTAATCTGCTGTGTACTGTTTAGGTGCCTACTATAAGCTCTACTAAGCCTACAAGTCTACCCTTAACCTAGCCTATGCTAACCCCTTGCTGGCTAAGCAGCTAACCTCTTCTTATGTTGCCTGTTCCCCCCCTAAGCCTAGTGCGCAGATCGCGCTGCCTACTACGCCTTTGTCCAGCTGTTGGAGTATTAACTAGTTTAATACCTACTTTTAACAGTTTACGTCTACTGTAGGGATAGCTATTAAGACGTAGACTAAGCGCATAAACCAGTTTAAGGAGGTCTAGGCCTGTACTACTGTAAGTCTTCTGCCTATATTAAGAGTGTAGCTAATCTGCCCTAAAGGAGGCTGTTAACTAGGTTAAGCGCTTGCTTACTACGCCCTGCTGCTGCCTAGAGTACACGTTGTTATCCTGCCTGTCCTGCTACCTGCGCTCTACCTCCCCTGCTAAGCACTACCCTTCCCCCTGCTAGATCTGCTTACCCCCCTGCTAAGTCTGCTCGCCCCTCTGCTGCTACTGCTTGCCCTCCCTATTAGAGCCGCGCACCCTACGTTGTGGCACTGCAGTGCCTACCTCTTGCTCCTCAGCCTAGTTGCAACAGGCCTGCAGCATCTCTGTTAGTAACAAGGAGGAGGACAAGGAAGAGGACAACTATAAGCAGGACTGCCGCTGCTGTATAGCGCGCAATTAGGCCCTAGACACAGCTGCCTCTGCCTGCTGTTCCCTGTCTAACAAGACTATCTTTTAAGAACTAAGTTCCTGCGTTAGCAGCTAGTAGAGTGTAAGAAGTGGTGTTGTACTGTTGCTGTGGGGGTCCTAAGCTCTCCTGCGCTAGGCACTAGGCCTAGCGCAGCATCTCCTAATAGGACCCCTTAAGGGTTATTATAAAATAATAAAAGTTCTTCCTACCTTAACCTACCTCTTATGTTCTATGTGTGCTGCTGTAAAGGCCTTCTAGGCTATTGTATCCTATAATGCGTCTAGAGGCTCCTACGTTAGCTTTGTGTATCCTTTCTATTTAACTAGGACCTGTAACTTGTTCTGTCCTTAGGCCTTCTTCTTTTTTAGGATTACCTCCACCTCCTATTTGGCTAGGGTTGGATTGTCCTCCTCTAGGACAACTAGTGGGCCTAGTCTACTTTTCTGCAGGCGCTGTGTTAGTAGCAGGTTAGAAGCTATACGTTCTAGTAGGTCTACGTGCACTGTCTTATAGAGGTTGCCTAGCAAATCTAGGGTAATAGTTAAAGGGGTGGGAACTGCAACTACTGTGTACTGGGCTTATAACTAATTAAGCTTCTAGCTTAGCCTGTTAGTTTTTACGTTGTAGAGGGAAAACTATACCCTATCTCCTACGTAGTACCACTCTGCAGGCCTATAGCTATAGTCTGTTATGTCCTAGGTGCGTTGTTATACCTATACTATAGCTACCTAGGTAAGCTCTATACCCCGCTAGAGGTAGTCTAGGAAGTAGACTGCCTGTCCCTGTAGTGTGTTCTAGCTAATAGTTAGGAGCACTATTGTCTGCAGGAGGTCCACATTATAGCTGTAGAGGAGCAGGTTAGAACTAACCCTAGTAACTAAAGAATTGCAATTGTTAAGAGCTAGTTAGCAGGCTAGAAGGTAGTTAGGCTAGTTATCCTGTTTAAAGGTAACTATAACCTATAGGACTGCCTACACCTCTTAGTTGGCCTACTCTGTCCCTCTGTCTATCTAGGGGTAATAGGCTGTAGAGAGCAGCTAGTCTACCCCTACAAGGCTACATAGCGTTGTCTAAAAATGTCCTAGCTATTCTAAGCCGCAATCTAAGATATAGAGCTAGGAAAGCCTTAGAACTACTACTACGTGTTGTAGAAGACCTTAGCGCAATATTCTATAGTTATAGAAGTTATTGCCTTAAGCTGCACATACTTAGAGAGGTAATCTGTAATAACTAGGAGATAGCGCAGTGCATCCTTATTAGCCTAAGAAAGGTTAACTATAAAGTCTATTAAAATCTAGAACTAAAAACAGTTAGTAATAGGCAATAGCTAGAGTAAGCCCTACTATTAGTGCTGTAACATATATACGCTGTAACAGTAGCAGTTACAGATATAACGCTAAACGTCCTATAACATCCCCTCCTAGTAGAAGTTACGTCTAACGATGTGGAATGTGGCGTTAGCACCTAGATAGCCTGTTAGGTTAGATTTGTATGCCCTCTAGATTATTGTAGTTATAAGTGGCTTCTAACGCAGAACCTACGTAACCCTACGCTACAGCAGCGTGCTGTAAGCACTAAGCGCGCAATCTGCAATTTGCTAAGTAGTCTTAGCCTTAGGAGGGAACTAGTAGGCCTTATTATAGATAGTGGACAGGCGTGCTATATGCCCTGCGTCCTGCTAGACACCTTTATCCTATAGTAATTGCATATGCGCGTTAATAAAAAGTAGGGGCATACTAGGGCCTAGTGTACTAATTATTAACACTAAAACTAGGGTTATTATCCTATAGACCCCCCCTAACCTCCTATTATAGTCCTTTTCCTAGCAGCTTAGCGCATCTAGTTAGGCTGCTAGGCGTCCTAGGCAGAAGCAAAGGTAGAAACGGAACTTTAACAGCTCCTCCGCCTATTAGTGCTGCCTCTTACTTACCCTGCGCGCTGTAGTAAAGTACTAGAGGTTCTTATAGTTGGTTAGGATAGTAAACAGCCTGGCAACAGACCCTAATTTAGCTACCTAGACCCCTAGGCACTTTATAACAGCAGTTAACTCCTTATTATAGATAGTGTAGTTCTATTATTCTATTATAAGTGTAGCAGAGTAATACGCTACTAGGCAAAGCACCTTCCTATGCTATTAAGAAAGGTAGCTGCCTAGCGCCTTGCTAGAGCAGTCTATCTCTAATAGTGTTTCTTACTTAGGGTCCTACTAGGCTAGGACTAGTTCTGTTATAAATGTGTTCTTTAGCTAGTAGAACGCCGCGTCCTCCTCCTGCCCCTACCTAAATAGGATATCCTTCCCTGTAAGTTAATTAAGTAGGGATGTAATATTAGAGAAGGCTGGGATAAAGTCCTAGTAGAAGTTAGCAAACCCTAGGAAACTGCAAACCCTGCGCAAAGACTGTAGAGCTTCCTAATTACAGATGGCCTTAACCTTCTTAGGATTAGAACAAATGTCCTTTCTAGCCTCTATAATATATCCTAGGTAGTGTACTTCCTTAGTTGCAAATACGCACTTCTTAGGATCTAAATGCAGCCCTGCGTTGCGTAGGAGCGTAAGGACTCTGCTGACCTTCCCTAAGTAGTCTGTCCTAGACCTACTACTGTAAACAAGGACATTATCTAGGTATACAGTAGCATAGTCGCCTAATGTCTCCTAAAGCGCGCTGTTAATGTAGCGCTAGAAGGACGCTAGTGCTCTAGCTAGGCTAAACAGACAGACTAGCTACTTAAAGAGCCTAAAACAGGTACAGAACGCGGTGAGGTGCTTGTCTCCTTCTGCAACACAAATCTGGTAAAATGCTAAACAGACATTAACCTTAGAGAACTAGCAGGCACCCCCTAGTGTACGTAACGTCTCCTTAATAAGAGGAAGCAGGTACTAGTTAGCAATTATAATGCTATTAAGTGCGTAATAGTCCACGCACATACGCTACCTGCTAGAGGACTTCTTAACTAGCAGGACTAGGGCCCCTGCTAGGGAAGAAGAGGTGTAGATCTACCCCTTGTCTATAAGTGCTAACACTTGTTTCTGTAGCTTAATTAGCTGGTCCCTTAGCATGTTGTACAGAGGGCCCTAGGGTAGAGGCTTCTCCTTCCTAGACTAGTCGCGTTGTAGTTATATGTGGTGATCTATCTAGCCCCTATGTAGAGGAAGGCTAGAGGCTTTGCTCTTATTAAATAGGTCCTAAAACTAGACTAACTTAGGGGGAAGAGGGTCTACCTCCTCCACCGTCCCTTGCGCTCCCGGGGATTAAACTAAGAGGATTTTAGTAATGTTGTAGAGGCTTGTAGAGACTAACTAGTCCCTAGGTAAGCGCTTCTAGAGCCTATTAGCTAGGGTCTTGTTAAACTTAGTTGCTAACAGGAGGGCTACGTAAACGTTTAATGTACGCTGTAAGGACTTATAGACTATAAGGTTCCCTACCTTTTGTATCCTTAGTGTGCCCTTTTCTGCGTCTAACACCACGCCCTCTTGTTAGAGCCAGGGCTTCCCTAAAATAACATCCTGGCTTAGACCTGGCTACAGCCTGCAAGCGCCACCTGTCTAAGTTATACCTAAATAGGACTAAACAGGAGATTATAGACTTCCTACTAGTGCCTACTACTTACGCTAAGCGTTGTGGCAGCACTTTAATAAAGTCTCCTCCTAAGCGCGCAGTAAAGTTATTGCTTACTGCGCTAAAGCATTTACACTCTAAGTCTACTAGCGTGTTAGCCTAAATTACCCTATTAATAAATAATAGATTGTAGAATAGGGGCTTGTCTATAGAGTCTGTAATGGCTCCCCTAGTAGCCTGCAACGCCCCTGTACTAGTAGTCTCCCCTACTAATATACTTCTACAGCGCTTCTAACTTAGACTTATGTTAGAAGTAGCTAGTTTCCCCTATACAAACTAGCCTCTTTCTTACCTAAGATTATTACTGCCTACACTGTAGTTACTACTGTGTTAGCGCAATCCTAGTAAATGTGTCCCCCTTTGCCGCAACAGGTACATAGGTTGGCCTCCTAGCGTTACTAAAATACCTTATTAGGAACCTACGTAGCCTGGTTAGAAGCAGACTACTTCTAACCCCTATGCTTAGCACTGCTGCTAGTGCGCACTGCAGACATAACTGTTATCTTAACATTACTGTCCTTGTTGCGCTTAGGCAGCGCCTAGGTAGGTCTGTAGGGCAGCTGGTTTTCTATAGCTATAGTTTTAACGTCTATAGTAATAGACTTATACTCTATAACAGCTGCGTTATAATCTATATAAGTTACTCCTTAGTTTATTACTATATTGGGGATGTTTGCGTTTAGGGCCTAGCGGAGCTTTAATAGGCGCTGTTTACTGTCCTAGTAAAGGCTGCTACTTTGCACTAGTAGCTGCTTAAACCAGATAAAAAAGTCTAAGAACAACTTGCTAGGACCCTAATAGACGCTTTCTAGTTTTGCCTAGGCCTGTTCCTAGCTATAGTTGTTGCTGTAGCAGAATTCTAGGTATGCTAGGAAGTCCTCTAGGCTCTACACACCTTAGGTACCCCTAATCTTATAAAACAGAGCTATATCTTATTGCACAGATATGTTAAGCTAGGACTATATAAAGGCAAACATGTCCTGTAGCCTACTAATAAAGAACGCGTCTGCCTGCAGCTTATATTCTATTATAACCTGCTACACCTTAAATAAGGATTTGTCCCTAGTAAAGGCCTTACCTATAGGGAGAGGTTTTCTATAGGCTGCAGACGCCTATATAGGGGCATGTAGGCCTAGGGCAGACGCTGAAAACAGCGCTTTATAAGGTGGGTTAGGGGCTAGGGTAGACGTTAATAGGTACAGCGTTGCGCCTAAGGAGGACAATAGAACTGTAGACGCAGGTCTAGTATAGGCGTTAGCTATTTGTGCTAGGGACTCTATAAACGCGCGTATATTAGAGTTATTGCGCTTAAGCAATGCTATACGCTTGTTAGCAGCTAATAAGGCTTACTGCAAGTTTATTATAAACTGCATCGTCTAGGCTATAAATTCCTAGAGGGTTAATGGGACAGATTTGTCTAAGGGGTTATTCTAGGAGCTGGCTAACATAGTACAAGTGCTAGCTGTTCTCCTAGAAGAAGAGATATAAATGTTAAGGACTAGCCTTAGGGTAGGATGCAATAAGGGTTAATATAGTATTATATCTCTTAAGGAGGTAACATGTTACGTGTCCTTCTAATATGTCTGTGGCGCACGTAACCATCCTGTCTCGCTTAAGGCTTAGACAAGGTCTAAGCCCATAACAGAAACAGCTACCTATAAACAGCAAAAGCAGCAGAACACAACTACTAGAATTAATTCCTAGAAAAGGAGGACATAAAATTAATCTTTAAAGAAATGTCTTATAATAAGTCTGTTAGTAACTAAAGCATACCTGTTATAAAAGGCCCTAGGGGAATAGAGACCTCCTTTTAAGGCAAATACTTAGCACTAAGATATACCCTCTTCCCTAGCTTACCTACCCCGCAACTTATAGAGTGGAGCACCTACTAGGAAGGCAGCTAGAAATAGCCACCTCTTACTAAAGAAGAGCTAGAACACGCCTGCTTTTCACAAATCTAAAGTAGCTCCCTAAGACCAGATATAATAAACTAGAAGATTATTACTACAGTATATAAAGTTAAAATAGATATATCCTTCTATATGTTCTCTATACTATTTAACTATAGATACTACCCTTAAATCTAGAAAAGAGTAACAGGAATTATCCTAAACAAGCTAAACAAACTAGACTACTAAGCCCCTAGAGCCTACAGGGTAATTGCTCTTCTAAGCTGCCTAGGTAAAGTAGCAGAAAGACTAGTAGCTAAACGGCTTAGCATACTAGCAGAAACAACTACTCTACTCTACCCTTTACAACTAGGTAGATGAGTACAAAAACTAGCTATAGACGCTTCTATACTGCTACTAAACTAATTATAAGAATAGAGGAAACTAAAGCGCATAATAACTACAGTGTTCCTAGACATTAAGGGAGCCTTTAACCACGTCTATCTAGGCTAACTATTTACTATCCTGCAACAACTAAAGCTACCGTGCAGCCTAATAGCCTAGATCTAATTATTCCTCTCTAGACGCTAACTTAAACTATCCTTTAACAGAGAAACAGAAGAATTTAGTAATATAAACGCTAGAATCCTATAAGGAAGCCCTATTTTACCTATTCTGTTCCTAATATATTTTAGACCTCTATTCTAGTTAATTACAAACTACTCGCTATTCTACCTAGACAACCTGGCTATTACAGTATACAGTATTATCTACTAGCCTAAAGAAAAACATCTACCTACTAGAAAGAGATATAGCTAGCCTATTTGCAAAAGGATCTAGCTGTGTAATTTAGTTAAATGCGCTAAAATCTAAACTTATCTACTTTACTATAAGCTAAAAAGCAGAAACTTATACTCTTATACTGCCAGACATGTTTATAATAACTCTAAAAAAGACTATTAAATAGCTAGGAATCTACTTTAACAATAGGCTCTCCTTTAAGGAGCATGCTGCCACAAGGATTAGTAAAGTAAGAAACGCCTTCTATAGAATATGCAGACTAGCAAACAGTAACAAAGGCCTTACACCTACTGCCCTCTAACAAATATACCTAGCCTGTGTTACTAGCATAGCAGACTATAGATGCTTAGTCTTCTAGAAGTAACAAGCTAGAATAGTAAAACAACTACAAGGACTACAGAACCTAGCACTTAGGAAAATCTTAGGCAACTTCTAGACCTTACCTATATTACCCTAAGAGGTAGAGGCAGCACTAGCCCCTCCTACTATAAGGCTAAACTCTGCGATAAGAACGCACGCCTTTAGAGCTAGGAAGCTACTAAAGAACTACCCTATTTACACTGCTATAACACAGCTAAAGTCCACCCTACAAAACATAGACCTAGACTCTAGCGCAGAGCAAAGAGAGGTTAAATGTACTAGGCTAAGAATAGAACCCCCTACACAGCTTATGCAAATTACACAGTCTATAGAAAAGCCTATACCTAGCACAAGAAAAGAAAAACTAAAGGACTTCTACTTCTGCCCCTAGAACAAGGCTATAGCATACTAAACTGAAATCTTAAGAACACTAAAAGAAGAAGAAGTAAAAGCACACAAAACACAGATGCTATAGAAAGTATAAAGTAAAGTACTAGCTATCTACACAGACGCTTCTTCTGTAGAAGAAGGCCTGGGTATAGGAGTAGGAATCACAGTCCTAGACTACAAACAACAGCCTAAGGAATACATGCTACAAACTATAATATTAGCAAAGGCTAAATTATATACAACAGAGGACTAGAAGGCATAATAAGAGGCTTTAAAATTGCAGCTACTATAGCTACTACAGGACAGGACGTCCAAGACTTTAAAGACAACCAGGTGGCTATCCTAAGACAAAAAAGTCCTCCAAACAAGCCTAGACAGGCGTGACAAATACGCTGCATAAAGGCAGCTAAAACTATTAAAGATAAAGGAGCCACAATTAGCCTTAAATGGGCCCCTGGCCACCAGGACATTGCAGGAAACAAGAAAGCAGACTCTCTAGCAAAAGAAGCAATAAAAAAGAGGCCTACCTCTACTGTAACAAGCATTGCTATAACTAGAATTTAAGTTAAAGCTATTACAACAGACGAATAGGAACACATACTAGACACCTACACAGCTAAAGTAATCCTAAGGAAAATAGACGCCTAGACAGTAAAATACTGCCTAGGACTAATAAAAAGGATAAGACTATCAAAAAACACTAAGAGAGAGGCGGCAAGCGCCTACTACTAACTAAAAATAGGATATAGATACAAAAAGCATACCTACATAATATATAGAAGGTAGATAACAACAGATGTATCTGCAGCTACACACAGACAATACAACACCTTCTACTTAGCTGTAGAGAATACAGACATATAAGGAAAACGATGCAAGACAGCCTATAAGGACAAAGGCTCTTAATGCAACTACTACTACACACAACCTAAGGAATTCTAGCTACTCTTGCTTTTATTTCAGACCTAAGAGTAGGCTCCCGCAATTAGTACCTACAGTAAACAACAGAAACCTAAAAACCTCTGTCTACTCCCTAGAGCATAGGCTCTCACTACAGGACTTTAAACAAACATTTACTATCCCCTTTACAAACACACTCCTTAAATTCCTAGAGTAGCTTAACTGCTCTCGTCTTATATAATCTTAGCCTTACACAGAACGTTAAACTTATTAATTAATTAATCTATCTACCTCCTAAGGCTAGAAGCTGTAATAACTACCCGTTCCAAATTTGGCCAGATGTTCTAGAGCTAATTTAAGGCTGCTGAACACGCTCTTCTCTATGATCTTAGATCTAGTACTAAATTTTTCATTGCATTAGATCCCTAGACTGTAAGGAATTACCTTAGCATTCTAGCTATTAGAAGGTTACTATATAAACAAGAGCTAGAAATTACAAGAAGTCCTTTTGGACGTTATTCCTATGCGCAGAAAACATACAGGATCCTCTATAGCACAGTAAGTTCTTTAACCTTATTAGGAAACTAAAACTATAAAATAAATGCTCGCTATTACTTGCAATAATGCTAGTAGTAACAGTGCATTATTACAGACCTTAAAGAGGTTGCTACAGCAGAACAACATTACTTAGGATAGCAGAGAGAACACTGTTCCTTATCTTATATATATAATCAACCTTGTTATATAAGACATTATTTACTATCTCTAACTTAAGGTATTACTATAACTAGAGCATGCACAAAGACTGCAGCAACGCTATATTAGGGGTATTAAAAACAGCATATCTGTTCTAAACTCTCTCTAGAAGGTAAAAATAATTATTACAATATTTTATTATTGATTGATTGATTGATTGATTTATTAATAAGGTTAACGCTCTGTGTAAGTCTAAGACTCTATAAGACGAGAGCAGTTAAGCTACTCTGGTAATTTAAGGAGCGTGGTTTTAAAAGGTAGTAAATATAGGTTCAGAGTCCTGTAGTGAGAGCCTATGCTCTAGGGGGTTAACAGCATTTTTTAGGTGTCTGTTGTTTGTTGTAGGTACCACTTGCAGGTGCCTATTCTAGTGTCTGAAATAAAAGCTAGAGTAGCTAGAATTCCCTAGGTTGTGTGGAGTAGTAGGTTTATTAAGAGTCGTTGTCCTTGTAGGTTGTCCTGTATTGTTTTTCTTACTTGTTTGTATTCTTTACAGCTAAGTAGGAGGTGTTGAGTTGTTTGTATGTAGCTGCAGATACATCTGTTGCTATCTACCTTCTATAGGTTGTAGAGGTATGCTTTATTATATCCATGTCCTAGTTTTAGTTGGTAGTAGGCACTTGCTATCTCTTGTTTGGTATTTTTAGGTTGTTTGTTTAGTTGTATATATTGTAGATTATAAAGTTTAACCTAGACTGCTGGACTGTAATAGCTAGAAAGTCTAGGTTAGGGTTTATATCTGCTGTTAGGGTAATTTGTACTGGTGTTGAACGTAGGACATAGGCTAGAACGCATGGCCTTATGCTATAGTCCTGTAGTAGGGGTAGGATTTGTGTAAAGGAGGGGTGGTTTACAGAGCGTGTGTCTAAGTAGTCTAAAGGTTATTGTTAAGTAGGGATAAGCTATAGTTCTTGTACTAAGACAAGGTCTATAGCAAGTTCTACTGCAAGTTATAAGGCGCTCTCTGTAGCTTATACGCTCTTGTTTAGATTTACTCATAGAATCCTTAGGTTGTCTAGCATTCTAGGTGTGTTTATGCGTTTATTATAGCCTTAAAGGCTACATATTAAATGCTATCTACTATATGTGCTTCTTTATAGTTTATACACTTAGATATAGTATATACGCAGGCTTTGCTAGTAGTACTACACGTATTACACTTATGTAGTGTTGTAGGGTGTTTATCTACGCATATCTTACATATAGTGCTATTAAGGCACCTGTTCTCTGTATGTCTAAATCGCTGACATTTTTAGCATTGTGTAGTAGGAGGTGTAGGAATAAACTTCTCTATTCTTATACTAGCTCCTAGTAGGTATAGTCTATTGCGTATAGCTTGTTGTGCTTCTTTTTCTGTTGCAAACGCTACACAGACAGATCCTAGTTGTTGCTTCTGTCTCCTTTTATAGCTTATTAGCCAGAATAGGTTTCCTACTATTATTAGGCCTTTGTTAAAGGTAGTTATCTCTAACTTAAGCACCTCTAGGTCCTAGTTTGTTTCTAGAGACGTGGGGATATTGTGTAGGATTACTTTGTGCTATAGTTCTATTAGAAGGGCTTCCTTATAGGTAGTAACTAATTGCTAGATTACTTAGTTTTTAAGCAGGTATTTTGCAGTAAAGGAGGGCGTTGTAGTAAGAACAATGTTGTTTCTTCTACTTAGGCTAGCAGAAGCAACTATAGGGAGGCTTACTCCTTTATCTATAAAGGCCTTATTAAAAGTATTACGCATCTCTAGGGGGGCAAAAGAGGGTAGTTCTTGCTCTAGTGTAAGAACTAGTTAGCGTGCACTTAGAGAGTTCTTTATAATAGTAGGTTCCTTCTTCTTTATAACTGTTTGCTAGTCTGTGTTCTTAGGGAGGTTAGCTGAAGCTGAAGATGCGTATGAAGTAGGCTAAGTAGAAGGTTAAACAGTAGGAGTCTTAGTAGCTAGGGTAGGTTTCTAAAGGAGTTTTGCTCTTGTTTTAATGAATTTAGACACTGTTTTAAGGTTAGATAGTTAGAAGGCTAGGATAGAGAGGCCTTATTTGTTTATCCTGTTGTTTTCTGTGTAGTCTTAAAAGATTTCTAGAAGGTCTAGGAGGTTTAATTTTTCCTTGTTTAAGGTAGCTAGGGAAGAAGCCTAGATAACTATTGTCCTAGCAATAGATAGAGCTTCTTTTACTTTTTTAGCAATAGGGGCTTAGTTTATAGGCCTAGTGGCTATGTTAAATTAGAAAGGGGGAAGCCTAGGTGCTGTTGGAGTAGCAGGTCTACTAGCTGGTTGTTTAGAGGGAGCAGAGGGTAGAGGTAACGTTGTAGTTCTGTTAAATATACTAGGTTAGTGTATTCCTAGAGTAGATTATAGGTTTAGTGTAGACGATAAGGGTATAGATATAGGTCTTAGGATTAGTATAGGCTAGTACATCTCTCCTAGATAGGTTAGGGAGCTAGGGGGGCTTATTTCCATTGTCCCTGTGTTTGGAGATTGGTCTCTAACTCTCTATTAGGTGGTGGTTCCAGTTCTATGGTCCTGGGTCCTGGGTCCTGGTCCTAGGTGGGGTTTTCCTTCTCTTTTTTAAAATGAAATAACTAAGAAACGACTAGAAGAGAGCTTGTTTTTGCACAGAAAGAGGTACCTAGTCTCTATCTGCTTTTCAGAGCTGAAAAACAAGGAAAAGGCAGTCTTAGCTTTACTATTCTTGCCTTTGTTATATTCTTACTAGCCTAACTAGTAGACCTCTAGGAGTAGAAAGAAGAGGTTAAAAGCAGAAAGCTAAGGAAAGGCTTGTTGCTATCTAGTAGGGGTAGGATTTGTTAGTTGTTGTGTTTGTTAAGGTAAGATTTTAGGAGATAAGATAAGATAAGATTGTTGTTATAGGGGAGGTCTGTGCTCTGCAAATCTAAAAATTTTTGCAACAGATTAGGTTAGATAACTAGGCAGCGTGCAGCAGCTAGACGCCTAAAGGCTCTAGGAAGCTTAGGATAGTATATCCTCGCTGGGTTAAGATAGATTCTAATGTTTTTCCGGTGTGTAGGGCCCTATGTCGAAATATTGCTTTGTTGTGTGTGCTGTTAACATTATTTTATTACATACTAAGTGTAACATAGATCTACGCTATCTATATTATAATAGATCTATTATTATAACAATTTAAGAGGTTTCTTACATTATAAAAAAATAGTCTAGTAAATTATTAACTATTAGTTTATAAGAGGTTAGGACTAGGTAGAACTCTACCTATAGTATGTATAAGCGCGCACTAAAGCTTTAGGTCTATATTAACAAATAGTTAGAGTAATAAATTACACTTAAGGTACTAAGCTGTAGAGAAGGTGCTTCTAAATATAACAAGGTAGCAGAAGCTAATTTTAAAAATCATAAAAAACTTCGACTAGCAGCAATTAAGTGGCAGCACCTGCGGGCTGTTACAATAATGCTACAGTAATTTAAGAAGGTATCTAGTGGCCTTAGCGAGACTTTAAAACCTCTTATTTAGCACATCTAGCTAATGTATAACTAGCTATTTAATTTCTTAGATTAGAAACCTAATTAGCGTAGCAACAACCTAGGTTGCGCTAGTAACTTAGAATAGCTAGAAGTTGTAAAAGCAGCTGTGTAAAAGGGTTGTGTTAAGCTGTCTAAGTACTATTTAAGAACAGAGGACAGTTGCGGGTTCTTGTTTAACTGTGCAATAAATTTAGATCTAAGCTAGAAGCTTACTGTGTATAAGGTAATGTTATTATAGCAGTTTATTACATACTATTACTAACTACGTTATAAGAATAATATCTAGGAAGTTTAAGATAAGGACATGTACTAAGAGTAATTCTTCTAATTCCTAACTTATTATTTTAAAATAATTTAGGTTGCCCTACACAAGTACTTCACAACCCTGTTTAACAGTTAGTAGAAGATAATTTGTTCTAAAAACCTGCAACATTAGTCTAGCAACCCAATAGGAGCTTCTTATCCTGTAGTTAGACTTTAATCCTGTCTAATAATAACAAGTAGGTGGCTTACACCTGCTAAGAAGGAAAGGCCTATCTTAGTACCCCTTGCATACAACAGGGAGATAGATTTAATCTACTAGACTAGTAGAAGGTTAATGCTACAACTTATCTATAACTTGCTTGTGTAGCAAAAGATATACCTACAGTACTAATAACAGAAGTTAGAGTTAAATAGGTGTTTAACACAGCTAGGGATGTAATTAGGGACTGACAGTACAGGTTATCTGCTACTACAATACGCTAGATTATAATTCTAAAGGACGCTCTTACTTTAGCACAGATACAAGAAGGGGAGGAGGCAGCTTTAGATAAGCTAGATAATCTCTTTAAGCTACTAGCTTGTCCTAGTCTAGAAACAGGGGTTATAGAAGAAGAGCAACACAGTAGTAGTACTAAAGAAACTAGTCTATTAACTCTAACATAGCGAGAACGGCGGCTGCAAAAGAGAGCAAGGCTACTACAGTATTAAGATACATAGTTCTGTAATAAATAGCTGTTATAAATAGAAAATAATAAAAGATTCTGTCTTTTATTTAAATCTTTTATAATTAAGTTCTGTATGCATATAGCGTTTCTAAGTAGCATACTATTAAGCATGTTATCTGTAGTATTATAGAAGATTAGGTAACTCTAAATCACCCTACCCTACCCCTACCTAACTTCTACCTAACCCCTACCTAAACCTACCCTACCTAAAGTCCGTGCAGACCGTACCCTACCCCTACCCCACGCTAGAGGTACCCCTACCCTACCTCTACCTAACGTCCGTGCAGACCGTACCCAACCCCTATCCAACCCCAGGGTACCCCCTACCCTTTTGCTAGCGTACCTAGCACTATTTAACACCTATAAACATAGCTTACAGTTTTATCTAGATTACTAATCACTCCTTTAGTCTGCTAACACTACTACAGCAATTATCTGTCTAGTTAATCTACACTGCTTTAACTTTGTAACAAGAGTTAATAAATAAAAAAATATCTCTATCTAATAAAAAGAAGCATAGATTACTTAACGCGGCTTAGAAAACTAAAAGATCTTTTTAAAAAGCGGCGCATAATGTCTTAGACCTTTAACTAAGCCAACTAAACCAGGCTAGAAATAAACGACCGTGTTTAACTATCTCTCTAGACGTCCAGGCAGCCTTAAGATTAAATAGAAAAGGAAGACTGTTATACACAGATAAACTCTCTTAAGGGTTTTATGTTGCTAAGAACCAGCTACATAGCATTTAAGACAAAAACATGTTAACAAAGTAGTTAACTACTCTGTGTGTTTTAGCTAGTCTACTATATTAAAAACTATTGTAATAACAAATAGTATGTCCCTCTGTAAAAGTCTTATTTCAAGACATCTTTGGGTTTAGAATTAGTAATAAACAAAAAAGTATTATTATTATAGTAAGGCGCGTGATACAGGGTATGTCCATTGTAAGCACAAGCATAATATAAGGCAGACTTTATAAGCATAAATGTAGTAATCTAGTAAACTAATAGATTTAAAAGAAGAGTAAACAAAATTGCAGACAGCAAGCTACAAGAGGGTAGAGAGAGACGCCTATTTATAGTAGTAAGGCCTGTACTCTCTATAAGTAAAAGTAAAAGTAAAGAAAGGTTCTACTAAGGTTAATGGAACCTGCTAGTAGGTTGTGACAAATACTAGTAGGTCACCATTTACCTTAGCAGAAGTCCTAACATACAAGTGTACTTAATGTTAGGATCCCTTTCGGGAGGGTGGCACGTTATTGGGCACTTAAAGATAGAGAGTGTAATTGCAGGTTATAGATAGACGAATCGCTCCTAAGTAATTAGAGCGATCTGGCCAGGTTATATAGATACGCCACCCCTACTCTATTTACTAGGCCTTTAGTCTTTAGTCTTAGTGCAGAGCACCTAGGGACTAGGGGCCTAACAATATCCCCTTCTAGGATTGTTTGTCCTAAGCAATTGGTATTGTGGTTACCTAAACCTAGGTTAGTAATAATAGGCCACTGTGGGCCACAAGGCGTCCTAGGCACTAGGGAGGGGTTATCTAGTGACAGAGGGGATCTTCTTAAACCTGCTAGTGGTTGCGTTTACCCCTATCTTTACCTTTACTCTTACCTCTACCTTTACCTTAAATTTTTGCAGGTACCTAGAGAATAAGTAGGTCCCTATGCTACTAGCTTCCTGCCTAGGTATACCTAATGTTACTACCTATTTTAGACTATTACTTCTACACTCTACTCTACTTTTTATTAAGTTAGTGCTTTTCTTTAGTAAGGGCGGAATTTCCTTTACTAAACTAGGATAGCCTCTTATAGGTTATTATAGGTCGTTATAACTCTATAGGCAGCTAACTAGATCCTCTAGGCTCTAACAACTTTACAAGCACAATCTTTAATACTAAGCCTGCTACCTTACCTACCTACTATAGATCTAAATGTAGTTAGCAACAATTTTGCTTATAATAGGGTCTAGTTGTTTTAGGCGTGCGTTTAGTACGTCTGTAGCTTTGCTACAGGCCAGTATAAGCATTGCAGCTAGGTTAGTTACGTTTATGTCTAGGTTACGCCTGCTAATACTGCTATGTACTCTGCCTAGATTATAGAGATAGAATTAGACAAGTCTAACTAGGTTATGCGCTGTTTCTAGTGCTTTTCTGCTAACTAGGAGTGCATTGCAGTATATATCCTCCTTCTAGGTGTTTATTACCTATTATAGGTTATACTAACTCTTAGCAGCTTTACCCTAAGAATAACACAGAGCTACCTAAGATTTAAAATATTCTCTAGAAGTTAGAGTTTAGCATCGAGGATTCTGACTAGGACATGGTTGATAGTAAGCACTAGTAGCGCCTACTAACTGTGTTAGAGAAGAAGTTAGCTAAATTTAAGCTTATAGAGCTCTATTAGCCTATTTCTAAGGATTATAGCTAGTAAGTTGTCTTTTTAAGTAGTTTTAGTCTATTATAGGTTATTTTAACGTGTTTAGTAGCACGTACATTCCTTACGCTTCTTACCTCTACCTATACAGTAGCGCTATTGCAGAGGATAAGGACCCTTACTCTAATTTCCGCCCAGACTAGCGCTAGCGCACTGAAGTTAGTTTTAGCCTATGCTAAGGCTAGTAAGCGCAGTCTTAAGGTTGCTGTAGCTAACAGGGTTGCTAAGGAGACTAATTCCTTTTGTAAGTAGGTATGTATACTAATTCTGTTCCTAAATAGGCTATACTAACTTATTATAGGTTAAGGTTTGTAATTATGTTGCTAACCCTGTTTCTAATTATAAGAAAAAAGGCAAGTCTATAGTTACAGAGATAGCTGTTCTAGAGGTAGAGAAGGATTCTGCCACTGGCTTAAAGAAGGGTGCTGTGACAAAGAAGATTAAGGCGCTCTAGAAGAAGCTAGACTGCTATAACAGCACTTAAAGGTGGTAAGAACATGTTATAATAGGCCCTAATAGGCCATTATAGCTTACATAACAACATAACCCTAAATAATTTCTATAGTTAGATTTCCCTTAGAAATCCTAGATATACCTAAGCCTTAGGCTTAATTTAATAAAGTACTTACTTTTATATATTATGTTTACTTCCTGTAATATAATAAATTTTATGCCCTTAGGTTAAGCTGTTTGTAATTTGTAATAGGCTCTTATAGTCTATAATAGGCAATAATAGATCCTAAGAGATGCTTATAAGCTTAGCTAAGTTAATCCTAGAGTATAATGCTGTTAAACACCCTAAAAACCCTATAGGAAAACTAGTAAAGGTATGTTGTCTCCTTAGGATACTCTTATTACCTTTTCTCCTTCCCCTTCTTCTTTAGGGGTCGACCTTAACCCCTATAGGTCTTTACTTTTAGATTCCTTTTAGAATAATGCCCTTAGATTTCTAAAATTGTTAGAGGACGTTACTAGAAATATTTTAACTAGGCTCCTAGGAGTTCTCTTCTTCTCTATAGCTGGTCTATCTAACTAGGTATTCCTACTAATTTTGTTCTTCTTTGCGCCTATCTAGTATAGTGTCCACTTTGTAGACATTATTACTATGTTTACGCAGCGTGTCTACAATTAGGACCTCTAGGTGTAGAATAAGGCCCTATAGATTATAAGGCTCTAGTAATAACGTATAGAAGACTAGATGTACGCTCTGTAAGCCTAGAAGGTTAACTTTAAATGCTGTTAGACTATACTGGTCTACTATGCAACCTAGACCTAGGTACTTCTAGTTAAGCTTTTTCTTAGGCCTTATTAACCTAATGTGCTAATTTAATACTATTACTTAATTACCTATTTTAAACGTATATGCTAAGCGTTTCTTATCTGCGTATAATTTCTAGTATTTATTTATAGCAATGATTTTCTTCTTACATTCTTATTACAAAGTAATAACCTTACTGGCTATTTATACCTCTAGAGGTAATTCCCTAACGCTATAAGGCATACTAGGCTAGTTAGGACTAATAGGATCTATACTGTAGTATACTCTAAACAGCGTAGTGCCTATAGTTGTATATATGCTATTATTGTATATAAACTCTACAACTAATATCTATAGGCTCTAATTGTCTTATTGTAGGTAATAATAGCACTGTAGGTACTGTTTAAGTGTCTAATTCTGTCTTTTAGTCTGCCTATCTGTCTATAGATAATAAGCAGAAGTTAATACCCTTCTTAAGTTTAAGTAGTGTTAGAAAGTGTTCTAGTGTTTAGCCGCTATAAGTGGGCCGCTATCTAAGATTATCCTCTTTAGGACACTATATAGGCGTATTACTTCTCTTATCTAGGATTAAGCTAGGTCTGTGCTGTCCTAATTAGCTCTAGCTAGGATGTAGTAAGCTATTTTAGTAAGTCTACAGACTATAACTAAGATAGCGTTGTATACCTGGTAGCTTAAGCGACTTAGAGGTAATTCTGTAATAAAATCTATAGTAACCTCTTCCTAGGCTGCGTTTAGAGGAGATAAGGGTGCTAGGAGACTGTATAGCTTGTAACGCGCTAGCGTTAGCTTCTTACACACTAGGTAGTCCTTACAGTAGTCTCTTACATCTTTTCTTATTCCTTTCTACTTGTAGTAGCGTTGCAGCTTTTCTATTGTCTTCTTGCCTCTAAAATGTCCTCTAAGTGGATTGTTATAGCATTCTTAGAGCGCCTTAGACTTTTCCTTAGGAGTAGTTAAGTGCTTTAACCCCTTATTGCCTATAACAGGCTGTTCTGGCCTATCCTAGTCTGTTTTGCTATTATATCCCTTAGAGGTTGCCTCTAAGTCTAGTTTAACTATAGACTCTTCCTTATAGTTATATAGGTCCCTAGTTATAGTACTTTCCTTTACTTAGAAATTCTAGAGGGCTTTAACAACTTCTAATTGTTCTTTAGACCTTTAGGATGCCTGTGTTGTAACAGCTAACACTAGGAAATTGTTCTTTCCTTAAGAGGCAAGTAAGTCTTAAAGAGGCTAAACAAAGGCTTTGTTATACTTTAACAAAGGTTTCTCTGTCTCTGCTCTATAGTCTAGTTGCCTTAAAGGTCTATCTACAGGATTAGTAGTCCCTAGTTAATATATAAGGATAAAATTAAACTAAGTTAGGGCTAGATAGGATTAAACCTAGTAATAGTTAAGGGTTTTATTCTCTATAAACTACTTTAGGTTCTTATAGTCTGTAAGGACCTTAAAGTGTATACCTTTAAGGTAGTAGCGCTAGTATTCTAGGCTCTTAATAATGGCTAGCAGTTCTTTATTATAAGTATTGTAATTGTATTCCGCTTAGATTAACTTACAAGAAAAGAAACTAATTAGCCTCTATTAACCTGTTCTAATATCTTCTAGTATATATTAACTTAGTATGCCTAAGATTACGCCACCTAACGCGTCTACCTCTACTCTTATATTCCTATAAGGATTAAAGAAGGAGAGTATAGGTACTTAGTTAAAAGCGTCTTTAAGTTTCTAGAAAGCAGATCTGCCTTTTTCGCTGATGTTAATTTTCTGGCTTTCCTCTCTCCTTATTGCCAGACCTCCCCTAGCGGATCCTAGGGTTTTATAGGTTATCTCGGTTAATAGTAAAGCTAATTTAGAGAACCTGTAGATAAATTGTCAATAGTAGTTTATAAAGCTAATAAATACTTAAATATCCTAGACTGTTTGTAGTTGTGGCCACTCCTAGATCGTTTTCACCTGTTCTAGGTTAATACTAACTCCTTTAGGGCTAATTACGTATCTAAGATACTCTATGCGTTAAGTGTACTACTTATACTTGCTAAGTTTAATATATAGCTTAGACTTGCGCAGTCTCTGTAGTACATACTTTACATACTGTATATAGGTTTCTTTTGTCTCTAAGTAGATTAGGATATTATCTAAATAGACAATGTAATATATGTTAACTAGTCCTATAAGAGCATAGTTAATATATGCTTAAAACTAGGCAGGGGTATTAGTTAGGCTAAAAGGCATAACTATATACTTATAGTGTCCGTATCTAGTACAGAAAGTAGTCTTCTACTTATCTCTTTCTGCAATACAAATCCTATAGTAGGCCTCTCTTACATTAAGCTTAGTAAAATACCTTACTTAAGAAAGCCTCTCTAGTAACTCTGTAATTAGAGGTAGTAGGTGTTAGTTCTTAACTGTAACCTTGTTAAGGCCCTAATAGTTAACGCAAAGTCTTAGGCTGCTGTCTTTCTTCTTTACAAAGAGTATAGGTGCCCCTACTAGAGACTTTAAGTAACATATCTATCCTCTTGCTATATACTCCTAAAGATAGTTTTAAAGTATCTCTAGTTCTGTTATAGAGAGATTGTATAATAGCTAGTAAGGTAGAACACTATTAGGTGTTAGAGTTATAGACAGGTTGTGGTAGCTATACTCTAGAAGAGTTTTAGAGTCCTCTTCTAAGCCTATATCTGTAAACTCTGTATATTCTAGAGGTAAATAACTTATAGTGTTATCTTCTAGTCCTCTATAGCCTACAAAGTTAATAAGGCACGCGTAGACGTCTGTATTAGGTTCTCTTATACTGCTCTTAAACTGCTTAGCGTCTTCTATAGCTACTTTAGTAAACAGGACAACCTTATTGTCTTTGTTCTTCTAAAAGAGTATGCGTCTAGTAGCATAGCTAATCCTTAGATTAACTATATTAATCTAGGGTAGACCTAAGTACACTAAGTATCTTTAGAGGTCTGTTACTATAAGTAGTACTTAATAGGTCTCTTTATGCCTACGTAAATTAGTAATACTTATATCTACTGTTGTGGTACTATACACTGTTAATTTACCCCTATCTACGCCTTTAGCTAGCAGCTTAGGTAAGGGGTCTACTTAGAGATCCTGTTCCTTTGCTAGAGTAGCTAAAATTAAGTTTAGCTAGGAACCTCTATTAATTATAGCTTCTATAGGCTTAGAGGATTAAACTATACACTATATAGTTAACAACTAAGAGGGATAAAGGTAAAGGGTTTCCCTTAATTTCCCTAAGTCCCTTATTTCCTAGTTTAACGTAATGTAGGCAGAAAGGTATAGAATTAGTCTTTCTGCCCTTTCCCATTTCCTAAATTAGTGTTTAAGCCTTCCTTAGATTCCACTAAGGTGTCCTTCTAGTTAGCTGTGTTACCCTTGTCCTTTAGAGGGCTTTAGCACTTAGCTGCAGTATAACTAAACTTCCTGCAGTTATAACAGGTCTAACCCTTACTCTTATTTTAGGTGCTAGTAGTTCTATGTACAGACTGCCTGTTATAGCCTCTATTAGCCTATTTTTTTTTCTTTAGAGGTTTTTCTAATTCCCCTGCCTCTTCTCTCTTGTTGCTAGCCTTTTGTAGCCACCTCTTTGCAGGAGTAGCCTTTAATTCTTTGTCTAGGTTCTTTCTGCAGTAGATAACGTTTGCATGTTCTTCTACTATTAGAAGGTTACTACGTCTATTAACAGAGAGTAGAAATAGATCTCTCTAAATGTCTTTACGTAGAGACAAGATATAGTCTATTACTTAGAGTTCTAGAGTTTAAGCTAAGCCTAGTTCTTCCTATAAGGGTTAAAGGGCATCTAGCAAATCTATAGGTAACTAATTTAGCTTCTGTTAGATTCTCTTAAGAGTCTTATAGGCTTGTGATTTTTGTTCTAACAGCGTTCCTAGGGTATTTAACATAACAGCTTTCAGTATTTCCTAGGCAGGTAGCTAGGATAGAGAACTAGTCTGTTCTGTTGTGCAATGGGATTTCTATAGAGTCTTAAGTAGCTTAGAAAGGTACATTGTCCTAAAATCCACCTTCTAGCTCTCCTTTATAAAGTTAATTAGTAAGCGTAGGAAATACAATTTACAGTTGCGTTCCTAGCAGTTATATTCTGCTCTTAACTTCTTATTATATCTTTATAGTAGATTTAGCTTTAGAAGGTTACCTAATAGGCCTAAGGATGTTATTGTAAGGGTCCTAAGTAGAGTTAAGGTTAGAGGGAGTACTAATGTGTCTCCTAACTTATATTTAGCCCTTAATTAACAGAGTTAATTAATCTTACTTTGCCTCTAGGTTTTTTTAACTAATCGCAGAGGTCTGCTAGTTCTTAGTCTGTTAGAGAGCGTAGTGTAGCGTTCTGGACTATTATAGGTGTTTGTAGCCTAGGAGGAGTTAGTAACTGTCCTCCTAGTCTCTGCTTATTTACTCTACCTTTAGCTAGACTAGAGTTCTCTACAACGTCTCCTTTAGCAGAGGGAGGTTGGCTTTAGATACAAGCGGTAGCAGAGTCTTCCTTAATAATAAATCTAGAGGGCACTGGTGTACCTAAAGGTTAACTGCTTTTAGACTAGGTTACTTATTAGCTCTATTGTCTAGTCTGCATTTTAACAACGTATTTTAGGGAGCAATTTAAATGTTAGGATCCCTTTTAGGAGGGGTGGCACGTTATTAGGCACTTAAAGATAGAGAGTAAAATTGTAGGTTATAGATAGACAAATCGCTCCTAAGTAATTAGAGCAATCTAGCCAGGTTATATAGATACGCCACCCCTGCTCCATTTACCAGGCCTTCGGTCTTTAGTCTTGGTGCGGAGCACCTGGGGACTAGGGGCCTGACACTTAAATGCCTAGGAATTTTAATTCCAGCTAAAGACACCCCTATCGCCAAAATCAAATAGTACAGCTTGAAGAGGCCGTTCTATTCTAATGCGAGGGTACTGGTAGGACTATAACGTCTATGCCTTTAGTGTAATCCTTAACTTGTGCTGATATCTGGTGGCTTAGGTGGTTGTAAACAGTCATTAAAACCACTCTGTCCTTGTAGAGAAAAGAGACAGAGACTCCTCCAGTCTCGTGTACAAGTCCTCCAAATAAACGGGTGAAAACAAATTCAAAATTATTACCACGCCTAAATAGTTTAGTAAGGGTGGGTTAACATGAATATAACTCTTACTTGTTAATGCTATCAAGGCTAGAAGCTTGATCTTCTAGACTGTTCTCTCCAGCCCTGTTTAATTTTAGCGACGCCCTTGTCTAAGGATCTAATATAGTACTTTAATTGGAGATCAGTAGTAACTAGATTAATTAAACCCTTTCCTTGATCAGCAGTAGGTGCGGCCAAGCTTAGGGCAACTGCAAGGGCAGCAAGGACATGGACTAGCTGGAAACGCATAGCTAAGATAGTAGAGAGTTTAACAGTAGACAGTGAAGTAGAGTAGAATTAATCTAAAGTGTTTATAGTAGAGATGTAGTAGGTGGTAATCTATAGTGTAGGCTTACAAGTTACTTATATAGAATCTCTATTTTCTAATAGATTATTAATCTTAGCTAGCTATTTATATCGGTAGAATTTTTCACCCAGGACACTAACGTAATAGCGTTACAGCTGTGTCTAATAAGATTCTACTGTAGTATCCGGCAAAGCCGTAAAAGTACTAAAGGTGGCTCTAGTATAACTAGGATACTATCTAAGTTATCCGAAATGGCCCTATTAAACTGGTAGATAACCGGCCTTGCCGAACCAGGTTGTGGTTAACTTCAGTTAACGTAGCGGCTAGCCACCAACATAGAAAAATAGCCATCTAAATAGTTAATAATTATTTATACACTCTTATTGTATTTTTTACATATTTAGCATAAAATCTTACATAGTTATGTTATACTAAAATGCCCCTATTTATGTATATAATACAATGTAGGCCATCCTTAAGTATTAAAGATAAATTCTAGGTAGTAATTAATGCCTGTAATAGGTACACAAAGTACTTAGTAATTAATTTAATTTACAAATAAATCACTGCTAAGCACCTCTGTTAAGCGTACCTACCTACACTATAATTGCCGAATACTATAGTAAGCACTAAGCTACTACAGTAAGCACTAAGCTACTATAGTAAGCACTAAGCTACTATGGTAAGCGCTAAGCTACTACAATAAGCACTAAGCTACTACAGTAAGCACTAAGCTACTACAGTAAGTACTAAGCTACTACAGTAAGCACTAAGCTACTACAGTAAGCGCTAAGCTACTACAATAAGCACTAAGCTACTACAGTAAGCACTAAGCTACTACAGTAAGCACTAAGCTACTACAGTAAGCACTAAGCTACTACAGTAAGCGCTAAGCTACTATAGTAAGCACTTAACTTCTACAGTAAGCACTAAGCTACTACAGTAAGCGCTAAGCTACTATAGTAAGCACTAAGCTACTACAGTAAGTACTAAACTTCTATAGTAAGTACTAAACTTCTACAGTAAGCACTAAGCTACTATAGTAAGCACTAAGCTACTACAGTAAGCACTTAGCTACTATAGTAAGCACAAAGCTACTACAGTAAGCACTAAGCTACTACAGTAAGCACTAAACTTCTATAGTAAGCACTAAGCTACTACAGTAAGCACTAAGCTACTATAGTAAGCACTTAGCTACTATAGTAAGCACTAATGTAAAGAGTATACAAGCCGATTACAAGGGAGGATAGGGTTAAAGAGGATAGTAGGTGTATGAAGGTACGTAGTATGTAGTAACAAGACTAATTACTAGTGTATTAGCAAAAACCTCTAACACCTCTATATAGTCCCAGCTGACTAGCCCTATAGTAGCTCGCTAAGACTAGCAGAGGTACCTCTACTATGGTCTCCGGTAAAAGTAGAGTCCTATGGCCAGTGCAGACAGGGATTCGACAAGGGTTTCTAGAAGCCTCTACCGAAATTAAGAACATGTCCCACACCAATAAGCAGGCTACCTTTGTCTTAGTAAGATAGAAATCGTCTATACATATCTGTAATTAACAGTTCCGTATACTAGCCTACGCACTAGCTATAGGACTCTACTTTTGCCAGAGACCATAGTAGGCCCAGCGCCTAACAAATCCGGAGGAGCATTTCAAATGGCTCCTCCCCTCTAGTCAACGCACGGAGCACGGTTAGGGGCATTCGGCCAGGAATTTGTTAGAATCTTAACACCAACAGTAACAAGTACTATGGTATTAGGCATAAGTAGTGTAGGTGGGTCCGGCATAACTAGGGGTTATCTAGAATTACCCTATTAACTAAACTACCCTAAATCCACCCTATTTCTGTATATAATACAATGTAAACCTGTCTCTGCCTGCATCTACGTGTTATCTTTAATTATGCCTACATGGTCTTAGCTATCTGCTAAGCTATCTACCCCTCATCACCACCGGTACCTATTACGAGATGAGCGTCTCTCGGTACAGACCCTCTGTTAGGCCAGCCACACCTTCAGGTTTATTGCTAACCTCCTTAACATTATAGAGAGACAAGTTAGCTATGCTCTTGCTAGTAAACAGGTTACACTAAGAAGGCGATCTAGTCGCCTACGAACTCTTACAGAGGCCTAGGTAGATAACCCTAAGGCCTACGTCTAATCCTTACAACGCATGCGTTAGATAAGCTACCACTGTGCCGGTGCACACGGTGACTGCCTTAGTAAGAACCAGGATGCTTAGCTCGTGTACGTAATCTGGCCGGCAGAAAGGTATAAGAAGCCTTAACAGTAGCTGCCAAGGCACAACACAGATGACAACAACTAGAAACACTTACTTATAGAATTCATTTACCGTACTACCTATCTCTCTAACCCTTAACAATAATAATAATCTTAATAAGTATTCTTCCTAATGTGCCTGCTAATAAGATGCTTTAATACTTATACTAGAACAAAATAGTAACCTAACTAGGGGGCACGGTATAGCAGGTAACATCGAAATTCTGCTACTCTAAAGGCTAGGGTATAGTTTAGGAATTATCCTGTTAATTCTAGACTAGGACGTTATTATCTAAATATCTGCCACTCTAAAGGCTGGGGCACGGGCTAGGAATTATCCTGTTAATTCTGGACCAGGACGTTACTATCAGAACTATTATTTAGAAAACCAGAAAACAAGCTTAAAACAAGGCGGGCATCTAGTTAATCTAGAAAAGCCTTAGCTAAGGGACTATCTTAGTCTAATTTCTAATGCTTATTATATATATTATCCGCACAGTTCTGGTTAGCCCTATTCCTTAGTGCTAGGGGAACATAAAAGACAGGTACTAAGCTGCTTTCACAGACAGAGCAATTAAGATCAATTTAATTACAAGAAACTATTATCTACTTAGAATAACAGACTACTAAGGATTAATGTACACTACTATTGTCAGATAATATGCTTAATGTGTGAAGATAATAATAAAGGTGATTGATTAATAATTATCTATCTTAATGGCTCATTTTATGTGTGTGTGCCGCTAGCCCCTAAGTTAACTAAGGTTAACCCTAAACCCCTAACTTCGTTTGGTAAGGTTAGTTATCTGACACACACCCTTAGATTTAAGGCCCTAATTAAAGCTGGACATGACTGGCTCTTATTGAACCTCTAGGTTAGAGAGCTTTTAGTTAAGTAATTCTATCTAGGTGTTAGCTGGCTTTCTTTGTTTAGTATGTTTCTCTAGTCCTAGCTGCCTTAGAAAGGTTAACTACTTACTTGCAGGCAGAGCCTTTGTAAGTCTGTTAGCTAACATCTTAGTAGATAGGACATAGGTTACTATTATAGTACCTTTGTTTACCTCTTAATACAGCTAGTAGTTATAAATATCTATATATCGTAGTTTAGTTTAGAGTTTTAAGACTTCCTTATTAATTAATTAGATAGTCTAGGTATTATTATATTAAATAGTAACTGTTAATTATAAGAGGTGCATGCTAAGTTCTAACAATAGTTATAAGATAAAGATAGCTTCCTTAGCCACCTGTGCTAGGGTAAGTAGCTCTACTTTAGTTGTTAATGTAGTAACTATGTCTTGTTTATTAGCTCTCTAGGTAATAAGTCTTCTGTATAGTTTAATAGTATATCCTTAAAAGCTCTTCCTATTAAGAGTATTATTAGCAAATAATGCATTACTAGCAACTACTAGGTGCTTGTTGCCTCTAAAGGTAAGGGACAGGTCTTGTGTTCCTTGTAGGTACAATAGTACTTAATCTGCTGCGTTATAGTGCTGCTGTCTAGGGTTAGTTAGAAACTGTGCCAGCCTAGATGTGGCAAAGGCAATGTTAGGCCTAGTAGTAACTGCAGTAAAGAGGAGAGATCTAATCTTTCTCTAGTATTTGTTAATTTCTAATGCTACAGCTTCACCTTTATTTAGTAGAAGCTTAATACTTAATATTAGTGTGTTGTGTTGTATGTCTGTCTTATCTGCTGGGAGACAATCTTATTAATGTATAACGCCTGTAAGAGGAGGATCCTTAGGTTGTCTTAATCTTAGGTTATCTCTACTCCTAGGAACTATTACAGATTATTTCCTTCTGTAACAGAGTATTTGTTAGTAATATAGCTAAGGGCCTTGTCTACCCTATATCTTCTAGTTAGGTAATAAGCTATAATAATATTGTCTATATAGAAGAAGATAGTAACTCTATTCTTAAGTAAGTAGTAGGGTTTATAGGGAATAACTACAAATCTATAGCTTATTAGAGTAGATATAAATTCCTTTTGCTAGATAAGTAGAGAGACTCTTAGTCTATATAGTGCCTTGTGTAGCTGTAGGACTATACCTAGTTTCTAATACCTACGTAGCATCCTTATATAGACCTCTCTGTTAATTAATATATAATTAAAGGCGTTTACAACATTAAACTACTTAAGTTCTAGGTTATATGCTGCTAAAATTGCTATAAGTATTCTAAAGGACCTGCTAGCTAGTATTACTGCGTAGGTATCTTTAGAAGTAATATTTTGTTACTAGTTACCTTAGACTACTAGTTGCGCCTTATATTTAAGTAGGTAGTAGTTCTTATTAAGCTTGTACGTGTATACCTATATACAGTTAAGTATCTAGTATCCTACTACCCTAGTCTTTATTAGGGGTACTTTAGACTATAACTTTATGTTCTATTAGCTACTAAGGTGCTCTTGCTTAGCTTCCTTAAACTATCAGTAAAGCAGGTGGTCCCCTAGGTTTAATTGTGCAGTTAGCTCTAGTAGGAGTTAGCTTTAATAAGGCTTAAGCCCTTTTATTAGTATTTGTTTTAACCTAGCCTTATTAATATTGTTGCCTTAGTATGTGCCTATGTATCTGCCTTCTATGCTAGCTATAAATGCAGCTTTCTACAGGATAGTTTGTAAAGTTCCTTAAGATTGCGCTACCGTTAATTCTGACTAATTAGCAGTTAACTAGTGCTACCTACTAACTCCTAATTAGCTGTTACCTCTTACTAATTAAGATAGCAATAACATATTTATTAACAGCGCAACTAGTGCAGAGTTAGAGGAGGAGTTAGATATATATGTCTAGCTTTCTGTCTATTATTATATCCTAGTTAATCTTCTATAGTATTTAAGTATGTAATAGTGTTGTCCTTATAGAATAACTAGATTTTAGCCTTATTTTAGAGTAGGGCAGAGCTCTACTCTTCTTGTCTATGTTGCTATCTCTTTAAGAGTGCTGTGCATAAGGTTGTCTATTAGGTCCTAAGTCTGGCTGCTAAAGACAGTATCCTTATTAAAGATTACGTCTCTTATACTAATAACCTTTACTAAGGTTAGAATCTATATCTAATATATGTTTAAGGATTAGTATCCTACTAGGTATCCTACCTATACTCTTAGGTCTAGTTACTAGAGTTATAATTTTCCTTAAAGGGTGTTACTTATAAGAGTAAAGGCTTTACATTAATAAAATTTTAGATATGCCTAGTTTAGTTTCCTACTTTATATATTTAGGCTAGCTAGTTAAGCTGTATAGGTAAAGAACACATTATAGGGTGTTTTCTAGTTATTTAATAACCTTAGTTTTTAGTTGTGTAGGTATACTACTGCCCTTATAATCTTTAGCTATATTTCCTATAGTAGGTTTACGTCTAATCTTATAGTGCGTACCTTATCTTTTATTACACCCCTAAGTATTTAGCACCTATGTTCTGTGTTTAGGTGTCTAGTGCAGAAGGCTTAAGCCTAATTAATTATGCTGCGCACTATCTTAATACTTCTAGTTTTATTATAGTAATTTTACTATACACTTAATTACCTTAACCTAGATCTTATATTGTTTTAACAGGAATTGTGTAAGAGTGTCTAGGAAGTAGATAATTGTCTTTCCTAGTTAATTATCTTTAAAATAGAAGTCCTAGAGGAAGCTAGATTGCCTATTAATAGTAAGTAATTAGCTCTTTTCTTTAGTAAAGCTTCCTTCTTTATATAAGTGGAAGTTAATTGTTTACGTCCTAAGTCTTTTTTCGCTTTTTATAGTATTTAACTAATTTGCCTCTTAGTCTTAGCTTATCTGCAAGCATTACATTAGACTGTAGGAATATCCCTAACTCTTACCCCTAAGAATGTTATATAAGGTGTTTAATAGTAGCTGCTCTAGGGTGCCCTATTTGCTTATGCTATAGTAGAGCAGTAGTAGTCTTAGGTATTTAGCCTTGTGTTAATTGTATTACAAATACTACCTATAGCTGTTCCTAAGTACCTATTATCTATATTGTTTATCTAAGGATGTAATAGCTGTATTGTCTACTTATCGAAGCTAAGTTAGATCTCCTTTTATGTCCTACCAGATGCCCTATTAACGTAGTTGTTAGAAAGAGCTAAGGCTGCAAAGTATTCTAGACACTATACTACGTTGTGTAATTTAAGAGTAGTTAGTTGGCTTATATTTAATAGATAGAGAAGACCAAGCTATATCCCTATATCTATACCTAGGAGCTTCCTGCCTATATAGGTAGTTATTTAATGTAGGTAGAGTAAAGTCTTGTATTTAGTCCTTATTGTTTGTATATAGATTAATAATCCTAAGTTAAGGATAAAGAGTTTCTAACAGGGTAGCTTAGTAGCTCTATATTGTATAATTCTTTAACTAGACTTATATTAATTATTAATATCTTCTGTTCCTGTAGTTATCATAGAGGTGGCTCTAGTGTTTAGGATGTCTTAATAGCTAGTGTCTTAGTGTAAGCTTGTTTTGCAGATCTAAACTAATCTTAAAGGTTAGCATTTTATTCTATCCTAAATTATACTATCCTAGCAATTCTATTACGTAGGGTAAAACTATTCTAGTGCTTTATCTTTATAGACGTGTAGCAATCTTCTAGTCTATAGCGTTGTCTATAAGCAGGGCATTCTGCTCTCTAGCTGCTGCTGTATCCCCTCTTAGGTACTGCTTAGATATAGTTATTTAACTAATGTTCTGTTTTTACAAGGTCTTCTCTATCTCCTCTGTGTAGTAGGAGTAGATAATGCGTCTTTAACAACATAAGAGGCGTCCCTATTAGTGTCTAGGGTAGATTTACTAACTAGTAGTAAAAGTTAAGTTGTCCCTGCAGCAAAGGCGCCCTTTACTGTCTCCCCTAGAGTAGTACTTACTTATATGCTCTTGGAAGCGTTTTATTATTTCTTTATAAGTTATGTTTTGTTCATATCTGCTATAGTCCTAGAATGTTATTACCTAGGTTAGCACTATTTTTATTACTAAATCTAAGAAGTCTTAGACAGTGTCTTATATATTGTATATTTTAGCAACACCCTCTATTTTAGCGTTAGTTGCAGCATAATTATACTTAAGGAGCTAGGTATCCTAGCTCCTAGGTTATCTCATTAGTTTAAGGGCTGCTAGGTATTAGTAGCGTGCGCGTAATGGTTTTTTTTTCAGCATTAATACTAACTATATGTTTAAGGCTAATAAGCTATATTTAAATTAATTTACCTAGTTAGCAGCAGTTCTTTATAAGGATAGGTAATACTAAGCTTTAGATAAATATTACTACCTTGTCTAGGTTAGTTTGTTTCTTGCAGTAGTCTCTATCTGCTATCTTGTAGGATTTAAGGCAGCTCTTCTAATAGTTATTATCTTCCTTCTATGCCTTTAGGCTGTTAGCTAATAGTTAAGATAGGATTTCTAGAAGCTAAGGGTTTCCTTGTTTAGTATTGCTAAGAGCTAGCCTCCTCTTATAGTTAGTAATGTCTAGGGCGTTAGGTACTTGTAGCTTAGTCCTTAGAGGGATAGTCTGGTTTAGGTCTATCTTCTCCTATACGTCTAGAGAGGCGCAGCAGGTCTGTAGTTAATATAACTAAGGTGTGTAGGTTATATAATATATAAGAATTATTATTAAAATACGCCTAGTTAATAGCAATATATTAAAAGGGTATTCTAGTAGTGTTAGTAAGACTCTTATTGTTAGATAGTATGCTTAATGTGCAAAGATAATAATAAAGGTGATTAATTAATAATTATCTGTCTTAATGGCTCATTTTATGTGCGGGTGCCGCTAGCCCCTAAGTTAACCGAGGTTAACCCCAAACCCCCCAACTTGGTTCGGCAAGGTCGGTTATCTAACAACTATAGACAACCCTTTTAACTCTATAGAGACACTATCTTCCCTAACAGGAAACAGCTAGTAGGATGTTGTTCTAATAAAGGGAAGGTCTATCTAACTATCCTTTAATAGAAAGGAGGTTATAGAGTTCCTTAATAACTATAACCGCATAGCAGAAAACAGAGGATTAAGTAATAAGTAGAAGGTTAGGGTCCTCCCTAACTACTACTATACTTACTGCAGGAGGTTTATTAAACGCTTAAAACTATACGCCCTAAATAATTAGGTTAAGCTTTAGATCGCTATAAAGGATTACTAGAAAGACTAGGACACTGCTTAACGCATAGGCAATTAAGCGTTCCTTAAAGCCTATATTAAAGAAACCTCTTAAGCCTTCCCTAGACTATTATACTACTATACTAACTTTATAGTATACAGTAATATATATTAAAAGAATAATAATATTCTAACCTCTAAGGAGGGATACTACTTCTTCTTAGGACTACTAAAGGTTAACAAAGACCTTGTCCCTTTAACATACATAATAGGCTAGACATAAAGGATTACTCTTTATTTATACTTAATAATATCTATAATTTTATAAAAAGGGTGCATAAGCAGCGCTAAGTCTTAAAGGAATCTGCACTTAGAAGGGACAATAAATATACTAAGGAAACCTAGCGCCTTTTAAACCGCACTAAGGAGCTAATTAACGCTAAATCTATTGTTACCTAGGCTAAGGATTAACTAGCTAGTAAGGGTAGTAAGAGTAAAACACCTCTACCTCCTAGTGTTAATAAAGACGTTAAAGAGCTTGTCTAGGCAATAGGCGGAGAGAAGCTATCCCTAGCAGAGGTTAGCACCCTTATAAACTCTAACAATCAGATAAGAGAAATCCTTTAGTCTCCTACTAATTACGCTTACTTTATTTCTTAAGCAACTAGAGCTAGTGCTACCTAGGAAAGGAACGATGGCTCTTACATTACTAACGCACCTAGGAACGTTAACCTATGACAAGGAGAAAAGAGTTGCATATAAACGACAGCAGCTAATACTTAGTTTAAGACTACGCAATATTTAGCTTTTGATTACTTATTTAAAAGGTAATATGCCCATTTCCTAAGAGGAAAAAGGCTCACTCATTAGAGAATAAGAGATCAGAAGTTTAGCAATACTCTGTTCCTAGCAGAAATAGCACTCTTTAAGAAAATGATCCTAAACAGAGAAGCAGCTATAGCTTTTAAATTTCTAAATCTAGGCAAATTGAGAAGGAGGTTTCTCCTCTATACTAGATTAGGACAATCCTACATAAAGCTTAGCAGGTTAAGACCTTTCCTATTGTAAGAAACCTAGAAGGAGAACTTGTTAAGATGTTAAACAACAGGTTAGAACAAGGAATACTTAAGTAATGCAACAGCTAATACAGTAACCTATAGCATTTAGTGTCTAAAAAAGACAGTATATTTTAGTTTATTAATAATGCTTAACACATAAATAAGGTCTCTATCTAAGATATAGGAACTCTGCTAACTACAGACAATTTCTCTAAGAGGTTTGCTAGTTATAAGATTATGTTACTTATAGACTTCTTCTTTAGTTATAACTAGATAATACTGCATAGAGACAGTAGAGATATAACATTAGTTATAATGGTAATTAGTCTTTTATAATGATATACCCTAGTTTAAGGGGCTACTAACTTAGTAGCTGTCTTCTAAAGAATTATAACAAAGATTCTTAAGGATTACTAGCTAGATACACTTCCTTTCCTTAATAACGTTACTAGTAGTAGCCTAAAGACAGATTATAATAGTAAGGAGGCTTTACCTAGTGTTTAGCGATATATGCTTAAGCACATCTAGTAACTAGATAGGGTCCTTACAGACGTAGAAAGAGCTAGCAGCATAGTGTTAGGGCTTAAATGCTACTAGGGACACAATTAATTAGGGGTAGTTAGCTACAAAGTTTCTGCAGAAGGACAATATCTAGTAAAAAATAAGGTTAACAAAATTGCAAATTGGCTAGAGTGTTAGAACCTAAAGGAGGTCTAAATATTTGTAGGAATTGTAGTGTACTACTGCATCTAGATACCCTTATTTGCCTTAACAGTAAAACTCTAATTCTAGTTATTGAAAAACAACGCAGTATAGCAATAGGGCAACGCAGAACAAAGCTTAATGTTACTCTAAAAAAAGTACATTGTTAACGCACCTACACTTATAACAATACCTTACAAAAATCCTAGTTTAGTGTTTCTCTTAGTTAATCTAAGTAATAAAGGCGCAGGGGCATGCCTTAAACAAATAGGCCTAGATAGAAAACAACACCTATATAGGTTTAAAAGCACTATCTAGTCTAAGGTAGAAAGTAGGTAGTACTTAACAAAGCTTAAATATAAGGTAGTTGTTTAGGCACTTAAGAAGTTTAGGATGTAGCTATATAGTATACTCTTTATTATTAAGACTAACACCTAGACATTAATTCCCTAGCTAAACAGGTTCTTATTAGACCTTCTAGGCTTAATTATAAACAGGTGGCTTGCTGTAATTCTACTCTAGGATTTTAAAATACGCTATATACTAGGAACAAAGAACGTAGTTATAGACGCACTATTAAGATACCTAAAGCTAGAGGGGTAGGACAACCTAGACAAGCCTAAATCTAACGTTAAGGAGTTTGTTAAAAACTTAATAGTAAATGTAGTGTTAGGTGACCAGGTAAATATAAGGACTACCCAGATTCTAAGACAGGAATACTCCTAGAAATTAGAGAAACATTAACCCTAACCCTAGGTTAAGAATGAAAGAGTGCAGGGCTTAGAAGAAGAGAGCTATAAACTTCTTTAAGAGGGACAGCTACTTATTCTAAAAAACTTTAAAGAATATTACTATTAGGCGTGTAGTTAATAATGCAGATATCTAAACAGTAGTTATATAGGATATCTACTAAACTTATTAGATAACCAACCTTGCCGAACCAAGTTGGGGGGTTGGGGTTAACCTCGGTTAACTTAGGGGCTAGCGGCACACACACATAAAATCAGCCATTAAGACAGATAATTCTTAATTAATTACCTTTGTTATTATCTTTGCACATTAAGCATATTATCTAACAATTAAGAGTCTTACTAACACTACTAAAATACCCTTTTAATATGTCGCTATTAATTATGCGTAATTTTATTAATAATTCTTATAGATTACATAACCTACACACCTTAGTTACATTAACTATAGACCTACTGCGCCTCTCTAGACTTATGTAAGAAGATAGACCTAAATTAGACTATCCCTCTAAGCACTAAGCTATAAGTACCTAACGCCTTAGACATTAGTAACTATAAGAGGAGGCTGGCCCTTAGCAATAATGAACAAGGAAACCCTTAGCTTCTAGAAATCCTATCTTAACTATTAGCTAACAGCCTAAAGGCATAGAAGGAAGATAATAACTATTAGAAGAGCTGCCTTAAATCCTACAAGATAGCAGATAGAGACTACTGCAAGGAACAAACTAACCTAGACAAGGTAGTAATATTTATCTAAAGCTTAGTATTACCTATCCTTATAAAGAACTGCTGCTAACTAGGTAAATTAATTTAAATATAGCTTATTAGCCTTAAACATATAGTTAGTATTAATGCTGAAAAAAAAACCATTACGCGCACGCCACTAATACCTAGCAGCCCTTAAACTAATAAGACAACCTAGGAGCTAGAATACCTAGCTCCTTAAGTATAATTATGCTGCAACTAACACTAAAACTAAGAGTGTTGCTAGAATATATAATATATAAGACACTGTCTAAGACTTCTTAGATTTAGTAATAAAAATAGTGCTAACCTAGGTAATAACATTCTAGGACTATAGTAGACAAGAATAAACATGACTTATAAAGAAATAATAAAACACTTCTAGGAGCATATAAGTAAGTACTACCCTAAGGGGAGACATTAAAGAGGCGCCTTTACTGCAGGGAACTACTTAACTCTTACTACTAGTAGTAAATCTACCCTAGACACTAATAGGGACGCCTCTTATGTTGTTAAAGACGCATTATCTACTCCTACTACACAGAGGAGATAGAGAAGACCTTGTTAAAAACAGAACATTAGTTAAATAACTATATCTAAGCAGTACCTAAGAGGGGATACAGCAGTAGCTAGAGGAGCAAAATGCCCTGCTTATAGACAACGCTATAGACTAGAAGATTGCTACTACGTCTATAAAGATAAAGCACTAGAATAGTTTACCCTACGTAATAGAATTGCTAAAATAGTATAATTAAGGATAGAACAAAATGCTAACCTTTAAGATTAGGTTAGATCTGCAAAATAAGCTTACACTAAGACACTAGCTAGTAAGACATCCTAAATACTAGAGGCACCTCTAGGATAACTATAGGGACAAAAGATATTAATAATTAATATAAGTCTAGTTAAAGAATTATACAATATAGAGCTACTAAGCTACCCTCTTAGGAACTCCTTTATCCTTAACCTAGGATTAACAATCTATATTATAAACAATAAGGACTAAATATAAGACCTTACTCTACCTACATTAAACAACTAACTATAGGCAGGAAACTCCTATGTATCGATATAGGGATATAGCACTGTCTATCTCTATCTATTAAACACAAGCTAACTAACTACTCTTAAACTACACAACGTAGCATAGTGCCTAGATATACTTTACAACCTTGTCTCTTTCTAACAACTACGTTAACAGGGCATCTAGTAGGACATTAAAAGAGATCTAACTTAGCTTAGACAAGTAGACAACACAGCTATTACTTCCTTAGATAAACAATATAGATAATAGGTACTTAGGAAACAGCTATAGACAGTATTTGTAATACAATTAATACAAAGCTAAATACCTAAGACTGCTACTGCTCTGCTATAGCATAAGCAAATAGGGCACCCTAGAGCTGCTACTATTAAACACCTTATCTAACAATCTTAGGGGGTAAGAGTTAGGGATGTTCCTACAGTCTAATGTAATGCTTACAGACAGGCTAAGACTAAGAGGTAAATTAGTTAAACACTATAAATAAGCAATAAAGGACTAGTAGAACGTATAGTAATTAACTTGTACTTATATAAAGAAGAAAGCTCTACTAAGGAAAAGAGCTAATTAGGTACTGTTAACAGGCAATCTTACTTCCTCTAGGACTTCTATTTTAAAGATAATTGACTAGGAAAGACAATTATCTACTTTCTAGACACTCTTACATAATTCCTGTTAAAACAATATAAGATCTAGGTTAAGGTAATTAAATATAATAGTAAAATTACTAACGTACTCCACGGGTGAGCGGATCAAACGGGTGAGCGGATCACCCTGCCAAGACCACACCAAACCTCCACCTTACCACGCAATGCCTCAACAACAACATCAATCTACGCCCTTAAGAGAAGCTGCGATACAGCTTGCGCTCTAGGCAATTAAACAAGACGCGACGCTAACTGTGTGACGCGCTGCAGCTATATATAACGCGCCTTACAGCACACTACACGCTTAATACACAGGACGACCTACACAAGCTAATTGTACGCCAGTTCAACAGATTATAGACCAGACTAAGGAGGACGTGATTGCTAAGTACATCCTTGAGCTAGATGCACAAGGATTTGCCCCTTAGCTGGCTACTGTAGCTGATATAGCTAATTCTTTGCGTGCTAAGCGCAATATAGGCCATGTTGGCATAAACTGGCCTAATACGTTTGTTAAGCGCTGCCCTAACCTTAAAGTAAGGTTTAATTGCAAGTACAACTACAAGAGAGCCCTCTGTAAGGATCCAGAGATTATTAGGGGCTAGTTTAGGCTTGTAGCAAATGTCAAAGCTAAGTATAGCATCTAGGACAATGACACGTACAACTTTAATAAGACAGGCTTTATAATAGGCTAGATATCGACAGGAGCAGTTGTTACAGGCTTAGAGCGTTAAGGACGGCTAAAGGCAGTGCAGCAGGGTAATTAAGAGTGGACAACGGTCATACAGGGCATCAATGGCACAGGGTGGGCTATTCCACCCTTCATTATCTTTAAAGGCCGCAACCACCTCTCTGCCTGGTACAAAGAGGACAATCTGCCCTATGACTGGGTTATTAGAGTCTCTAAGAACGGATGGACTACTAACAAGCTTGGTCTAGACTGGTTAAAGCACTTTAATGCCTATACAAAGACGCGCACCTAAGGAGTACACTAGCTGCTCCTTATTAACAGCCACAAGAGCCACAACTCCCTTAACTTCCAACAATACTGCAAGGAAGCAAAGATTGTTACACTATGTATGCCTCTACACTCATCTCACCTCTTACAACCACTAGATGTGGGTTGTTTTGCCCCTCTGAAGAAGGCATATAGGCGCTAAGCTAAGAATCTTATACACAACTACATTACTTATATTACTAAAACTAAGTTCCTACTATGCTTTATAGACGCCTATAAGGAGACATTTACTTCTAGCAATATCTAAGGAGGCTTCTAAGGCGCTGGAATAGTCCCCCTTGACCCAGAACGGGTCATAATGGGTCTTGATGTCCGCCTACGTACCCTACCGCTACCTACTGTAGAAGATAAGCCCTGGCAGTCCCAAACCCCAAGCACTACCCTGCAATTAGGGTCGCAATTAACGCTGGTTTAAGAGAGGATTTAAAGGCATGCAAGCAGCTTACTAACTTTAATAGTTAAGGCCTTTAAAAAGCTTGCTAAAGGCGCAGCTATAGTAGCGCATAAGCTGGTGTTGGCTTAAAGGGAGATTACTAGGCTTCGAGCAGCAAATAAGGCTGCTACGCGACGTAAATCGCATAAAAGAAAGCGATTACAGCAGGAGGGAGTCCTAACAGCTAAGGAAGGCCTTCGATTAACTACTCTAACTGAGTTTGGGGCGCGTGGTGATGGTAAGAAGGCAAAGAAGCGAGTGCGCGCTGAAGGAGGGGAAGTAACCCAAAGACGCTGTACAAAGTGCTACAACGTTAGACATAACTCGCGTACATGTAAGAAGGCTGTAGAAGATGTTTCTAAATAATATTATGTACTGCACTACTGTATACAAGGCTAAAGTGGGCTAATGCGAGCTATAATGGGGTAGAAATTTGGTGTGGTCTTGGCAGAGTGATCCGCTCACCCGTTTGATCCGCTTACCCGTGGAGTACGTTATAATAAAACTAGAAGTATTATAATAGTGCGCTGCACAATTAATTAGGCTTAAGCCTTCTGCACTAGACACCTAAGCACAGAACAGAGGTGCTAAACGCTTAGGGGGTGTAATAAAAGATAAGGCACGCACTATAAGATTAGACGTAAACCTACTATAGGAAATATAGCTAGAGATTATAAGGGCAGCAGTATACCTACATAACTAAACACTAAGGTTATTAAATAACTAGAAAACACCCTATAATATGTTCTTTACCTATACAGCTTAACTAGCTAGCTTAAACATATAAAGTAGGAAACTAAACTAGGCACATCTAAAAGTATATAGATATAAAGCCTTTACTCTTATAAGTAACACCCTTTAAGGAAGATTACAACTCTAGTAACTAGACCTAAGAGCATAGGTAGGATACCTAGTAGGATACTAATCCTTAAACATATATTAGATATAGATTCTAACTTTAGTAAAAGTTATTAGTATAAGAGATGTAATCTTTAATAAGGATACTGTCTTTAGTCGCTAGACTTAGGACCTAATAGACAACCTTATGCACAGCAGTCTTAAAGAGATAGCAACATAGACAAGAAGCTTAGAGCTTCTGCCTCTACCCTAAAATAAGGCTAAAATCTAGTTATTCTATAAGGAAGACACTATTGTACACTTAAATTCTACAGAAGATTAACTAACGTACTCTACAGGTGAGCGGATTAAACGGGTAAGCGGATCACTCTGCCAAGACCACACTAAACCTCTACCCTATTATAGCTTATATTAGCCTACTTTAGCCTTATATATAGTAGTGCAGTATATAATATTATTTAGAAATATCTTCTACAGCCTTTTTATATGTACGTAAGTTATGTCTAACGTTGTAGTACTTTATACAGCATCTTTAGGTCACTTCCCCTCCTTTAGCGCGTACTTGCTTCTTTGTCTTCTTACTATTACCACGCGCCCTAAACATAGTTAGAGTAGTTAATTAAATGCCTTTCTTAGCTATTAGGACCCCCTCCTCCTATAACTGCTTTCTTTTATTTAATTTACGTTGCATAGCAGCCTTATTTACTGTTTAAAGCCTAGTAATCTCCTTTTTAGCTAACACTAGCTTATACGCAATAATAGCTACGCCTTTAGCAAGCTTTTTAAAGGCCTTAACTATTAAAGTTAGTAAGCTGCTTGAATACCTTTAAATCCTCTCTTAAACTAGCGTTAATTGCGATCCTAATTGTAGGATATTACTTAGGGTTTAGGACTGCTAGGGAGCATCTTCTACAGGAGGTAGCGGTAGGGTACGTAGGCAGATAGTAAGACCTATTATAACCTTTTTTAGGTTAAAGGGGACTATTCTAGCGCCTTAAAAGCCTCTTTAGATATTGCTAGAAGTAAATGTCTCCTTATAGGCGCCTATAAAGCATAGTAGGAACTTAGTTTTAGTAATATAAGTAATATAGTTATGTATAAGATCCTTAGCTTGGCGCCTATACGCCTTCTTTAAAGGGGCAAAATAGCCTATATCTAGTAGCTGTAAGAGGTGTAATAAGTGTAGAGGCATATACAGTATAATATTCTTTGCTTCCTTACAGTATTATTAGAAATTAAGGGAGTTATAGCTCTTATAGCTATTAATAAGAAGCAGCTAGTATACTCCTTAGGTGCGCGTCTTTGTATAGGCATTAAAGTGCTTTAACTAGTCTAGACTAAGCTTATTAGTAGTCTATCTGTTCTTAGAGACTCTAATAACCTAATTATAGGGCAGATTGTCCTCTTTATACTAGGCAGAGAGGTAGTTGCAGCCTTTAAAGATAATAAAGGGTAGAATAGCCTACCCTATGCTATTAATGCCCTGTATAACTGTTATCTACTTACAGTTACCCTGCTACACTACCTTTAGCTGTCCTTAACGCTCTAAGCCTGTAATAACTACTCCTGTTAATATCTAGCCTATTATAAAGCCTGTCTTATTAAAGTTGTATATGTTATTGTCCTAGATACTATAATTAGCTTTAACATTTGCTATAAGCCTGAACTAGCCCCTAATAATCTCTAGATTCTTACAGAGGGCTCTCTTGTAGTTGTACTTGCAATTAAACCTTACTTTAAGGTTAGGGCAGCGCTTAACAAATGTGTTAGGCTAGTTTATACTAATATAGCCTATATTATACTTAGCACGCAAAGAATTAGCTATATAAGCTACACTAGCTAGCTAAGGGGCAAATCCTTATACATCTAGCTTAAGGATGTACTTAGTAATTACGTCCTTCTTAGTCTAGTCTATAATCTTTTAAACTAGCGTATAATTAGCTTATATAGGTTGTCCTGTGTATTAAGTATATAGTGTGCTGTAAGGCGCGTTATATATAGCTGCAGCGCGTTACAGGGTATGTATTACGTCTTATTTAATTGCCTAGAGCGCAAGCTGTATTGCAGCTTCTCTTAAGGGCGTAGATTAATGTTGTTGTTGAGGCATTGCGTGGTAAGGTGGAGGTTTGGTGTGGTCTTAGCAGAGTGATCCGCTCACCCGTTTGATCCGCTCACCTGTAGAGTACGTTAGGATATAATAATAGACAGAAAGCTAGATATATATATCTAACTCCTCCTCTAGCTCTGCTACTAGTTGCGCTGTTAATGAACATGCTGTTATTATCCCAGTTAGCAAGAGGTAACAGCCAATCAGGAGTTGGCAGGTGGCACTGGTTAACTGCTAATTAGTTGGAATTAACGCTAGCGCAATCTTAAGGAACTTCACAAATTATCCTGTAGAAAGCTGCATTTATAGCTAGCACTTAAGGCAGATGCATAGGCACATACTAGGGTAACAATATTAATAAGGCTAGGTTAAAACAAATGTTAATAAAAGGGCTCAAGCCTTATTAAAGCTAACTCCTACTAGAGCTAACTGCACAATTAAACCTAGAGGACCACCTACTTCACAAATAGTTTAAAGAAGCTAAGTAAGAACACCTTAGCAGCTATTAGAACATAAAGTTATAGTCTAAAGTACCCCTAATAAAGACTAGGGCAGTAGGACACTAGATACTTAATTGTATGTAGGTATACACGTGCAAGCTTAATAAGGAGTACTACCTACTTAAATATAAGGCGCAACTAGTAGTCTAAGGTAACTGGTAATAAAATATTACTTCTAAAGATACCTACGCAGCAACACTAGCTAGCAGGTCCTTTAGAATGCTTATAGCAATTTTAGCAGCACATAACCTAGAACTTAAGTAGTTTAATGTTATAAACGCCTTTATTTATATATTAATTAACAGAGAAGTCTATATAAGGATGCTATGTAGGTATTAGAAACTAGGTATAGTCCTACAGCTACACAAGCCACTATATAGACTAAGAATCTCTCTACTCCTCTAGTAAAAGGAATTTAGATCTACTCTAACAAGCTATAGATTTGCAGTTATTCCCTATAAACTATGTTGCTTACTTAAGAATATAGTTACTATCTTCTTCTTTATAGATAATATTATAATAGCTTATTACTAGACTAGAAAATATAAGGCAGATAAGGCTCTTAGCTATATTACTAACAAATACTCTGTTACAGGAGGAAACAATCTGCAATAGTTCCTAGGAGTAGAGGTAACCTAAGATTAAGACAACCTAAGGATCCTCCTCTTACAGGCGTTATACATTAACAAAATTGTCTCCCTAGCAGATAAGACAGACATACGACGCAACACACTAATATTAAGTGTTAAGCTTCTACTAAATAAAGGGGAAGCTGTAGCATCAGAAATTAACAAATACTAGAGAAAGATTAGATCTCTCCTCTTTACTGCAGTCACCACTAGGCCTAACATTGCCTTTGCCACCTCCAGGCTAGCACAATTTCTGACTAACCCTAGACAGCAGCACTATGACGCAGCAGATTAAGTACTATTGTACCTACAAGGGACACAAGACCTGTCCCTTACCTTTAGAGGCAACAAGCACCTAGTAGTTGCTAGTAATGCATTATTTGCTGATAATACTCTTAATAGGAAGAGCTTCTAAGGATATACTATTAAACTATACAGAGGACTTATTACCTAGAGAGCTAATAAACAAGACACAGTTACTACATTAACAACTAAAGCAGAGCTACTTGCCCTAGCATAGGTAGCTAAGGAAGCTATCTTTATCTTACAATTATTGTTGGAACTTAGCCTAAACCTCTTATAATTAATAATTACTATTTTATATAATAATACCTAGAATATCTAATTAATTAATAAGGAAGTCTCTAAACTATAAACTGAACTATAACATGTAGATATTTATAACCACTAGCTATAACAAGAGGCAAACAAAGGCACTATAATAGTGAATTATGTCCTATCTACTAAGATGTTAGCTAACAGACTTAAGAAGGCTCTGCCTACAAGCAAGTAATTAACCTTTCTAAGGCAGCTAGGACTAGGGAAGCATACTAAACAAAAAAAGCCAGCCAACACCTATATAAAATTACTTAACTAAAAGCTTACTAACCTAGAGGTACAATAAGAGCTAATTGTGTCTAGCTTTTATAGGGCCTTAAAGCTAAGGGGGTGTGTTAGATAACTAACATTACCGAACTAAGCTGGGTTAATCTTAGCTAACTTAGGGGCTAGCGGCACACACACATAAAATTAGTTATTAAGACGGATAATTATTAATAAATTACCTTTATCATCATCTTTGCATATTAAGCATATTATCTCACAACAGTCCTATTAATTTCACCTAGTTCCTACAGTACTTAACTGTTAAAATTTACAGAACACAGGAAGGATTCGTCTAATTACAGTGGCTGCGGCACAGTGATTATAACAACAGAACAAACAACAAGTAAGCAACAATTACATGTTAGCACTCGGCCAACAACCAAGGGGACACGTGACCTGATTAGGGCTTGGCGTAATTAGTACAGTTAGTGATTAGCGTAATTAGTACAATTAGTACTTAGTGTAATTAGTGCTTAGTGCGATTAGAGGATGCACAACAATAATTAGTCTACATTACTACTACAATTATTAAAGTATATAGTTTGTAGGAACATAACCCTTCTAGTTTGTGTTTAACTTTGTTAATTAATTTTGTTATTAGAATATCTTAACCCTGCTTGTAAAACAGATAGTCTACTCTATACTCTTCCTTACAACCCCTAGTCGCTACAGTCTTTAACTAGACAACTACCCTCTTAAGAACCCCTGCACGTACTTATCCCTAAGACCTAATTAAACAATTACTTACAGACTTTGTCTAAAGTGTAAAACTTAATATTTTAAACACCCCTAAGATAAGTACTTTAGGATCTTGCGCTACCCCTAGTAGCACTTGCTCTAGCGATGCAGACATAGAAGCTCCTGTTACAAGCAGCACTATAAACGTGGCTAAACCAGACACCTATAATAGAGACTGCAATAAGGTTAATAACTAGCTCCTCTAGTTTAACTTATTCTTTAAATTCTAAGGAAGTAAAATTCCTAATAACAAATGCGTTATACTAGCTGCCAGCTACATACATAGAAATACTTTTAAATAGATTAAGCTATCTCTCTAAAAGGCTATATTAGGCAAATGTCTAGACAACATCTCTAAATAGTTTAATAACTTTAATAACTTTAAACAAATAATTAAACTAATCTTTAGGGTCTTAAACAAACTAGCTATTGCACGTCGCAACATCTAATGTATTAAGTAATCCTAATCTACAGCTAACTATGCTGCTAAGCTCTAGTAACTTGCTGCTAATACAGAATAGGATAATACTGTATTGATAACTATGTATAAATAAGGATTAAAACCTAAGATTAAAGAGGAATTAATACGTACTGGCGCTAGTACTAAGAGCTTAGATAAACTTATGAATAAGTCTATATCTATTAACATTAAGCTCTATAAACTGTAACTAGAACTAAGAAAGGACCTGCAGGCACAGGTTATAGTTATTAGAAACAACCGCCTACCTCTATGTAACCTGTAGCGCAATAACCTAAACTAAGGGCAATAAGGAGGATATTACTAGCCTAATACTAGCTAACGCATCTACAACAATATATAGAGTGGTTACTTCAGACTAGAGGCTATAGACCTCTTAAACCTTAATAAAGGACTGCTGCTAGGATAATAGAATAAAAAGAAGGGTAGAGGAGAACACTACTCTAATAAGGACAGCAGTAAGGACTGCTATAACTGTAGCAAACTAGGTTACTTTACAAGAGACTGTAAGATAAAGAATAAGGTTCTTTAACAGCTTAATATCCTTACCTGCAAAGTTAATACTGCAGATGCTAGTAACTAGAAAGTAGTTACTAGTAATATAGGACGACTTATAGAAGACCTAGAGTCTAGTCCTAAGGACAATAATAAATGAATTAAACCTCTAATTTGTGTAGTAACCCCTTACTGCAACACTACAGAAGTTAAAGGAGTACTATTTATTAATAGTAACTAACAGTATTACGCAGTAGAATGCTGTATAGAAGGAATAAGCCTTAAGGTTAGTAAAAAAACACAAAGGCCTGTTCTGTTAACAAGAAATAAGGTACTTTAGTCTTAAAGGTAAGGAACTTCTGGTTATAAAATGCAGACTAGAGGAAGTTGCTAGAGAGTAAACTATGCTTAATAACATTAGCAAACCCTATAAAGAGACTAAAGACTACTAGCGCAAGATAGACAACCTCCTAGACACTTCTAGACAAACACTTATAGAAATTAGATAAGACACTACACGTTGCTAACACTGTTGCTAGCAGCGTAAGCGCTAAGAAGAGGAAGAAGCGTGCGCCTAAATGTGTTAAGAACTTATTTAACCTGTAGTAGGATCTAAGGAAGAAGAACTTACTCTAGAATTTAACCAGCTTATCTAGCAGGTTAAATAAGAGACGAATAACTACTAATAAGCATTAAACAATCTAGAAGAAGCTAAAGACTAACATTAGTGTAAAAAGGAGACATAACGCAGCCTACAACGCATAAGGGAACAACAACCCTTACTAATGTTACTTCTGCCACTACTAAGCCTACAACCCTAGTACAGACTAGATTTTAGAAATCTGCAACATAGAGACTTATTATAGATAGCCTGCAGCAATAACTAATACAGTGTATACTAAGAATCTAAACTAAAATATAGATAGGTTCCCCTAGAATACTATTCTTATTATGTTTAGTAGTACAACTACTAGAACAACTTGTGCGAAAAGCACCTTATTAACAAACGCAGCTGTGCCTACTTCCCTAGAACAGACAACCTGTAAGCAATTATTTAGATACAGCTAGTAGTTAATACATAGTGCTATAACGCGCACTAGCAGAACTACCTAAATCATAATTAAAAGGTTTACTAAGGACACAAGGAACATAACAGATTTAAGAATAACCCTTTTTAGGACAGCGCTAGAGAGCGCTAGAAATTAATCTATTAACTCTAATAGGACTAATTACCTTATTAAGCTCACTATTATACTAAATAGAGTAACGTATTCAACGGGTGAGTCGGCCACACGGGCGAGTCGGCCACTCTGCCAAGACCACACCAACATTCTACCTTATAACGCGATAACTCAACAACAACATAAACCTACGCCCTTAAAAGAGGCTGCAATACAGCTTGCGCTCTAGGCACTTAAATAAGACGCGAACCTTACTATATAACGCGCTGCAGCCATATACAACGCGCCTCGCAGTACACTACGCAATTAATACACAGGACGACCTGCACAAGCTGATTGTACGCCAAGTCAACAGAATATAGATCAGACTAAGGAGGATGTGATTGCTGAGTACATTCTTGAGCTAGATGCACGAGGATTTGCCCCTCAGCTAGCTGCTGTAGCTAATATGGCTAATTATTTGCGTGCTGAGCGCAATATGGGCCATGTTGGCATAAACTGGCCTAATACATTCGTTAAGCGCCGCCCTAACCTTAAAGTAAAGTTTAATTGCAAGTATAACTACAAGAGAGCCCTCTGTAAGGATCTAGAGATTATACAAGGCTGGTTTAGGCTTATAGCAAATGTCAAAGCCAAGTATGGCATCTAGGATGATGACACGTACAACTTTAATAAGACAGGCTTTATGATAGGCCAGATATCCGCAGGAGCAGTTGTTACAGGTTTAGAGCGTCAAGGACGGCCAAAGGCAGTGCAGCAGGGCAATTAAGAGTGGACAACGGTCATACAGGGCATTAATGGCACAGGGTAGGCTATTCTACCCTTTATTATCTTTAAAGGCTGCAACCACCTCTCTGCCTGGTACAAAGAGGACAACCTGCCCTATGACTGGGTTATTGGAGTCTCTAAGAACGGATGGACTACTAACAAGCTTGGTCTGGACTGGTTAAAGCACTTTGATGCCTATACAAAGACGCGCACCTAAGGAGTGCACCAGCTACTCCTTATTAATAGCCACGAGAGCTACAACTCCCTCAACTTCTAACAATACTGTAAGGAAGCAAATATTATTACACTGTGTATGCCTCTACACTTATCTCACCTCTTACAACCACTAGATGTAGGTTGTTTTGCCCCTCTGAAGAAGGCATATAGGCGCTAAGCCAAGAATCTTATACGTAACTATATTACTTATATTACTAAAACTAAGTTCCTACCATGCTTTATAGACGCCTACGAGGAGACATTTACTTCTAGCAATATCTAAGGAGGCTTCTAAGGCGCTGGAATAGTCCCCTTTGACCCAGAACGGGTCATAATGGGTCTTGATGTCCGCCTACATACCCTACCGCTACCTACTGTAGAAGATGAGCCCTAGCAGTCCCAAACCCCAAGCACTACCCTGCAATTAGGGTCGCAATTAATGCTGGTTCAAGAGAGGATTTAAAGGCATGCAAGCAGCTTACTAACTTTAATAGTTAAGGCCTTTAAAAAGCTTGCTAAAGGCGCAGCTATAGTAGCGCACAAGCTGGTGTTAGCTTAAAGGGAGATTACTGGGCTTTAAGCAGCAAATAAGGCTGCCACGCGACGTAAATCGCATAAAAGAAAGCGGTTGCAGCAGGAGGGAGTCCTAACAGCTAAGGAAGGCCTTTAATTAACTACTCTAACTAAGTTTAGGGCGCGTGGTGATGGTAAGAAGGCAAGGAAGCAAGTACGTGTTAAAGGAGGTAAGGCAACCTAAAGACGCTGTAAAAAGTGCCACAACGTAGGGCATAACTCGCGCACGTGTAAAAAGCCTAAAGAAGGTGTTACTAAATAATATTATATACTGTACTACTATAAACAATGCTAATGTAGGCCAATGCAAGCCATAATAGGGTAGAATGTTGGTGTGGTCTTGGCAGAGTGGCCGACTCGCCCGTGTGGCCGACTTACCCGTTGAATACGTTAGAGCTATTAGCATTATTAGACTTAGGAGCCTAGGGAAACTACATTTCCTGCAAAGTAGTAAAAGAAGCTAGACTTTAACTATAGTATAAAGAAGAACTGTACCTATTATAAGTAGCTAACAGAGAACTAATGCTAGGGGAAGAAAGAATCACGCTTAAAGTATAAGGTGCCCCCTTAAGGATATAAGACTATAACAAGAAGTTAGACCTTAATATTCTTAGAACGGCTACCTACAATGTTATACTAGGACTACTATAGTTACAAGAGCATAATCTACACATTAACTAGAAAAAATAATAAATCTTATTTAACAGATGTAAGCACTGTATAGCTGCACTAATGCCTACGTAACACACGCTGTAGTTAGTAGATAAGAAGGAGATTAATAATATCTCTTTAACACATAAGACGCGCTAGGATAGAGCAGTTAGCTAGCTACTAACTACTAAGACGGTAGGAGATAGGAAAGGCGCAGCTAAGGAGAAGGACAGTATACCTCCTAATATCCTAGATTAATATAAGAGTTATATAGAACTCTTCTAGTATAAGAAGACTGTAAAGGTACTACCGCACTATAAACTATAGGACTGCAATATTAAGCTCTAGAAAGGGAAAGAACTGCCCTTTAGACCTATATATAGACTCTTAGAAAAGGAACTTAAAGTACTGCGCAAGTATATTAAGGAGAACCTTAAGAAAGGATTTATTAGAGAATTAGAATCCCTAGCAGGATTCCCTATTACCTTTACAGCTAAGAAAAACAGCTTGCTACGTCTATATGTTAATTACAGAAAACTTAACAACGTTATAATTAAGAATTAATATCTGCTACTAAAGATTAAAGTGGTATAAGACAGACTTAGTAGAGTATAGTACTTTACTGCACCTAACTTACGCAGAGCGTACAGCCTTATACACATAAAGAAAGGTAAGGAATAGAAGACAGCGTTTAGAACCTGTTATAGTTATTACAAGTACCTAGTTATGCTATTTAGGCTAACTAATACACTAGCTACGTGCTAGGCTCTAATTAATAATCTGTTAAGAGCGCACCTAGACAGAATAACAGTAGCATACCTTAACAATATCCTAGTGTACAGTAAGACACTAGAAGAACACATAACCTATATTAGGGAAGTGTTAGACTGCCTAGGAAGAGCAGACCTCTACCTAAAGCTAGAGAAGTGCAAATAGCACAAGAAAGAAGTAGAATTCCTTAGCTATATTGTAGGGAGATATAGAGTAAAAATAAGCCTAAAAAAGATTTAGGTTGTAAAGGATTAGCTAACGCCAAAAATAGTTAAGGAAATCTAAGAATTCCTCAGCTTTGTTAACTTTAACCGACGCTTTATTAAGGACTACTCCACAAAAGCGCTACTACTTACTAAGCTAACGCAGAAGGATGTTCTATTTAAATAGGAACAAGCACAGGAAGACTCCTTCTAGTTGCTTAAACAAGCATGCGTAGAACTACCTACAATAATTACATTTAAGAGTAGAAAGCTACTTTAGATAAAAACTAATACCCTAAATCTAGCATTAGGAGCTTGCGCAACGTAAGAACAAGATAGCCTATAGCACCTAATTGCCTACTATTTACAGAAGTTTATAGGACTAGAAGAAAACTATAATATACACAATAAGGAGCTTATAGCAATTATGTTAGCCCTAGAATATTGGAGAATCTATATAGAAAGCTGCTTAGACCTTACTTTATACACTAACTACAAGAACCTAGTTTATTTTATAATAACTAGGGTTCTTAACAGAAGACAAGTTAGGTAGTTAGAACTGTTAGGAAGATATAAGTTCAAGATGTTGTATACCCTAGAAAAGGATAATAGTAGAGCTAATGCACTTAGTTAATAACACAACCTTACAGAAACAAAAACAATTAATAAGCACGCTATAGTAAGAATTAATAAGGATAGATCTATAGAACTATTGTAGCAGCTTAATAACATAATGTAAGCTTAGCAGGAATAACATATCCTGTTGTAAGTACTAAAGGAACTTTAAGAAGAAATTATAGATAGTTACTATAATAACCTACTACACAGACACCGTAGAATCACGCGCACAATAGAACTTATTAAAAGACATTATAAGTTTAAGAACATAAAAGACAAGGTTACTTAATATATTAAGAACTATGTTAATTACTAATAAAACAAATACAGTACACACATAAAATACAGAGAAATACAGGCTATAGAGCTACTAACAGCGCTATAGACAGATAATACAATAGACTTTGTTACACAGCTACCTGTCTCTAAAGACCCTATTACAGGATACGCCTACGACTAAATATTTGTTGTAGTAGACAGATTTACTAAGCACGCTGAGATAATACATGTTTGTCACAATTATACTGCTAAGCAACTAGCTTAAGTATTCTTAGACTAAGTAATCAGGTACTATAGCATACTGGAATTAATTATTAGCAATTAAGAAAAGCTCTTTAGGTTAAACTATTAGACTACGCTGTTAGCAGCTATAGGTACTAAGAAGAAGCTGTTAACTACTTATTATCTACAGACAGATAGACAGACTAAAAGAACAAATTAGACTATAGAAACATACCTACAGATATACAGCAACTAGCAGCAGAACAACTAGGTTTTTTTATTACCTATAGCATAGATTGCGTATAACAACAAATTTTTAGAAGTAACAGCTATAATACTGTTCTTCGCAAATTATAGGAGATACCTAAACCTCTTTACTAGAAGCCTTAACACAAATATTTAGACAGAATTAGTAATATCCTTAGTAGCTAAACTAAAGGAAGTACACTAGAAATTGCTAGAAAATATTAGTAAGGCTTAAGAACAAGCTATCTCTTATGTTAACTAGAAAAGAAAAACAGCACCTTAGCTAAAAGAGGGGGATAAAATCTATCTCCTTATAAAAAACCTTTAAACACAAGGACTAACAGAAAAACTAGACCACGTTAAGGTTAGACCCTTTTTTATTTCCTAGCAGATAAGCCTAGTTAACTACAGACTTAATCTACTAAAGGATGCAAAGATCTACGTAGTGTTCTACATCTCCTTATTAGAACCTGCTAACTCTAGAACGCCTATCTAGAAGAACTTCTATTACTAAGCTAATAGTAAAGACTAATAGGAAGTTAAAAAAATAATATAATACTAGAAGGAAGGTAGTTAAGATAAATATCTAGTTAAGTAGTTAGGATACCTAGACTTAGAAAACATATAGGAACTAACTACGCACCTTACAAACTGCTAGCAGTTATTAAAGCAATTTAAAGAGACTAACTAGGCAGTGCTATGTTGCTCTCCTAGTACTCTAAGGGCTGGCCTTTACAGGCGCTCTAGGTACTAGGCAGTAACAAGAACTTATTAGACAGATCTAACTCAATAGCCCCCACCTCTAACTGCTCTTACTCTTTAATACTGCGCTTCCCTACTATAATAGCCTGCTTAGCACAATAGTTTAACAAATCTATTTATTGTTATAACTGCTCCTTGTGCATAAAAGCTACACGTAAGTCTTCTATAGCCTTTTTAGATATACGCAGTGCTTTAGTTTACGCCTTATAACTCTCTTTTATATATACACGCAACTTCTCTTCCTTAGACACTAGTTAGTTAAACTTAGATTAAATTACCTTTACGTTACAACGTTGCCCTAAGTAAACATACTTGCTACATTTCCTAGATTAAATGTAAACCTTGTACACTTAGTTGTGCTTTATATAAGTTTTGCATTTCTATACTATAATCTTTCTAAAGGACTTAATAAACTTGTATAAATAATAATAGTAAGCTAAACTTAAAATAGTTAGTTGTTTTAGCATTGTTAAGACCTGCCTAATAATTAAAGAAGGGCCCTGCGTTATATAAATAAGCTTAAGAGACTAAGCTAAGACAGAAGGGAGATAGTGTTACAATCTACAGAACACAGGAAGGATTTGTCTAGTTACAGTAGCTACGGCACAGTAATTATAACAACAGAATAAATAACAAGTAAGCAACAATTACATGTTAGCACTCGGCCAACAACTAAGGGGACACGTAACCTAAAAAGGGCTTAGCGTGATTAGTATAATTAGTAATTAGTGTAATTAGTACAATTAGTAATTAGTGTAATTAGTGCTTAGGGCAATAAGAAGATGCACAACACTAATTAGTCTATATTACTACTACAATTAATAAAGTATATAGTTTGTAGGAACACAACCCTTATAGTTTGTGTTTAACTTTATAATTAACTTTGTTATTAAAATATCTTAACCCTGCTTGTAAAACAAATAGTCTACTCTATACTCTTCCTTGCAACCCCTAGTTGCCACAGTCTTTAACTAGACAACTACCCCCTCGAGAACCCCTGCACGTACTTATCCCTAAGAACCAATTAAACGATCACTTACGGACTTTGTCTAAAGTGTGAAACTCAACATTAACCTTATCTAGAGCAACTTTATCTCTAGGCATCTATCTTAACATTTTTAAGCGAAGGCAGACAGTCTAAACTAGAAGGGCACTATTGTAGTCTCTGTGTTTGCCTCTATGTTTTAAAACAATCTAGAACTCTAGAGAATAGTAGACAAATACTTTAACATATATAACTATTATACTTATATAAAGCATAGCAAAAGCAATCTAAGGTAGTGTAGAATTATGTACCACTCTGTTATCTAACAACTAGTAAGGGGTAATCTGCAGTACTAGCTATACTACGTAGTACTCTGTTAACAAACTAACTTAATCTCCAACCTATACTACACTAAATACACTAAGCCTAGAGATTAGACGTTCTTTAAGCATGTAGATTATAACCTCTATAACGCTATAGAGTTAGGTAGAGGAATAGCTATAATACAAGGCTTAGTATCCTTTAATAATAAGGATAAAAACAACTGCACTATTACTCTAGAAGGTTTCTACAATTTAGTTCTAGAATACCTATCTTGGAGGAAAGATAATAGAATTAAGTAACGTAATAGTTATATTAAGGGTTAGGTGGATACAGTTAACTACCCTACGTTAGCATAAGACGTAGTAGGTGCTGAGTAGAAGAAGTATCCTTGCAAGTAGAGGGATGTTAGAATCTCCCACCTAGCACTGCTATATAGTTCTACTAGACTATCTACAATATAACGCTAAATTATACTTCCTTAGTACGTGCTGGTAACAGAGGACAGAGAAACTATAGAGATCCTAGACATAGGATTGGACAAGGATATTGCTAGTTCTTATTAGATTCTTACGCTAGAACCTTTATTACTGTTAGATTATTTAAACAAGTTTAGTAGTGCTCCCTATGCTTTCCTAGCAGATATAGCACTAACTTTCTCCTTCTAGATTTCTAAGGCTATCTATTGCTAGGCTTAGTATAACTCTTACCTAGTTTAGCAAGAGATACTTTTATTTTTAGTCTTAATAACAAGGAGCTTGTAAAGTTTCTTTAGAAGAGCAGGAATAACAACGTTGCTATAGTAAAGAGGCATTAGCAGTAGGTAAAGATGTCTAAGAAAAAATGCTTTAGGGCTAATAAAGAGTTAGGTATCCCTAATTAATCCTTCTTTACTAATAATAGAGTAGTACTAGAACATAAGAAAGGATAGGAGTTATAGGACAGACAGCACACACAGGGGGGTGCTCTAGACAAGTTGTTTAACAGTCTAACTATTAAAGCAACAGAGGCTACTACCTAGATAACATAAAAATTAGGCAGCGCCTTAGACTAGGATTTATTAAGACATGTACTAGACTCTCCTACCCCTAAGCCATTAGGAGACTCTAGTTAATAACCTGCTTGGGAAACTAGGGCCTTAACAAGATTGCAGAATTAGGGAGGTAGTAATAGGAAAGAGCAAGCAGAATAATAAAGGAGATTAGTAAATAGTTTAGAGTTTAGTTTTAAATTAGTTTATTTGCTTAATAGGGCTAAGCTCTTAGGGGGGGGAGGTTTATGCTGGTGTATAGAGTAACTACCTTAGTAAGAACTAGGATGCTTAGCTAGTGTATGTAATCTAGCTAACAGAAAGGTATAAGAAGCCTTAACAGTAGCTGTTAAGGCACAACACCTACAACGCTAACTAGAAACACTTACTTATAGAATTTAATTACTGTACTACCTGTCTCTCTAACCCTTAACAATGATGTTAATAAGTATCCTTTCTAATGTGCCTGCTAACGAGATGCTTCGATACTTATACTAGAACAATAGAAGTTATCGCTTCTAGCTGCACAGACATAGAGATACAATCTGTAATAACTAAGAGATAGTGCAGTGTGTTCTTGTTAGCCTAAGGGAGGTTAACTATAAAGTCTATTAAGATCTAGGACTAAAAACAGTCAGTAATAGGCAACAGCTAGAGTAAGCCCTGCTGTTAGTGCTGTAATACATACGCGCTAAAACAGTAGCAGTTACAGATATATCGCTAAATGTCCTATAATACCCCTTCTAGTAGAAGACGCGTCTAACAATATAGAACGTAGCGTTAGCACCTAGATAGCCTGTTAGGTTAGATTTGTGTGCCCTTTAGATTATTGTACTTATAAGTAGCTTCTAGCGCAGAACCTACGTAAATTCACGCTACACTAGCATACTGTAAGCACTAAGTGTGCAATCTATAATTTACTAAGTAGTTTTAGCCTTAGGAGGGAACTAGTAGGCCCTATTAAAGTTAGTAGATAGGCGCGCTATATGCTCTACGTCCTGCTAAACACCTTTATCCTATAGTAATTATATATACATATTAATAAAAAGTAGAGGCGTACTAGAGCCTAGTGTACTAACGACTAATACTAAAATTAGGGTTATTATCCTATAGACCCCCTCTTACCTCCTATTATAGTCCTGTTCCTAGCAGCTTAGCGCATCTAGTTAGGCTGCAAGGCACCCTAGGCAGAAGCAAAGGTAGAAACAGAACTTTAACAGCTCCTCTACCTAGCAGTGCTGCCTCTTACTTAGCCTGCGCGCTGTAGTAAAGTACTAGAGATTCTTGTAATTAGTTAGGATAGTAAACAGCCTAGCAACAGACCCTAATTTAGCTACCTAGACCCCTAGGCACTTTATAACAGCAGTTAAATCCTTATTATAGATAGTGTAGTTCTGTTATTCTAATATAAGTATAGCAGAGTAGTACGCTATAGGGTAAAGCACCTTCCTATACTATTAAGAAAGGCAGCTACCTAACGCCTTACTAGAGTAGTCTGCCTCTAGTAGTGTCTCTTACTTAGGGTCCTATTAGGCTAGGACTAGTTCTGTTATAAATGCGTTCTTTAGCTAGTAAAACGCCGTATCCTCCTCCTGCCCCTACTAGAACACGATATCCTTCCCTATAAGTCAATTAAGTAGGGCAGTAATATTAGAGAAGGCTAGGATAAAGTCCTAGTTAAAGTTAGTAAACCCTAGGAAACTGCAGAACCCGCGTAAAGACTATAGGGCTTTCTAATTACAAATAGCCTTAACCTTCTTAGAATTAAGGTAAATTTCCTTTCTAGCTTCTATAATATATCTTAGGTAGTATACCTCCTTTATTATAAATACGCACTTCTTAGAATCTAAATATAGCCCCACATCGCGTAGGAGAGTAAGGACTCTGCTAACCTTCCCTAAGTAGTCTGTTCTAGACCTACTACTGTAAATAAGGACATTATCTAGGTATGCAGGAGTATTGTTACGTAATATCTCCTAACACGCGCTGTTAATGTAACGCTAGAAGGATACTAGTGCTCTAGCTAGGCTAAACAGGTAGACTAGCTACTTAAAGAGTCTAAAACAAGTGCAGAACGTAGAAAGGTGCTTATCACCTTCTGTAATATAAATCTAGTAAAGCGCTACATAAACATTAACCTTAGAGAACTAGTAGGCACCCCCTAGTGTACGCAACGTCTCCTTAATAAGAGGAAGTAGGTACTAGTTAGTAATTATAATACTATTAAGTGCGTAATAGTCTACGCACATACGCTACCTACTAGAGGACTTCTTAACTAGCAGGACTAGGGCCCCTACTAGGGAAGAGGAGGCGCAGATCTACCCCTTATCTATTAGTGCTAACACCTACTTCTATAGCTTAAGTAGCTAGTCCCTTAGCATGTTGTACAGAGGGCCCTAGGGTAGAGGCTTCTTCTTTCTAGACTAGTTGCGTTGCAACTATATGTAGTAATCTATCTAGCCCCTGTGTAGGGGAAGGCCTAAAGCCTTACTCTTATTACATAGGTCCTAAAACTAGACTAACTTAGGGGGGAGAGATTCCACTTCCTCCGCCGCCCCTTACGCTCCTAGGGATTAGACTAAGAGGATTTTAGTAATGTTGTAGAGGCTTGTAGAGACAAACCAGTCCCTACGCAAGTGCTCCTAGAGCCTATTAGCTAGAGTCTTATTAAACTTAGTTACTAATAGAAGATCTATGTAAACATTTACTATATACTATAAGGACTTATAGACTATAATATTCCCTACCTGTTATATTATTAGTATACCCTTTTCTACATCTAATCCTACACCCTCTTATTAAAGCTAGGGTTTCCCTACAATAATGTTCTAGCTTAGACCTAGCACTATGTAGGCTACAGCCTATAAGCGCCACCTGTCTAAGTTATACCTAAAATAGACTAAACTAGAGATTATAGACTTCCTACTAGTGCCTACTACTTACGCTAAGCGTTGTAGCAGCACTTTGTTAAAGTCTCCTTCTAAGCGCGTAGCAAAGTTATCGCTTACTACGCTAAAGTATTTATACCCTAAGTCTACTAGCACATTAGCCTAAGTTGCTCTATTAATAAATAGAAGGATATAGAATAGGGGCTTGTCTATAGAGTCTGTAATAGCTCCCCTAGTAGCCTGCAATGCCCCTGTACTAGTAGTCTCCCCTACTAATACACTTCTACAGCGCTCCTAACTTAGACTTATATTAGGAGCAGCTAGTTTTCCCTATATAAACTAGCCTCTTTCTTACCTAAGATTATTGCTGCCTATACTGTAGTTACTACTGTATTAGTATACTCCTAGTAAATATATCCCTTCCTACTGTAATAGGTACACAGGTTAGCCTCCTAGCGTTGCTGGAATACCTTATTAGGAATCTACGTTGCCTAATTAGGAGCAGACTACTTCTAACCCCCCTGCTTAGCACTGCTGCTAGTGCGTACTGCAGACATAACTGTTATCTTAATGTTACTATCTCTATTATGCTTAGGCAGCGCCTAGGTAAGGCTGTAACACAGCTAGTTTTCTATAGCTATAGTCTTAACGTCTATAGTAATAGACTTATACTCTATAACAGCTGCATTATAATCTATATAGGCTACTCCTTAGTTTATTACTATATTATAGATATTAGCGTTTAGAACCTAGCAGAGTTTTAATAGGCGCTGTTCTCTATCCTAGTAAAGGCTGCTACTTTGCACTAGTAGCTGCTTAAATTAGATAAAAAAGTCTAAGAACAACTTGTTAGAACCCTAACAGACGCTCTCTAGTTTTGCCTAGGCCTGTTCCTAGCTGTAGTTGTTGCTGTAGCAGAATTCTAGGTATACTAGGAAGTCCTCTAGGCTCTACACACCTTAGGTACCTCTAATGTTATAGAATAGTGCTATATTATATTGTACAGACGTACTAAGCTAGAACTATATAAAGGTAAACATGTCCTATAGCCTACTAATAAAGAACATATCTACCTGTAGATTATATTCTATTATAACCTACTATACCTTAAATTAGAATTTATCTCTAGTAAAGGCCTTACCTATAGGAAGTGGCTTCCTATAGGCTGTAGATGTCTGCATAGAGGCATATAGGCCTAGAGTAGACGCTACAAATAGCACGTTGTAAGGCAGGTTAGGGGCTAGAGTAGACGTTAATAGGTACAGTATTGCTCCTAAGGAGGACAATAGGATAGAAGACGCAGGTCTAGTACAGGCGTTAGCTGTTTATGCTAGGAACTTAACAAACATGCATATATTAGAGTTATTATATTTAAGTAATACTATACACTTATTAGTAGTAGTTAAGACTTACTATAAGATTATTATAAACTATAATATTAAGGCTATAAATTCCTAAAGGGTTAAGGGAACAGATTTGTCTAGGGGGTTATTCTAGGAACTGGCTAACATAGTACGAGTGCTAGCTGTTCTCCTAGAAGAAGAGATATAAATATAATAGACTAGCCTTAGGGTAGGATATAATAAGGGTTAATATAGTATTATATCTCTTAAGGAGGTAACACGTTATATGTCCTTCTAATATGTCTGTAGGGCACGTAACTATCTAGTCTCGCTTAAGGCTTAGATAAGGTCTAGGCCTATAACAGGATATAGTACAATAAGACGTATCTATACTTTTCAACACAAGAAGTCTTTTCCTAATATACTTAAAAGCACTTACAACGTAGATCTTTAAGTCTTAAACCATGTTATTAACCATAATAGCAGACTTCTTTTAACTGTTCTAGTAGCCGTAGGTAAGTAGCTTTACAGAAAAGCTAATACTTAAGTCCTTTAAGGCAACAGGTATAGAACTACTTAAACCTAACGTTATCCTCTACTGCTTTGTTAAAACACTAGAGACCTTAGATTTAGATAAGAGCTTATCCTCTGTTTACAGTAACAAAGATTAGCTTAAAATAGAGTTGTTGTTGCAGCGTGTTGCTAAAGATTAGGGCAGCAGTAATGTTAAAAAGATAAGACAATTTATCTACTACATCTTAATTAAAGCCTTACTCCTTAAACATAAGGTAGATAACCTTAAAAAGACATTAAAGACGCAGAAGAAGCATAAGAAGAAGTACAAAACCTTAGATCTATAACACGAGGAGGAATACTATAGGAGTGGTGTGTTTTAGTCTCCTTTAAAAGTAAGAGAAGCACGCTTCTGTAAAAGGATAAAACAACAGGAAGAGAGAGAGGAGAAGCTTAGCAAAGCAACTAATAAGGAAGTAGCAGCCGCTAAGAAGCTTGATAAGGACAAGGAGAAGGAGGAGAAGCGTGTAGCAAGAGAGGTGGCTAAGGAGGTACAAGAGAAGGAGAAGGCTAAGGCAGTAATCTAAAAAGCTAAACAGCAGGCTAAAAAGTAACGTTAATAATAAGAGTATAATAACGTACTCCACGGTCGAGCGGATCACACGATCGAGCGGATCACTCAAAACCCCACCAAAATTGCCTAAAACCACAACCCTTTATCTCAACAACCACGCAATAAAATCTTCTAAAATTTTCAGGACAGGGCTGCACTAATATAAATAAGAGTATTTTAAAGTCTTAGAGTGCTAGAATCTATAACACAGACGTTATTAAGCGATTACTGTTTTACAGGGGTGTTTAGCACTATTTGCAGGCTATTTCTATAACTATTATAGCTATAAAGCTGAAATCTAGATATGTACTTACCAATAACTATGCAATACTATTCTGAGATTTTAAGAAGATTTTATTGCGTGGTTGTTGAAATAAAGGGTTGTAGTTTTGGACAATTTTGGTGGGGTTTTGAGTGATCCGCTCGATTGTGTGATCCGCTCGACCGTGGAGTACGTTATTGCAAAAGCTATAACGTATTCAACGGGTAAGTCAGCCACACAGGCGAGTCGGCCACTCTGCTAAGACCACACCAACATTCTACCCTATTATGGCTTGCATTAGCCTATATTAGTATTGTTTATAGTAGTACAGTATATAATATTATTTAGTAACACCTTCTTTAGGCTTTTTACACGTGCGCGAGTTATGCCCTACGTTGTGGCACTTTTTACAGCGTCTTTAGGTTACCTTACCTCCTTTAACACGTACTTGCTTCCTTGCCTTCTTACCATTACTACACCCCCTAAACTTAGTTAGAGTAGTTAATTAAAGGCCTTCCTTAGCTGTTAGGACTCCCTCCTGCTGTAACCGCTTTCTTTTATGCGATTTACGTTGCGTAGCAGCCTTATTTGCTGCTTAAAGCCTAGTAATCTCCCTTTAAGCTAACACTAGCTTGTGCGCTACTATAGCTGCGCCTTTAGTAAGCTTTTTAAAGGCCTTAACTATTAAAGTTAGTAAGCTGCTTGCATGCCTTTAAATCCTCTCTTAAACTAGCGTTAATTGCGACCCTAATTGCAGGGTAGTGCTTGGGGTTTAGGACTGCTAGGGCTTATCTTCTATAGTAGGTAGCGGTAGGGTACATAGGCGGACATCAAGACCCATTATAACCTGTTCTGGGTTAAAGGGGACTATTCTAGCGCCTTAGAAGCCTCCTTAGATATTGCTAGAAGTAAATGTCTCCTTGTAGGCGTCTATAAAGCATGGTAGGAACTTAGTTTTAGTAATATAAGTAATATAGTTGCGTATAAGATTCTTAGCTTAGCGCCTATATACCTTCTTTAGAGGAGCAAAACAACCTACATCTAGTGGTTGTAAGAGGTAAGATAAGTGTAGAGGCATATACAGTGTAATAATGTTTACTTCCTTATAGTATTGTTAGAAGTTAAGGGAGTTGTAGCTCTTGTAGCTATTAATAAGGAGCAGCTAGTGTACTTCTTAGGTGCGCGTCTTTGTATGGGTATTAAAGTGCTTTAACCAGTCTAGACCAAGCTTGTTAGTAGTCTATCTGTTCTTAGAGACTCTAATAACCTAGTTGTAGGGCAGGTTGTCCTCTTTGTACCAGGCAGAGAGGTAGTTACAGCCTTTAAAGATAATAAAGGGTAGAATAGTCTACCCTATGCTATTAATGCCCTGTATAACTGTTTTCTACTCTTAATTACCCTACTACACTGCCTTTAGCTGTCCTTAACGCTCTAAACCTGTAATAACTGCTCCTGCAGATATCTAGCCTATTATAAAGCCTGTCTTATTAAAGTTGTATGTGTTATTATCCTAGATGCTATACTTAGCTTTAATATTTGCTATAAGCCTAAACTAGCCTTGTATAATCTCTAGATCCTTACAGAGGGCTCTCTTGTAGTTGTACTTGCGATTAAACTTTACTTTAAGGTTAGGGCAGCGCTTAACAAATATATTAGGCTAGTTTATACTAACATGGCCTATATTACGCTTAGCACGCAAAGAATTAGCTATATTAGCTATAGCAGCTAGCTAAGGGGCAAATCCTTGTGCATCTAGCTTAAGAATGTACTTAGCAATTACATCCTCCTTAGTCTAATCTATATTCTGTTAACTTAGCGTACAATTAGCTTGTGCAGGTTGTCCTATATATTAATTGCATAGTGTGCTGCAAGGCGCGTTGTATATGGCTGCAGCGCGTTATATAGTAAGGTTTACGTCTTATTTAAGTGCCTAGAGCGCAAGCTGTATTGCAGCCTCTTTTAAGGGCGTAGGTTTATGTTGTTGTTAAGTTATTGCGTTATAAGGTAGAATGTTGGTATGGTCTTAGCAGAGTGGCTAACTCGCCTGTGTGGCTAACTTACCTGTTAAATACGTTATAACTATCCTAAAAGGGTAAGAAAAAAGCTTTATAAGTTACCTAGCTAAAAAAAGTGTTAATAACGTAGTTAAAATAGTAATGTTGGTGATAATAGTCCTGCGGCGCAGCCCCTATCTCCTCTACCTAAAACTATGGCACGTGGCCACAACGTCAGACTACTAGCAAAATTCAAATAGTACATCTTCTTTGTAAGCAATTAATTACTACTACACCTTAGTTTCTTGTGATAATAGCTGTTGTGGGTGGCTCAATAACCTCACCCTGTTTTGGTGTGATTTGGTGTTGGCGTGCATTACGCGCACGGACATGGTACCGTGTCCGTGTGCGCAACAACCGGAGTTACGCAACAACCAAATTATTACAACTACACTATACTTTAACGCGTTGTAACTTAACAACTATAGCAGCTATTAACAAAGCGCTTGCAGCAATTGATGCGCTAAAACCAGGCAAAAAACTTGTGTATCAGCATTTTGCTACTAGGTTTAGCGTTAACTGCGTAACTCTAGCTTAGAGACACAAGCACGTTTAGGACTCCTAGGAGACTAAGGACATTAACCAGCAACGTTTAACGCTACAACAGGAGATAGAGCTTGTAAAGTACATAGAGTTGCTTAGTACTTATCACTTACCACCTACTAGAGAGATAATCTAGAATTTCGCGTCGCTAGTGGCTTAAAATCCAGTCAGTAAGAGCTAGGTTACCTGCTTTATTAACAAGTACTCTATCTATCTTATCTTACGTTACTCTACTAGGATGGATTAACTACGTTATAACGCTGATTCCTACAATAAATATACGCTCTACTTTAACCTGCTACAGCACAAAATCTCTAAATACTCTATTAAGGGTCGCCACACATACAATATAGAAAAGAAGGGCTTTATAATTAGTATTACAGGCAGAATAAAACACGTGTTTAGTAAGCGTATGTAGATAAAGGGAGAGATTAAAGCATCTATCTAGGATAGTAACTAAGCTTAGCAGACGCTTATAGCGTGTGTGTGTAGTAATAAGATAGTACTACTGCTAGGCATTATCTATAAGTCAGCTAACGCCAGCATTAAATTAGACTAGGTAGCCAAAATTAAGCTAGGAAAACACTCTGTGATAGTTACATTATCTTTCTTAGGGTGGACAAATGGGGATATAGGCCTTGCCTGGCTTAAGCAGGTGTTTAATTACTACACTAAGGAGAAAGTACAAAGAAAGTGGAGGCTTTTAATACTAGATGGCCACAGATCCTACGTAACGATAGACTTTATTAAGTACTGTAATAACTACAAGATCCTCCTAGCTGTCCTTCCCCCTTACTTAACCCAAACGCTCCAGCCGCTTAATATAGTGCTGTTTAAGCCTCTATTAACAGTATACTTAAAAGCAGTTACAACACACATCTATAAGGCTTAAAACAACGCACCTATTACTAGAGCAGACTTCTTCTGCCTATTCTGGCCAGCGTAGATGTGTAGCTTTACTGAAAAGCTAATACTTAAGTCCTTTAAGGCAACAGGTATCTATCTACTTAATCCTAACGTTATCCTCTACTGCTTTGTTAAAACACCAGAAAGCTTAGATTTAGATAGGTCCTCATCGTCTGTTTATAGCAACAAGGATTGGCTTAAAATAGAGACGTTGTTGCGGCGTGTGGTTAAAAACTAGAGTAAGAGTGACGTTAAAAAGATGAGACAATTAATCCACCACTTCTTAGTTAAAACCTTACTCCTCCAGCATAAGATAGATGGCCTTAAAAAGACTCTAAAGACGCAGAAGAAGCACAAAAAGAAGAGCAAAACCTTAGACTTGCAGCAACGGCAGGAGTACCATGGTGGTGCAGTGTTCTGGTTACCTAGAAAGGTTAACGAAGCACGCTTCTGTAAGCGAGTCAGACAACGTAAGGAGAAGGAGGAGAGGCTTAGAAAAGCTACTAGTAAGGAAGTAGCAGCTGCTAAGAAGCTGGTTAAGGAGAAGGAGAAGGAGGAGAGGCGTGTGGCGTAAGAGGCAGCTAAGGTGGTGCGTGAGAAGGAGAAGGCTAATACAGCAAATTAGAAGGCCAAACAGGAGGCTAAAAAGCAGCGTTAATAACAAGAGCTTAATGCTGCAAAAGCTATACAATTACCTTAAAAGGGTAAGAAGAAAGCTTTATAAGCAACCTAGCTAAAAAAGCGTTAAAAATGTGGTCCTAGGGATGATGTTGGTGGTTGTAGTCCCCCATTGCTGTCCCCAGCTCCCCTACTTAAAACCACATCACATGGCCGCAACGTTAAGTTACCAGCCAAATTTAAATAGTACATCTTTTTTGCAAGTAATTAATTAGTACTACACTACAAAATCACAAAATAAAAGCTGTTGTGGGTGGCTCTATAGCCTTATCTAATTTTGAGCGTTAAGGTGGTTTTTGGTTGTTGCGCGACTCTGGTTGTTGCGCGCACGGACACGGTAAGGCGATTAGCAGGGCGTCACGCGAATCTGTGCATCACGCGCACGGACACGGTAGCGCGTAGATCCCACGCTTTCCGCACCTTCCTAAGGTCCCCTCCCTTCGGCGTTCAGGAATTCGTTCAAATGCAGTAAGTGCTATTACTTTTCTGCAGTATCTAATCAAACCCCTGCAGCGTTGACATGGAAAGCACAAGGAGGTCTCGCGTCTGCATCTTTTGCTTCTGTAGATTAGCCAGGAGGTACGCTCCCCTCTCAGCAGAGTGGACATCAAATCGCCGATCTGTGGCAACCGATTCCTAACTTATGAACCCAGCGATGCATTAAAACAACACTAGAACTCGTGTGGTGTTCGAAGGGCTCGCAACCTTTCTATTCTGACGATTAAGACCAAAACTAGAGGACCCAAAATCCGTGCCTGCGACCAATGCCATCAGTTGAAGAGAGCTTGTACTTCCTTACAACCATGCGCGCCATGTGCTTTACGAAATTAATTCTGCAAGTATAGTCGACCGCAAGAGAGTAGACTTAATCAGGCAGACAACGCTAATTCCTTTATCAATGATATTGATGCTTTTAACACAGAGACTAACAGCACAGTGGACTGCCGTATTAGTGACGACCTAGTAATACCTTGCGGCAACATTAATAAAGACTTCGATATGCACGTATACGAGTCGGTATTCCAGACTTTAGATAACACTAACCATCATTCGGACTCCCCTATGGCCGGCTTCGATCATAGGACAGGATTAACGCTACTATCTTCCCAGCTCAATCCAGATTCTTACATTCAACTTGGCTCCTGGATGAGCCCTAATTTATTGTTAATTGAACACGATATCATGGCCCTACTTTGCCAACACCTAACACAACTCAACATTAACGTGTTAATCCAGTTCCCCTTCCTCAACCATTTCACTAAGGTAACTGGATTTGTCGAATCATTTGGGTGTGGCACTGAACAGCAGAGACTCTCTATCACATTAGACCTGCTCAAGGCGAACCTGGGTAAGAATCTTTCAGCTCTGAGAGAAGGAATGTCGAATGCGGCGACCCACTGGATTAACATCACCCGAAATGCACTAGTGCAAAATAACGAGAACGTAGCAGATCTAGTTGTGTTACTGCCCGTCACATACAAGATCGTCCATTAAATCCAAGAGACAGCAACAAATCATTATTACCGCGGTCCTGCTGATATGGCCTGGTTACCTCTTGTGGAGGCTCTCTGTTACGCATTCTTTAATCCGAAAAATCTACAAAAATTCCTAGCACTCTTCTGGTCTTTCTGGTATCCTAACTGGCCCACAATACATACGCCAACTTTCAAAATAAAAGAGAAGTCTACAGAGTTGATAGCTGTAATAGCTCTTGTTGGTGCCTGCTTGTCGCCAGAAGAGCGCGATCATGCCTCAGCCCAGGTCTGGTTCGACTTAGTTAAAGACCTTGTTTTTAGTGATAATGCTTTCTATAAACATGACATTTCGAACGTATGGCGAGATTCAACGACTACCTGACGTTGGAGCACACATTTGTAGCTTCTCTAGGCTGCTTACTGTGTCTGTGTGTACCAAACGTGGGAGGGAAGTAGGCAGAGTAAAAAACGCGTTCTGCAGCAACGTTTCAACGACCTTGTTTATGTCAGTGTTTCCGATCAATAATCGACGACCTACTGATGATGATTTAGCTAGCACGAGACATAGGACTAGATTAGGCATCACTAAAGCAAGTTGATACATCTCATCCAGCTGATTTCGACTGGGAGGAGTATATTCTCCAGGAGTCACTTATTTGGTATAGGTTGACCTAGCACAATAATATTCTAACGCTGATTAGATTTAATAGTATCTGTTCCTATATCTGCAATATCGACGCAAGTTACGCCCTGTTCTTCCGCCATGTACCCTGCCTGGCTCTTTCTGACTTAGTTATCGGGATTTCGTCCCCAGAATCCTGTTTTCAAGCTTCTTCAAAAGAAGAGTGCTTTATTGAACTTAAGGCCTGGCGCAAAAGAGTGGGTGTCAATGCGATAAACCTTACTATCTTGTCTGCTGTCAACGCACTGTGTAATAATGCGACCATGGCAAATCCAACTATCTATCGCGCCTTTGCTTAACTGAGCGTTCTTAACATGTTTACTATTATCTACGTACTGTATTTGCAGGTATACAGCCTTGAAACTTGCGCAATTACTGCGCTAGATATGGTACAATTGGCGCCAATAACCAATGGATTGCGGAATTGGCAGCAATCATGGCCGTCGGAAACTAGAGATGCGGAGTTAGTGAATCCTTTGGGGAGGGACAGTGATTTGTCGACAATGTGGCAGCGCATTGGGTTTATGAGATACGCACCTGAATACTGGCTAATTGCATATTTGACACTAAAGAAGATATATACGTGGAACTATAACTAAAGCAGTCAAATCTCAGAAATTGTTAGTAATGTTGGGTATGACGATATGATCGAGGCACGAAGGCTGATCACCAAGTTAAGGAGTGGAACCATTGTTTCGATTATGGATAGCGACACAACACAGCACAGTTAGCTAGCGGCTAATAGTGTTTAAGTAGAGTAATCGAAGAATAAAAACTACTTTAGAAAGAGATTTTAATAACACATGGGATTATTAAAAGGTTTTTAAGGACCTATAGGGCTTATGTAACCGTGTTCTCTAAATCAAAATCTACCTTTAGTTAGTACCCTTGCATATTAGATATAACCTTATCTACGTTACGTACTTGCACTTTCGTATTTAAACTACGTGTTTTATAGAACTAATGCTTATGTGTCTCCCAATCGTGCGCGCCATTGACGAGTGAGAGATAGTAAGTACGGAGAATTTGTGGTACAATTTTGTATATTTCACAAAGGGAAATCTTTATAAGAGTATTAGTGGTAGCACTTGCAAGTAGGGCCACATACGCACACTCTTCCCCACACAAGTCTAGGCTTCTCTGCTAATTTGAAACATATGTCTATCTATAATTGTGGTGTCTGTACAGAGCCATTGCTTAGGAACGAAGTCATCTGCGTTATGCCTAAAGATATCTTGATTACAGTGTATCACAGCAGCGTTGATGCCTATCCTTGTTCCTGCAGGGAAGAACTCCCCGGATATTTGGCAGCCACAAGCCGGCCTATTGCGTAGCACTGTTAAAGCAACGCTTAGGTAAAGACGCATCCCTTCTTTGCAGCATGCGTCTAGATATAGGAGCTTGATAGCTTTATTGTATCTAATAAGCAGATAAGAAAGCTGGCCAGATGCTGAAGCGTTATTAATCTTATGTGTTAGTTTCTTGTACGCGCTAGGCGAGCGCATGAGGTGATACACGGTAGACGAAATGACTCCTACAGTGGTGTCTGAGCCTGCGAAACTGAAGCAACAGAAAGGTCAGTACAAAATCCTTGTTTCTGACGAGATGTTTAGGTACTATGAGACTTACAGCGCAACGTAGACCTCTACTCTAATCTTAGTGAGGCCAAAATTAACCTTCTCGCCTTTAGTCTCTATGACTTCAAACAGACTGTTTAAAATATTGTCCTTTCTATCAGCCTCTCCCTTCTTCAATAGTGCGGATTGCTCAGTAACAGCATCCTTTGCTGCTGTTTCAACATTCTTGAGGCTTATAAGGGCTTTGAGAATGCATAGGGTATCGCACCACCTGTTAAGAAAAACGGCCAGGTGTAGGAGGGCATGACGTACGCTGTTGTCAGCATTGGGAGGAGGTAGTTAAGGGCTGTAATATAGCCGCGATAGTCAGCGGCTTGCGCCATGAACACGAACATGCAGCTAAAGAAGAGTTCGCCAGAGATTAGGGTCCCTGGCAAAGGAAGGACAGAATAACAGGTAAAAGTCAGTCTGAAGAATTGGATTAGTTGTTGTAGCTTTTTAATATCATAGTTCCTGACCTAACAGGTGAACACTACACACCTTTGTGAAACCATAAGAGATAGAGTAGATAGTCTTGATTGCAGTGGGATCAGCAATAGCGGCCTTGTTTGGTGCAAGGCAGATGATGGGACTTTAGACTATTAGCAAAAGAATACCAGACTGCACCGCACAGTTTTGGTACCGAATTTGGCATGCAACTCTCTCTGAATTTCCTCCGCGTGAGCTCTAGCGACTTGGAATACTATTTGTGCCCGCGATATCGAGGCGAGAAACAGACCAGGATATTTCGATAAAGGATAAAAGAAGCGCGAGTACAGAGTTTAGATGATCTAATACAATGTAACAGCCACTGGAAGAACAACATAAAAAGGTGCGACAGCCAGAGTAACAAGCATTGATTCAATTAGGAAGATTTTGGTGTACTCGTGATGCTTAATTGCGGGTGTTGATTGATTGATTGATTGATTGATTGATTGATTGATTGATTGATTGATTGATTGATTGATTGATTAGTTTAACGTCCTGTGTGAGTCTAAGACTATATAAAATGAGAGTAGTTAAGCTACTCTAGTAATTTAAGGAGCGTGTTTATGTAAGGGGATAGTAAATATGTGTTTGTAGTCCTATAGTGAGAGCCTATGCTCTAAGAGGTAAACAGAACATTTTAGGTGTCTGCTGTTTGTTGTAGGTACCACTTACGTTTGCCTACTTTAGTCTCTGATATAAAAGCTAGAGTAGCCAGAATTCCTTAGTTTGTGTATAGTATTAGAGTTATTAAAAGCATTTAACCTTGTAGGCTATCCTACACTGTTTTCCTTAAATTTTTGTATTCTCTACAGCTTAGTAGGAGGTGTTGTGTTGTTTATATGTAGCTGCAGATACATCTGTTATTATATACCTTCTATATATTGTGTAGGTATACTTTATTATATCTATATCCTAGTCTTAGCTGGTAATAGGCACTAGCCACCTCTCTCTTATTATTTTTTAGTAGTTTTATCTTATTTATAAGTTTTAGCTAGTATTCTGTTGTATAAGTGCTTATTTCCCTTAGAATTACTTTAGCTGTGTAGGTGTCTAGTTTGTGTTCCTACTCTTCTGTTGTAATAGCTTTAACTTAAAATCCAGTTATGGTAATGCTTGTTAAGTTAAAGGTAGGTGTTACGATCCTGTGCTAGGGCACGGCACAAACATAAGTACTAACCAACCAAGACCCCTAACTCCGCCCTGAAGGAACAAACAGTGGAGAAGGACAGAACAGAAAGGGTTGTTACGTAACTGCTTGTTAACAAGCATAACACACGTAACTGCTTATTAATAAGCATAGTACAATATACTTGACTATAAGCACCCTTAAGTATTTTATAAGACTAACTCTAGTTACTTATTAATAAGTACTGTATCTCCTTAGTATATAGTTAGTAGAAACACAACCCTTATAGTTTGTATTTAACCTTGTTAATTAAGTTTACTATAAGTTATAGGTTAAAGTATTAGAAACTACCTTAGAAGAAACTATAATTTTTTTATTAGAGTATAGTACCTTACTGTAGAAGAGACTATAGGTTATAGTTTAAAGTGTAGTAACTTTTCTATTTTTAATACTACTAGTTATAGAATAATATACTAGAACTTACCTTAGAAAGATAATAGGTTATAGAGTAAATAATTATAACTTACCTATTTTATACACTATACGTTATAGGATAGAGTGCTGTAACTTAGCTATTTTCTATACTGTAAGTTATAGGTTAGATTACTATAACGTGTAACGTACTAGTCACCTAAAGCCTTGTCTAATTCCTCTCCGACTTTTTACCGACTCGGTGCCGTTACATCCGTGTCCATCCCACACCCTAGTCCAGCACTCTAATTCTTCCTAACTCTTTTAAGGTATAAAAGGTATCAGGTTAACAGGCATAGAGACACACACGACAAAGCAAAATTTCGACATAGGGCCCTGCACACTGAAAAAACATCAGTATCTATCTTAACCCAGCGAAGATATACTATCCTGAGCTTCCTAGAGCCTCTAGGCGTCTGGTTGCTGCACGCTGCCTGGTTATCTAACCTAATCTGTTGCAAAAAGTTTTAGATTTGCAGAGTATAGACCTCCCCTAGTTATAACAACAATCTTATCTTATCTTATCTTCTAAGATCCTACCTAAAAGAACATAACAACTAACAAAACATCCTATCCCTACTAGATAGCAACAATCCTTTCCTTAGCTTTCTGCTTTTAACTCCTTCTTTCTACTCCTAGAGGTCTACTAGTTAGGCCAGTAAAAATAGAACAAAGGCAAGAATAGTAAAGCTAAGACTGCCTTTTCCTTGTTTTTAGCTCTAAAAAGTAGATAGAGACTAGGTACCTCTTTCTGTGCAAAAACAAGCTCTCTTCTAGTTATTTCTTAGTTATTTCATTTTAAAAAGAGAAGGAAACCCCTACCTAGGACTAGGACCTAGGACTATAGAACTAGAACTACTACCTAATAGAAATTACTCTCTAAACACAGGGACAATAGAAATAAGCCCCCCTAACTCCCTAACCCCTCTAGGAGAGATGTACCAGCCTACACTAATCCCTAGACCTCTATCTATACCCTTATTATTAACACTACACCTATAATCTACTCTAGGAATACACTAACCTAGTATATTTAACAGAACAACAACGTTAACTTTACCCTCTGCTCCCTCTAAACAACCAGCTGGTAGACCTGCCACTCTAACAGCACCTAGGCTTCCCCCTTTCTAATTTAACATAGCTACTAGGCCTATAAACTAAGCTTCTATTACTAAGACAGTAAAAGAAGCTCTATCTATTACTAGGACAATAGTTATCTAGGCTTCTTCCCTAGCTACCTTGAATAAGGAACAATTAAACCTCTTAGACCTTCTGGAAATCTTTTAAGACTATACAGAAAACAACAGGATAAACAAATAAGGCCTCTCTATCCTAGCGTTCTAAGTTTCTAACCTTAAAATAGTGTCTAAATTAATTAAAACAAGAGCAAAACTGCTTTAAAAACCTACCCTAGCTACTAAGACTTCTACTGTTTAACCTTCTACCCAGCCTACCTTATACGCAACTGTAGTTTTAGCTAACCTTTCTAAGAATATAGACTAGTAAACAGTTATAAAGAAGAAGCAACCTACTATTATAAAGAACTCTCTAAGTGTACGCTAACTAGTTCTTATACTAGAGTAAGAACTACCCTCTTTTACCCCCCTAGAAATACGTAATGCTTTTAATAAGGCCTTTATAGATAAAGGAGTAAGCCTCCCTATAATTACCTCTGCTAGCCTAAGTAGAAGGAACAATATTGTTTTTACTATAACACCCTCCTTTATAGCAAAATACCTACTTAAAAACTAAGTGACATAGCAATTAGTTACTACCTATAAGGAAGCCATCCTAATAGAACTATAGCACAAAGTAATCCTACACAACATCCCTACGTCCCTAGAAATAAACTAGGACCTAGAGGTGCTTAAGTCAGAAATAACTACCTTTTACAAAGGCCTAACAATAGTAGGAAACCTATTCTGGCTAATAAGCTATAAAAGGAGACAAAAGTAACAACTAGGATCTGTCTATGTAGCGTTTGCAATAGAAAAAGAAGTATAATAAGCTATACAGAATAGACTATACCTACTAGGAGCTAGCATAAGAGTAGAGAAGTTTGTTACTACACCTTCTACTACATAATACTAAAAATGTCAGCAATTTAGACATATAGAGAATAGGTGCCTTAATAGCACTATATATAAGATATGCGTAGATAAATACCCTACAACACTACATAAGTGTAACACGTGTAGCACTACTAGCAAAGCCTGTGTATATACTATACCTAAGTATATAAACTATAAAGAAGTATATATAGTAGATAGTATTTAATATGCAGCCTATAAGGCTATAATAAAGGCACAAACATATCTAGAATGCTAGATAACCTAAGGATTCTATAAGTAAATCTAAATAAGAGCGTATAAGCTACAGAGAGCGCCTTATAACTTACAGTAGAACTTGCTATAGACCTTGTCTTAGTATAAGAACTATAGCTTACCCCTACTTAACAATAACCTTTAGACTACTTAGACACACGCTCTGTAAACCACCCCTTGTTTATACAAATCCTACCTCTACTACAGGACTATAGTATAAGGCCACGTGTTCTAGCCTATATCCTATGTTTAACACTAGTACAAATTACCCTAACAGCAGATTTAAACCCTAACCTATACTTTCTAGCTATTACAGTCTAGTAGTCTAGGTTAGACTTTATAATCTATAATATATACAACTAAACAAACACATAAGAAACAACAACAGTAGAAAGAAAGCTTCTAAAAAGCCAAACTCTGCCTAACTTAATCCTACTAGGGGACTTTAACACCTACCACCCTTAGTAGGACCCTACTATAACTACTATAACACTAAAAGCTAGTAGTTTTATTGCCTAGATAGAAGAGCAAAACCTAGAGCTACTAAATAACCCTAGTACAGGCACCTTCTACAGGCTAAACATAAGCAGGAAAAGTGTTCTTAACCTTACCTTTGCTACACACAGGCTTATAAACTAGATAGAAGACTAGCAAACCCTAGTAGGTATAGGCTTAGACTACCTATGCATTCTATTTATAATTACTACGCTTAGAACACAGCTCCTAAACAACCCTACTCCCTGGTTTAACACTAAGAAGGCAGACTAGGACCTATTTTAGAAGGAGCTAGCAAAGGAATTAGGAAAAAGCCCTGCCCTAAATACTACAAGCCCTAGACACTCTACTAGCACCTCTCTACTCCTTATCTTAGGAGAGGACAGAGAGCTAGAAAAGCAGCTTAAAGTAATAGGGAAGGAGCTTACTACAGCAATAATAAATACAGCTAAAACTGTAATCCTATAAAGCTCTGCTAGTGTAAGAAGCAAGCCTTAGTAGAACCTAGACCTAAAACTACTAAGGACAAACATGCTTAGCAAACAACGCCTCCTATAGAGAGAACTAGTAACTAGCCCTACAACTACATACATATAGAAAAGGGACTACCTAATTACTAGAAACAGCTACCTATAAACAGTAAAAGTAGCAAAACACTACTACTAGAATTAATTCCTAGAAAAAGCAGATTTAAAATTAATCTTTAAGGTAATGTCCTATACTAGAACTATAGGCAACTAAAGCATACCTGCTATACAAGGCCCTAGGGGAATAGAGAACTCCTTTTAAGGCAAGTGCTTAGCACTAAGAGACACTCTCTTCCCTAGACCACCTTCCTCTCAGCCTATAGAGTAGAGAACCTACTAAGAAGGTAGCTAGAAATAGCCACCCCTTACTAAAGAAGAGCTAGAAACGCCTGCTCCTTACAAATCTAAAGTAGCTCCCTAGAACTAGATATAATAAACTAGGAGATTATTACTACAGTATATAAAGTAGAAATAGACATATTCTTCTCTATGTTCTCTACACTATTTAACTATAGATACTACCCTTAAATCTTAAAAAAAAAAAAATAGGAGTTATCCTTAAAAAGCTAAATAAACTAGACTATGCAGCCCCTAAAGCCTATAGGGTAATTGCTCTCCTTAGCTGCCTAGGCAAAGTTACAGAAAGACTAGTAGCTAAACAGCTTATCATACTAGCAGAAACAACTACCCTACTACACCCTTTATAACTAGGTAGAAGAGTACAAAAATTAGCTATAGATACTTCTATACTACTACTAAACTAAGTGTAAAAATAAAGAAAACTAAAGCGTATAATAACTACAGTGTTCCTAGACATTAAAGGAGCCTTTAACTATGTCTTACTAGGCTAACTACTTACTATCCTAATACAACTAAAGCTACCTTACAGCCTAATAGCCTAGATCTAATTATTCCTCTCTAGACGCCAACTATAACTGTCCTTTAATAGAGAAATAAAAGAATTTAGTAATATAAACGCTAGAATCCTATAAGGAAGCCATGTCTTACCTATTCTGTTCCTAATATATATTAGACCTCTATTCTAGTTAATTACAAACTACTTGCTGTCCTACCTAGACAACCTAGCCATTACAGTATTGTCTACTAGCCTAAAGAAGAACATCTGCTTACTAGAAAGAGATATAGCTAGCCTATTTACAGAAAGATTTAGCTGTGCAATACAGTTTAATGCGCTAAAAACTAAACTTATCTACTTTACTACAAGCTAAAAAGTAGAAAACTACACCTTTACCCTGCTAGACAAGTCTACTATAACACTAAAAAAGACTATTAAATAGCTAGGAATCTACTTTAACAACAGGCTCTCCTTTAAGGAGCATGCTGCCACAAGGATTAGCTAAGCAAGAAACGCCTTCTACAGAATGTGCAGACTAGCAAACAGCAGTAAAGGCCTTATACCTACTGCTCTCTAACAAATATACCTAGCCTGTGTTACTAGTATAGTAGACTATAGATGCTAGGTCTTCTAGAAGTAACAAGCTAGGATAGCAAAATAATACAAGGACTACAGAACCTAGTACTTAGGAAAATCTTAGGCACCTTATAAACCTTTCCTATAATTCCCTAAGAGGTAGAGGCAGCACTAGCCCCTCCTACAATAAGACTAAACACCGCAATAAGAAAATACGCCTTTAGAGCTAGGAAGCTTCTTAAGAACCACCCTATCTACACTGCTACAACACAGCTAAAATCCACCCTATAAAACACAGACCTAGACTCTAGCATAGAGTAAAGAGAGGTAAACTGTACTAGGCTAAGAATAGGGCCTCCTATACAGCTTATGCAAATTATACAGTTAATAGAAAAAGCTATACCTAGTATAAGAGAAGAGAAACTAAAAGATTTCTACTTCTGCCTCTAGAATAAGGCTACAGCATACTTGTTAGATAATATGCTTAATGTGCAAAGATAATAATGAAGGTAATTAATTGATAATTATTTGTCTTAATGGCTTATTTTATGTGTGTGTGCCGCTAGCCCCTAAGTTAACTAAGGTTAACCCTAAACCCCCTAACTTGGTTCAGCAAGGTCGGTTATCTGACACACCCCCTTAGCTTTAAGGCCCTATTTTAAGCTGGACATAACTGGCTCTTATTGTACCTCTAGGTTAGAGACCTTTTAGTTAAGTAATTCTATCTAGGTGTTAGCTAGCTTTCTTCGTTTAGTATGTTTCTTTAGTCCTAGCTGCCTTAGAAAGGTTAACTACTTACTTGCAGGCAGAGCCTTTGTAAGTCTGTTAGCTAACATCTTAGTAGATAGGACATAGGTTACTATTATAGTGCCTTTATTTACCTCTTATTACAGCTAGTAGTTATAAATATCTATATATCGTAGTTTAGTTTAGAGTTTTAAGACTTCCTTATTAATTAATTAGATAGTCTAGGTATTATTATATTAAATAGTAATTGTTAATTGTAAGAGGTATATGCTAAGTTCTAATAATAGTTACAAGATAAAGATAGCTTCCTTAGCTACCTGTGCTAGGGCAAGTAGCTCTACTTGAGTTGTTAATGTAGTAACTGTGTCTTGTTTATTAGCTCTCTAGGTAATAAATCCTCTTTATAGTTTAATAGTATATCCTTAAAAGCTCTTCCTATTAAAAGTATTATTAGCAAATAATACATTACTAGCGACTACTAGGTGCTTATTGCCTCTAAAGGTAAGGGACAAGTCTTGTGTTCCTTGTAGGTACAATAGTACTTAATCTGCTGCGTTATAGTGCTACTGTCTAGGGTTAGTTAGAAACTGTGCTAGCCTAGATGTAGTAAAGGCAATGTTAGGCCTAGTAGTAACTGCAGTAAAGAGGAGAGATCTACTCTTTCTCTAGTATTTGTTAATTTCTAATACTGCAGCTTCCCCTTTATTTAGTAGAAGCTTAACGCTTAATATTAGTGTGTTATGTTGTATGTCTGTCTTATCTGCTAGGGAGATAATTTTGTTAATGTATAACGCCTATAAGAGGAAGATCCTTACGTTGTCTTAAACTTAAATTATCTCTACTCATACGAACTATTATAGATTGTTTCCTCCTGTAACAGAGTATTTGTTAGTAATATAGCTAAGGGCCTTATCTGCCTTATATCTTCTAGTTAGGTAATAAGCTATAATAATATTGTCTATATAGAAGAAGATAGTAACTCTATTCTTAGGTAAGCAGCAGGGTTTATAGGGAACAACTACAAATCTATAGCTTGTTAGAGTAGATGTAAATTCCTTCTGCTAGAGGAGTAGAGAGATTCTTAGTCTATATAGTGCCTTGTGTAGCTACTAGACTGTGCCTAGTTTCTAATACCTGCGTAGCATCCTTATATAGACCTCTCTGTTAATTAATATATAAATAAAGGCATTTACAATATTAAACTACTTAAGTTCTAGGTTATATGCTGCTACAATTGCTATAAGTATTCTAAAGGACCTACTAGCTAGTGTTACTGTGTAGGTATCTTTAGAAGTAATGTTTTATTACTAGTTACCTTAGACTACTAGTCGCGCCTTATATTTAAGTAGGTAGTAGTTCTTATTAGGCTTATACATGTATACCTACATATAGTTAAGTATCTAGTGTCCTACTACCTTAGTCTTTGTTAGGGGTACTTTAGACGATAACTTTATGTTCTAATAGCTGCTAAGGTGTTCTTGCTTAGCTTCTCTAAACTATTAGTAAATCGGGTAGTCCTCTAGGTTTAATTGTGCTGTTAGCTCTAGTAGGAGTCAGCTTTAATAAGGCTTAAGCCCTTTTATTAGTATTTGTTTTAACCTAGCCTTATTAATATTATTACCCTAGTATATACCTATGTATCTGCCTTATATACTAGCTATAAATGCGGCTTTCTACAGGATAGTTTGTAAAGTTCCTTAAGATTGCGCTAGCGTTAATTCTAACTAATCAGCAGTTAACTAGTGCCACCTGCTAACTCCTAATTAGCTCTTACCTCTTGCTAATTAGGATAGCAATAACATATTTATTAACAGCGCAACTAGTGGCAGAGTTAGAGGAGGAGTTAGATATATATGTCTAGCTTTCTGTCTATTATTATATCCTAGTTAATCTTCTGTAGTATTTAAGTATGTAATAGTGTTGTCCTTATAGAATAACTAGATTTTAGCCTTATTTTAGAGTAGGGGCAGAAGCTCTACTCTTCTTGTCTATGTTGCTATCTCTTTAAGAGTGCTGTGCATAAGGTTGTCTATTAGGTCCTAAGTCTAGCTGCTAAAGACAGTATCCTTATTAAAGATTACGTCTCTTATACTAATAACCTTTACTAAGGTTAGAATCTATATCTAATATATGTTTAAGGATTAGTATCCTACTAGGTATCCTACCTATACTCTTAGGTCTAGTTACTAGAGTTATAATTTTCCTTAAAGGGTGTTACTTATAAGAGTAAAGGCTTTATATCTATATACTTTTAAGTATACCTAGTTTAGTTTCCTACTTTATATATTTAGGCTAGCTAGTTAAGCTGTATAGGTAAAGAACATATTATAAGGTATTTTCTAGTTATTTAATAACCTTAGTGTTTAATCGTGTAGGTACACTGCTGCCCTTATAATCTCTAGCTACATTTCCTATAGTAGGTTTGCGTCTAATCTTATAGTGCGTGCCTTATCTTTTATTACACCCCCTAAGCATTTAGCACCTCTATTCTGTGCTTAGGTGTCTAGTGCAGAAGGCTTAAGCCTAATTAATTATGCAGCGCACTATCTTAATACTTCTAGTTTCATTATAGTACTTTTACTATTACACTTAATTACCTTAACCTAGTTTTATATTTTTTTTAACAGGAATTGTGTAAGAGAGTCTCGGAAGTAGATAATTATCTTTCTTAGTTAATTATCTTTAAAATAGAAGTCCTAGAGGAAGCTAGATTGCCTGTTAATAGTAAGTAATTAGCTCATCTCTTTAGTAAAGCTTCCTTCTTTTTATAAGTAGAAGTTAATTGCTATACATTCTCCTAGTCCTTTATTGCTTATTTGTAGTATTTAACTAATTTACCTCTTAGTCTTAGCTTATCTGTAAGCATTACATTAGACTGTAGTAATACCCCTAACTCTTACCCCCTAAGATTGTTAGATAAGGTGTTTAATAGTAGTAGCTCTAGGGTGCCCTATTTGCTTGTGCTATAGCAGAGTAGTAGCAGTCTTAGGTATTTAGCCTTGTGTTAATTGTATTGCAAATGCTACCTATAGCTGTTCCATAAGTACCTATTATCTATATTGTTTATCTAAGGATATAATAGCTGTGTTATCTACTTGTCTAAGATAAGTTAGATCTTCTTTTGTGTCCTACTAGATGCCCTGTTAACGTAGTTGTTAGAAAGAGACAATGTTGCAAAGTATGTCTAGGCACTATGCTACGTTGTGTAGTTTAAGAGTAGTTAGTTAGCTTATATTTAATAGATAGAGATAGACAGTGCTATATCCCTATATCTATACCTAGGAGTTTCCTGCCTATAGGTAGTTGTTTAATGTAGGTAGAGTAAGGTCTTATATTTAGTCCTTGTTGTTTATAATATAGATTATTAATCCTAAGTTAAGAATAAAGGAGTTCCTAAGAGGGTAGCTTAGTAGCTCTATATTGTACAATTCTTTAACTAGACTTATATTAATTATTAATATCTTCTATCTCTATAGTTATCCTAAAGGTGCCTCTAGTGTTAAGAATGTCTTAATAGCTAGTATCTTAGTACAAGCTTGTTTTGCAGATCTAACCTAATTTTAAAGGTTAGCATTTTGTTCTATCCTAAATTGTACTATCTTAGCAATTCTATTATATAGGGTAAACTATTCTAGTGCTTTATCTTTGTAGACGTAGTAGCAATCTTCTAGTCTATAGCGTTGTCTACAAGCAGGGCATTTTGCTCCTCTAGCTGCTACTATGTCTCCTCTTAGGGACTGCTTAGATGTAGTTATTTAACTAATATTCTGTTTTTAATCAGGTCTTCCCTAACTCCCCTATGTAGTAGGAGTGGATAATACTTCTTTAACAACATAAAAGGCCTCCCTGTTGGTGTCTATGGTAGATTTACTACTAGTAGTAAGAGTTAAGTTGTTCCCTGCAGCAAAGGCGCCTTATTACTATCTCCCCTTAGGGTAGTACTTGCTTATATGCTCTTAGAAGCGTTTTATTATTTCTTTATAAGTTATGTTTTGTTCTTATCTACTATAGTCCTAGAATACTATTACCTAGGTTAGCGCTATTTTTATTACTAAATCTAAGAAGTCTTAGACAGTATCTTATATATTGTATATTTTAGTAACACCCTCTATTTCAGCGTTAGTTACAGCATAATTATACTTAAGGAGCTAGGTATCCTAGCTCCTAGGTTATCTTATTAGTTTAAGGGCTGCTAGGTATTAGTAGCGTGCGCGTAATTGTTCTTCTTTAGTATTAATACTAACTATATATTTAAGGCTAATAAGCTATGTTTAAATTAATTTACCTAGTTATCAGCAGTTCTTTATAAAGTAAGGTAATACTAAGCTTTAGATAAATATTACTACCTTGTCTAGGTTAGTTTGTTCCTTATAGTAGTCTCTATCCGCTATCTTATAGGATTTAAGGCAGCTCTTCTAATAGTTATTATCTTCCTTCTATGCCTTTAGGCTGTTAGCTGATAGTTTAGATAGGATTTCTAGAAGCTAAGGGTTTCCTTGTTTATTATTACTAAGGGCTGGCCTCCTCTTATAGTTAGTAATGTCTAAGGCGTTGGGTACTTATGGCTTAGTCCTTAGAGGGATAGTCTAGTTTAGGTCTATCTTCTCCTATACGTCTAGAGAGGCGCAGCAGGTCTGTAGTTAATATAACTAAGGTGTGTAGGTTGTGTAATCTATGAGAATTATTATTAATTACGCATAGTTAATAGCAATATATTAATAGGGTATTTTAGTAGTGTTAGTAAGACTCTTAATTGTTAGATAATATGCTTAATGTGCAAAGATAATAATAAAGGTAATTAATTAATAATTATCTGTCTTAATAGCTCATTTTATGTGTGTGTGCGGCTAGCCCCTAAGTTAACCAAGGTTAACCCCAAACCCCCTAACTTGGTTCCGCAAGGTTAGTTATCTGACAATACTACACTAAAATCTTAAGATTACTAAAAGAAGAAGAAGTAAAAGCATATAAAACATAGATGCTATAAAAAGTAGGAAGTAATATTCTAGCTATATTCACAGACACATCTTCCGTAGAGCGAGGCCTAGGGATAGAAGTAGGAATTACAGTCCTTAACTACAAACAAGAGCCTAAGGAAATCTACACTACAAACTATAATATTAGCAAAGGCCAAATTGTATACAACAGAGAACTAAAGGGAATAATAAGAGACTTTAATATTGCAGCTACTATAGCTACTACAGGACAAGACATCTAAGTCTTTACAGATAACTAAGCAGCTATCTTAAGACTAAAAACCCCCTTAAACAAGCCTAGACAGGCTTAGCAAATACGCTGTATAAAGGCAGCTAAAACTATTAAAGGTAAAGGAGCCACAATAAGCCTTAAATAGACCTCTAGCTACTAAGACATTGCAGGAAACGAGAAAGCAGACCTTCTAGCAAAAGAAGCAACAAAAAAGAGGCCTACCTCTAACGCTACAAGCATTACTATAACTAGGATTTAAGTAAAGGCTATTATAACAGACAAATAGGATTATTAACTAGTTACCTACAAAGCTAAAGTAATCCTAAGGAAAACAGACACCTACGCAGCAAAATACTAGCTCGGACTAATAAACAGGATAAAACTACCTAAAAATACCAAATAAGAGATAGTAAGTGCCTACTACTAACTAAAACTAGGACATGGTTATAATAAAGCATACCTCTACAACATATAGAAGGTAGATAGTAACAGATATATCTATAGCTACATATAAACAACATAACACCTTCTACTTAGCTATAAAGAATATAAACAAGTAAGATAAAGAATGTAGGATAGCCTACAAGGACAACAACTCTTAATATAACTACTACTGCACACAACCTAGGGAATTCTAGCTACTCTAGCTTTTATTTCAGACACTAGAATAGGCACCTGCAAGTGGTACCTATAATAAACAACAGACACCTAAAAAATGCTGTTAACCCCCTAGAGCATAGGCTCTTACTACAGGACTCTGAACCCACATTTACTATCTCCTTTTACAACCACGCTCCTTAAATTACTAGAGTAGCTTATCTGCTCTCGTCTTATATAGTCTTAGACTTACACAGGACGTTGAGCTTATAAGTCAAATCAAATCAAATCAAATCAAACAGGCATAGAGAGTTACTTTTTAAGTATTCTTTTGTATAAGACCTATAAGAATAGAACAATTCTCTGTGTAAACTATCCTAGTGCTCCTATACACCTTTTAGCGGTTACCTACATCTATTAAAGACTTCTATTATTCTGCGTTATTATATTATACTTAAAAACATGTCCTAGCTAGTAATAGCCTCTAAATAATATTGCAAAGTTGTTTAATTATTTTAAGTACCTCTAAATCTAGATCCCTTATAGTTACAAACTAAAACTAAGTCCTAATTATTGTTTAATACAACAGTTAGGATTCTAGGGACCTTCTAGCAACTAAAGTCTTTAGGTTTAGAATTTCCTGCAACTTACTGCTCTAGGATTACTGTAAGAAAAAGCTGCGTTAGATTGCGCTAAGATAAATACTTAGAAATTATTAAGAACCTACCTAAATTAGATTATTACTAAAATTAGGCACTACAAACTGTAGTTTAAATAAATCTATTAGAAAACCTACTAGGATTTAGGTAACTATGCCTTCTAAAGGATTAGTTAATAAACTACTTACTAAAAGTAAGTTAGATAAGGACTTAGATTAGGACAATCTGCGTACGGGGATAGACTAACTACAGTCTAAAATAGCTAGGCTTTAGGCACGAACCTCTCTACACAAAGATAATCCCGTGCCTACTACTAAGTCCCCCTAACAAATTTAGAAATTTAGTTCTCTAAGCCCTGCCTATACCCCTAGGCTTAGTAAACAAACTCTAACTATTAACAAATTAAGTAGTGGCAAATAACCTACCTTTAAACAGTAGCAAGCCTTAATTTGCAACTAACTTAATATTAATTTAGATTACTATCCTATAGAGAGAGCCTGTATAGCTCTAGTATAGGGATACACTTCTAGGCTTACTAAGGAATACCTTAAGCCCTAATACTTGTCTTATAACTTAGATAGTTTTTAGAACACTAAGGAAATAATTATACTTCTCTACTCTTATTCTATTATAGGAAATGAGAAAGCTAAGAGTTAGGCTGTTTTTATATGCCTATAAATAGGAAAGGATAATACATTACTAACTTTTAAAGCATAATTCCTAAGTTCTGCTGTTAAGGGACAAGTACCTAAGTTAGAATACTTTTACTACCTGTAGACAAAGATTACTCTAGCCCTCTAAAGTCTAAATCTAGGATTTAAAAGATAGTAGAATAACTTATTTAAACTTATAGTAGAACACTTAACTGCGTATAATATAGAAAGAAAACAGAACCCTATCTATACCCTCCCTAACACTATCCTAACTTAGACCTAACCCTAAACAGTTAATATTTAGCCTTGTTCTAACAACCTACTTCTAAACTAACCTACCCCTAGCATTTAGAAGCCTTTAACATCCACTCTACCTCCACCTAGGACTACCCTCTAAGCCACACCTATACGAGAGCTAACTCTAGGCAACTGTTACAACTGTAGCAAGGCAGGTTATTTTGCAAAAGGTTGCACTAGTCCTTAGATTTAAGAAATCTAAGTAGATACTAAAGATTAGGTTAATGCTAAAGAAGACTTTAAAGAGGGCCTAATACCTAAGAGAAACAGTTTTACCTAAGAGGATAACCTTACCTAGGCCTAAATTCATATAACCTATCTAACCTCTGCTTATCTTATTTATTTAGTAGACCCTGTTTTCTTGTTTCTTCTATTCTATTAAACTAAGGTCTAGGCGTACAACTTAACTCCTTAGTCAACACTAGTGCCTAAGGATTTTTATTCCTAGACTCTAAAATTGCTTCTTTAGTCTCTTTAGCGCTTAGGACTCCTATCTAAAAGCTACCCTTTAAGATCACTGTTAAAGGATTCTTAGACTAAATTACAACCCTAGTAAACTAGTATATATAGTTACATCTAATAATTAATAAGCGTAAGATCTGTAACTGCCCCTTTATAATTATTAACCTAGGATCTTAGGATTGTATTATTAGTATTAAATAGATAAAACGTTTTAAGCTCTAGCTTAATACAGAACAGATTTAGCTTATATAGCTAGTAAAGTATCCTTAGTTATATAACCCTGCCCCTATATTATTAATAACCCTTAACTACCCTGCCCCTTAAGCCTACGTCTTATAGGACATATAACGCAGGGATTACTTATAATATATAGAGGATTATTATTAGAGCTAAAGCTTTAACCATTCTATCGTTTAGAGTAGAGAAATTTATAATTACTAAAATCTTAAACCTTAACATTAGCCTAGAACTAAAAGACCGCTGTCTTACTTCTAGCCTAAGCTGCAAATATTTTTATAATTTCTACAAACTCCTTTTACTTTTCTATAATAAAACTACAGAATAAATTCTTAACTACTAGTCTATATAGGATTAACTGCCTTATTTATAACTGTCTTAACCTAGATAATCTAGAAAACGCCTACCTCCTAGGAGAGCAATTGCTAGAGAAATACGGCTAATATGCTATTGTTCTAGCAAAATAGAGTCTAAAACCCTTCTAAAACACTACCCTTATGACTATAAAATTATCTTAGAAGGATAATTACTATACTCCTACTTGCCCCTGTATAAGCAAAATCTTAAAGCACTTAAGGCTGCTAAGAGGTTTGTGTGAGATTAACTTAAATATATTTAGATTAAACACAGGCAGAGCCCTTTGGCGTTGCTAATACTCTGTATTTATAAGGTAAATAGGAGCCTGCGCATTTGCGTTAACTATCGCAAACTTAACGCTCTTACTAGGAAAGACTCCCATCTAATACCGCGCATAGATAAGCTACTTATTTAACCTTTAAAAGCTAAGATCTTTACTAAGTTTAATATCTAGTACGCCTTTAATAGTATTTGTATAGACCCTGCGTTAGAATAGTTTACTATGTTTTGTACCTGTTACAGCAGTCACAAGTGTAAGGTTCTACTATTTAGATTATGTAATAGACTAGCTACGTACTAACAATATATAAATAACGTTCTTATTAAATACCTTAACAACTTCTGTATTGCGTACCTAGATAACATCCTTATCTACTATAAAGACCTAGCTGCACATAAGCGCCACGTTAAACTAGTATTAGAACGTCTCTAATTAGCTAGACTACAAGTGGACATTAAGAAAAGCAAGTTCCACGTTACTTGTACTAAATACCTAGGTTAAGTCCTAACTAACAAAGGAATTGAATTAGATCCTAAGAAAGTACAAGCCCTAAGAAATCAGACCTCTCCTACCACCATTACTGGTGTAAAGTCGTTCTTAGGCTTTATGTCAGATTGGATGGTAATAGTAATAAGTTGATGATGATGTATTAATGTTCTCTTGTTGTTCTATGTGAGAGTGATTTTCGTCTTATCTAGGTTCTAGTGTGGGCCCCTGCACGGTTTCTTAGCAGGTATATTGCCTAACCTATTTCTCTAATACCTTTTATTTAACACATCCCTTAGCTTAGAATCCTATTACAAGCTGTGTAAACTAGTTAATTAACTCTTTAACGTAAGGTCCTCTAGTTGCTCTTGCATCTTCTTAAGCAGGATATCCCTTATTGTACCCTTCTAGCCCTTAACAAGTCCTAACTAATTAAGAAAGCTGGCCTATTTGCTAATTAGCAACAACATTGTAAATCTATCTATAATTATATTATTAGATAGGGTATATTCTACCTTAATTATTTTATAGTTAACTTGTTATTATAACTAGTAGTTGTGTATATTAACATACTAAAGCTTAGTTTATATCTTAGTAATATCTGCAGTAACTAGATAGATTATCTGCATATTATTATATTTAATTTTTATTGTTAGATTACTTAGGGTTACCTAAAGCTCTTTTAATAGTTAAGAGGTAAATATCACTTCCTTAGCTACTAAAGACAGTGCTAGGAGCTTAGCCTTAGTAGTTAACGTTGTAACAGTATCTTGTTTATTCGCTCTCTAGGTAATAAGTCCTCTAAGTAGCTTAATAGCGTATCCTTAGGAACTCTTTTAGTCTATAGTGTTATTATTAAATAATGCGTTACTTATAACTTTAAGTCCTTTACCCTATCTAAAGTTAAGTAATAGATTTCTTGTCTTCTATAGGTACAGAAGCACTTAGTTGGCAGCGTCTTAGTGTTTATTACTTAGGTTAACTAGAAAGCATGTAAGTTGCGACGTAGCAAACGCTATATTAGGCTAAGTAGTTACTGCTGCAAAAAGCAGGGATGTAATCTTTTACTAATATTAATTAATCTCTAGTAGTTTAGCTAGACTATTCCTAGGCTTAAGTTTAATTCTAGATATTAGCGTACGGTGCCTTATGTCCTATCTAGGTATTAATTAACTAATCTTACTATTATATGCGGCTTATGACAATTTAATTGTCTATTACTGTCTATTATATTAGACTTCTACACTAAGGAACTATTAAAGGTTGTCTCCTCTAGTGCATAGGTACTATTCCTATATTTGTTTAATAGCATTATCTGCCTCTTTTTTGTGCTTTAGGTAGTACGTAATTATAATATTATCTATATAGAAGAAGATAATTATTCTATTCTTAATTATACAGCATAGCTCTTATAGCACTTATTTAAATCTAATTCTAGCTAATATTGCTGTAAATTCCTTCTACTATAGTAGAGGGGAGATAGAGAGTCTGCATAGGGCTTTCTATACCTTTAGTAAGGTGCCTGTCTTCTAGTATCCTCTTAGCATCCTTATATATATTTTGCAGTTAATAGCTATTTAGACAAATATAATTATAACATCCTGTTATTTTAGTTTAGAATTATATTTTATAGTGATTACTGTTAGTATTTAAAAAAATCAGCCTGTAAGTGTTACTGTATACTTGTCTTATAATATAATATTATATTATTAATCTTTTCTAACTATAAGCCTTACTTTACACTTATTAAGTTAGTAGTGTTTGTTAAACTTATATATATAGACCTACATACAGTTAAGTATTTATTATCTAAACTTCTAAACTAGAGCTGCTAGAGCTTTAGTCTATAACTCTATTTGTTTGTAGCTTTATAGGTGTTTGTTTTCTGCTTATTAATATATCTTATAGAAAGGTTACTTGTTTAGCTTTAAGTATGCTTTAGGTAACAGTAGAAGTTTGTTCTAATATAGTTTAATTCCCTTTGCTATTATCCTTTTTAATAAAGCTTTGTTTAAAGGTTTTTTTTTATATTAACTACAGTGTCCTGCCTTAGTGCCTGCTATAAATGCAGCTGCCTACAGCGTTGTTATAGACGTTTCTTAGTCTTATTTAAGTTAGTCTGTTGTCTTATTATAGCTTATCTATTTAGGTAGGAATACTGCTAGTAGAGGAGTTAGTAGAGGCGTTAGGTATGCCTCTATAATCTTCCTGCCTTAGTAATATTAGGGTTGTTTCGCACGCAGAGTGTTCTCCTACGTTGTCTTGTTCTTATAGAACGTTTTAGTTTTAGAAATATAGCTTTATATAGCTAGGAGTTTAACTATACTAATCTAATTTGTACTCTCCTTTAATATATTGTGCATAAGGTTATCTATAATATCTTTTATTTTACTATTAAATATTATTTCTTTATTAAACACTACATTACTAGTACTAATTACTCTAGCTATTAAAAGGACCTAGATTTAGTATATGTTGGTGGTCTAATATCCTACTAAGTATCTAATCTATACCTTTAGGTCTAGTCTTTGTAGCCTTAATTTTCCTTAATAGGTGTTATTAGTTATAGCAAATGCTTTGCATCTGTATGCTCTTAAGTAAGCTTAGTTTAGTTTTTATAGTCTAGTAACTATGCTATTTATAGCAGCTATACGTGTAAAGAATATTTTATATAGTAATCTCTACTTATTTAGATAATTTAGTGTCTAATTGTATAGGTATACTGCTGCTCTAGTAATTTCTAGCCAGAGTTCTAATAGTAGATTTGCGTCTAGTTAGATTATACGTACCTTTACTTTTATTATACCCTCTAAGTTTTTATCTCCTCTATTTTAAGCTTATGTGTCTAGAGCAGAAGGCTTAATTCTTATTAAGAGGAACGTGCACTATCTCTTAACCTCTAGTTTAACTATAATAATTTTGTTGTCTGTCTTAATTACCTTAACTATAATTAAAACTGTTTCTTTAAGATTTAGACAAAGATCCTGGATAAACAGATAAAAGATCTTACAGGCCTGTTGTCCTTAAAGTAGAAGTCCTACACGTCCTAAGAGTGTTAGCAGGTAATAAGTATTTAACTCTTTTCCTTATTAAAGCTTCCTGCTCTATATTTATAGAAGTCTATAGCTATTTGTTTGCCTAGGCCTTTGTTATTTAATTAAAGGGTTCTTTATATTTTACGTTTTAACTTTAATTATTAATATATGTTATATTATACTATTATAATACCTTTAATCTTTACCCCCTTAGATTAATACATAAGGTACTTAATTGCAGATAGTACTAGATGTCTAAGCCTCTTATGCCACATTATTGCTGTTGCTCTCTATAGTAATCTTCTATTATAATTTATATGTATATAGAGTGCTGCTATAGATATATTTAGTTATTTAATAACCTACTATCTAAAGCTTTCTGTTAAGATAGCTATAATGTTGCTGTTTCTTAAACGTAGCGTTGTTAGATCTTCTTAGTTATCCTACTATATTTCTTATCTTTAGAGTAGCCTAAATAATACTAGGTTGCAGAGGAAATCTAGGCACTACGCCACATTGTCTAAGCATAGTACTTATTTGCCTTAAGATCCCTCTGCTAATATATTAACAGTACTATATCCTTATATCTAGACCTTAGAGTTCCTAGTCTAGCTATAGTCTCCTATTGCTAGCTAGCGTACGTCTCTAAGTCTTAAGAGGTTATTATAGATATGCGTAGTTAAGCTAGAATCTAGGAGAAATACCTCCTTTAATAGATATCCTTAATTACTTCTGCTATATACTGCTTTTATACTATCTTTATTAACCTAAGTAATTTCTTAGCTATCTAGTAACTTAATAATATTGTCTAGTGTATAAGACGTCTTAATGTGTAGAGTAATTAATTAAGACACTGTTGTTATTTGCAGTTACCTAGTCCCTTAAGACATTGCCTGTATTCTCTTTTATAAGTTACTGTTATATTTAAGCTTATACTATACTAGTTTTACAACACCTCTATTTATCTTAAACTACTTAGGTGCCTTACCTGTATTTACGTAGTAGTAATTAGATATATTATAACGCTGTTTATAGGTAGGATATATGTCTTTAGATCTTACTGTATTCCTCTCTAGAAACTGCTTAGTTCTGGCACTTTAGCTATCTATCTTTCTTTCATGTTGCCTAGGGTTTCTCTAGCCTTAATAATAGTTATTAGATAGCGCTCTTAGTTCTCTACTAAAGGCGTCCCTTTATAGGTTTAAGTTAGATTTACTACTTACTGCGTATAATACCTCTCCTACTATAAAGGCGCTCTTAGGCTTCCTTCTTAGTAGATGTTAAAGGCTTATATAATTATAGAAGAGTTTTATTATTCTTTTCTTATTTATAGCTTTCTTATTATATCCTAGCTCTTAGAACGCTGTAGTCTAGGTTAATGCTATCTTAGATACAGAGCCTAGAAAATTATTAATAACAGCTTATGTTTGTATAACCTTAGCCACCTTAAGGGTCTAAGCTTTATTTACTGCCTAATTGTATTTACTTAGCTATATCTCCTAATTTGTAGTTATTTGTATTAGTCTAAGTGCGGCATAGTATCTTTTTTGTACTTACGCCTGTTCTTTGTCTACATCTACTCTAATAGTGTCTTAGAGGGCAGTTATCTATTTATGCAGCGTTCTATTTTCTACACAGCAGCTTAGCTGCAGATATAGTGTTACTATTATAAGAATATGCTTAATAGTTCCTAATATTTTCCTTTTCTTATCTTAATAGTCTTTCTTAAGTATCTTATATAACTTACGGTAAAGCTTATAGTCTTTATAATCTTCTTTATATACCTCTTATCCCTTTTCTAAGAGGTCTAATACCTATATTAGAATTATAGGTGTTTACAGCATAGTTTTTAATATATCTATTACTTTATGTGTTGTTCTACAAGCTCTGTTTCAACCTACTTAGATAGTCTGTAATAATATAGTTAAGGTGTTACTTATACTTATTGCTAGTTTATATTACATAATTTCTAGAGGTAGTAGCGCCTTTAGTTGTATGCGTTAGAGTTGCACCCCTTTAGGGTCTACTAGTAGCTATGTATCTTAAAATTAGCACTTAATCTTAAGTTAGTAGTACTAGGAGACCTAGTTACTTAAGTTGGTAAGAATGACTGTTGCGTCCCTCTAGCTTTGGCTAGTTGCTATTTTGCTTGTTATTAGCGCTTATTGTAGCAGCAGTAAGACTCTTAATTGTTAGATTAGATAGTAATAGTAATAAGTTAATAATAAGGTATTAATGTTCTGTTGTTGTTCTATGTAAGAGTGATTTTTGTCTTATCTAGGTTCTGGTAGGGGCTCCTCTACAGTTTCTTGGCAGGTATATCGCCTAACCCATTTCTCTAATACCTTTTATTTAACACTTTACTAGGTTCTATTAATGTTTTGTACCTAAATTCTCACGTATAGCTAAGCCCCTTACTACCTTACAAAGCCCTGTAAACCTATTTAAATAGACTGCCTAATACTTATCTAGTTTTAAAAGCTTAAAAGAGGCACTATTATCTATATATACTCTATGCTATTTCAACCCTAAGTATAACATAAAGATTAAAACTAATACATCTAAAAGAGTTGTTGTAGGAATTATGTCCTAACAACACCTAAACAAAAAATACTCCCTAGTACGCTGGCAAAAGGGTAGGGGGTACCCTAGGGTTGGGTAGGGGTTGGGTACGGTCTGTACGGGCGTTGGGTAGAGGTAGGGTAGGGGTAGGGTCCACATGGGGTAGGGGTAGGGTAGGGTCTTGTTAGATAGAACGAGCTCTAGCAAGGTCGGATCTGTACAATCGAGCAGGGACCAATAGGCTTAGCACACTAGCGAAGAACCTGAATCCCACTGAACACAGGGGAACAGGAACATACAACAATAATTAATATTATTAAGTTACCTTATTATATATTTATTATACTATCTAACAATTAAGAGTCTTACTGCTGCGACTAACGCAAATAGCACAATTAACCTACTACAACCCTACAATAACGCTAAGGGACTATACAGACTACACAGGCTAGAGTATACAACTACATGCTAGATACGTAGTCTACAACATCTAGAACAAGATAAATCTAAAATCTAGTGTCTAAGAAACACTAAAACTACTAGCTATACGTGTGCCTGTTGTTACAGACTGCGCACTAGCTCCTAGCATTAAAGTCCTAACAAGACTAACTAAATAATTAACTGTAGGTTAGAGGGCTTTTAAGGAAGACCTTAAATATTATAAGATACTCCTTAAACAGTATAAGAGCAATTAATATAAGTATAAGAAAGAATAAAGCAGTATACAACAGATTGTTACGTTTATCTAGTTAACTATGTTACTACACTTACTACGCACATACTGTCTTCTAGATAGACTACTCTAACAGTAGATTACTAACCTGCAATTAACAGTTAGAATTAACAAACAATTAAATAAGAACAAGCCTACAACAGATACCTCTTAGCTCTTAAGCTAATAAAAAGCACGTTATAATAGGACATATAGCTAGCTAAGTACAACTAGGTAGCTATAGAGGCAGAGACATGTTAAGTTACTAAATTATTGTAATTAAATATAATAATAAAAGACTTCCTAGTAGCTGTAAACAAAGTTGCGCCTATATAGTCTATAAATTTCTAGGATAATAGTAAATTTGTAACTAGTATAAGCTAGAAGGAGATAATTAAATGCTTCTAAGAACACATAATAATGTATTATCCTCTTAGATTAGGGAAATATAAGGCCTTTATAGCTAGTAATGCATTATTTCTTACTAAAGGGGGTAGAACCTCCTAAAGCACTAAAGAGGACGCCTAAAATGCTAAAAGCGCGCTATCTAGCAACTAGGGCAGACCCTGCAATTAACGTACAGCAGGTAGGAAAACTACTACACTTAAGCAGCCTTTAGATAAAAGACCTGCTACTATAGAGGGAGCAAAATGCCCTACATATAGACAACGCTACAGTATATAGGATTACTATTATATTAATCTAGATAAGGCACCTAAGTAGTAGAAACTAAATAAGATAACAAATAAGCTTATATAATTTAAGCGTAAGAAAGACACTACATTTTAAGGGCTAATTTGCAGACAAAGCAGAACCTGTCTAAGAACACTAGTTGTAAAATAATTATATACTCTAACGCCTAAACACTTAAAGAATAACTAAAGGGCTAGAGAGTTACAAATGTGAGAGCTGTCTTTAATACAGCATTAGGCGGAAAGAATGCTAAAGGCTATCTACTAAGGAGGTTGTTTATCCTTAACTTAGGATTAAACTACTATATAATAAATAACCCTAACTGTATACACAACTTCTGCCTACTAATTCCTAGTAACTATATCTAGGCTAGAAAATTAAAAGTGTAGATAAAGGAATACAGATTAATTAAGCTAAGTTTAATAAACTAGTCTAGAACCTGCAGTATAACACTGCATAACGTAGCAGTCTACCCTAACCTGCTATATAATTTAGTATCTTTCTACCTTCTAAGACAATAAGGGATATAGTAGGATACTTAGACAAATCTAACAACCCTATAAAGACTAGACAATAAAATTATCTGCACTATTACTAAAATGTTTAGGTAATAGGTACTAGAGTATAAGGAATTGTAAGATGCCTTATACTACACGCATAAATCTATGTTAAAAACTAAAAAGGGACTACAGAGAGCCTCTGCTACACTATAGCACAGGCAACTAGGTTATCCTAGCCTAGTAGTAGTAGAACACCTTGTATAACAAACTTAGGGGTACGCATTAAAGGCATTACTACAGTAGAGTGTAATTCCTGCAGAAGAGCAAAGTTAAGGCAATAAATAAGCTAAGTCCTACGCACAAATGATAACAGCCTAGAAAAAAGACTAAGTATTAATTTTTACACCTATAAAGCTTAAGAGGTAACAAAAGAGAAGAGCTAATTAATAATTACTAACAAATTCTTAGGCCTGCAATAGGATCTCTACTTTACTAACAACTAAACAGTAAAATCTATTATTAAAGCCTTATTAATATTTATACTATTTCTTAAAAACTACTATAATATATCTATTAAGACAATTAAGGTAGACAACATAATTATAACTATTAAGCTAGAGGTTAAAAGATAGTTAGCAATATAAGGAATTATTATTAAGCCTTCTACACTAGATATTTAAGTATAAAATAGAGGCGTAGAACGCTTAGGGGGTGTAAATAAGGAGAAAGCTTACGCTATGCAACTTAACGCTAACCTCTCCTAGGAACTATAGCTAGAAGTTACAAGAGCTGCAGTATACCTCTACAACAGAACTCTAAATTACATAAACTATTAGAAAACACTATAAAAAATATTCTTTACGTAAGTTACTTTTAGTAATAGGATAGTAATATTATTATATAAACCTAATCTTATACACCTTAAAGTATACAGCTATAAGATATTTATAATAAATATTAATACACATAGAGATAGATTACGCCTTTAACGCCTAGATCTAAAGGTATAGATTAATTTTCTAGTAGAATACTATAACAGAGCTTAAAGGACTATACTTAGGTGATTGATTAATTTAATTAGTGTCTATATATTTAATGTGTAACGTGTTGCTTAAGTATAAAGGAAATTTGGTTATCACGTAATCTTGCTTACTTAAGCTTTGTAGGCGACCCTTAGGAGCTTGGTGGTTAATTGTGGAGAAAGGAGCCACTCAACAATAATCCGCAAGCTCGATTAGATAGGGGAGCACCCTATTGGTCATCTACAGGCTCGGCTGCGCGACACACCCCCCAGGTGATCCCAGCCGGGATTGCCTGTCTTCTAAGAGCTGCTGCGTAGGTAATCAGGCTCTCAAATTCTTAAACCAGATTTCCGAGCTTGTGGTTAGTAGTTTTGATGCTCTCTAGTGGTCTTGGTTTAATTGTAACCTGTTGCTGACTCTAATTGTTCTGCCAAGCGGCTGAAGTAGGTGGCAGACGCTCGTTCAGCTGCAGATTCCTTGTTACTAAGCTGCTGAGTATCCTTTCCTATGCTCGTTTCTTACAAACCTTATTAGATGAGAGGGATAGTATAGACCAGTAATCGTCTGTTTGCTGTTAAGCTAGTAACGTCGTGCTGCCTGGAGAAAGTTGCATTCACTCTTACTTTTACTAGGCGTTTTAGAGATCCATATAACCAGCTCACCCGCTCGTTTTTCTCTGTTTCTTTAACCATCTCTATTGACATGGCTGTAAGTATACCAATTGCTGGTTTCGCGCTCCTCAGACCTACCCTATATGCTTCTTTGTTGTTTTGCTAGGTTTGTGTTTCCTCTGTGGTTGTGATAGCTTGGGGGAGCGTCTATTCGAGCTTCCTGTCTTTGTTTACCAGCTCTTTTAAGTAGTTTTGTTAGCTTTAGCGCTTTCTATAGCCTTAAAGGCTTTTTTAGACAGCGTCTGTTTAAGCTTCCTGGCCTTGTTTTACCAGCTCTTTTTGGAGGTTTTGCTGACTTTGGCCTATAGAGAGAACCTAAATTCAAGCGCCTTACGCGCACCGCCGCCGCTACCGCCGCCCGAGCTGCTGCCCGTGCCGCCAGCGGCTCTGCCGCGCCCGTGCCCACACCCACGACCACGACCATGACCACGACCACGACCACGACCGCGCCTGAGCCTGCGCCTGCGGCTTCGGCTGCTCCTTCTGCTGCTGCTGCTGCTACTGCCGCTGCCGCCGCCCTAACCGCCGCCGCCTATGCAGCCTCGCTGCCGCCGCCGCCACCTCGCGCGCTGCCCGCGCCCCCCCCACCAGCTCGCGACCCGTCGCAGGGCGCTCGCAGGATCATTCCCTGCGAGCGCTGCGTCGACGCGCTTATAGTGAACAGTTCGGTGCCTGTGTGCGTTAATCGTGTTAGTAGGCGGGGAAGGCGCTGCTGGCGTTGCGCCTAAGGGCATTTGTGCCGCCCCCTGTAGGTTTTGTTTAAATAGCGCTTGTGAATAGTAGTCTGACAGCTCGTTTAGCGACATCCGCCTCAAGCCCTTTAGGATTGAGCTGGTTAACAAGCTTGTTTGCTTGGGTGGAGTGACGACTTCCGTAAGCAATCATAACTTGTTGTTTTTTATTAGCTAACGAGCTTGTAGCAGGCAACTAATCTGCGCTGCGCTCTCTGCGTGGTGAAGGGCCTGATCAAGGATGGGTACTTCTTCTGAGTACCCTCCTTAGTCGGGTCAGGTTTTGGAGCTGCTAGATACCTATAGGGAGGGGGCTGTCCTCCCTATACATAGTTTGAAGAATTTGCTAAGCCCTGTAGCTGTTGGTTGAGCGCTCGAAAGAGCTGCCACCGGTAGTTACAGGTGCTCTTTTGCCTATTTAGGGAGGGGGTTGTCCTCCCCAGCAATACCACAATCTTCTGCCTCTCCCTTAACCTGCTCTTTTTCTATATAATTAATGCTAAACAGGTTCAGGTGTAAGACAAAGCGCTCGTGAGCCTGTCTGGGGAGCGCTTTTGTGAGACTGTTGGCTGGTATCTCGCTCGTTTTGAGGTACGTTACCTGGAGATTTCCCCTGGCGTACTCTTGTTTCAACCACATATTCTGGATATCTACATGGCGCAGCCAAGTAGTAAGCCGCTCGCTCTCTTCTACTACTAATCGGATTGTTTGTTGGTTGTCGCAGAAAATCTCCTACGGCACCCCTAAGTCTAGCTGAAGTTCGTGTAGAAACCGTTTAAGAGCTGCTGCTTCCTTAGCCACATGCTCTAACGCTAACAACTCAGCTTTAGTGGTTGAAGTCGTCACTGTTAATTAACGTGCTGCTTTCTAGATAATTGGACTACTAAAGAGCTGCACGATATACCCCTGAGAGGAGCGTCTGGTCTCCCAATTGTCGGCAAATGACGCGTCCCCACAGATGAGCAATTGGCTGCCTTGGTGAGCTCCGTACCGTATCCCTAGGTGCTTCGTTTAATAGAGGTAAGCTATAACCTAAGCTGCTGCCTTAAAGTGAGCAGCTCCCAGATTTGTGAGATGATGGGACAGCTGAGAGGCGGCATACGCTACATCTGGTTGGATCATAATTGCTGTGTAGAGGATAGATCCCACCCGCTCTTAAAACGCTTTAACTTCTTGCTTTAAAGCTTGCCTGTCATGCTTGAGTAGCTCTTCTATTAGGAAGGGGACTGTTAGGAAGGATCCCTTCTCTACTACTCTAAATTTAGTAGCGAGCTTGTCAATATAGGCGTCGTGCGCGAGTGTAATAGTTCTAGCAGTTCTGTCGCGGATAATACGCACTCCCAGAAACCATTCAGCAGCTCTATAGTCTTCTATCCGGTATTTGGCCATTAATGAGCTTATAAGATGCTTTGCAGCAGCTTAATTGTCCTTGTGATAGGCTAGCAGAATATTGTCTACATAGAACAGTAGCACTATCCAGCGTTCAGCGTCATAGAACAAGCAAGGTTCCTCTTTTGACGCGATTAGGCCGAGCTTCTGGAGAGTGGCTGAGAGCTCTTTGTACCATAGAACCGGCGAATCACGTAACCCATATAGAGCCTATAGAAGTAGGACTACCTTCTCAGGTTTTGTGAAGCCATCTGGCAGCTCGCAGAGCACTTGGGGTTGGTCCTGGCGGCTCGCGTTAAGAAACGCGCCTGCGACGTTATACTGATGGAGCTCCAGGTCAAACTAGGCAGCTATCGCCACCATGGTGCGAAAAGACCTGGAGGCGAGCGTCGTGGCGTAGGTTGAGACGATTGAATCCTTAGCCTGTAGATCTCCGCGTACACAGATCCTTGCCTTATATTTAAGGAAGTAACTATCTTAATCTAGCTTATATATAAAGACCTATTTAAGCGGCAGAGGCCTAGCTAAGGCGCTCGCTCGGTCTATTTCTTTCTAGGTTCTCTTTTCTATAAGTGTGGCTATCTCTTTCTCACAAGCCTGGCGAAATAGAGCTCCTAGTGGGTGGTAGGCGAGATCCTTCCATTTCTTTGGCAAAGGTGGGAGCTTGTCACGGTGCGTGCGCTGCTCTAAAGGGATTTTTTCCTTCTTTAAGACAGACGCCGCGAGCACCGCGTAGATGGTAACAAGCTCTCTTCTACTTATGCTATATTTGTTCGCATGTTTAAACAGTAGGTAGATAAGCCAGGAGTACCCGTGCTTTCTTATAGAGCTTATTACTAAGTACTGTCCTGCTCTATCCTTATAATTATTAGCAGGTTTATCGCGCTCGCGGTCATCTATCCGGCGGCTCCGCCTTGTGGCTGGACCCCAGACTCTCCGTTGATACGAGCGTCTCGTTACTGCCTTATCTGCTCCTGTTGTCCTTCAAGAAGGTATCAGAACAATCAGTAATGCGGGTCTTAGTGGATCTTCTTCCTCAAGATCCTCGTTATCTACTGGCGCGCTCCCTTCCTGATCAGGTAAGTGCACTTCCTGTGAGCCGTCAGTTAGATTCTCCTCTTCAGGAGCTTCCCTGCCTAAGGCCAGTGGCTCTGGCTCGGGCGTTGGGTTGGGGGATGGGAGGCCTGTTTCTTGGTGTCGTTCTGCACGGATCTCCAGCGGCTTGCCGGCCAAGCTTGCTGCGCGTACAGTCTCTGTCTCAGGAGCTCCTTCGTTACTAGACTAGCCATCTAGCAATTAAGATTGCTCCCAAGTGTTACCCCCAAGCTAATGCTCAGAGGACTTGCTGAGCGTCAGGTCTCTGTTAGGGAGCTTGATTGCTTCTCCTGCGTTTGTAATCTTGCCAGGTTTATAGAGGATTTCCACTACTGCCTCTGCTTCTTCAGCGCTTATAGTAGTAGATTTATCTGCTCTATTGTAAAAGAGCTCCTTGTTAAAGGTTACGTTGCGCGTTGTTATGACCTGGTTGATTATAGGGACCTATATCTGATAGATGTTAGATACTTAGTACCCTACGAGGTAGCTGATATGCCCCCTTAGAGTGACTTTAAAGCCCCTCCGATTACGCCCAGCTGCTTGTTCCTTGTTTAAGGGGTAGGCTCGGCAGCCGTAGGCGTAAATCCCGCTCTAATCAGGTCTTAGATCTGCTGTTGCTACCCTTACCTGCTCTGGCTCATACCATCAGAAATACTAAGTAAACCAGAGATCAAGCTCCTCATTTAGGCTCCGTAGCTTGTGTGCGTGCGATGGGCTTATGTTATAGAGCCATGCCGCCGCTACAACAATCTCTGGCCAGAGCTTCTAGGGTAGATTTGCTCCGCTCCTTATCTTGATAGATTTTGTAATTATCTCTTAACCAGCTCTTTCTGCTCCTCTATTCGGCTTATGTGTGTATGGAGGAGAGGGATCTATATCTATTCCCTAATTAAGCGCCTAGCGCTTATATGCTGAGCTCCCTTTCTACAGGAGTGTTGCTGTGTTATTGTCTTGGCTGATTTTGCAGATTTAGAGCTTGTACTAGGTACTTACCTAGCTTATAAAGTTCGTAAGAACCTGTAAGATCTCTAGTTGCGTTTTACCTTATAAAGTAAACACAAAGAGCTTCCCACTATAGTACTCCTTAATCACAAGCGTCCATAATTCGCCTCCCCTGCCTAACAGCATATTAAACAGGTCCCAGCTAACTCTCTAAAACAGTCGTGCTGGTCTCTCTCTCTTTCTCTGTAATATTACTTGCTTGGCGTGGGTTGTTGAGCAAATCTCACAATCTTTTTGGAGCGTCCCGTTGATACGCACGCCGCGCGCCTTTGTTACCAGCGCTTAAAGAGCCTCTGGGCCTAGATGACCAGCTCAGGCATGCCACAGCTGTTCAGGCGAGCTGCGTGGGTAAGATTCATAGGATCGCTTTGTTGTCACTGCGTTGAGGATGGGAGGATAGAGAGAAAGTGGCTTGTATTTAAGGAAAGTGAGGTTGTAAGCGCGCTTAAGAGTAGCACATACGACGCTCCCATTAAGATCTTTAATGTATCCCACACGAAGAGAGCTGTCCAGACCTAGGTACCAGACTCCTTTCTCTTGGAGGCAAGCTTCTGAGATTATGTTAACATAGAATCCTTCTACAACTACAACGTTCTAAAGGAGCAGGTCCTTAGTATATAGGCTGTGCTTTCTGTGCAGAGCGTTCTTAAACAAGCGAGCTCCTCGTCTGGATATGGGGAGCGCCTGGGTACCTGCTTCCACCGTGTTGGTGGGCCCAGCGGGGCGGAAAGATCCAGGTACCAGCCAATTGGCGCTGTTAACTAGGTGCGTAGCAGCTCTATTGTCCAAAATAGTACTATCTGTTAATAGATGAGCGTTGAAATCCATAAGGTTGTATACCCCAGATCCCACGTTCTCCACTAGATTTGTTATTAATTTTAGATTAATTAGAGCTGCTTGGACGTTGCCAGGAAACTCCACTTTCTTGGTTTGGCTAGTGGCGGCTGAAGTAATAGCTAATAGAGCGTTTGCAGTCCATCTGAGCCGCTCTATTGCCTTTTAGGTTTCCTTGTGCTCTTGGTATCTGAGCCTCTGGCGAGTCTCTTGCTTGTTCTTTTCGCTCATCTGAACAGGTGGTGAGGAGCTCCCTCTGACAGCAGTTTCGAGGAAACAGCAATTAGTAGGCTTCTATTTGTGGGTCTTGCCTTTTTGTTTATAAGGGCAGACGTATCCTGAGGAGCTGCTAGCGTTGTTCCCAGAGCTCCCGCCCGCGTTATTTTGGCCAGATAGAGCGTCTGAGCGGGTACCAAAGGTTGCGAAAACGCCTAGGTTATCTTTACCTGATCTTATAGTATGCTTATACATTAACCTACTAAAGACCCTTGAAACCTAGTCTAGATTAAGCGTTTTGAGCCTTAGGATACTGTCCTGGATAATCCTTTAGCTCATTGTGCGGGCCCACTCTGGGGCGATCTGGTGGCTTAAGGCATCTAAGAAGTCTTGTACGGCAAGCTCTCTAGTAACCTCAGAGAGCTTATATGACTTGGCTCGCATATACAGGTATAACTATTTCTAATACCAATCCTGTAGAGCGGCTCAGCCTTGCCTGGCAGCTCCCAGGTGCTGCCTGTACTCCGCTCTAACCTGGTTTTTGGTGCTTATATCCGTTAGAGCGAGCTCCTCCTTTAGGGCTCGTATGAGCGATTGTAGCGTTGTGGTGTTTTAGGTAACAAGCTTCACTATTACTAGTGACAGGATTGCTAGGCTTACTGTGGTATTGACCCAGTTCCAGAGCTTCTGAAGGCGCTCGGCCTTAGCTGCCTACTTGCTTGCTCTTATTTTGTACCCAAGGAGCTCTTGGTTGTAGGTCTTGAGGATCGTTAGGCCTGCGGGAGGCTCGTTGGGTTGGACGCTCTAGGCTCGGGTCGATTGAGCCGGCGGTCGGGTGGGGGCGGAGCCTATGATGGGTAGCCTAGGGGCTCCATCGTGCATCCCTGGGGCGTCTTTAGCGTCTGGATCCACCAAATCCCATACGTTACAAAGCTTGGCGTGCCACATAAGTTAAATAAACCAATTAGGCCAATTAGACCTTGATTTAAGTTAATAGGGTCCTGTTGGGATACCTGAGAGAGCTTAAGCATTATAGTTAACTAGCTCGCCTATAGTGGCAGTCGTGGAGTTAGGATAAAAAAGATGATTAGGCAAAATTGGAGCGGTTGAGCAATGTCCAACAAGCTTGTTGCTGAGTGCGCAGGGAGATCTACTGTGCTTAGGAAGCCAGGCTCATAACTGTGACAGAGCTTAGAGTACTATACTTAGGTGATTGATTAATTTAATCAGTGTCTATATATTTAATGTGTAACGTGTTGCTTAAGTACAAAGGAAATTTGGTTATTACGTGATCTTGCTTACTCAAGCTTTGTGGGCGACCCTCAGGAGCTCGGTGGTTAATTGTGGAGAAAGGAGCCACTCAACAATAATCCGCAAGCTCGATTGGATAGGGGAGCACCCCATTGGTCATCCACAGGCTCGGCTGCGCGACAAAACAGGTTAAAGGTGTGTTTAGCTAAACTATAGATATCCTTATCTCTATAAACTTCCTATAGACAATAGATGCAATCTATAGGGTTAGAGTAGCAGTAGGTAAAACTAGAGGGATCCTATAGAAGAGCGTAGGCGGGTTCTTTAGTGTAAATTAAGAAGAAATTAGCCTAGTCTATAGGATGTTAATAGTTCTAACTATTAGCGCGTATAAAGTGTAAGCAGTTAAATAACTAATTATTAAAGTTGTCTTTAGGGCTTATAAAATAGGATAGTTTCTTTATAGCCTTGTCTAGTTAGTTATTATACTAGTTTAAGGACTAAAGAAATTAATAAGCGCTGGCTAGAGTAGAAGTTAGGGTAACTAGGGTAGTGCTCCCTAGTAGCGTGTATGTGGAAGGCGCCTTAACCTATATTAAGGGGGTACAGAATTAGTCTATTATAGCAGGTGCATTATTATAAAGCTGTAACTATAATAGTATGCTAGTGTAGGTGCCTGCTAAGCCTAGTGTTTTAGGCTTAGGAATATTAGAGGACTACTAAGCTAAGCAAAGGAGGTGTCTAAAGCAGGAGGGGGGTTAGTTAGTAGTGTTATTAGCCTAGCCTCCCAGATATTCCTGTGCTAAGCCTTAATTAGCTTTTAGCTTAAGCTGTTAGTAATACTAAGCAAGTTAAGTAGATTGCTGCTAATACTAAGTAAACTTAGCTTACAAGTTATTTAGTGAAGAGGCTGTCTAATTATTGTAGTTAATTAGTTAGGAGTAAAAGTACTTAGCCTAAGCTAGCTTAAGTTACTTATTATTTAGTTGCGAGGATAGCGCGTGTAGACCACTATTAACCTTACTAAGAAGTCCTAGGAGGAAGGTAGAGAGTATAGAGCATTGTCTATAGGTAAGGTGTATAAAATACCTATCTAGATAGTTGTTAGACAGTAGGGGCAGCCCTAGATTCTAAATAAGAGGATTAAGGGACTAGAAGTTGAAATCTGCAAGTAGCGCGATAAGGAACTCTGAAGGTCAGTTACCTAGGCTGAAGTATTTAACTAGGAAGTGTTTAACTATAGTGGTAGGAAGGTGCTAAAACTATTAGGAGAGACTGTTATTTAAAGGGACCTAAGAGGATATAGCGCGTAAAGAGTCCTTATAGCAAAAATGTAGAGCTAGGGTAGAGGTGTCCTACTGTTAGATAACCGACCTTACCGAGCCAAGTTAGGGGTTTAGGGTTAACCTCGGTTAACTTAGGGGCTAGCGGCACACACACATAAAATAGGCCATTAAGACAGATAATTATAAATTAATTACCTTTATTATTATCTTTGCACATTAAGCATATTATCTAATAATTAAGAGTCTTACTAACACTACTAAAATACCCTTTTAACATGTCGCTATTAACTATGTGTAATTTAATAATAATTCTTATAGATTACATAACCTACACACCTTAGTTACATTAACTACAGACCTGCTACGCCTCTCTAGACGTATAGGAGAAGATAGACCTAAATTAGACTATCCCTCTAAGGACTAAGCCACAAGTGCCTAACGCCCTAGACATCACCAACTATAAGAGGAGGCTAGCCCTTAGCAATAATAAATAAGGAAACCCTTAGCTTCCTAAAATCCTATCTAAACTATTAGCTAACAGCCTAAAGGCATAGAAGGAAGATAATAACTATTAGAAGAGCTGCCTTAAATCCTACAAGATAGCAGATAGAGACTACCGCAAGGAACAAACTAACCTAGACAAGGTAGTAATGTTTATCTAAAGTTTAGTATTACCTTACCTTATAAAGAACTGCTACTAACTAGGTAAATTAATTTAAATATAGCTTATTAGCCTTAAATATATAGTTAGCATTAATGCTAAAGAAGAACAATTACGCGCACGCTACTAATACCTAGCAGCCCTTAAACTAATAAGATAACCTAGGAGCTAGGATACCTAGCTCCTTAAGTATAATTATACTACAACTAACACTAAAATAGAGGGTGTTACTAAAATATACAATATATAAGACACTATCTAAGACTTCTTAGATTTAGTAATAAAGATAGCGCTAACCTAGGTAACAATATTCTAGGACTATAGCAGATAAGAATAAAACATAACTTAAAAAGAAATAATAAAACGCTTCTAAGAGTATATAAGCAAGTACTACCCTAAGGGGAGATAGTAAAGGGGCGCCTTTGCTGCAGGGAATAACTTAACTCTTGCTACTAGTAGTAAATCCACCCTAGACACTAACAGGGACGCCTCTTATGTTATTAAAGATGTATTATCTACTCCTACTATACAGGGGAGTTAGGGAAGACCTTGTTAAAAACAGAACTTTAGTTAAATAACTATATCTAAGCAGTCCCTAAGAGGGGATACAGCAGCAGCTAGAGGAGCAAAATGCCCTACTTGTAGACAACGCTATAGACTAGAAGATTACTACTACATCTTTAAAGATAAAGCACTAGAATAGTTTACCCTACGTAATAGAATTACTAAGATAGTACAATTTAGGATAGAACAAAATGCTAACCTTTAAGATTAGGTTAGATCTGCAAAACAAGCTTACACTAAGACACTAGCTATTAAGAAATCCTAAACACTAGAGGTACCTCTAGGATAACTATAGAGACAAAAGATATTAATAATTAACATAAGTCTGGTTGAAGAATTATACAATATAGAGCTACTAAGCTACCCTCTTAGAAACTTCTTAATCCTTAACTTAGGATTAATAATCTACATTATAAACAACAAGGACTAAATATAAGACCTTACTCTACCTATATTAAACAACTACCTATAGGCAGGAAACTCCTAAGTAGAGATATAGGGATATAGCACTGTCTATCTCTATCTATTAAACACAAGCTAACTAACTACTCTTAAACTATACAACGTAGCATAGTGCCCAGACATACTTTACAACCTTGTCTCTTTCTAATAACTACGTTAATAGGGCATCTGGTAGGACACAAAAGGAGATCTAACTTAGCTTAGACAAGTAGACAACACAGCTATTATATCCTTAGATAAACAATATAGATAATAGGTACTTAGGGAACAGCTATAGGGAGCATTTACAATACAATTAACATAAGGCTAAATACCTAAGACTACTACTACTCTGCTATAGCATAAGCAAATAGGGCACCCTAGAGCTGCTACTATTAAACACCTTATCTAACCTACAAAACACGACAAAGCAAAATTCCGACATAGAGCCCTGCACACCGGAAAAACATTAGAATCTATCTTAACCCAGCGAGGATATACTATCCTAAGCTTCCTAGAGCCTTTAGGCGTCTAGTTGCTGCACGCTGCCTAGTTACCCAACCTAATCTGTTGTAAAAATTTTCGGATTTGCAAAGCACGGACCTCCCCTACAACAACAATCTTATCTTATCTTATCTCCTAAGATCTTACCTTAACAAACACAACAACCAACAAATCCTACCCCTACTAGATAGCAACAAGCCTTTCCTTAGCTTTCTGCTTTTAACCCCTTCTTTCTACTCCTAGAGGTCTACTAGTTAGGCCAGTAAGAATAGAAGAAAAGGCAAGAATAGTAAAGCTAAGACTGCCTTTTCCTTGTTTTTTAGCTCTGAAAAGCGGACAGAGACTAGGTACCTCTTTCTGTGCAAAAACAAGCTCTCTTCTAGTTATTTCTTAGTTATTTCATCTTAAAAAAGAGAAGGAAAACCCCACCTAGGACCAGGACCCAGGACCCAGGACTATAGAACCGGAACCACCACCTAATAGAGACTAATCTCCAAACACAGGGACAATGGAAATAAGCCCCCCTAGCTCCCTAACCCCTCTAGGAGAGATGTACTAGCCTACACTAATCCTAAGACCTATATCTATACCCTCGTCGTCTACACTACACCTGTAATCTACTCTAGGAATACACTAACCTAGTATATTTAACAGATCTACAACATTACCTCTACCCTCTGCTCCCTCTAAACGACCAGCTAGTAGACCTGCTACTCTAACAGCACCTAGGCTTCCCCCTTTCTAATTTAACATAGCTACTAGGCCTATAAAGTAAGCTTCTGTTACTAAAACAGTAAAAGAAGCTCTATCTATTGCCAGGACTATATTTATCTAGGCTTCTTCCCTAGCTACCTTAAACAAGGAACAATTAAACCTCCTAGACCTTCTAGAAATCTTTTAAGACTACACAGAAAACAACAGGATAAACAAGCAAGGCCTCTCTATCCTAGCCTCCTAAGTATCCAACCTTAAAACAGTGTCTAAATTCATTAAAACAAGAGCAAAACTCCTTTAGAAGCCTACCCTAGCTACTAAGACTCCTACTGTTTAACCTTCTACTTAGCCTACTTTATACGCATCTGCAGCTTCAGCCAACCTCTCTAAGAACACAGACTAGCAAACAGTTATAAAGAAGAAGCAAGCTACTATTTTAAAGAACTCTCTAAGTACACGCTAACTAGTTCTTACACTAGAGCAAGAACTACCCTCTTTTGCCCCCCTAGAGATGTGTAACACTTTTAATAAGGCCTTTATAGATAAAGGAGTAAGCCTCCCTATAATTGCTTCTGCTAGCCTAAGTAGAAGGAACAACATTGTTCTTACTACAACGCCCTCCTTTACTATAAAATACCTACTTAAAAACTAAGTAATCTGGTAATTAGTTACTACCTATAAGGAAGCCCTTCTAATAGAACTATAGCACAAAGTAATCCTACACAACATCTCCACGTCTCTAGAAACAAACTAGGATCTAGAGGTGCGTAAGTCAGAGATAACTACCTTTAACAAAGGCCTAACAATAGTAGGAAACCTATTCTAGCTAACAAGCTATAAAAGGAGACAGAAGTAACAACTAGGATCTGTCTGTGTAGCGTTTACAACAGAAAAAGAAGTACAACAAGCTATACGCAATAGACTATACCTACTAGGAGCTAGCATAAGAATAGAGAAGTTTGTTCCTACACCTCCTACTACACAATGCTAAAAATGTCAGCGATTTAGACATATAGAGAATAGGTGCCTTAATAGCACTATATGCAAGATATGCGCAGATAAACACCCTACAACACTACATAAGTGTAATACGTGTAGCACTACTAGTAAAGCCTGCGTACACACTATACCTAAGTGTACAAACTACAAAGAAGCATATATAGTAGATAGTATTTAATGTGTAGCCTATAAGGCTATAATAAACGCATAAACACACCTAGAATACTAGACAACCTAAGGATTCTATAAGTAATTCTAAACAAGAGCGTATAAGCTACAGAGAGCGCCTTATAACTTGCAGTAGAACTTACTATAGACCTTGTCTTAGTACAAGAACTGTAGCTTACCTCTACTTAACAACAACCTTTAGACTACTTAGACACACGCTCTGTAAACCACCCCTCCTTTACATAAATTCTACCTCTACTACAGGACTATAGCATAAGGCCACGCGTTCTAGCCTATGTCCTACGCTTAACACTAGTACAAATTACCCTAACAGCAGATATAAACCCTAACCTAGACTTTCTAGCTATTACAGTCTAGTAGTCTAGGTTAAACTTTACAATCTATAATATATACAACTAAACAAACACATAAGAAATAACAACAGTAGAAAGAAAGCTTCTAAATAGCCGAACTCTGCCTAACTTAATCCTGCTAGGGGACTTTAACACCTACTACCCTTAGTGGGACCCTACTATAACTACTATAACACTAAAAGCCAGTAGCTTTGTTGCCTAGATAGAAGAGCAAAACCTAGAGCTACTAAACACTTCTGGTACAGGCACCTTCTACAGGCCAAACATAAGTAGGGAAAGTGTTCTAGACCTTACCTTTGCTACACACAGGCTTGCAAACCAGATAGAAGACTAGCAAACCCTAGCAGGTATAGGCTTAGACCACCTAGGTATCCTGTTTACAATTACTATGCCTAGAATACAGCTCCTAAACAACTCTACCCCCTAGTTTAACACTAAGAAGGCAGACTGGGACCTATTTCGGAAGGAGCTAGCAAAGGAATTAGGAAAAAGCGTTGCCCTAAACACTTTAAGCCCTAGACACTCTACTAGCACCTCTCTACTCCTAATCTAAGGAGAGGACAGAGAGCTAGAAAAGCAGCTTGAAGCAATAGGGAAGGAGCTTACTACAGCAATAACAAACGTAGCTAAAACTACAATCCTATAAAGCTCTACTAGTGCAAGAAGCAAACCTTAGTGGAACCTAGACCTAAAACTACTAAGGACAAACATGCTTAACAAACAACGCCTCCTACAAAGAGAACTAGCTAATAGCCCTACAACCACATACATATAGAAAAGGGACTACCTAATTACTAGAAACAACTACCTACAAACAGTAAAAGCAGTAAAACGCAACTACTAGAATTAATTTCTAGAAAAAGAGGACATAAAATCAATCTTTAAGGTATTATCCTACACTAGAACTGTAGGTAACTAAAGCATACCTGCTATACAAGGCCCTAGGGGAATAGAGAACTCCTTTTAAGGCAAGTGCTCAGCACTAAGAGACACTCTCTTCCCTAGACTACCTTCCTCTCAGCCTATAGAGTGGAGGACCTACCAAGAAGGTAGCTAGGAATAGCTACCCCTTACTAAAGAAGAGCTAGAACACGCCTGCTCCTCACAAATCTAAAGTAGCTCCCTAGGGCTAGATGCAATAAACTAGGAGATTATTACTACAGTATATAAAGTAGAAACAGACATATTCTTCTATGTGTACTCCACACTATTTAACCATAGATACTACCCTTAAATCTGGAAAAGAGTAACAGGAGTTATCCTAAAAAAAGCTAAACAAACTAGACTATGCAGCCCCTAAAGCCTACAGGGTAATTGCTCTTCTAAGCTGCCTAGGCAAAGTAGCAGAAAGACTAGTTGCTAAACGGCTTAGCATACTAGCTAAAACAACTACCCTACTACACCCGTTATAACTAGGTGGAAGAGTACAAAAATTAGCTATAGACGCCTCTATACTGCTGCTAAACTAAGTGTAAGAATAAAGAAAACTAAAGCGTACAACAACTACAGTGTTCCTAGACATTAAAGGAGCCTTTAACCACGTCTTACTAGGCTAACTACTTACTATCCTACAACAACTAAGGCTACCCTGCAGCCTAATAGCCTGGATCCAATCTTTCCTCTCTAGACGCTAACTACGACTGTCTTTTAATGGAGAAACAGAAGAATTTAGTAATATAAACGCTGGAATCCTACAAGGAAGCCCTGTCTTACCTATCCTGTTCCTGATATATATTAGACCTCTATTCTAGTTAATTACAAACTACTTGCTGTCCTACCTAGACAACCTAGCTATTACAGTATTGTCTACTAGCCTAAAGAAAAACATCTGTCTACTAGAAAGAGATATAGCCAGCCTATTTACAAAAGGATCTAGCTGTGCAATACAGTTTAATACACTTAAAACTAAACTTATCCACTTTACTTTAAGCTAAAAAGCAGAAAACTACACTCTTACCCTGCTAGACAGGTCTACTATAAGACTAAAAAAGACTGTTAAATGGCTAGGAATCTACTTTGACAACAGGCTCTCCTTTAAGGAGCATGCTGCCACAAGGATTAGCTAAGCAAGAAACGCCTTCTACAGAATGTGCAGACTAGCAAACAGTAGTAATAGCCTTATACCTACTGCTCTCTAATAAATATACCTAGCCTGTGTTACAAGCATAGCAGACTATAGATGCTAAGTCTTCTAGAAGTAACAAGCTAGGATAGTAAAACAACTACAAGGACTACAGAACCTAGCACTTAGGAAAATCTTAGGCACCTTCTAAACCTTACCTATACTTCCCTAGGAGGTAGAGGCAGCACTAGCCCCTCCTACAATAAGGCTAAATACAGTAATAAGAAAGTACGCCTTTAGAGTAAGGAAGCTCCTAAAGAACCACCCTATCTACACTACTACAACACAGCTAAAATCCACCCTACAAAACACAGACCTAGACTCTAGCACAGAGCAAAGAGAGGTTAACTGTACTAGGCTAAGAGTAGAACCTCCTACACAGCTTATGCAAATTACATAGTCTATAGAAAAAGCTATACCTAGCACAAGAGAAGAGAATCTAAAAGACTTCTACTTCTGCCCCTGGAACAAAGCTATTACATACTAAACAGAAATCTTAAAACTACTAAAAGAAGAAGAAGTAAAAGCACACAAAACACAGATGCTATAGAAAGTAGGAAGCAATTTACTAGCTATCTACACAGACGCTTCCTTAGTAGAGGGAGGCCTAGGGATAGGAGTAGGAATCATAGTCCTAGACTACAACTAAGAGCTAAAGGAAATCTACACTATAAACTACAATATTAGTAAAGGCCAAATTGTATACAACGGAGAACTAGAAAGAATAATAAGAGGCTTTAAAATTGTAGCTACTATAGTTCCTACAGGACAGAACGTCCAAGTCTTTGCAGATAACAAGGCAGCTATCCTAAGACTAAAAACTCCTTTAAACAAGCCTGGATAAGCTTGGTAAATACGCTGTATAAAGGCAGCTAAAACTATTAAAGATAAAGGAGCCACAATAAGCCTTAAATGGACCCCTGGCCACCAAGACATTGCAGGAAACGAGAAAGCAGACCTTCTAGCAAAAGAAGCAACAAAAAAGAGACCTACCTCTAACGCTACAAGCATTGCTATAACTGGAATCTGAGTAAAAGCTATTACAAAAGACAAATGGATTTACAAACTAGTTACCTACAGAGCTAACGCAATCCTAAGGAAAATAGACACCTACGCAGCAAAATACTAGTTAGGACCAACAAATAGGATAAAACTACCCAACAACACTAAACAAGAGATAGCAAGTGCCTACTACTAACTAAAACTAGGACATAGATATAATAAAGCATACCTCTACAACCTATAGAAGGTAGATAGCAACAGATGTATCTGCGGCCACACACAAACAACTTAACACCTTCTACTTAGCTGTAAAGAATATAAACAAGCAAGAAAAACAATGCAGGACAACCTACAAGGACAACAACTCTTAATGAACCTACTACTCCACACAACCTAGGGAATTCTAGCTACTCTAGCTTTTATTTCAGACACTAGAATAGGCACCCGCAAGTGGTACCTACAATAAAAAACAGTCACCTAAAAAATGCTGTTAACCCCCTAGAGCACAGGCTCTCACTACAGGACTCTGAACCTATATTTACTACCTTTTACAACCACGCTCCTTAAACTACCAGAGTAGCTTAACTGCTCTCGTCTTATATAGTCTTAGACTCACACAGGACGTTAAACTTATTAATTAATTAATCAATCAATCACCTTATCTAACAATCTTAGGGGGTAAGAGTTAGGGGTATTACTACAGTCTAATGTGATGCTTGTAGACAAGCTAAGACTAAGAGGTAAATTAGTAAAAACCACAAACAAGCGATAAAGGACTAGGAGAACGCATAGTAATTAACTTCCACTTATATAAAGAAGGAAGCTTTACTAAGAAAAAGAGCTAATTGCTTGCTGTTAATAGGCGATCTGGCTTCCTCTAGGACTTCTATTTTAAGGATAATTAACTAGGAAAGACAATTACCTACTTCCTAGACACTCTTACACAATTCCTGCTAAAACAATATAAGATCTAGGTTAAGGTAATTAAGTGTAATAGTAAAATTACTATAATAAAACTAGAAGTATTAAGATAGTGCGCTGCATAATTAATTAGGCTTAAGCCTTCTACACTAGACACCTAAGCATAGAATAGAGGTGCTAAACGCTTAGGGGGTATAATAAAAGATAAGGCACGCACTATAAGATTAGACGTAAACCTACTATAGGAAATATAGCTAGAGATTGTAAGGGCAGCAGTGTACCTACACAACTAAACACTAAGGTTATTAAATAATTAGAAAACACCCTATAATGTGTTCTTCACCTATACAGCTTAACTAGCTAGCCTAAACACACAAAGTAGGAAACTAAACTAGGCATATCTAAAAGTATATAGATGTAAAGCCTTTGCTCTTATAAGTAACACCCTTTAAGGAAAGTTATAACTCTAGTAACTAGACCTAAGAGTATAGGTAGGATACCTAGTAGGATACTAATCCTTAAACGTATATTAGATATTAATTCTAACCTTAGTAAAAGTTATTAGCATAAGAGATATAATCTTTAATAAGGATACTGTCTTTAGTAGCTAGACTTAGGGCCTAATAGACAATCCTATGCACAGCACTCTTAAAGAGATAGTAACATAGACAAGAAGCGTAGAGCTTCTACCTCTACCCTAAAATAAGGCTAAAATCTAGTTATTCTATAAGGACAACACTATTATACACTTAAATACTACAGAAGATTAACTAGGTTATAATAATAGATAGAAAGCTAGACATATGTATCTAACCCCTCCTCTAACTCTGCTACTAGTTGCGTTGTTAATAAACACGTTGTTGTTATTCTAGTCAGCAAGAGGTAACAGCCAATTAGGAGTTAGTAGGTAGTACTAGTTAACTGCTAATTGGTTAGAATTAACGCTAGCGTAATCTTAAGGAACTTTATAAACTATTCTGTAGAAAGCTATATTTATAGCTGGCACATAAGGCAGATGCATAGGTACATACTAGGGCAACAATATTAACAAGGCTAGGTTAAAACAAATGCTAATAAAAGGGCTTAAGCCTTATTAAAGCCAACTTCTACCAGAGCTAACAGCACAATTAAACCTAGAGGACCACCCGCTTTACTAAAAGTTTAAAGAAGCTAAGTAAGAGCACCTTAGCAGCTATTAGACTATAAAGTTATAGTCTAAAGTACCCCTAATAAAGACTAAGGTAGTAGGATACTAGGTACTTAACTGTATGTAGGTATACACGTATAAGCTTAATAAGAACTACTACCTACTTAAATATAAGGCGCAACTAGTAGTCTAAGGTAACTAGCAATAAAACATTACTTCTAAAGATACCTATGCAGCAACACGAGCTAGTAGGTCCTTTAGAATGCTTATAGCAATTCTAGCAGCATATAACCTAGAACTTAAGTAGTTTAATGTTATAAACGCCTTTGTTTATATATTAATTAACAGAGAGGTCTATATAAGGATGCTACGTAGGTATTAGAAACTAGGCATAGTCCTACAGCTACATAAGGCACTATATAGACTAAGAATCTCTCTACTCCTCTAGTAGAAGGAATTTACATCTACTCTAACAAGCTATAGATTTATAGTTGTTCCCTATAAACCCTACTGTTTACTTAAGAATAGAGTTACTATCTTCTTCTATGTAGACAATATTATTATAGCCTATTACTAGACTAGACAACATAAGGCAGATAAGGCTCTTAGCTATATTACTAACAAATACTCTGTTACAGGAGGAAACAATCTGCAATAGTTCCTAGGAGTGGAGATAACCTAAGACTAAGACAACCTAAGGATCCTCCTCTTACAGGCGTTATACATTAACAAAATTAGCTTCCTAGCAGAGAAGATAGATATACAACATAACACACTAATATTAAGTATTAAGCTTCTACTAAATAAAGGAGAAGCTGCAGCATTAGAGATTAACAAATACTAGAGAAAATTTAAAATTTCTCCTCTTTACTGCAGTTACCGCTAGGCCTAATATTACCTTTAATACATCTAGGCTGGCATAGTTTCTAACTAACTCTAGACATCAGCACTATAACGTAGTAGATTAAGTACTATTGTACCTACAAGGAACACAAGACCTGTCCCTTACCTTTAGAGGCAACAGGCACCTAGTAGTTGCTAGTAATGCATTATTTACTAATAATACTCTTAATAGGAAGAGCTTCTAATGATATACTATTAAACTATACAATTAAACTATACAGAGGACTTATTACCTAGAGAGCTAATATATAAGACACAGTTACTATATAAATAACTAAAGTAGAGCTACTTACCCTAGCACAGGTAGCTAAGGAAGCTATCTTTATCTTATAACTATTATTAGAACTTAGCATACACCTCTTATAATTAACAATTACTATTTAATATAACAATACCTAGACTATCTAATTAATTAACAAGGAAGTCTTAAAACTCTAAACTAAACTACAACATGTAGACATTTATAACTACTAGCTGTAATAAGAGGCAAATAAAGGCACTATAACAGTAACCTATGTCCTATCTACTAAGATATTAGCTAACAGACTTATAAAGGCTCTGCCTGTAAGTAAGTAGTTAACCTTTCTAAGGTAGGTAGGACTAAAGAAACATACTAAACGAAGAAAGCTAGCTAACACCTAGATAGAATTACTTAACTAAAAGCTTGCTAACCTAGAGGTACAATAAGAGCTAATTGTGTCCAGCTTTAATAGGGCCTTAAAGCTAAGGGGGTGTGTTAGATGACTAACCTTGCTAAGCCAAGTTAGGGGTTTAGGGTTAACCTCGGTTAACTTAGGGGCTAGCGGCACACACACATAAAATGGGCCATTAAGACAGATAATTATAAATTAATTACCTTTATTATCATCTTTGCACATTAAGCATATTATCTAACACCTACTAGCTGGCGTAAGTAGATTCTTCCTATAGCCCTAGAGTAGCTCTAGTAAGTTTCTGCAGGGAGGCCTGTCCCTAAGGGGAGTAGGGAGTAGGCTAGTAGATTTCCGTAACGGTATCCTCTGTTTTAAAAGTAGCTTGCTTGTCTTTCTGTGTCTAAGACTTTAGTTAATTAGCAGATAAAGCAGATAGGCTGCTGCGTGTAATAAAGGTTCCTAGAGTAGTAGCTTTCTTATGTGTCTTGTAGCTAAAGTCTTGTACGTAATTAGAAATAGCACTACTACCCTAACAATTAAAGGACTTAGGATCTATAGGAGTTTCTAGGTAGTATAGGTAAGACTTATTACAAGAAGTCTTCTTTGTAGAAGTAGAAGAAGGCTAGGAGGGTAGTATAGAGTTAGGCTTAATATTATCCTTATTAGTTAGTAACATAGCTGTAATATATAAAGATGTTAGTAGAAGTTAAAAGGTTATGTCTGTAAAGGTAAGTGTAGTAGTAGTAGGTAGTTAGAGGAGAAGCAGAGCACCTAGTGCCTTTAAGTAGTAGTAGGGCCTAGATATTTAGTAGTAAAAGTACTATATATAAGTAAAAGACAAATTCTAGTAAAAGAGCTTTGTATTAGTAAAAGACAAAGGAGTAAGCGTTTCTTAAAATAAAGGGGTAGGGGATACTAAGGGGCGCTAGACCTCTTAGAAGGCGCCTAGTAGATTAAAAAAATAGGTACTAGACCGCTTAAAAGGTGCTAAAGGGAGGCGCTGGACTACTTAAAAGGTGCTGGTTAGTTAGGGGATAAAACAAAAGGCTAGTACTCTAGAGCCTAAAAAAAAGTAATAATTTGGCCTAACGTAATCGGCCATTGAGTCGGCCAGGCAATTAAGCCGGCCACCTTATGCAGCCACCCACCTTAACACGCAGATAACTCAACACCACAACGTTGTGCTGTAGCTTACAGTACGTTAAATTAATCCACTCTGTCTACAGTATCTTCCTTACATGTGCGCTTATTGTGCCCAGCCTAACCACACATCCCACAGCGTCGAGAACCCTCTCTACTACCACCTGTTCGCACCCTCTCCTCACGCCTCTCTGCCTCTGCCTGCACCACCACCTCTTGTGCAGCTATTATTTCCTCTGCCTCTTGCTGTGATAGGGTTCCTCTATACTTGATCCGCTTCCTTTTATATACTTTACGCTTAGAAGCAGCTTTATTTGCTGCTTAAAGCTTAACTATCTCAGCCGCTATAAGCACCTGGGAATGCACTATTATATTAGCTCCCTTTTTAAACTGCTGTACCATCTCAATAATTAAAGCTGGAGATGAACTGTGGTGCTGCCTAATCCGGTCAGATATCAGCGTTAATTGAGCTAATATTTCAGCAGCGTTGCTTGGTGTTCTAGGTTGCTAGGTAGTAGGCCCTGGTAAAGGTGGTGTTGGCGTACGAGGCTTCACTTCAAGCTTTAATAGCACCACCTCTGGGTTGTCTGGAACCAAGCCTGTTGCTCGGAAGCTTAATTGGATATTATTAGATAAAAACGCCTTATTAAACACCTGATTAAAGGCAGCTAAGAATGCTTTCTTGTTAATGTAAGTAACGTGGCTGTTTGCTAAGACATTAATTTCTGTCTTATATGCTCGTTTTAATAGGGCAAAACAGCCCACATTAAGTGGCTGTAGGATATAGGAGGTGTAAGGAGGCATACAGAGAGTAATAATTTTGTTCTCCTTACACAGATCCTAGAAGGCAAGCGACTTGTGGCTCTCATGGCTATTAATAATCAGCAGCTAGTGGCTACCTACTGTCTAGGCTGTTGTATGCTGGATAAAGTGCTTTAGCCACTCTAGGCCTAGTTTATTTGTTGTCTAGCCATTCTTGCTAACACTAATACGCTAATCCTTTAGGTTGTAATACCAGGCCTGGTTATAGTTCTTTACTTTAAAGATGAAGAAGGGTGGGATAACCCACCCTATAGCGTTGATCGCGGCAATCAACGTTGCCCACTTACGGTTGCCAGGCTGGACTCCAAGTGGCTTAAGACGCCTCTCAGACGCTGTCACCACCTTAACAGACCCTCCAACACCTATCTAGAAGCCAGTCTCGTTAAAGTTGTAGGTATCTTGGTCCTAGATGCCATATTTGGCTTTGACGTTGCGCACAAGGTTAAACTAGGGGCTAATAATAGCTGGATTACTGCACAAGACTCTCTGGTAATCGCGCTGTCTAGTTACCTAAGACTTGATCTTAGGCTTCTGGTTTACAAGGTGCCTGGCCTATTTTTCTCTAACCTTACTACTACTATAGGCAGCTAGCAGTTAATTAGCCATTTTACGTACGTAGCTTAGCGTAGGGGCAAAGCCTTGCGTGTTAAGCTTCCTTATGTATTATATAACCACCTCCTCTTTAGGCTTAGTAAGCCTTAATCTGCTATGGTGGGAATTGCGTTGTGAGGTGGTTTTGGCGCGTCGGTCTTGGAGGGTTGATCGAGGAACGTCATAGATAGCAGCAGCGCGCTGTTAGCTTATTAACGCGTTAGATTTCATAGCTTAAATAGCAAGGATTATCCTATCCTCACGAGGAAGTAATCTAAGATCAGGTTGTTAAGACATTAGATGAGAGGTGGAATGAGGTGTAATCTTGGTAAAGGTGGCCGGCTCAATTGCCTGGCCGACTTAATGGCCGATTACGTTACTAAATGTTAAAGATAGGTAATCTATACTTAGAAGACGTGTAGGGGAGGCTGATTTATACTTAAAAACAGGCACTTACTACCTACACTAGTTAGGGGTAGAGACTATAAAAAGAACTCTAAATAGGGCTAATACTTAGTGAAGAGATAGCACACTAGACTAAAACTTTGTGGTAACCTTAAGCAGTAGTAGCTAACTACTAGCTTAACAAAGGCAGAAGCCTAGGAGAAAGCTGAATTTTTTAGCTATTAGGTCTGCTATTATATAAGGCAGACTTTATAAGCATAAAAGTAGCAATCTAGTAAACTAATAGATTTAAAAGAGGAGTAAACAAAATAGCAGACCGCGAGCTATAAGAGGGCGGAGAGAGATGCCTACTTATAGTAGTAAGGCCTATACTCTCTGCAAGTAAAAGTAAAGGTAAGTAAAGAAAGGTTCTACTAGGTTTGATGGAATCTGCTAGTAGGTTGTGACACATACTAGTAGGTTACCATCTTACCTTAGCAGAAGTCCTAACAATTACAGAAGCTCTCCTTTATAGCCTAGACAATAAAGTTAGTACCTCTATATACCTTACAAACAAAGCTACACAGGAAAATTCTGCTTATACCTTAGAAACCCTAGAACTCCTAATAGATTTTGTTAAGTAAGTCTAGTAACAGGACGCAGCATACCCTGTAAACTAGTTATTAACAACCTAGACAGACAGTAAAGCAAAGAAAGAACAGCACTACTAGGAGGTTAACCCTAGTAGGACCTTACGCAGAAGTAGGAAAGTTTAGATTCCTAATAATATTACACTGCGCTAAACTATCCTTTTAAGGAATTATAATAACCCTATAGGAGGTTACTACAGTATAGATAAGACTACTAAAGTACTTAAGAGAAAGTACTACTAGCTATAACTAATAAAGGACGTATATAGGTATATCTAAAGGTGTCCTACATACTAACTATATAAGATTAGAAGGTATAAGCTATAAAGAGTGTACAAAGCGATTATAAGGGAGGATAGATTTAAAGAGGATAGCAGGTGTATTAAGGTACGTAGTATGTAGTAACAAGACTAATTACTAGAGTATTAGTAATAACCTCTAACACCTTTATATAGTCTGGGCTGGCTAGCCCTATAGTAGCTTGCTAAGACTAGCAGAGGTACCTCTAGGCCCAGCGCCTAACAATGCCTCCCTTCTCTGGATTGTTTGGCTTGAATAATGGTATAATTAGCAATACTGTATTATTTTGGCCTGGCTTTAGACGTGTTTACTCTGTCTGTCCTGTTATAGCCAATTCTAACTAGGTTTAGGCGTTTTAGACGCCTTATAAGGCTGGATAGGGCTTAATACCAATTCTGCCTTTACCTAGTAAAAGTTAAACGGAAATCCTCTCTTACCTCTTACTTTACCTCTAGGGTCTAGGCAGCCGCCTGCGCAGGCTAAAGCTCCAACTAGGTAGCTGGCAGCATATAAGCTATCTATACCCCTAGTTTTATTAGTTACTACTATATCCTACTTTATTTTAGTAAGTACTAACCTATTCTGTCCAGCACTTTTGTAAGGATAGCTAAGGGATTTTCTAGGTCTTTCTAGCACGTTCTAACACGTTTTAGCAGATAGTACCGCATAAGCCGCCTTAGTAACCTTTTTAGACTGTTCCTAACCGCTATTGCCTACTACTAACTGTTACTAACTATTACTAACTACTATTTGCTATAGCTGTTATGTTAATGCCCGCTTACTATAAGATTAACATTGCTAAGAATAGCAGGACTACTAAGCAGTGCTGCATGCTATATCTCTACTACATTACTAACAGTAATGTCTATAGGGACTGTTGTTTCTCTACTAACCTAGCTTTATAGGGTAGCCTACGTTATAGGGACGCCTAGGCCTACTACTATAGAGAGTGTTATAATAGCAATAAGAATTGCGTATTAGTACGTGTTTTGTCTCCTTTTAGCTTGTTTTAGCATCTTTTAACACGTTTAGGGCCCTAATAAGTACGCTAACAGCTATTTAAGGCTTTCTAGCAACATAGCGCGCCTTTACTCTAGTTGTTGCCTAGTTACTGTTGCTTGTACTGCTATTGTTGATGCCGCTAGAGTTAAGACTACCCCTACAACACCTGCTACCACTACGCCTATGTCTATTAATAAGAAGACTGCAATAGGCAAGTCTATTGTTAACTAGGCCAGCTTGTTGCTAGGTATAATTTAAGAGTATGTTCTAACACGTTTTAGCTTATTGTGGCATAATCTAACCATTATAGGAACTATTTGCTGTAGGAAGAGCTGCTTACACTCTATAATAGTAACACTTACGTACATAAGTTAATCTTGTCTAGTATCTACGTTAAGAAGCGCAACTAATCTAAGGCTAGCGCTGTTAAGGCTAAGATAAAGCGAAAGAAGATGTTAGAGGAGAGCAGTGGCAAGTCTAATTTAGATGCGCCTATTACCTCCCGCAAGAAGGTATTATAGCACGTTTTAACCCGTTTTAACAATATCTAACTTCTTTTAGTTAAAGTACTAGATTGCAGGTACTAGTAAGACCCTAGGTTAGCTCTAAGAGGAGCGGGAGGAGCAGGAAGCTGCTAAACAGGCCGCCGCCAATGCTGCCGCCGCTGCTGCTACTGCTAAGAAGCCTTGTAGTGGTTGTAAGGCTACTACTTGTGCCTATAGTAGTGGTTGTAGTTAGTAGATGTTCCTTATAATAGAAGGTTTAGATTAATAATACCTAAGTTTGTAGTTAGTGGACGGTTTTAGGCTAATATGGCAATTAGGTGCATTACACTCTTAGATAGTCTAAATAATACTAGAAAGGTATTCTTCTATACTAGTTCTCCTATATTTACTTATAATTGTAACTGTATAACGTAGCTTGTAACTTTCTTTATCTCTTTATATTAGAAATAGCCATAATAGGCTAAAAGATGTCTGCTTTAGCTAGTCTATATTTCTTAGGGTAAGGTAGGGTTATGTTTTCCCTTAGCGTAAACTATTAAACACTTATTAATTAAAAAACCCCTGTAGGGAAAAATTATAATTAAGTAAAGGTATTTAGCCTTTTTAGTCCCCCCTTTTTTAGACTTTAACCTTAACGTCTTATTACGCAGTCTAAGCAGTTACTTTATAGTTTTCTAGTATTATTTTAGCACTTCTTTAGAAAGATTTGTGCTAATTTCCTAGGAGTTTTCTGATTTAGGGAATCTGTCCTACTTAATAAGGTATTCCTACTGTCTATTGTCTAGTTGCCTTCTGTTAAGGACTTTCTCTACATTCTATACCTTCTCCTCCCCTTTAACTATAGGTTCTTGTATTTATTCCTGTATAATTAGGAGTTAACTTCTTAGTGTGTATAGGTCTAGCAGTAACGCATAGAATACTAGATAGATCTCTTTTGTTTCTAGCAGGTCTACTCTGTATGCACTAGGGCTAATCTAGGCCGTAATAGTCCTAGGTCCTAGGTATTTCCAGTCTAGCTTCTTTTTTAGGCGTACTGTCCTAATGTTCTTACTAGAGACTAGTACTTTGTCGCCTACTTTAAAGGGTGCTAGTAGTTGTTTCTTATCTAAGTGTTTCTTTTAATACTTATTTAACTTTTCTATGTTTACTTTGCAGGTAGCCTATAAGGCAATACTTCTAGCAGCCAATTCCTTTGTAAGGGGAGATTCTCTACCTTTTAATGCTAAAGTAGGCTAATCTGTGCTCCTTAGATCTATACTATAACAGGCTTAGAAAGGTATTACGTTTGTAGATGCGTAAATGCTATTATTGTACGTAAATTCTGCAATTAAAATCTATAGGGCCTAATTGTCTTATTCTAGATTATAATAGCAACGTAAGTACTGTTTAAGAGTCTAATTTTGCCTTTCTGTTTGGCTATCTGTCTAGGGATGATAGGCTAACGTTAAGACTTGTCTTAAGTTTAAATAGTGGTTAAAGGTTTCCTACGTCTTCGAGTTTATCAGCAGCCCCTAATCTAAGATAATTTGTGCTGGCGCGCTGTGTAAGCAGATGATTTCTCTAATCTAGGTGTGTGCCAGGTCTTTTCTATCCTAGTTAGCCCTAGCTGGTATGTAGTGTGATATTTTAGTTAATTTGCACACTACTACCAATATAGAGTTATACACCAGCCTAGCCACCTTACTAGAGGGTAGTTCTGTAATAAAATCCATTGTTACGTCCTTCTATAGTTAGCTTAGCACTAGTAAAGGTTGTAGTAACCTGTATAGTTTATGTTAGGCAGCAGTTAATCTCCTATATACTAAGCAGTTGTAGCAGTAGTTAGATATATCCCTATTAATACCCTTCTAGGTATATCTGCGCTGAATATTCTCTAAGGTCCTTTGTGCTCTAAAGTGTCCTAACATTAGGTTATTGTAACGTTCTTTAATAACTCACACTTTATCTTTTAGCCTTATAAGCAAGATACGCCTCTCCTTAGCTGTATCGTCTTTTTCTAGGTTATTTTGTCCTATTTTAACGTTGCTTAACTCTTTTTTAGTGCTAGAGAGTTTGTCTGTGTTGTCTGAGTCTGTTGTTAGCTCTGTCTAACTATTCTCTCTTAATTCTTCTCTTTTAAGATCCCTTATGTCCTTTCTTCCTTTTGCAGACAAACAAAGGGTTATAGCCGCTACTAGAGGAGCGTTAGGGTTCCTTCTAGTTAGGATCTCCTAAAGCGGTTGTATAAAAGCCTTATTATACTTTTATCAGGGGTCTTACGCCTCTCTTATGTAATTAGGACGCTGTAAGGGTCTATCTGCAGGGTTTGTAGACCCTAGGCAATAAGTAATTACAAAGTTAAACTTAGATAACACTAAGTATGCCCTTACTTACTGATAGCTAAGAACCTTTGTCTCTATAAACTATTTTAGGTTTTAGTAATCTGTTAAGATCTTAAAGAAGGTACTGTCTAAGTATCTTCGCTAATGCTGTAGGCTCTAGATAATTGCAAGAAGTTCCTAGTTGTAAGTGTTGTAGTTATACTCTGCTTAGATTAACTTCTTTAAATAGAAGTCTACAGGCCTCTATTAGGCTGGCTTCCCCTCCCTAGGGACTAGTTAACTGAGTATTCCTGAGATAGCGCCTCTAGAGGCATCTACTTTAATCCTAGTCTGTCTCCTAGGTAACGTACTCCACGGGTGAGCGGATCAAACGGGTGAGCGGATCACTCTGCTAAGACCACACTAAATTTCTACCCTATTATAGCTCGCATTAGCCCACTTTGGCCTTGTATACAGTAGTGCAGTATATAATATTATTTAGAAACATCTTCTACAGCCTTCTTACATGTACGCAAGTTATGTCTAACATTGTAGCACTTTGTACAGCGTCTTTGGGTTACTTCCCCTCCTTTAGCGCGCACTCGCTTCTTTGCCTTCTTACTATCACCACGCGCCCTAAACTCAGTTAGAGTAGTTAATTAAAGGCCTTCCTTAGCTGTTAGGACTTCCTCCTGCTATAATCGCTTTCTTTTATGCGATTTACGTCGCGTAGCAGCCTTATTTGCTGCTTGAAGCCTAGTAATCTCCCTTTAAGCCAACACCAGCTTGTGCGCTACTATAGCTGCGCCTTTGGCAAGCTTTTTAAAGGCCTTAACTATTAAAGTTGGTAAGCTGCTTGCATGCCTTTGAATCCTCTCTTAAACCAGCGTTAATTGCGACCCTAATTGCAGGGTAGTGCTTTGGGTTTGGGACTGCCAGGGCTCATCTTCTACAGTAGGTAGCGGTAGGGTACGTAGGCGGACATCAAGACCCATTATGACCCGTTCTGGGTCAAGGGGGACTATTCTAGCGCCTTGGAAGCCTCCTTAGATATTGCTAGAAGTAAATGTCTCCTTATAGGCGTCTATAAAGCATGGTAGGAACTTAGTTTTAGTAATATAAGTAATGTAGTTGCGCATGAGATTCTTAGCTTAGCGCCTATATGCCTTCTTCAGAGGGGCAAAACAACCCACATCTAGTGGTTGTAAGAGGTAAGATAAGTGTAGAGGCATACACAGTGTAACAATCTTTGCTTCCTTACAGTATTGTTAGAAGTTAAGGGAGTTGTGGCTCTCGTGGCTGTTAATAAGGAGCAGCTAGTGCACTCCTTAGGTGCGCGTCTTTGTATAGGCATTAAAGTGCTTCAACCAGTCTAGACCAAGCTTGTTAGTAGTCCATCCGTTCTCAGAGACTCTAATAACCCAGTTATAGGGCAGATTGTCCTCTTTGTACCAGGCAGAGAGGTAGTTGCGGCCTTTAAAGATAATAAAGGGTAGAATAGCCCACCCTGTGCCATTAATGCCCTGTATAACTGTTGTCCACTCTTAATTGCCCTGCTACACTGCCTTTAGCTGTCCTCAACGCTCTAAGCCTGTAACAACTGCTTCTGTCAATATCTGGCCTATTATAAAGCCTGTCTTATCAAAGTTGTACGTGTCATTGTCCTAGATGCCATACTTAGCTTTGACATTCGCTACAAGCCCAAACCAGCCCCTAATAATCTCTAGATCCTTACAGAGGGCTCTCTTGTAGTCGTACTTGCGATTAAACCTTACTTTAAGGTCAGGGCGGCGCTTAACAAACGTGTTAGGCCAGTTTATGCTAACATGGCCTATATTGCGCTTAGCACGCAAAGAATTAGCTATATCAGCTACAGCAGCCAGCTAAGGGGCAAATCCTTGTGCATCTAGCTTAAGGATGTACTTAGCAATCACGTCCTCCTTAGTCTGGTCTATAATCTGTTAAACTGGCGTATAATCAGCTTATGCAGGTCGTCCTGTGTATTAAGCGTGTAGTGTGCTATAAGGCGCGTTATATATAGCTGCAGCGCGTTACACAGTAAGTGTTGCGTCTTGTTTAATTGCCTGGAGCGCAAGCTGTATCGCAGCTTCTCTTAAGGGCGTAGATTGATGTTGTTGTTAAGGCATTGCGTGGTAAGGTGGAGGTTTGGTGTGGTCTTGGCAGAGTGATCCGCTCACCCGTTTGATCCGCTCACCCGTGGAGTACGTTACAAAATAAACTAAGATAGGTACGTTAATAAACAAATCCTTTATATTCTAGAAAGCTTATAGGGATTCTTTACTTAGCTTAAGAGGCTAACTCTCCTCCTTCCTTATTACTTAACTAGATTTGGCCGAATTTGGCCCTTTCTAGGTTAATTAGGTTAATAGCAAGGCTAATTTAGAAAACCCTGTAATAAATCTCTAATAGTAGTTTATAAAGCCTATAAATACTTAGATATTGTAAACTATGCGCAGGATTAGCTATTCTTAGATTGTTTTAACCCTGTCTAGGTTAATGCTTACCCCTTTAGGCAAGACTATGTACCTAAGGTACTCTGTGCGTTAACAGTACTATTTACACTTATCTAAGCGCACATAGAGGTTCGCTTCGCAAAGCCTCTCTAAAACCTCCTTAACGTGTCTAACGTGGTCTTCCTCTGTCTTAGAGTATACTAATATGTTGTCTAGATACATAATAACGTACTCTACGGGCGAGTCGGACACACAGGCGAGTCGTACACTCAAATTCACACCAAAAATCACAATTCTTACACCTTAATATCTCTACAACCACACAATAAAATTGTCTAGAAATTTAAAATCTATGCTGCATCTATATAAAAATAAAGAGTCTAGAAGCACTAAGCTCTATTATAGATACACATAGAGGTATTTAAAAGTACGCTAAAATAATCCCTGTATTTTATATCTTACTTACTAACTTCTACATTAATAGAAGGAAAGCTAAGCGCTTCTATAGTCTTTATCTTTATATACATGCAGCGTAGTATATTAATTTTTAAATAATTTTATTGTGTAGTTGTAGAGATATTAAGGTTTAAGAATTGTGATTTTTGGTGTGAATTTAAGTGTCCGACTCGCCTGTGTGTCCGACTCGCCCGTAGAGCACGTTATAAGTTACATTAACTAATCCTATTAGTGCCTTGTTTATATAGGCCTGAAATTAGGCAGGAGCATTTATAAGTCTAAACAGCATTACTGTGTACTTAAAATGTCTATACCTAGTTTAAAAAGCAGTCTTCTACTTATCTCCTTCGTTAATTTAGATACAGTAATATGCCTTGCGTACATCCAGTTTAGTATAGAACTTAGCTTGCGCTAGTTGTTCTAGTAACTCTGTAATTAGTGGCAATAGATAGCGGTTTTTAACTATTATCTTGTTTAGACCTCTATAGTCTACACACAGTCTTAGGTTGCTATCTTTCTTCTTTAAAAAGAGAATAGGCGCCCCTGCTGGCAACCTTAAGTGTTATATCTAGCCACATTGTAGATATTCTACTAGATACTTCCTAAGTATCTCTAATTCTATTGCGGATAGTCCGTATAACAGTTAGTAGGAGGAAGTAGCTCCTTCTACAATATTAATTGCTAGGTCGTGCTCTCTATACTCTGGTAGGACCTAAGCATTATCTTCTAATCCTAAGTGCGCATATTCGCAATACACTTCTAGAATTAGGCCCTTTTTAGCAGATATTAGGTTGTGTGTACCTACTAAGTTCACTATACACACATAAACGACTACTAAGGGACTTCTTATAGTGCGTTTAAACTCTTTAGTATCTTCTAACGCTATTTTCTCTAGTTTTAGAAAGTCCCTATACTTCTTCCCTTAGAAGAGCATATACTAGCTTAAATAGCTTAGCTTAGGGTTTATCTAGTTAATCTAGGGTAATCTAAGGTATATCTTATACCTTTGTAGGTCTGTAACCATAAAAGGTATCTGTTAGACCTCCTGTCTTCCACAGGAGTTAACAATAGATACTTCTACTGTAGTTACTCTGTAGATAGGTAATTCTGCTCCGCCTACACCTTTAGCCACTATTTTATTTAATAGTGTAACCTCTAGATCCTGCTCCTTTGCTAGAAGAACTATAATTAAGTTTAGTTGTAACCCTCTATCTATTAAGGCTTCTATGTTCTCTGCGTTGCCTATAGATGCTTTAACTATAAGCAGGCGTGTATATTCTAGGTATACCGCCTTATAAAGAGAGATATTCTCCTTCTTCTTCTTAGACAATTTAATATAGGCTACAAGAGAGGAGATTAGCTCTTAGGTCCCTTATCTTTTCCTAACTTATCTAGAGCAGGGTCTTTCTAGTTTAACTTTAGCTTTAGGTAGTTAGGGCGGTAGTAACTAGTTTCTCTGCACTTAAGGTATGTGTTTTAGGTCTTATGTGGCCTGTCTTAGCCCTTTTTACCCTTTACTAGCTCCTTACAGAACTTCTTAGACTTAAACAACTTTTTTAGGGTCTTTGTGTTCCCCTCTAACCTAGAGTTACTAAATTAGCGCTTCTGTGGTCCTTTGTTAGTTGTCTTACCCTTAGCTAGAGTCTTCTTAGGTAGCTGTTGGCTATACTAACCCAGTCTCCAGTTAATAATATTAGCTTGTTCCTCTACCTTTAGGATTGTGTCCCTTTAATTATAGGGGATAAGGAATAAGTCTTTTTATATGCTGGGGAGCAGTGCAGCAACATATTCTAGGAATTAAAGCTCTAGCGTATGTAAGTTGCCTAGTTCCTCCTATAGTAGACGCATAAAATCTAACAGATCTGTAGAAGACTAAGATTTCTACTACTTGCATTGCTTTAAGGATTTGTACGCTGCTTGCTTGCGTTTAGCTAGCGTTCCTAGAGCATCTAGCATAATTCTTTTTAGCTCTTGCCACGTTAGTTCCTAGGTTAGCTGATTGCGGCAGTTAGTTGTGCAGTAGGCCTGCCACAACGTCTTTAGGTTCTCTAAGAGGTTGTTGAAGTTGTACTTTAGTCAAAGACCGTAAGCACTGATTCTATTGGTTCTTGGGGATGAGTACGGGTACTGGATCGGTAAGGGTTATCAACTAAGCAAAGCTCGTGAAGATAGGGTGCAATGAATAGTACAGAGTAGACTGTCTAGTTCGAGAGCAGGTTAAGATTCTAAAGACAAACTTAATTAATAAGGTTAAACACAAACTATAAGGGTTATGTTCCTATTAACTATATACTAATAAGATACATTACTTATTAATAAGTAACTAGAGTTAGTCTAATAAAATATATAAGGGTGCTTGTGGACAAGCATATCGTATCATGCTTGTTAACAAGCAGTCACGTGTGTTATGCTTGTTAACAAGCAGTCACGTGACATCCCTATCTGTTCTGTCCTTCTCTACTGTTCGTTCCTTTAGGGCGGAGTCAGGGGTCTTAGTTGGCTGGTACTTATGTTTGTGCCGTGCCCTAGCACAGGATCGTAACACTATCCCCCCTTCCCCTTTAGTTTGTCCTTAAACTATATAATTATCTTTTAGAGTTTTATATAATCTGCAATCTCTACATCTAGTAACCTGTAAGTCAAGATGTCCTTGCACGCCCGCAACATCCGTCTTACATCAGAAATCCGCTAAGCTAATACACCTGCTGAAGTCCCTTGCAATTGTTGTTTCTTTAGCGGCTATAAGCGCTTTATTATGCCTAGTAGTCTAAAAGGTCTAAAGTGTGCCAAGTGTACAAAGGCCGGCAAGCCATGTGTAAACATGTCTTAGGCGTTGTTAGATAAGACTTGCGAGAAGTATAAGAAAAAGGTAGAAGAAGACAAGTTGCTCCTTATAACTGTTATTGCGCGATTGTTGCGTAATAAGAAAATCCTAAAACAGGCAAATGAACGCGCGCGGCAAAAGGCGCTGTGTTTAGTGAATAGAATGGTTAAGGCTGGCAAGTTGGACCTGGCTGAGGAAGTCGATCCTGACTGTCCTGCAGCGTCCATTGGCATGTGTGCCTCGCCAGCTACCTAGGGCGTTCTTGGTTTGATCGAAGAGTCTGTTGCGAATCATGGTACTTGCGTACTAATTGGCGGCAACTTGTAAGGTGCGCAGGTGGTTCCTATGTGTTTTCCAAGTCCGGGTATCCTAACCATTTAACTAGATACCTTTGTTAATTGCCATTTCCCTTATGTGTTACTATTTTTTCGACTTCCTATTTATCTTCGCCGTCGGCTTAATAATGGAAGTTTTCCTGGATAGGCGTTCTAGGGTTGGCTGGTTCCAATAGCGATATGTGGAACACTAGGTGGATCTTTGCATCCTTTAGCAGATTAAGTCTATAGTTAACTAGACTTATCTGCTTAGAAATAAAAAAGGGTCTAACTTTAACGTAGTCCAGTTTTTTTGTTAGTCTTCGTGTGCGAAGGTTTTTTGTGAGGAGATAGACTTTATCCCCCTCTTTTAGCTGAGGTGCTGTTTTTCTTTTCTGGTTGACATGTGAGATTGCTCGTTCTTGAGCCTTGCTGATGTTTTCTAGTGCCTTTTCGTGCACTTCCTTTAGTCTTGCTACTGAGGATATCGCTAATTCAGTCTAAATTAGCGTGTCCAGACTTCTGGTAAAGAGATTTGGGTGCATCCTGTGATTTAGGAAGAATAGTAATTCTCCTGTTGCTTCTAACAATTTGTTGTTGTATGCAATCTGTGCTATAGGTAACAGCAAAACCTAGTTGTCTTGCTGCTGGTTGCTGTATATCCGTAGGTATGTTTCTATAGTCTAATTTGTTCTTTCAGTCTGTCTATCTGTCTGTGGATGATAGGCTGTTGAAAGCTTCTTCTTGGTACCAATAGCTGCTAAGAGCGTGGTCCAGTAGTTTGACGTGAAGAGCTTGTCTTGATCGCTGATAATTAATTCGGGTATGCCGTGATGCCTTATGTGTCGATCTAGGAACACTTGTGCGAGCTGCTCTACAGTGTAACTATGTCAAAACGGTATTATTTTAGCGTACTTAGTGAATCTGTCGACTATAACGAAGATTGAGTCGTAGTTGTATCCAGTAACAGGGTCTCTTGAGGTAGGTAGCTGTGTGACAAAATCTATTGTAATGTTCGTCCATGGTGCGGTTAGCGGCTCTATTGCCTGCATTTCTCCGTATTTTACGTGTGTGCTGTGTTTATTTTGCTGGCAGTTAACACAATTCTTAATGTATTTAGTAACCTTGTCCTTTATGTTGCTGAACTTGTAGTGTTGTTTAATAAGTTCTATTGTGTGTGTAATTCCAGGGTGTCCGTGTAACGGGTTATCGTAATAATTAGTAATAACTTTGTCCTGAAGTTCCTCTGGTACATCTGATGTGGTGCGCTGGTTGATTTCGATCCGCATCATGTTGTTGAGCTGCTGCAATGGTCCTAGTAATTCATCGTCGTTGATTCCTAGCACTGCGAACTGGTTAATTGTTTTTTCTCTAACGAGGTTGTGTCGTCAACTAAGTGCATTAGCTCTACTATTGTCCTTGCCTGGAGTGTATAGTATCCTGAATTTGTATTATCTAAGCATCTCAGACTAACGTACTTGGCGTTAGTTTAAGACTTTACTTGTGGTGAAGTATACTAGGTTCTTGTGGTTAGTATAGATAGTAAGTTCTAAGCAGCTTTCTGCGTATAGTCGCTAATGTTCCAGGGCTAAGACAATTGTGAGCAATTCTTTGTTGTGCACATCGTAGCGTTCTTCTGGTTCTAAGAACTTGCGCGAGTAGTATGCGATGGGGTGCTATAGTCTATCCTTTTCTTATGTGATACATGCGCCTAATGTGAGATCTGAGGCGTCAGTCTCTATGCGCATCAGTTTGCTGCTGCAAAATATAATTAATATAGGAGGTGTGATACAGGCTTGCTTAAGTGCTTTAAACACATTGTCTTGTTCTTTTCCCTACTTAAATGGTGTATCCTTCCGCGTGAGCTTCGTCAGCAGGATTGCGGTCTTAGAGTAGTCCTTAATGAAGCGTCGGTTAAAGTTAACAAATCCTAAGAATTCCTAGATCTGTTTGACCGTTTTTGGCGTCTGCCAAGTCTTAACTACTTCCACCTTTGTTAGACTAATCTTGACTCTGTGTCGTCCTACAATATACCCTAGGAATTCGACTTCCTCCTTGTGCTATTCGCACTTTTTAGGTTTAAGCTGTAGGTCTGCCTGCTTTAGGCATTCTAGCACTTCTGTAATGTGTTTTGTGTGCTCTTCTAGTGTCTTGGAGTACACTAGGATGTCGTCTAGGTACGCCACTACAGTTCTGTCGAGGTGTGCTCTCAGGACGTTGTTAATCAACTCCTGGCACGTAGCTGGTGCGTTTGTTAGACTGAACGGCATAACAAGGTACTTATAGAGTCCATATCGCGTCCTAAATGCCGTCTTCTATTCTTCTTCTTCCTTTATGCGTATAAGGTTGTACGCGCCTTGTAGATCTAACGCCATAAAGTACTGAGCTCCTGCTAGCCGGTCCTGCAACTCCGTGATGTTCGGGAGCGGGTAGCGGTTCTTAATAGTGATTTTATTAAGCTTCCTGAAGTCGATGCAAGGTTGTAGCTTGCCATCCTTCTTAGGAACGAACATGATTGGGTACCCTGCAGGTAATTCCAATCTTCTAATAAATCCCTTCTTAAGGTTCTCCTTAATGTACTTGTAAAGTACTTTAAGTTCCTTTTCTAATAACTGGTATAGTAGCCCAAAAGTTAGTGTCTTTCCTTTCTGGAGCTTGATCTTGTAATCCCAGGGTTTATGCTTAGGCAGGGCTTTTGCTGTAAGCTCTTCTCTAAACATCTCTGCGTACTGTCAGTAAACATCAGGGATGGCAGGAGGTGCACTCTTCTCCTCCTTAACTCTCGCTTTGTGATCTGTAGGTCTCTTGGTATCTGCAGAGTTAACCGCTCTATCTTGGCGCGTCTTATGTGTCAAAGAAACATTATTAATCTCTTTCTTATCTACCAGCTGCTGCGTGCGCTGCGTAGGCGTAGATGCATTAGTGCCGCATTTGTAACCTTCTAACAAAAGTCTTTCTTGTGCCTAGTCTATCTTTAGGTTGTGCTTTTGTAACTAGGGAAGTCCTAGTATAACGTTGTGCGTGGCCTTTGCAAAGACGTCTAGGTTTATTTCCTTATAGTGCCCCTGTATCTGTAGGGGTGCCGCTATCACTTCAAACATGATCAGCAGTTTGTCTGGCATTAATTCTCTATTAGCTACTTAGAGCAAATAAGCGTGTTTCTTACAATATGATCTAAGTCCAGCTTAGAACACCGTTGTCTGTGATATGTAGTTCGCTTGTGCTCCTAAGTCTAAGAGTGCTAAAAAGACTACTCTATTTAGTTTAATAGGTAGTTTGATGAGGTGATTAGTCCTAATGCTATTAATGGATTGATCCCTGGGGCTTGTAGGCGCTGGCCTAAAAAAGTCTCCTTATTACTGAACCCTTCGTATTCCTTAGTAGTACGGTGTTTCTTGCAGTCCGCATTAAGACAGTTCTGCCAGTGTGCGTTGTAGCAACTTCTGTTAACTACTAGCTGCATTTGTATTGTGGCCTGTGGGTCATCTGTACCAGGAAAGTGTGCTTTCTGGCGCTTGTTAATAAGATGAAGTTCACACAGGTCATTGTGACACTAGTACCATTGGTTGCGACAGAGGCCTTGTTGTGCCAGGAACCATCCTGCACCAAGCTTCTCGTTGTAGTAGATTATACATCTGTCTTTAGTGCATGCTGTCCACGTAAGGTTTCTGTGTTTTAGGTTTTAGTGATCTAGGATGTACTGTGGTCGTGGGCTAATTGGCAGTAGTTCTTCTTTCTGTTTCTGCATACGTTCTAGGCTGAGCTGTGTTTCTTGCTTACACCAAAGCTGGTCTTCAGCTTCTTCCAGGTCGTTGGTGAACTGTTCACCGTCGTCGATTTCCTTGCGGAATCGGTAAACGAGCTCTTGGAGTTCCGGCGTGAATTCTACTGCGTGGTATTGCTGGTCGTTGTTAGAGTAGTATTCCGTTTCTTTGCCTGTCTGGGCGTCCTGGTAAGGTGTTGCCACACAAATTGGAGGTACGATACAGTCGTCATCGTCCTCTGGACCAGACTCTGGGTCTTCCAGCAGTTGTCCTATATTATCAGTAAGAATTTCCTATTTACTAGCTTCTGTATTATCGTGATCACGGGTAAGTACGTTTAACTGGCGGTGAACCTTGTTCATCTAGCAGTCCCTGGCAAAGTGGCCTGGTTTGCCACAGTTGTAGCAGTCCTTGCTGCCTCCTGATTGCTTGCCCCCTTTTGTCTTCTCGTTCCATCGCTTAGGTGGTCCTTTAATGAGGTTTGAGAGGTCTATTGCTTCTGGTCTAAAGTATCCACTCTGAGTGTTGCTGTGGATGCAGCGACCGGTGTTTGGCTAATTACAGCCTCCTCGTTGTCCTCGGTTTAGGTTGTTGCGCCACTAGTTCCTTAGTGGCTACCTGTTAGTAGCGATGACGGTGGTACAAGCTCGTGGGTTGTCCTAGAGCTCCTGCTGGAGTTTGTAGAGGCGTACGTCGATGTTAATAGCGGTATTAATAAGCTTGTTAAGGGTCTTAGTGCTTGCGCCGGTGCGCATGAGTTCTTCCTTAACCTTAGGCTTCAATCCTTGTCAAAACATGGTGGTTAGAGCAGTGTTGTCCCAGTCAGTGTTGGCAGCGAGCTGCTGAAACTCCGCGGCGTAGTCGGCGGCTGACTTGTCCTGCCTGATCCTCTGGATGTTGCGACAGGCAATGTGTAGTTCGTTAGAGACTCCGAAGATCGGCTTAATCTTCTCTTTAAATAGGTTAAAGTCTCTCATCTATACATCCACATCGTCTAGGGCCTTGCCAGCTTGGTACTGCTGCACAAAGGGCTTAATCCAGGTAAACGCCTTACCACGCATGTAGCTAGCTGCAAGGACTACTTGTTTAATCTCAGGAACCTTCTTGCCTTAGAAGGTGAAGAAGAGGTCCCACTGTATGAGCCAGTTGTTGAGTTTGCTGCAATCTCTGTGGTAGAGATTGGGCTTATTAACGTTTATGGTGCTAGTGGTAGCAGTTGCGTCCATGTCGACGTCGCTAGACGTAGAGTTGCTAGGGGTAGCACAGGATCCAATAGTACTCATCTTGGGGGTGTTCAAAATGTTGAAGTTGTACTTTAGTTAAAGACTGTAAGCACTAATTCTATTGGTTCTTAGGGATAAGTACGGGTACTAGATTGGTAAGGGTTATTAACTAAGCAAAGCTTGTAAAGATAGGGTGCAATGAATAGTACAGAGTAGACTGTCTAGTTCAAGAGTAGGTTAAGATTCTAAAGACAAACTTAATTAATAAGGTTAAACACAAACTATAAGGGTTGTGTTTCTATTAACTATATACTAATAAGATACATTACTTATTAATAAGCAACTAGAGTTAGTCTAATAAAATACATAAGGGTGCTTGTAGACAAGCATATCGTATCATGCTTGTTAACAAGCAGTTACGTGTGTCATGCTTGTTGACAAGCAGTCACGTGACATCCCTATCTGTTCTGTCCTTCTCCACTGTTCGTTCCTTCAGGGCGGAGTCAGGGGTCTTGGTTGGCTGGTACTTATGTTTGTGCCGTGCCCTGGCACAGGATCGTAACAGAGGTACCTTACGCTAAAGTTAATCTTGTATTCCTCTGTAAGGAAATTAACTAGGGATTAGAGGAAGTATCCCTTATAATCTCTCTCCTAACAGTTATATTTAGTGTAGTTGTACTTTATATACTTCTATAGGGGTTTAGGTTATAGAAGATTTATAGATAGGGAAGATTATAGTTTCTCTACCTCTACTAGTACTTTTTAGAAGGATAGGATTATTACTAGATCTCCTTTATTGTATTTGCGTCTAAGTCTATAAAAAGAAGAAAGCTCCTCTTAGTCTTTTGTCTCTTACAACTATTTGCGCAAGTTTTCTAACTCCTGTTATTAATTACCTACTTCTAGGCTATTCTAGCCCTCTCTAGCTAAAGCTGCCCTATAGATACAAATTCTAGGGTAAGGTGTACTGCCTAGAGGACCTACAGATCTTCTTAAGGCACTATAGACACTTAGTGTCTGTTAAGGTATCTCCTTATCTGCAGAGGGAGGTGTTACCTTACGCTCTACTGGCTCTCCTATAGGTAGGTTGTCTTAGTCCCTCTCTAAAGACAGTAAGCCTAGATAATTTAGTTTAAGACTTATAGTAGCTTAGGTCTATCTTTAATTGTAATATAAGAGCAATTAGAATGTAAAGAGTGTATAAAGCAATTATAAGGGAGAATAGGGTTAAAGAGGATAGCAGGTGTATTAAGGTACGTAGTATGTAGTAACAAGACTAATTACTTAAGTATTAGCAATAACCTCTGACACCTTTATATAGTCTGGGCTAGCTAGCCCTATAGTAGCTCGCTAAGACTAGCAGAGGTACCTCTAGGCCTAGCGCCTAACATAAGCTATAGGGATTACTTACACTATTACTAGTGCTAAACACAGCCTAGCAGCACTTCTCTCTTAACTTTATAACAGACCTACTAAAGTTAATAGATGCTAAGGGGAATAAGTATAACTCTACACTAGTCCTTATAGACCACTTTAGTAAGTACGTCTAGTATCTACCCTGCACTAAGACAATTACTACCTAACGCCTAGCTAAGCTGCTTATAGAGCAGAGCTTTTTAAAGCAAGGACTACTAGATATGTTGTTATTAGATTAAGGTTTAGTGTTTACTTGTTAATTCTGGTCTAATATATGCTACTACCTTAAAATTAACCACTAATTAAGTACAGCTTTCTACCCCTAGACAGATAGGCAGACGGAGCAACAAAACTAGAAGTTAGAAACGTACCTCTATATATATATAAACTACTAATAAGATAACTAGGTAGACCTCCTACTATACGCTAAGTACGCCTATAACTCTAAAGCTTACTCTGCTTATAGAGAATCTCCTATAAAGGTCGCCTTTAGCACAGACCCTAAAGGATTTAACAGGATGCCTAATAAGTACTAGCTACAAAAACCCTAAACTGTCTAGGACAAGGATAAGGCAACACTAGAACAACGCTGGTAGGTTGCTAGCTGCCTATTAAACTAGCATAAGATGTAGAGAACAGTAAAGGAGGCCTTAGAGTACGTATAAAAGGGCAACGCCTAGTAGTATAACATAAAACAGTCTAAACAATACTTTGCTAAGAGAGACTCTGTTCTCCTTTAAGCTAAGAACCTAATAACAAGCTTTCCTTCTAAGAAGTTTAACGCTTAATACCTTAGGCTATTTATAGTAATTAAAAAGGTAGGTAAGCTAGTATATAAGCTAAAGCTGCCCCTATCTATAGATAGAGTGCACCTAGTATTTAACATATTACTTCTTAAGCACTAGAGGGAACCCCTTATAAGTAGTAGGTTCTAGCTAGGTCCTATTAGTATACTAGAAGACGTCTTACCTAGTAATAGGTTTAAAGTTAAAGGTATACTGTTATATAGAGATACTACTACCTAGGGAAGGAAGTACAGGGTTAAGTGGCTAGGTTAGCTAAATAAAGAAGCCACTTAGGAACTACTTAAGAACCTTAACTACTGCAATAAGATCCTTTAGGATTATTACTAATATACTTAGGTAGGTGACCTATTAAGAGTAGGCTACCCTACAACTAACAGACTAGCGCAACTAAAGTAAAAGAGGGGACGTCCTTAGAAGTCCGCCTTATAAACCATACTCTAAAATAGCTAAAAGTAAGGATAGATAGTCCTAGGACTTATGCGACTAGAGGCTAGAGGAGGCCTAGCGTCTATCTAATATATTACTAGCAAAGACTAGCATATTTATAGGAGAGGAGAGTCTTATTGTTATCTACTAGTCTATTAAGAAGTATTACAGGAATAGAGGGTCTTTATAACCATAACTACAGCTTAAGTAGCTCCCCTATAACCCTTAGAAGGGCTTATCTTATAGGAGGGGCTGCAACAATAACAACTACCTAGGGTAGGTTTAGTTAGAGACAACAAAAACTGCTTAAAAGGAGCTAACAGAGCCTAAATAGTAGAAGGCAGGTTAGTACTATAGTAGTACTACCGCTTTTCCACATTATAAGCACTACCTGTCTTCTAGAAGTAATCCTTAATTATACTATTAATTATAATATTATTAGGAAGCTTTATACTAATAGTTCTAACTATAGCCTATAATAAGTTAGCCCTGCATAAGAAAGAGGGGGAGGAAAAACACCTATAATGTACCGCTTAAGGTTATACAACTAAGAAACCTAATAGGCTTAGGCGTACTTAGTCTTGCTTAGACTAGACTTATTAATATAGTAATAAACTACAGTATTATAGGCAATAAAGCTATTATAATAAGCCTTAGCATAGTTATAGGCAGTCTGCTAGTACACCTGCACCTAAGCAATTATATTATTATTAGTTACCTAGTTACCTTAGGTAACTGTCTTATTATTTGTCTTACAGAGGGCACGCTTAATTAAAAAATTAAGCATGTTTCAGGCTTAATAGAAAACAGGGTTAATCTATAAAAGTTAGCAGGAGTAGACACTAAGGCAGCGCAGAAAATACCTTAACACAACTTTCTTTCTTTAATTAGACGCAGTAGGGGTATATGCTAAAGTTGTTCTTACAAAGCCTATACCTACTAGGCTAACAAAAGACACAGATAAAGGATAAGATAGTGCTATTAGGGTTACTCTTAGATAAGGTAGTTAAGTGTGTAATACTAGCACAGCACTAGTACTATAAAAGTAATAGCTAGGGCTGTATGCTCTTAGGCAGCTAGTAGACATAGTTAGGTAGAGCCTTATAGGAGATATACGTTAAAGGGGGCGTTATAGTATAGAGGGTAAGGGCTAGAAGGTAGATATAGATAAAGGTGTAGAGATAATAAAAAACTATAAGTAAGTAGATACAGTCCTTATATACGCTAAATTCCCTCTACCTAGCAGCTCTCTAGTAATAACCTAGCCTCTTACTACTCTCTTACCTATTACAATCTACTGCGCAGGAAGATAATTCTTGTTACAAATATCTAGGCATAGGTCTATTAACTGCTAGAAGGGTAACTAGTAATCTTACCTAAGGTTTATGTTGTAAACAAATGCTAGAGCCTAAACTATACTGCGTAAGGGTCTAGGTAAGGCGCTAGGTATAGTAAGGCTAACAGCTTACTGTTACTACTAGTATGCAGACAAGATCCCCTATAAATAAGCAAAGCCTAGGCTAGTTTACGCAGGAACAGGGCTGCAGGAGCTGCTGGTAATCCTCTTGCAGACGTCACCAGTTAGGGACTTACTGCTCCAGCCCACAAGGCAGAGACAACGTCCAACCACTCACGCCTCTAGGGTACGGTGGCAAAAGGGTAGGGGTTGGGTAGGGGTTGGGTACATCACGTGATGTACCCCTACCCTACCCTACCCCTACCCACGCTAATTCCATGCCAAGAGGGTAGGGGTAGGGTAGGGTCCACATGGGGTACAGGTAGGGGTAGGGTAGGGTCTACATGGGGTAGGGGTAGGGGTAGGGTAGGGTCCACATGGGGTACGGGTAGGGGTAGGGTAGGGTCCACATGGGGTACGGGTAGGGGTTGGGTAGGGGTTGGGTAGGGTAGGTGTCAGCGTCTAACTCTTTAACTAAAGCAGTTATTGCAAAACTTTATACTACAGAAATGTAGAGTAAAACGAGCGCTTTCAAACGGTCCATATACCGTGAGATTCCGATCAAAACTGGTGGCGCTAGAGCAGTTCTTACGTAGGCCTTTACTGTAACGACCTAGGACTTACACAACAACTGCTGTAACTCTACCAGTTTTAATCGGAATCTCACGGAATTTAGACTGTTTGAAAGCGCTTGTTTTGCTCTACATTTCTGTAGTACAAGGTTTTACAATAACTGCTTTAGTTAAAGAGTTACACGCCGACACCTACAGGCCCTACTTAGGCCTACCTCTTCCCTACCTCTACCCCTACCTGTAACTCTTAAACTAAAGCAGGTATTATAGAACCTTGTACTACACAAATGTAGAGCAACACAAGCGCTTTCACACGGTCCATATACCGTGAGATTCCGATCAAAACTGGTAGAGTTATAGCAGTTATTGTGTAAGTCCTAGGTCGTCACAGTGAAGGCCTACGTAAGAACTGCTCTAGCGCCACCAGTTTTGATCGGAATCTCACGGTATATGGACCGTTTGAAAGCGCTCGTTTTACTCTACATTTCTGTAGTACATAGTTTTGCAATAACTGCTTTAGTTAAAGAGTTAGACGCTGACACCTACGGGCCCTACTTAGGCCTACCTCTTCCCTACAGACCCTACCCCAAACCCTACCCTACCCTACCCCTACCCCTGGTCCGTGCGGACCGTACCCTACCCCTACCCCACGCTAGAGGTACCCCTACCCTACCCCTACCCCTGGTCCGTGCGGACCGTACCCAACCCCTACCTAACCCCGGGGTACCCCCTACCCTTTTGCCAGCGTACTCTAGGGGCCTCAGCCCTAGGATTAAGGCACCTAATAACTTAGGAGATTGCAGAGAGTAAATAGTAGGCACGCCTAGAGTAACTCTTAGCCTAGTGCTAGGCGCTGTATACGCTACGTAGGGAGTAAATAATACCTCTTATGTATTACCTATTTAGTGTCTAATTATTACACTCCCTATAGCCTTAGCTACATAGGTTTTAGAGCTAATAACTACTAAGGCGTTGTTTATAGTAACGTCTAGTAGAAGCAACAGCTTACTAACTAGCAGCTAATAAAGGCACAAGAAAAGACTTAGCCTTAGCTAGTCTCTTATAAACAAGACTTATCCACCTAGCTGCGTAGCACTACTGCCCTAGTAGCTTACTAAGCAAACGTTAGGAGGATAGGATTGCTAGCGTCTATTACATGCTAAACAGCTTCCTATCTCTATAAACGCTAACTAATAGACTTCTACTAGCGCTGCATTTCTCCTGCTAAGTTTTTCCCTCTACAGGAGGTTTTTCTAGAGCTTAATAACGTTACTAGAGACCTCTCTACAGTTTAGGATAAACCTTTAAAGAGGGGGGGGCTATTATTATAAGTATTCTCCCCACGCTAGGAGATACCTCAGCTAGGTCCTAGGCTAAGCCTAGGGACCTACTAGCCACACACGTATATAATATTCACAAACCTTAAGACCTATCTATTAAGGATTTGTCTTATCTCTTGAATATTACCCTATTATTCGTCCCATCTCGCTCTACTCCATTGCCTGCCTACAACGCCCTTACACTACTTACTTATGTTTAGCTAGTATTCCTAGAGCATCTTGTATAATTCTTTTTAGCTCTTGCTACGTTAGTTCCTAGGTTAGCTGATTACAGTAGTTAGTTGTGCAGTAGGCCTGCTATAACATCTTTAGGTTCTCTAAGAGGTACCTTATGCTAAAGTTAATCTTCTATTCCTCTATAAGGAAGTTAATTAGGGATTAGAGGAAGTATCCCTTATAATCTCTCTCCTAACAGTTATATTTAGTGTAGTTGTACTTTATATACTTCTATAGGGGTTTAGGTTATAGAAGATTTATAGATAGGGAAGATTATAGTTTCTCTACCTCTACTAGTACTTTTTAGAAGGATAGGATTATTACTAGATCTCCTTTATTGTATTTGCGTCTAAGTCTATAAAAAGAAGAAAGCTCCTCTTAGTCTTTTGTCTCTTACAACTATTTGCGCAAGTTTTCTAACTCCTGTTATTAATTACCTACTTCTAGGCTATTCTAGCCCTCTCTAGCTAAAGCTGCCCTATAGATACAAATTCTAGGGTAAGGTGTACTGCCTAGAGGACCTACAGATCTTCTTAAGGCACTATAGACACTTAGTGTCTGTTAAGGTATCTCCTTATCTGCAGAGGGAGGTGTTACCTTACGCTCTACTGGCTCTCCTATAGGTAGGTTGTCTTAGTCCCTCTCTAAAGACAGTAAGCCTAGATAATTTAGTTTAAGACTTATAGTAGCTTAGGTCTATCTTTAATTGTAATATAAGAGCAATTAGAATATAAAGGGTGTATAAAGTAATTATAAGAGAGGATAAGGTTAAAGAGGATAGTAGGTGTATTAAGGTACGTAGTGTGTAGTAACAAGACTAATTACTAGAGTATTAGTAATAACCTCTAATACCTTTATATAGTCTAGGCTGACTAGCCCTATAGTAGCTCGCCGAGACTAGCAGAGGTACCTCTAGGCCCAGCGCCTAACACTAGCCCTTAGAACGCTACAGTCTAAGTTAATGGTATCTTAGATACAGAGCCTAGAAAATTATTAATAACAGCTTATATTTGCATAACCTTAGCTACCTTAAGAGTCTTAGCTTAAGTTGCTGCCTAATTGTATTTACTTAGCTATGTCTCCTAATTTGTAGGTATTTGCATTAGTCTAAGTGCAGCGTAGTATCTTTTTTAGACTTGCGCCTATTCTTTATCTACATGTACTCTAACAGTGTCTTAGAAGGCAGTTATCTATTTATGCAGCGTTCTGTTTTCTGTGCAGTAGTTTAGCTGCAGATATAGTGTTACTATTATAAGAATATGCTTAACTATTCTTAATATTTTACTTTTCTTATTTTAATAGTCTTTCTTAAGTATCTTATATAACTTAAGGTAAAGCTTATAGTCTTTATAATCTTCTTTATATACCTCTTATCCCTTTTCTAAGAGGTCTAATACCTATATTAGGATTGTAGGTGTTTGTAGCATAGTTGTTAATATGTCTATTACTTTGTGTGTTATTCTGTGTATTTTGCTTTAACCTACTTAGATAGTCTGTAATAACGTAGTTAAGGTGTTACTTATACTTATTACTAATTTTTAGTATATATTTTCTAGAGGTAGTAGCACCTTTAGTTGTATGTGTTAAAGTTGCACCTCTTTAGGGTCTGCTAGCAGCTATATATCTTACAACTAGCACTTAATCTTAAGTTAGTAGTACTAGAAGACCTAGTTGCTTAAGTTAGTAACAATAACCGTCGCGTCCCTCTGGCTTTAGCTAGTTGCTATTTTACTTGTTATTAGCGCTTATTGTAGCGGCAGTGAGACTCTTAATTGTTATATTAGATAGTAATAGTAATAGGTTAATAATAATATATTAATAATCTATTGTTGTTCTATATAAGGGTGATTTTTGTCTTTTCTAGGTTCTGGTGGGGGCTCCTGCACGGTTTCTTGGCAGGTATATCGCCTAACCTATTTCTCTAATACCTTTCATTTGACAGCATCATCCTTCTTATCTCTAACTACTACCTTCTACGTAGCAACGTTGTCTTAAAAGGCTGTGTATTCTAGACACGCGTAAATTAGAACCTATAAACTATTAGTTTTAGGCAGAGTAATGAGCGGAATGTAGCTAGGTAGTTACTAGGTAATACTTCTTGTTTTTAAGTAGGTGATAAGCACTCTTAGGTACTAAGATCTTAAAAAAGCTGTAGCTCCCTTATAAAGGCGTAAACTAAATAGATATAAATAACCCTTTAGGCTACTATAAGAGCTTTAGGCAGAACTAATATTAGTATAGTAACTAATTACCAAACCTATAATTGCTAGTAGGGAAATAAAGCAGCAAAGTAGTTGTGCTTACAGTAGGAAATAGTGTCTATTAGAGTAAAGAAAGGTAACGTACCCCACGGACGAGCCGGTCACCGGACGAGTCGGTCACTTTTGCCAAGCCCCTACCAAACTACCCTTCACATACTAATGCCTTCTCAACAACACCATTCAGACGCGTTAAAAGAAGCTCAGATACAGCTTGCGCTTCAGGCTCTTAAACAAGACGCGACACTCTCTCAGCGACGCGCTGCAGCTATCTACAGAGTCTCTTAAACAACACTAAGCAACTAACACGTAGGACAACCTTTACGCGCTAATTCTATAGCTAACTTACAGAAGCTAGACAACAACAAGGAGAAGGTGATTGTTAAACATGTTCTTAAGCTAGACGCGCGAGGGTTTTCCCCTCAGCTCTTAGATGTGGCTACTATGGCTAATTCTTTGCGCGCTGAGCGTAATCTGGGTCCTGTTGGCGCAAACTGGCCCAGTACGTTTGTTAAGCGGCACCTAGAGCTTATAGTCAAGTTTAATCGCAAGTACAACTACAAGAGAGCCCTCTGTAAGGATCCTAAGGTTCTACAGAGCTGGTTTAGCCTGGTAGCTAACACTAAAGCCAAGTATGGCATCTAGGATGAAGACACGTATAACTTTAACAAGACAGGCTTTATAATAGGCCAGATCTCCCCAGGAGCAGTTGTTACAGCTTCAGAACGACAAGGTCGGCCAAAGGCTGTCTAACCAGGCAACCGGGAGTAGGCTACGGCTATAGTAGGCATCAATGCCAAAGGATAGGCTATTCCTGCCTTCCTTATCTTTAAGGCCCACCACTACCTCTCTGCCTGGTACAAAGAAGAGGATCTGCCTTAAGACTAGGTTATTGGAGTCTCTGATAACGGCTGGACTACCAACAAGCTTGGTCTGGACTAGATAAGCCACTTTGACAGGCATACAAAGGAGCGTACTGTTAGCACCTACCATTTGCTTATTATTAATGGTTATAAGAGCCACAACTCTCTTGAATTCTAGCAGTACTGCAAGGATAGCAAGATAATTACTCTTTGCTTGCCTTCCTACTTATCACACCTTACACAGCCTCTTAATGTGGCTTGTTTTGCTGCTTTGAAGAAGGCGTATAGGCGCTAAGCCAAAATACTTATGCACAACTAGATTAACTACATTATAAAGACAGAGTTCCTACCATGCTTTATACGCGCCTACAACGCTGCAATTACTTCTAGGAATATCTAGGGAGGGTTCTAAGGCGCTGGACTGGTCCTGTTTGACCCACAACAGGTTATAAGCAGCCTTAATGTAAAGCTGCGCACGCCATCACCACCACTACCCGTTAACAACGAGCTCTGGCAGTCGCAAACCCCAAGCAACACCCTTAAACTAGGGTCGTAATTAACGCTTGTGAAGACAAGGATTCAGAGGTATATAGATAGCTCGCCTACCTCTATAGTTAAAGCGTTTAAGAAGGTCTTAAAGGGGGCAGCTATAATTGCGCACAAGCTAGTGTTAGCGCAACAGGAGATTGCTGAGCTTTGAGCTGCTAATAAGGCAGCCATACAACAAAAATTACACAAAAGAAAGCAGGTTAAGAAAGAAGGTACTCTAGTAGTTAAAGAGGGCTAGCGATTGACAGCCCTAAAAGAGTTTAGGGCGCGTTGTGATGGTAAGAAGGCAAAGAAGCAGGTGCGCGCTGAAGTGGGTGAGCCTTCCTAAAGGCGCTGTGGACGGTGCAGTGAGACTGGACATAACGCGCGAACGTGTAAGAAAGAGGTAGAAGTAGTTTCTAAATAATATTACAGACTGTACTGCAGTTTGCAGTGTTAATTTAGGTTGTTTTAGGTTATAATGGGGTGGAGTTTGGTAGGGGCTTGGCAAAAGTGACTGACTCGTCCGGTGACCGGCTCGTCCGTAGGGTACGTTATAGGAATTATTCATTTATGTATAAACGCAGCGCGCCTAAATTTAAATAATAATAATAATAATAATAATAATAATAATAATAATAATAATAATAATACTAATAATAATAATAATAATAATAATAATAATAATAATAATAATAATAATAATAATAATAAACACATATAGTTCTAACTAGTTATTAAACAAATTAGCTTATTATCTCCCTAAAGTTGGGCAACAATGTTGTAAGTAAGAAAACGTTGTCTTTACTTAAGACAAAAACAACAATAAAAGATTTAGATAATATAATAATAGACTAACTATACTCTACACTAATACTTAATAGGTATAGTGCTACTATAGTATATTAATAGGGTTACTTTATACGTATCTAGAACAATCTACCTGTTTAGAAGGGGGGTAGTGTAAAGTACTAGTCCTTCTAAAGGTTCCTGTCCTAATTTGTACTTAACTCTAACTTAGTACCTTTATATCCTGTTTCTATCCTACATCCTAGGCAGCACTTGTGTTCTTTCTAGCACTTAAAGGTATAAAGGCATAAGGTGAAGTAGGTCTAGATAGTTATTTTTTAAGTACCCTTTTGTACATGACCTATAGGAATAGAACAATTCTCTGTGTAACTATCCTAGTGCTCCCATACACCTCGTAGCGGATACCCACGCCTACTAAAGACCTCTATCATCCTGCGTTGTTACACTTTACATTATTATCTTATCTTTTTAGCCCGCTTTGTTAAGGCCACGGCTCTGCCCACCGTGCCAAGCATACCAAAAAGGTAACAATGCTCACCTTGATAGTGAGGCTGTAGCCAGAACAGTACTTATTGCCATTACAGGTCAGAGGTGGACGCGACACATGCCTGAGGCTGCCTACAGGTTAGAGGTGGACGCATCCACATGCCTGAGGCTAAGAGCCTAACATTCTTACTCCACTTATCTTAAGTAACACAACGTGAAAACGTCTCTATCTAATGCTCACCTTTGTTATTAAGAACAGATAATAAGGCACCATCTAAATCTAAGCTCTCTAACGTACTCCACGGGCGAGTCGGACACACAGGCGAGTCGGACACTCAAATTCACACCAAAAATCACAATTCTTAAACCTTAATATCTCTACAACTACATAATAAAATTATTTAAAAATTAATATACTACGCTGCATGTATATAAAGATAAAGACTATAGAAGCGCTTAGCTTTCCTCCTATTAATGTAGAAGTTAGTAAGTAAGATATAAAATACAGGGATTATTTTAGCGTACTTTTAAATACCTCTATGTGTATCTATAATAGAGCTTAGTGCTTCTAGACTCTTTATTTTTATATAGATGCAGCATAGATTTTAAATTTCTAGACAATTTTATTGTGTGGTTGTAGAGATATTAAGGTGTAAGAATTGTGATTTTTGGTGTAAATTTGAGTGTCCGACTCGCCTGTGTGTCCGACTCGCCCGTGGAGTACGTTAGTGTTTTAACAAATCAATTAAGAATTGTATTAGGATTAAGTAGTTAGACATCTGTTTTGTTAAAGGACTTATGTATTAGTTTCTTAGACTCGCTTATATGCGCGAATTGTTTATTAAACACATAACATAGTTTGTGAATTGCAATAATACAACATTTGTTCAAAGTTGCCACTATGCACTGGTGTTGTGTAGGTGTGCAGCGTGTGCCTATGAAGGTGAACTCAAACCAGGGGCTCTGCCTGACCTATCAAATGATGAGGCTGGTTTTCCCAAAGAGTCATAGGTGACGCCTTACTTCCGAATTGGACCTTGGGGACTATCAAGGTCGAATTCTTGTTCAAAGATCAGTCTTCTTATGTGAAATGAGATGGAATATCCACCTTAGTATTTGTTTTACGGATGGATATATTCTATTTCTCTAATTTATAAACACTCTGTGATCAAATCTTGTCTTGGTCTAGGGGTTGTGGGGCGTACCCAATTAAACTGTGAAAATTGTATTGTCGGTGATACAAGCAACATGTTAGTTCATTAGTTAACCATTGGCTCTCAATGTGGCAGAAGATCCATAACATGACAAGCTGAGATCCCAGGCCATCTAGTTCTGCTTTCCGTACTCCATATCTGCGGCCAAGTCACGCGCCTAGCGATCAGGATCAATGTGCTCGTTGCCTTCAGGCCTGCTGTCAACGTTAGCGGCAGGCGAATGTACAAAGAAGCCTGCATTAGCCAAGCACTTGTTTTGCATTAATCTAATCAGGCATATATTACTGTTAGGAGAAGCCTAAGTCTATGACTGCGTAGTCTTTAACAGGGGAACTAATCCATCCTTAGTGAAACAGAAGCGACATCGACTGGAGTCCTACAAACTAAACGTTCAATAGCTATTTCAGATACCGTCGTTATTTAAGAGTCCTAGTTGACCGCTGTAGACTGCCTGGCAACAAGATGGGACGATTAGTAGTGCTTCAAGGCTTCATCACACCCCACGCCGGTAGTCGCTTCGGTCGAAGAACAAACTGTGGGTGAGTTCTTGTCTGAGTATCTGAACATTAAGGTTCATCTAAATATTAAGAACCATAGTTTAGCATACGAATCTTTGTTTGCCGCTGTAGGAAGCATCTGTAGAGGCTTCTAGGCAAACTTGCTCTCATTCTGCCTGATCAAAGCAACAGATTGGCGGCAGGCCTCTTATAGAGTATGTTCCGAACCCTAATAAACAACCTGCATTACAATAACCTTGGTTGTTACTACAGAAGCTAAGTAATCTGCAGCCTAATAAACTTTAACATATGTACTTGTTAGTGCCACCGCAAGATTTGTTCCGGTTAATACTGCCAGGTGTGGGAGTTAGGGATGGAAAAGTAATTATTGTGCTAACGCTTAGAACGTGCGTTAAGAGAGGATAAAGAGCAACGATAGTACAGTTGCTGTTTTAGCACATTCCAACTCTGCTAAGGCTCTCTCCAGTGCAGCAATGCTCTGAGATGTCGCAGCAAGTGCCCTACATGCTTACTGTACGGGGCAGGGAAACCTCCAAGGCACTAGAGTAGCACTTTCCAGTCTGGCAATCCTCCCTGCAAGCACTGTCAGCAGCATTCTTTAGGTGTAGGTACTACACCGTAACCACATCTTATCACCGTATTTCTAAGTCTTGCCATTGCGACACTGCTTGTCTAGCCCAAGACACGTTACATTGTTGTGTTAAGGGATACAAAAGCTGCCGCTAGCAATGGGAAGTTCTGGTCTTAATTCTAGTATTAGAGTTAACCTTTTACTATACTATGCTTCGGAGCTTATAACCAGCAACAAAATAATTAGTTTAGGGCTTGACTAGGTCGCAATTCTTGTGAACAGGCAGATTTGGAGCTAAAAACTTTTACACAGTAATTAAGTATTTGCGCGCCAACTTACTAGAGGTGTAGTAGTTTACTTCTAAAGTCGTCGTCTTGTATCTGCCAACAGTAAAAACACTGATTGATATCCTGCAGCCTAGATTAGGAAGTCACCATTTCTTGCTTGAGACCCATTACCCCTGCAGGGCTTGGTATTAAGAGCGGGACTGACTACATTAGGAAGAAGTTCTACCTGGAACCTACTCTAGGCATAATTCCGCGTACGGAGATGTATGTACGCATTATATAAAACGTCGATATACCATGTATGTTTTCGGTATGCATTATGTGCGCTAAGTCACTGTCAAATTTGTGGAGGCACAGCTTAATCAGCAATGGAGAAATATTCCAAACGGACCTCCATTGTCAGCTTATTGGTAATATGGCTACTGGGTCCTGCATTGTTGCTTGCAACACACGCTACAATGATGGATTGCAAGTTCGCTATGCACTGTGCTAAAATAACATCTTTGGCAGGGAGAAGAGGCTTCGCATGCTACGTTGTTTGAAATAATAATTTGAACACTCAAAACTTCGATGCGACCCTCGAAGTGTTGCAAAAAGGCTTTTTCGCACTCTCCGCGCAGCCTCTTCTGTATTCTTCAATAATTGCTGCGGGATCTGTGTTCTGAAGCCTCTCAATTCGTTCAAGAGTGGTATGGAACGGCTGGGGCAAAGGAGGGTACGCGGTAGCAAGCAGTGGCTGGCTGTACTCGACACCAAGCGAGTCTAAAACAACGGGCGTAATGTGAGCAGCCGAGAGCAAAATTCGAGGCATACCTATCGAAATCAGTTTCTTCTGGTTCAGTTGTCAAGATCAGATGCGTACCGTGCCCCGCGAAGCCCGCGGCAATGTAGTGGCCGTCACGGTTTGGGACAGGCCCAACAAACGGGAAAGCATCTGCACTCGAAGTTTCGACTATGATATAATCAATTGACATGTATCTCTCAGAATGAGTCTGACTTACTCCCAGACCAACAACCGCCTTGGTCGTCTTCCATACCGAGCTCTGCACAACTCGAATCTGGCCAGTCTTTGACATCCGAGGCGGGCCAGGACTTAAAAAACTCTGCTACCCCATTAAAATGTTTATCTTCTTCGTCGTTCATAACGCAATCGTCTGCCTTATGGACGAGAAGCTGTCTGGCTCCTCCAATAATGATGGTGTTATATGGTGTTGGGAGCTGAAGATGATAATTCTGCCGTTGCCATCAGGTAAACATCCATAAAATTTTGGGCACCACTCCTTACATTCACGCGGCTGTCCCAGTGCTGAGCACCCGTGTGCTTGATAAATCCTGGGGGCGCCTTGATCGCTGCCACCGTTCCCTTTTGCGCTGTTATAAGCTTGTTGAATTCTGGTAGAAGATGAGAAGCCCATCTGTTCGTTGTATGAATCACTGCCCGGGCACGGATAGTCCCTCGATCGGTTTTGACCGTGATCCAACCGTTGACATCCCGCTTGGATATACTCGTGGCTGGTGTGTGCGCCTGCAGATTTAGATTGCCTTTCTGCAGAACAATGCGTAAAAGCGCATGCACAAATTTATATGCCCATCTAAGACATGGTCAGACGAACTTCGAGGCAATCTTGCACTTAAGGAGGGTATACATTTGCCCCGTGGGGTGTACGACTGCCGCAAGGGCTCCCTTCATCTGTGAAAATTCTTCTGCTTTCTGGGCGTCATCAATGATTCTGCAGGCTTTGACAATTTCATGGTCGTCGCCGTGGTCCTTGCGCATAGCTTCGAAGGCGCCTTTAAGCCGTGCCCAGGCTTCGTCGGTCATAGCAGCATCAAAAGTCTCACCGAATTTCAGGCAAACTTCTTCAGTAATACCTTCCTCAGTAGCTAGGTCCCTGAACGCTGGTAAATGGGCCATTTCATGTGCGATAAGCTCCATCGCGCCATCAGGTCCAAATCGTTCCGACCATAGCGGATAGCGAGAATAAGCATGTGGTCTCAATTGCCCTCCTGTCCACAATCAGCTAGTTTCCTACACAACAAACCCATGTTGTTACCATTTCGTCCAGTAGCAGATCCGCAGATATCCCTTGCCTCTAAAAGGGTTATTGCAGGCTGCTTCGAGGCTTTCTCTGTATACTGAGCTTGTGTCAGAGACTGTGAGCTGATAGGTCAAGATGATGTGGTCGCGTACTTTGTGGATCCAGTAAGCGGTTGCTGCACCTGAATAGCCACTACCAATGATTACAACATCAGTCTCCTCTGGCAACTTGTCGCTGGAGCGAAAGTTACGCAGAGGCGATTCAGCGGCCTCGATCCAATAGGATTTGGTGGGGTTGATTGTTGGCAAGACCATGCTGAGGCTTTGGAAAAGCAAGTGATCGATAAGATACCAGGAAAAAAGCCAGGTTTCCTCAATAGTATCTGCAGCATGATATATGCAGAAGAATACCGTGTCATGACTACACCGGCCGGACAGCTGACTCAAGATCTCGAGATAAACATCTCCGGCCACCGGCCCGGTCCACTGATAACGGTGGTGGTCCAAGCGGCACTACAGGTACGATTCCACGACAGCTAATATACCAACGGAATAACAACAGGCGATTGAGTCCATCACTCATAGTCAATAATTTTGTGTTCCCATTCATCATATCAGCACAATGCCTCAACCTCTGAAACATGTCGTCTTTGACGTTGTCGGCACTTGTGTATCGTTCGACGAATACTATGAACGCATAAATTCAGCTCTTGGTGCAAAGCTTCGCCAAAATACTATAACCCCACAACACTTTGGCTTCACCTGGCAAACAGCTGCCGAATTAGAGTTTACTTTCTTATCGATCTCCGGAAGTTATAAGCCCTACAAAGAAGTCCTCCGAGGTCTCTTCTATCGCACCTTAAGTCTCTGCGGCATCGCTGACCCCCGGGCATTGGCTACCGACGAGGAGCGAGAGCAATGCATTGAGGGCTATAGCGCTCTGCAACTCCGGTCTGGCTGTCGCGAGACCTTCCAGCTCCTGCGGGACAATGGATTCACAGTATGGTGTTTTACTACTGGTGACGTGCAGCGCGTCAGAGGCTACTTCGAACGTGCCGGCGTAGATATGCCACTAGAGAACTTCGTTAGTTGCGATGTGGGAGGTATAGCAAAACCAGCTTTGCCCGCCTACGAGACCGTGTGGAACCGACTAGGGGCAAACGATGTGAAGTGGTTTGCTGCCGCGCACATGTGGGATGTTGCTGCCGCGACGAAAGTCGGATTCCGTGGCGCGTGGAGCTCTGTGTATGAAAAGGAAGCTTGCCTTGACGTTTTCAGTGACGCGAAACTGGAAGTCGTGGCTGGAGGTCTTGAAGAAATGGCACGGCAGATTGTAGAGAAGTCACAATAATCATCAGAAGAACATGTATTCAATCCACTTCACCATCTCCCGCAAGAGTTTCTCAATTTGCTGTCCACATGTTTCAACGTTGTAGACATTGAAGGCGGGCTGTTCACGAAGAACAAACAACGGAGTAGCGTGTAGGATATATGGGGATCGTTTCGTACAAACAAGAGCGATTGAGAACTCCACTGAGAATGAGCAAATCTGGTTCCCTAAGGCCGGCTACTGATGGAGGGAAGGACCTTTCGCTGACTCAACCATATTTGAGGCGTCCTAGGAGAGGCGGAGCAATTGAGGAAAACCCCAACTACATGTGGAAGGCAATGGGAGGCTAATAGTTGGATAAATGAAGCAATCTGCAAGTTAGCTTGCCGAGAACGAACGTGATACACAGCGCTGCCTGCTATGTACTGTAGTACTGCAAAGTAGTCGTGGTGTTAAGGTGGTCTTAGCAAAAGTGGCCAGCTCGCTTGGGTGGCCAGCTCGCTTGTCGAGTACGTTATTGAATCATCAAATCTAATACGTCTATAAGTACGGTATGTACATATGTGCCTATATTCCGATTCTAGCAGTCTCCAGAATAGTTAATAGAGCAAATTGAACTTGTTGCCTAGTATTACCGATCTCTGCACGAAGTTGTAAGGTTGTAGTAAACGCAATGTACTTCTTTAGTCACAGTCACGTGCCGATTGACCGAGCCGGTCGTTGTGCGTGGACCGCACCGGCTCATCCCCACAACTGATGTCCATCCGTCAGGCAGTTCATCGATGAGCTCGCCAGCCCCGACCAGCTCCTGCCCATTCCGTCATGGACGTTGAGCACGCAAGGCCCGCCAAAAGGCGCCATTTGGTTGTGGAGGAGCGACAGCGAGCGGTTCGCGCGTAAGACAGCACTTCCCGACAGCTGTGCTGCCATGTACACAAGACATGATCTTGACTGACACCTCTTGCGCAGTTGTGTAGAATGCCGCCGTCTGAAGGAAAAATGTGAGGATGGCATGCCATGTAGACGTTGTCGCCATCTACGCCGGCCATGTGATTTCAACCATATGCCTGCTACAGTTGACAAGCGAGCGCCCGACTTTGCTGGCTCACTCAGGGATCTTATGGACCGACTGCGATACATGGGGTTCATTCTCAAGCACCACTTCCCCCATCTCGCTCTCGACATCGATTCTTTGCGACGTACGTGCGATACCCTATCCGCACAGAATTCACGACTTGACCAGAGCGAGATCACAGCAGAAATGCTAGAGCTGTCTGGAAACGTGCAACTGTCCGATAGCCCCGGTATTGAAGACGAAAATTGTACTATCGACTCTGTAGACGACACTACAGTCCGTACGTTTCTCTGTAACACTCCTCCACTAGTGGCCACACTGACAATGCTTTCTGCTATGATGCAGACTACTCCGGGGAGTTCTCTCATTGGAATTTCTCTATGCACATCAAACGCAATATAGATGACTTAATGGCCAGATCCAACGTGCCGGTATGTGCCGAATCCTAGCTCTCATCATGTGTGCATATTGCAATATTGTGGTGAGTCCTCGCTAACATTGCCTTCTAGAGTTTAGATCATGCCAACCGAGTGCCAGACTTCATCCGCGTTGGAGAGGCCGACCCGGGCTCCGCCTCCATCTCAGAAATCGTTGGCGTTTTCCCACCTCGCTCGGTGGCTACGTTTCTGATAGACGTCTTCTTCAAGCACGCCACCAGTTTCTACTATTTCACAGATCGAGGCTCGCTTGACGGCATTTTGGACCACATATATGAAAATAGGGCCGGATTACGTTCAAAAGACGTTACCCCGTCATGCCTGGTACTAATGGTCCTTGCAGTCGGAACCCAATATGTCCACTTGGAATCTCCTGAAAAGGACAGTAGACGCGTTAATGGTATTTTGTCAAACTCTAAGGAACACAAGAGCTGGGAGCTTGACATTGGTTCGGCCTTTTATCGTCAAGTAGCGAAGCTCTTGTCGGAAGTTATCCATTCTGGCTCGCTCCTAAGTGTCCAGGTTTTTCTCCTCCTTGGTCTTTACTGTCTACCTCTTGATGCCTCCGGATTGAGTTACGTCTACTTCAACCTGGCCGTTAAAGTCGCCATACAAAACGGCATGCATCGAAGGGTCTCACGTAGTATCTTTCATGCTAAGAACAAAGAAATCAGGCGTCGCATTTGGTGGACAGCTTATTGCATGGAAAGGTTAGTTTTTAGCATTCGATCACCATACTGGCGTTTCTGCTTACATGCCTGAAACTCCAGAAAGATTGGAATTTACCATGGACGTCCGGCATCCATAAATCCCTCCGACATTGATGCAGATATACCACAAAGTCCTGATGGTAACAATATAAGCAACGATTCTTTCGATGCCTCCGGCCTTTTAGAATCGATCGATCTGACACGCCAAGCAGAGGCGTTTCTTCAAGAGATGTGAGTTTTTGCTCAGACCTTCCCAAGAAAGGACCCAAGTGGGAGAGAACTGATTGATCATGATGTTCCAGATCGCGTCTTCGAACGTGCGAGAGATCTGAAATCGGGACCATCTTGAGCCGAATCAAGCTTATGAAGACGAACCTGCGAGGATCATGGGTGCCTCCTTGTAAGGAAGCTCAATCAGCGTCAACAGCAAATCGAGTAGAGCAACCAATATCTCGCGCGAAGATGCATTCTCGGTTAGAGTGCTGTCTGCTGCACATGTTCATTGGGCGACCCTTCATTCTTGCCCACCGTCAGAGGCGTGCGGATGTCATTGCTCCGCAAGCGTCAGAAGCATCTCGAACGAAAGCAGTAGAGTCCCATATGCAGTGGGACTTCTTGGTCCAAGACTGTATTGCGGCCGCAAAAGAGGTGATCAGTTGCTGCCATGGTTTGCAGATTGGGGGTATGGGCCTCGCCAAGTCCTCCTATACCGAATATAGCTCCTGCCGTGCGTCGTTGCTGGTCTTGATTGCCTACAGCATCTGCTATCGCACGAACGAGTTTTCGAACACTTTGCGGAGAGGTTTGGATGCAATCAGGGAAATGGCTTCTGTTGGCGATTCGGCGCGTTCAGAAGTTTGTTTGCTTGAAAGGCTGGAATCGGCATTGCATCGACTTCACGTATTCGATCCGATACCTACTGAACCAAAAGTCACAGCAGCAAAAGACCCAGCGGAAGATGGTTATGAAGGATTTGTTAATTGGTACACAAGACTAGGAGTCTCATCAAATTCCCGTACCGGACCGTCGACACAACATGGTGAAGTCGAACAAGGAGCGAAGGCGCAGACCCGAGAGCTTAGTCAACAGGCTGGACCAAGCATACATGATCCAGTCGTGACCGTCATGCCAGATGATACATCCATGGACATATATCCTTTCGACTTTGATTTGCTTCACACAGACGCTAATGCGGCTTTTTTCACGCCAGACTTCAACGAAATCGGCAATTCGGAGAGGGAATTGTTTCCAAATCTATTTTGGATGCCGAATTGACGTTTTGTGTAAGCTATAAGTACTTATATCTAAATATTGATGGATATGTACACCAGCGAAGGAAATGTGCCATGAGCAAAGACGTACCGATACAAGCGTTTATAGATTGCCACATGATCTTGAACTTGCCCTTGTGTGTGCCTTGATGTGTAGCTTTCTTTGGCCAAATCTTGTTCACAGCATCGCTCGAGCAGACTCGCTGTCTGTAATATGTTGCCACATCTTCAGAGAGACGTGTTCCTTTGGCTGATACCACCTGCTTTGAGAGATGCGGTATGGCGCAGGCAAATCTACCTTCTCTGTGTCACCTGTTATGATCATAGATGCCACTGCTTTTGCGGAGAGAAAGATTTGGGGCATGCCGTGCCCGCTGAATCCCGCGCAGATATACTGGCCGGGGCGGCCGCAAGCTGGTCCAACATATGGAAAGCCGTCATTTGAGTACCCCATAACTAACAGAAAGGAAATATTAGTTTGAAACTTCGAATGCGCTGTTTCGGTGGTGTCAGACTTACTACCAGTCCAAACGTCTTCTGTGTGGACACCGCTGTTCTCCCAGCCGTAAAAATGTCGTTGCATGTATCCGTCAAAGTACTGTCGTGCACTCTCTATCACTTTGCTGTCGTCAGACACGTCGAACCATTCATTCAAGTCTTTGTAGTAATCTCGCTTTGCACCTCCGAGGATGATGCTGCCGTCCGGCCGTGGGATCATGTAGTCGTACTCGTAGTCTGAGAACCTCATCATATAGCTATTTGTCAACTTCGGTGCATTTGCGCCAACTAGCCGAGCAACTATGCCTTTTACAGGGACAATATTATCTTTCATCTCCGGGACTAGGGCTGAAGTGTAGCCATTAGTAGCATACACGATGATGTTGGTTTTTACAGAGCCGCGTGGTGTATGGACAAGCCAACGGTGATCCTTTGCGTCTGCATGTGTTGCCGACACGTTTGTGACAGGTGTGAATGTCTGTAAGTTTACTCCTAGAGGTACTGCCTTTTCTAGCAGATGCGTAACAAGCCTGTAGGGCCATAGCCGTGCTGCATCGTATATAAGGCAAGACACTGCTCCTCGAACACCAGACACCTACAAATACAGTCAGGGCTTTGCTCTTCAAGGAACAGAAGAGTGGGCAAATAGGAGATTGTTTCTGTTTTCCGCCCGACGCGTACATACCCTTTCGGCCTCGCTGCCTGAAATATACTCTATTTCTTTTGCTGTGGAGATGCCTGCTTTTGCGACTTTTGCAAGATCGGCTTTCATCTTATCGCGGCCTGTTTTGTAGAAACACACGTCTGCGACCTTCGTTGTTTCGAAGTCACAGTCGACATCCTCATGCTGAACTAGATCCCTGATTGCATCGACCTGACGAGCCTCAAAAGAAGCCACATGTTCCGCGACTGCTTTGCCATGCGTCTCAAGGACACTGGCCGCTCTAAACAAGGGGTCAGGCTTCAAATGACCGCCTGGAGGTGAACAATCAGTAAATACGGGAAATATGCAGTTCCGCGTCCGGTTACTACGTACCATTCCTTCCGGTAGCCCCAGAGCAAGCTTCGCGAGCTTCGAGGATAAGTATCGATGGAAGTGGACGGCCGCAGCGCGCAGTTTCCTCTATCAAATGATGCACTATCGATGCTCCAACATACCCTGCACCAACAATCACAACATCTGCCTGGGTGCCAAGGTTTTTGGTGCTGCGATGATTGTCGATGGGGCCAACTTGTTTTCTCCAATAGGAGGGAACAGCACCGGCGACCGGAAATCTGTTCGCACAGCGAGTAGGGGAGGACATTTTGGCATGTACATTCAGGTCTTCCAAATTCGCAATTGTTTGGTGAAGTAGGTGTTCTGCGAGCCTGTTGCGATCTCAGCATCCGAGTCGGAGTGAATGCGCAAGGGTGGCGCTTGTCGAGGATCTGCAAACCGGGCCGGTCACCGGCACGGAAGCGGTTGATTTGGCAAGCAAAACGCGAAAAGTATGATAGCCGGTGCAGCGGACCGGTCTATCGTAGTTACGGCGAAAATATCTCATAAAACGTATACTGGGCTGCTGATAGGACTGTTGAAACTCAAGGACTTGTTCGATATATCTCACGCCGGATAACGCTACCGTCAACGAGTCCCACGCCCTGTGACCACGCCGCTATGTCTCTTTTAGAATCCCCCGGGGCTCCAGGACCCGCTCCAATTCCCACGATCGCCAAACTTACCCCCGTCTTCGACGCAATAACCACCCGGCTGGCCATCGACTACAATTGCAGCCACGATAACTAGTGCGAGTAGCCAGCCAACACCCAAGACGCCTTCTGATATGAGTAAGACAGCATTTTTGACGTTAACGATAACGAACACCTGGACACGAGAGATATAAGATAAACACACTCAATTTTATTTTAAGACTACCTGTTGTTGTAGTTTAGAAGGTAGTATTTGTATGTTAGGATTAGGGTTGTCACAGGACTAGGAAATGAGAAGATCAGATGTAATAGGATGTATTGCAGGTAAGGATACACAAATCGCTACTATACTAGAGCAATTCCTACATCCCTTATATCCTTTGGGTGAATGCTAAGAACTAGTACCTATTCATGACCAAGAATAGGCCATAACGGATCAATCTAAGGCGTCGACGCTCCTGGTGGGTGGGAGTCCTGACGTAGTACGCACATTTTCTTCCCTACATAGCTTCGTTCTTATAGGCATATTTTCTACCGTAAGACCTGCAGATAGATCAAAACAAATTAGTTTACCATATTACTTAAACTCAGGGTAAGCTATTAATCCTGTGAATGCAGTTATTAGCCTGTCGTAGCCGAGCCACTGCCTCCATCCAGTTTAACTCTCGTGTTAGCACGTACGGTACACTGTATTAAATTTGGGCGAAGTGGATATTTATGTCATCCTTCAAGTCCAGGGACGCAGGTGACCGGCACAATCGTTTCAAAGAGCAATTTCTATCATGAGTGCGGTACCTACAAGCAAGCAGTGACAGTTGCCCAAGCCTACACGGTCAACTAGATGCGCGTGGTCCACAATTGCACAATTGGTGCAGCCGAAAATCGAATGGGAACACAAGTCATCGAGTATGGCCCGGTAGTGTGACTTGAAGGGATGCTAGAGGCACAGATCCAGTGTATTTGAACAACGGCTACCCGCTCACATGCTCGAGCTCTTCCACCCTACTTTGGTACCTTCCAGGACGTAAATCCTTTGCCTTCGGTGTATGAGTGAGCCCTAAGCATATCTATCATTCACCTCAATCCGGGATTTCACTTCGGTGTGCTCTCATTTCCCCTTCTGAGAATCTTCCTGCACGATAGAATCTTGTCCCGCGACAACGACACCTGATGGTACCTTTGGTACTTTACCTATCAGTAGTACCATACTGGGGATCACCAGTACCAGCACGGCACAATTGACATAGAGCGGAATCTCTGGACCTATGGTGCTCGAAGAGCTCAGACCGTAGGACACTGCTTGGCCTATAACCTCAAATGCACGGAACACCCCTCCCGCTCGTGAAGCAGCCTCCACCTCGTTTGAAAATGTGCCGAGAACCCAATATAAAGTTAATTGGGTCCAGTAGCCAGTGACAAAAATAATGAGGTAGGGTATCCACGCTTTGCTCCATCTCGTGGTTTGCCTGTCTCAGTTAGTCTCGATACTGCGTCGAACACCGGTACTGCTCACAATTTGTAGTCTAGGGTTGAATTAGAGCCAAGTTGATGGTATTCGATAGCGACCCAGATGAAGCAACCCATTTGTGGCATGATCCAGGCTAAGAACGCGACCCATGCTCGGCGCCTCTGCGACCAACGTTGACTGTCCAGTAGCTTGCCGAATAGGATCACTGATGGTATTGTGATTGTCGCTATACAAGTCAATTTGGTAATATTGACATGAGTAGCCAATACTTACGAACAAGAAGAGACGAGAGGGCGCGTGCACGCACTGAGAAGTGGAGCGAGAGATAGGTGCCCATGGTTCCTCCGTAGAAGAAGGAGTAGAAGGCTGGAAGAAAGACAAGCCAAGTCTGTAAAAGGATTAAATGATTATAAGAAAAAGAGATTAGAGATGGTTTACTTTTGGGAGCCGCAAGTACCTCCATAAAGCACTGAATTCTTGCTTCCAGGTTTGCATCTCGGCCATCATGATTTTACTGCCGTCGTGACGACGCACTCGAGCTGTTTTGGACAATAACAATGCCCATATTACACCGGTACATTCTGCGATCTTTTAGCAAGACTGCTATCGAGACGAATGGCCTTGACGTACCGATTGCGACAAAGACCAGATAGGTGGCCCATGCCACTCCCCCACCTGATGAATCAGCGGAGTTTGTGGAAAAATTGATTGCGCCACCGATGACGCTTCCACTGCTTCGCATTGCGGACCAGATACCTGAGATCTGTCAGCGGACTGATAGCCTTGCCGAAGTTTCTCGTGTTCCTACCGAGGTAAAATCCTCTGTCTTTTGGATTTGGGTAAGTCAACATAGCTGTAGTCTCTCCGACGTAGAGGAAACCAGATGCAATGCCTTTCACGACCTGATTCAGTCAGTATGGTGTGTAATTAAGCTTGCGCCTCGAACCTACGTTGGCTGCTAGGAGGTACCACTCGACACTGAATCTAGCGTTCACATAGTACGAAGATCCGTCTAGCGGCATTGAAAGAGCTGCGATCAAGCAAGCCCACTTGATTCCAATTTTATTGATTAAAGGTCCTCCAAGGATGGTACTGAGGAAGCTGCAAGCGTAACTCATCGAATTTGCAAGATTTGCAAGCCATGGTTTGGACAGTCCACCTCCTCCTAGATTAGATATGGCATCAGACATAGCAGGACCGACCAATGACAGCCTATGCGAGAATCAATTTACTACACGCAGCTTCGGATCTCAAACTCACATTCCAAATAGCACCATTTGGAACAGCACGCTCCGGTAAAAGGTTCGAGGCGTGTAAATCGAAATTTCTTCCTGCGACCCAACAGCTAGGTCGTCCGGACCATCATTCATGGTATCCACAACATTGGTCTTTTTGGTATCGAGGGCATCCATGACAAAATATATTTGGGTTGTGCTCCGGAAATCAAGACACATTAGACGACTTATAGTTGCGAAGGTCACTACTATACAACAGCGAATTGGTTAGGGATTTGGTCTCTAGAGTATAGCTACCCACGCTCGCTAAATCTAGCGTGAGATCGGACCGGTCTGGTGAGTGTGATTGGACAGTATTGCACAAGAGGCTTGCGGACATAGCGGATTAAGCGTGCGCAAACGCCTGTGGGACCGGCCCGGTCTGCGCTCTTATCTCCAAACCATGATAACTTATCTAAAAGTCCACAATATACAACTGACGCCACTAGGTAACTCTGACATCTTATCTCATATCTCCTTATGCGAGAACAAATAAGTGAATATATTGTTGCTTTATACCTGGTCCCGTTATGCCTGATCAGACCCTGCTACGTACGCAAGCAGCAATTTCGGAAGGCGAGCCACTTATGGCTGTACTGTCAATGAAACTGGCCATACCCATACTGTCGATAAAGTAAAATAGACAGTCGAAGCTGGAAACGCTTGTCCTTGATGTTCCAAGTCAATGTATCCACTAGCAGAAGTTATTCACAGATAGAAGAAGAAAATAGGATCTTAGAAAGAGTAGCTAAATCGCAACACAGAAAGCTTTCTTAATATAAGGAGTATAATGATATACTATTATGCTCGGCTTATACATATACGTGCGTCACGCACAAAGACTTAGTAAGGGCAGTATGGGTTCGGAAGATTGAAAAACACCAGCACAAGCGAGATGTTTCTTTAATGCAAGATTACAGGTGCCCGGATTGATAGCACGAAGAGCACAGAATTAGCAAAGCGAAGAATCTGCACTTATGAATAGGACGCTGTAAACATGCTCGAACTGATTTAGTCCGAAGAGAGCTTCCTAAATAAAAAGTGCTACCAAGCATGGCAGGCAAGCTTGAGCATGAAAACATCCATCTCACAGGCCGCTGACAATTCAATACGAGTAGTTATTTCTTCCAACTAGACGTGAACGCTCTGCATATCACCCCGATTTGGTACCTTCTTTCACTGCTCAGCCAATCGGGTGCTTCAAGCTTCCTTTGCCACTATGTTGGAACGCGTTCTGCTATGTTTTGGCTGGTGAGGTCTTACAGCGACAGTACTGCGATTGCAATGGCAAAGGATGCAAAGCAGGACGCAGACTTTTTGTTGCTGCGGGTTTGACCCTTAGAAAGCCTGTGGTGCAATATGGGCTTTTTTGTTGCCACAATTGGACTTTTGAAAACATGGAACAGCCAAGATCTAGCACCAAATACGAGGATTATCTGAACCTTAATGAAGTGCGACTCTGGTACAAAGCCGGCTTCGGCTTCGTAAGGGTACGTACTTGTCATGAAAACAAATGATATGGAGAATCTAATATCGTAAACATGCCATCAGCTTGAGAGACAAGGAAAAAGGAGGCATTGAGCTGAGCGTACTGCAGGTACATCAGCCTAACAACGATCAGCACACTTGAACAATCGCCTACAATCCATCACTTCTCGATACTCGCATAGTGTGCATGCATACAACTCCCCTCCTGCAATACTCAGTGCGTATTACGTTATGCAGCAAATTTGCTTAATAATTGTCACGCGATATGTACTGTGGTAGCTGGCATAAGTAGTGTAGGTGGGTAACTGTATCCGGGGGTACGGACCGAAAATACAAGAACTCCTATTCTTTATCTGAGCCAAGAAGAGTAGTTCTAGCTGCTGACTGTCAGTGCTGTCTGCCCTGTGTTGAGCTGTACAAACCTCAATACGCGGGGCTTATTCACCCCCCACTGCGAGACCCACCTACAATACTAATACCAGCTACCACAGTAAATACAATGTCACCTCAAAAGCGTTTTTGCCACCTGACTAAGTCGCGGACTGGAAGCAGTGCATCCGGCAAAATATGGTTTCGACGATGTTTTACGCCGTTTTCCTTGTGGTAACCTTAGATCAGTAGAGCGTTTTTATGTTGGAAGTGTAATATGTAGGTTAGCAATGGGACAAGCAGCGTGTATGCACATTTCGAAGAAGAGCTAGACTAGGCATCAACGACCTAATTTTGAAGTGCTTTGGTATCGAGGCTAGGTCCACCTAACACAAACCACGAATTAGAAGATCTCTGAACATTCTTGCTGCTCAATCTCCTAACTCCTGATTAACTGAATTAATCGCACTATTAATGATTAGTAGAAGCTTGTCCGGTGAAGGATTTTCCTTACGCAAGAGATTGTCTGTATAGCACTCTTATTAGTGTCTGTTCCAACGTGTGAAGTTGAAAAGTGAGAACTTACACCTCCTGAGCAGACCTGGTCTAGTACATCCCCTTCGGAATTCTTTGGTGAATAACAGGCTGATCTATAAATGGGTGTGGTTGAAGATTGGCGGCCTGAACACTGTTGTTGATGTCAGAAGCCCACTTCTAAGCACGTTGTCGATTCACTAATCATACGCAATATGAATTTGCTGCGATGCCCTAATCATGTGTCAATTATTTAAAACTGTACATATAGACACAACTGAGTTATACCTTGCAGGTACGATCACCAGTAAGAGCAGTGCCGTAGTCACAAAATTGTTTGCTGGCGCTAGCCATCATAGTCTGAACAAGTAAGAAAGCGATGAAAGACAACCTCATGATTGTAGCTTGATGATTGCAAAACCTGTAAATATGGGGAATATCGAAACGAGAGGGATAGGACGAGCGTGAATTTATACACGTTGACTGTAAAAGTGTACTTTCGTGTCAAGATATCAAGGCCGCGTCGCGTTGCGACCGAGATTTGTCGAATGACCTCAGCATCGGGCCTTTTTCGGTATTACTATTACTAAAATATGCGAAAAGGGGGTTTCAACATCAGCTATTGCCGTTTATGGTCGAACTTGGTAATTAAATTACCGGTCATAATGCGTTTGATTTAAACCTGAAACAAAGGCGTTGTATCGCCATGAATGGGAACGGTAGCTGTACTATATTTCAGTTGTTGGACATTAAAGACTTCTATGCTGTAGTAGGGATCACAAGCGGTGTGGATGGTCGATGAGATTATACCGGGGTCGATTTACACAAAAGTGGACCAGGTGGTACTGAGCATGGCCGAAGCTAAGTTTTACTATATCTTGGCACCGTAACAAATAACACCGAACCAAAGCCAGTTCAATGTCAAATGACACAGAATCGAATACATGTGAAACTAAGGTGTTACAGAACGCTGCAGCCCTTCTCGTAAGAAGCTCGCGATACTTAGGATCTATCCACCAAACGACCGAATAAGCTTCTAGAAAATATCATCTACCTTACCGTAACGAGGCATCGTGCATTCGGCCTTGGTATTGCAATTCTGCGGCACTTTCCTAATAGGGGATAGTGCCACATATAGCCATAGTGTGCAAAACATACGCTCTAGGCAATTAGAGGACACAATAACAATTATTCATACCATTAAATCTACCTACTGCTATCCCTCTACTATCTTTCCTAGTGTAAAGCAAGTACTATTTTCCATAACTAGAACCTTACATAATAATACTTTATTAATCTAATAGTCTAGGGATAGCACTATTGAATTAAGTAAACAGCTAGGGGGTTACCCCTAAAAGGGCACAACAACCAACCTGCAGTAAGGATTTAAGCAGCGTCTCTCTACCCCTAGAATCCGTAAGGCAACCGAAAGACGCTATAAAACGTAGTAGGGCATAACTTGCGCACGTATAAAAAGCCTAAAGAAGGTGTTACTAAATAGTGTTATATACTATACTACTATAAACAATGCTAATGTGGGCTAATGTAAGCTATTATAGGGTAGAGGTTTGGTGTAGTCTTGGCAGAGTGATCCGCTCACCCGTATGATCCGCTCACCTGTGAAGTACGTTAGCTATTGTAGGTGGCTCTATAGCCTTATCTATATCTGAGCGTTAAGGTGATAATCGGTCGTTGCGCGCACGGACATGGTATGCACCTTTGGTGTAGAGAAGACGTCCAGTCTTGTCGATGTGGACGCAAAAATTGCCTGCGCTGAGTAGCACCAATGAAGGCTCAATGAATATCAGCTCTGCAGAAGGCCGGCCGCACTTACGGAGTCGACATCGATTAATTGCTGTCACTCTACTGCTGCTCTTCCAATCGACACCCTGAGCCTGCTCGCGCCACAAACCTGCGCGCTCATTAGTCCTACTGCCACTCCAAGACGGGGGCGTCAGGAGGCAACCAGAGGTCTATACTACTACGAACAGCGATGGCCGGTTTCGCTCTCAGTGCTTCGATTCAATCTTGACGATGTAACCTCATCGTTTGAAATTTAGGCAGGCTCTGAACAATGAGTGTGAAACCTATCGGACAAGGACAAGGAAAAGCCGGGCTCAGATCGATTCTCGTCTAATGGGCCACTCTCCGCGCCAGTCTCTTTTCGATAATTCGGAGAAACCCTCTCACCACCCCAGTTCACAAAACTCGCGCACAGGCATTTCTGCAGATCAGAACGATTGCAACGACAGTAATCACACGTGGGATGGTTTTCACCGTCTTTCTTCATGATTCACATCGCCTACTCTTATCTCCACTATATGTTCCCTGCTAGGGTGACTCAAAACATTATTCCCTTCTCTGCTGCAACAAGAGTTCAACCGCAACTTCCCTCATCAGCGGTAGGAGTGGTGCTAATATCTTTGGGCAAGTACTTGATACCTGTCTTTGGACAATTGCCAGAGGTCCCAGTAGGATTTACAGGAACGAAGTTTCCATGAGCAACACTGCCGTAGGTATTGAAGGCATACTGAATCTGATTGAGCTCGCCGCTTGTGCAAGTCAGAATAGGTGTGGCACCAAACTTGGCCTTAAGGGCGCTGGTGATGGCCGCGTTGGTGTAGGTTTTGCTAGAGCTGGGGGCAATGCCCGCGTTGGAAAGCCACTGTGGGTTTTAGCTGGTGACGGATCTGTTGGTATGCGCAATGCATACCTGGTAGGTGGGCAGATCCTTGAACAAGGTAATCGTGGTGTTCAAGAAGTCGACGAGTTCGTCTTCTGCTTGGTAGTTGGTGTAGCAACTGGGTTTCAGCGTCGAGTAACAAGTTCCATGTTTGCTCCACTCATGCTCCCTTAATAAATGATTAGCATGGAACGGGAACAGTAGCTGGCAGCTGGGTTTCGCAACACCAGCAGCTTACCAAAATGATTCGTCGTTGCCCTGGTAATCTTTCCAATATGTCTCCATGTAATTGAGGATGTCGGTAGCCCCTCTGTTCTTGAGTGTGCAGCTGATATCGGTGTATGCTCTAGAGCTGTCGCACGTTGACTTGTACGTGCCATCGCAATTGTCCGGCCTGCAGGTGTGGTCAGTATGATTACGGACGTCTAACGTCTGGCCAAAGGAGTCTTACCACAAGCCGTGGATAGTCCAAGAATTGGCTGGACCGGTAGCAGGGCTGGAGTCCCAGAACTGGACCTGCAAGATTTGTCCTTGAGCCTCCGTGCAGCATGTGTTCTGGATGGTGCCGGTGCTCTGGCAGCTGAGCGGTGCAGATGCCGGGCATGCCGATGCGGCAGCAACGGCTGAGCCGACGAGGGAGCCGGCAGCAGTCAGAAGAGACACGATATAAGCCATGTAGGATACTGTAGATCAAAGCTTGACTTTCTTGGCTAGAATCCTCCCTTCTTATATGACTCGCAGCCGCTCAAAAATCGTCGCACACCGCCGGAGATTCCGTCTCCTGAGTATGATCATGTCGGCAGTCTAGCTGTCATTGGAAATTATACGTGCACTGCATCTGTAGTTAACCATGCCAGAGTAGCTACCTTCTGCAGTGAGCATAGTGCACGGAGGATGTAAAGCACGCGTGCAGACAGATGAGGAGATAACGATCGCCTAGGGACGCGCTGTCACAGTCGATCGTCCAGCGCTACCGTGTCTGTGCGCGCAACGCCCGGATTCGCGCAACGCCCGCTTTTTACTAGTAAAAACACCAAAATCTCTTGTTTTAAAAGCTAATTAACTCTACTATTAGTAGAGATAAAGACTAACTGTCTATTAGAAAGATACTCTATTATATAGCTCTATAGCTAGTAGTAATTTTAATCTATAATATATAGTATTAGTGTCACGAGTATTCTCCCCACGCCGGGAGATACCTCGGCCAGGTCCCGGGCCAAGCCTGGGGACCTACTGGCCACACACGTATATAATATTCACAAACCTTAAGACTTATCTATTAAGGATTCGTCTCATCTCTCAATATCACCCCATTATTCGTCCCATCTCGCTCTGCTCCATTGCCTGCCTATAGTGTCCTCACAATTCGAATCCTTCATACTCCTCTCGGAACAGGCAGCCAATTGGCAGCAGAGGAGCGGGAAAAGCCCAGCCATCACAATGGCAGGAGGACGACGAAAACCGCTCGAAAGGAGCCGACGGAGCCTGAACAGCAGAAGGCAGGTCAGTACCATAATAGTACCACCGCTTTTCTGCGTTGTGAGCACCACCTGTCTTCTAGAAGTAATCCTTAATTGTGCTGTTAATTACAACGTTGTTAGGAAGCTTCGTACTAACAGTCCTAATAGCAGCCTATAATAAGTTAGCTCTACATAAGAAAGAGGGGGAGAAAAAACACCTACAATGTACCGCTTAAGGTTATGCAACTAAGAAACCTAACAGGCTGAAGCGTACTTAGTCTTGCTTAGACTAGACTTATTAATATAGTAATAAACTACAGTATTATAGGCAACAAAGCTATTATAATAAGCCTTAGTGTAGTTATAGGCAGTCTGCTAGTACGCCTGCACCTAAGCAATTACGTTGTTGTTAGTTACCTAGTTGCCTTAGGTAACTGTCTTATTATTTGTCTTACAGAGGGCACGCTTAATTAAGAAATTAAGCATGTTACAGGCTTAACAGAAAATAGGGTTAATCTATAAAAGTTAGCAGGAGTAGACACTAGGACAGTGCAGGAAATACCTTAATACACCTCCCTTTCTTTAATTAGACGCAGTAGGGGTATATGCTGAAGTTGTCCTTACAAAGCCTATACCTACTAGGCTAACAAAAGACACAGATAAAGGACAGGATAGTGCTATTAGGGTTACTCTTAGATAAGGTAGTTAAGTGTATAATGCTGGCACAGCACTAGTACTATAAAAGTAACAGCTAAGGCTGTATGCTCTTAGGTAGCTAGTAGACATAGTTAGGTAGAGCCTTATAGGAGATATATGTTAAAAGGGGCATTATAGTATAGAAGGTAAGGGCTAGAAGGTAGATGTAGATAAAGGTGTAAGAATAATAAGACACTATAAGTAAGTAGATACAGTCCTTATATACGCCAAATTCCCTCTACCTAGCAGCTCTCTAGTAATAACCTAGCCTCTTACTACTCTCTTACCTGTTACAATCTACTACACAGAAAAATAATTCTTATTACAAATATCTAGGCACAGGTCTATTAACCGCTAGAAGGGTAATTAGTAATCTTACCTAAGATTTATGTTGTAAATAAACACTAGAGCCTAGACTATACTGCGTAAGGGTCTAGGCAAGGCGCTAGGCATAGCAAGGCTAACAGCTTACTGTTACTACTAGCATACAGACAAGATCCCCTACAAATAAGTAAATCCCAGGCCAGTTTGCGCAGGAACAGGGCTGCAGGAGCTACTAGCGATCCTCTTGCAGACGTTACTGGTTAGGGACTTACTGCTCTAGCCTATAAGGCAGACAACGTCTAACCACTTACGCCTCCAGCAGCCTTAGCCCTAGGATTAAGGCACCTAATTACTTAGGAGATTGCAGAGAGCAAACAGCAGGCACGCCTAGGGCAACTCTTAGCCTAGTGCTAGGCGCTATATACGCTACACAGAAAGCAAACAATACCTCTTATATATTACCTATTTAGTATATAATTATTACGCTCCCTATAGCCTTAGCTACATAGGTTTTAGAGCTAATAACTACTAAGGTGTTATTTACAGTAACGTCTAGCAGAAATAACAGCTTACTAACTAGCAGCTAATAAAGGCATAAGGGAAGACTTGGCCTTAGCTAGTCTCTTGTAAACAAGACTTATCTACCTAGCTACGCAGCAACACTGCCCTAGTAGCTTACTAAGCAAACGTTAGGAAGATAGGATTACTGGCGTCTATTATGTGCTAAACAGCTTCCTATCCCTACAGACACTAACTAATAGACCCCTACTAGCGCTGCATTTCTCCTACTAAGTTTTTCCCTCTATAGAAGGTTTTTCTAGAGCTTAATAACGTTGCTGGAGACCTCTCTACAGTTCGGGACAAACCTTTAAAAAGGGGGGGGCTATTATTACAAGTATTCTCCCTACGCTAGGAGATACCTCAGCCAGGTCCCAGGCCAAGCCTAGGGACCTACCGGCCACACACGTATATAATATTCACAAACCTTAAGACTTATCTATTAAGGATTTGTCTTATCTCTTAATATTACCCCATTATTTGTCCTATCTTGCTCTGCTCTATTGCCTGCCTATAGTGTCCTTACAATTAGCTATAACATATCCTACAGACAAGCCAGTTACTAGGCAAGTTAGTTACTTTCGCTAAGCCCCTACTAAACTACCCCTTATATACTAATGCCTTCTTAACACTACTATTTAAACGCGTTAAAGGAAGCTTAGATACAGCTTACGCTCTAGGCTCTTAAATAAGACGTAACTCTCTCTTAGCAACGCGCTGCAGCTATCTACAGAGTCTCTTAAACAATACTAAGCAATTAACATATAGAGCAACCTTTACACACTAATATTAAAGCTAACTTATAGAAGCTAGATAATAATAAGAAGAAGGTTATTAGTAAATATGTTCTTAAGCTAGATGCGTAAGGGTTTTCCCCTTAGCTCTTAGATATAGCTACTATAGCTAATTCTTTACACACTAAGCATAATTTAGGCCTTATTAGCATAAACTAGCCTAGTATATTTATTAAATAATACCTAGAGCTTAAAGTTAAGTTTAATTGTAAGTATAACTATAAGAGAGCTCTCTATAAGGATCCTAAGGTTCTATAGGGCTAGTTTAGCCTAGTAGCTAATGTTAAAGCTAATTATAGTATCTAGGATAAGGATATAACGTACTCCACGGGCGAGTCGGACACACAGGCGAGTCGGACACTCAAATTCACACCAAAAATCACAATTCTTAAACCTTAATATCTCCACAACTTCATAATAAAATTATTTAAAAATTAATATACTACGCTGTATGTATATAAAGATAAAGACCATAGAAGCGCTTAGCTTTCCTCCTATTAATGTAGAAGTTAGTAAGTAAGATATAAAATACAGGGATTATTTTAGCGTACTTTTAAATACCTCTATGTGTATCTATAATAGAGCTTAGTGCTTCTAGACTCTTTATTTTTATATAGATGCAGCATAGATTTTAAATTTCTAGACAATTTTATTGTGTGGTTGTAGAGATATTAAGGTGTAAGAATTGTGATTTTTGGTGTAAATTTGAGTGTCCGACTCGCCTGTATGTCCGACTCGCCCGTGGAGTACGTTATATAACTTTAATAAGACAGGCTTTATAATAGGCTAGATCTCCCTAGAAGTAGTTGTTATAGCTTTAGAGCAATAAGGTTAGCTAAAGGCAGTCTAGCTAGGCAACTAGGAGTAGGCTACAGCTACAGTAGGCATTAATGCTAAAGGATAGGCTATTCTAGCCTTCCCTATCTTTAAGGCCTACTACTACCTCTCTACCTAGTATAAAGAAGAGGATCTGCCTTAAGACTAGGTAATTAGAGTCTCTAACAACGGCTAGACTACTAATAAGCTTAGTCTTAACTAGATAAACTACTTTAATAGGCTTACAAAGGAGCGTACTGTTAGCACCTACTATCTACTTATTATTAGTAGTTATAAGAGCTACAACTCTCTTAAATTCTAGTAATACTGCAAGGATAACAAGATTATTACTTTCTATTTACCTTCTTACTTATTACACCTTATATAACCCCTTAATATAGGTTATTTTACTACTTTAAAGAAGGTATATAGGTGCTAAGCTAAAATACTTATATATAACTAGAATAACTATATTATAAAGACAGAATTCCTACTATACTTTATACGCGACTATAATACTATAATTACTTCTAAGAATATCTAGGGAGGGTTCTAAGGTGCTAGATTAGTCCTATTTAACCTAGACTAGGTTATAATAGCCCTTAATATAAAGCTACGCACTCTATTACCACTACTACCTATTAATAACAAGCTCTAGCAGTCGCAAACCCTAAGTAAAACCCTTAAACTTAGGTTGTAATTAATACTTATAAAGATAAGGATTTAGAGGTTTATAAATAGCTTACCTACCTCTATAGTTAAAGCGTTTAAGAAGGTCTTAAAGGGGGCAGCTATAATTACAGATAAGCTAGTATTAGCACAACAGGAGATTGCTAAGCTTTAAGCTGCTAATAAGGTAGCTACACAACAAAAATTACATAAAAGAAAGTAGATTAAGAAAGAAGGTACTCTAATAGTTAAAGAAGGCTAGTAATTAATAGCTCTAAAAGAGTTTAGGGCACGTAGTAATAGTAAGAAGGTAAAGAAGTAGGTATATACTAAAGTAGGTAAGCCTTCCTAAAGGCGCTATAGACAGTGCAGTAAGACTAGACATAACATATAAATATGTAAGAATAATGTAGAAGTAGTCTCTAAGTAATATTATAGCTTATTTAGTCTTATACAGCACTAGTTTTTAGTGTTTTAGGCTATAATAGGGTGAGTTTTAATAGGGGCTTAGCAAAAGTAACTAACTTGCCTAGTGACCAGCTCGTCTGTAGAGTACGTTAGCTACTTTTAAATTTATATTTTTAGGAAATATAGTATATATAAGGAACTATGCTAGATACTAAAGTAAATCTTATACTAAAGATACTCTACAGACTAGGGTTTATACTTTAAATTTTAATATCTAAAAGTTTTATTAAAGTTTAAGAACTTTTACTCTACTAGTAAAAAATATTATTATAACTAATACTATATATTATAGATTAAAATAACCACTAGCTTATAGAGCCATATAAATAGAGTATCCTTCTAATAGAAAGTTAGTCTTTATCTCTACTAATAGTAGAGTTAATTAGCTTTTAAAACAAGAGATTTTGGTGTTTTTACTAGTAAAAAACGGGCGTTGCGCGAATCTGGGCGTTGCGCGCACAGACACGGTAGGTAGCTCAACAACGATCGCGCTTGCAGGATCGCAACGTACCTCAAGGTGCACCGAAGTGTTGCAGCATGCTTTCAGACTTTCTCGACCCAGCGCTGGAATTGTTTGAACAAAGACACGATTCCTTGTATCCGTTCGCGATTCCTGTACGATTTATTTGAGCTGCAGTCGTCATGACACGAGATCGATCTCTCTGACGGCACTTATTTCCGGGGGTCAGGGTCACTTATCTTGCTGCGTATAGTCGCCTTCCTCATCCGCGATCGCGCAATATTCCTTATATTGGTCATGCTTGACATACGAAATTGGGTGGAACCTTGGAAAGTTCTATTGGTGTCGCAACTGATGTCAATTATTCAGACGTTGACAGAACTGATTTCACAACTGTCGAGCCCGCCTTTTGCCTTCTCGGATTGCAATCGTGATGCTGTTCCATTCACTTTTTGCCGTTGTTCTTCTGCTGCAATCTGCAAACGCGCGTCACTCGATCCTTAGAAAGCCCCTGGAGTTGGCGGCTACATCCCACCCTGCATTGAGTTCTACTGGACCCTTGGAAGTCATTCAACTCTACAAACCCGTATCTGTACCTGAGTCGACAAAATGCAAAGTGCAGCAGACCCTAATGGAACATACTTTCGCCAGCTCTTACGGCGTCCCATATGTTGGAAAGTACGCTCCGCCCAACTGCATCTTTAATAGCGTCATCATCGAATGGACTGTGACCGTTGCAGGCCGTCAATTTGACCGGCTTGCGGAGATGTATCTCGGGGACATTGAGGTATGGCGTACCTCTACAGCAGAGCCCACGGCTTCGGGCATTATCTATAGATACCAGAAAGATCTGAGCATGTATCTCAGTCTCTGGAAGTCCTCACAAGATGTCATATTTAGCCTGAATAACGTCTACGATTCAACTTATACGGGAGCATTCAACACAACGTTGGTCGCTACTTTTTCTTACGACTCGATTGGACCAGCGCATGCTGATTTGATCCTTCCAATCTCGCCTAAACTTGGATCTAGCGGTGCACCGAGTATATTCACACTACCTGGAGATAACGCGACTATCGAGCACATTCTCCCGCTGAACGTTACCCACGCGTCGGTTTCCATCGCTGCTACGGGCCAGAGCAATGAGGAGTTCTGGTACACCAACGCTCTGCAATCCAACATCCATACTTTCGACTCGACTGTTGGCACACTCATTGGGTACGGCCCTTTCCGTGAAGTGCGGCTCTTCATCGACGGCCTTCTGGCAGGAGTGGCATGGCCCTTTCCTACAATATTTACTGGAGGGATCGCACCTGGTTTCTGGCACCCAATCGTCGGCATCGACGCATACGATCTCCGCGACTATGAGATCGACATCACTCCGTTCCTTCCCTATCTTCTGGACGGAAAGCCACACTCCTTCACAGTCAAGATTGTAGGCATCTCTGACAACGGTGGTAATGGAGCAGGTACCCTCTCCGAAGATGACATCAACAGTTACTGGCTGGTTTCGGGGAAGCTCTTTCTCTTTTATGGCTCAAAACCGTACAACGGCAAGCACCAAACTCCTGTTATCTCAACCTCACCCCTAGTCAGCACAGCTTCCTCCTTCACAGCTAGCAACGGTACAAACCAGACCCTCTCTTACGACGTGACGGTCAAGCGCACCCACACCGTCAAATCGTCTTTTGGTAGTTGGACTCAGAGTCTCGGCTACACCAACACCGGTTACCTAGGCCAGCAGGGACTATTTCAACAGAATGTTCAGAAGACCGCCGGTACCTCGGCCACCGTCCTGAAAAGCGCCCCGAGCTTCAGCAACACACTCAGCTACACGTACCCACTGACAGTTAACACAACTTATACCTTTTCCGGCTCCAACACCACTATCGACGCCTCTGTTGATCGCGGAATGCAACTCTCTTCTTCGGGTCGTCCAGACCTGTCGACATTTACCTTGGTCAGTGGACCAATAGCTCTAAGCACTAGGCAGCTTGGAACAGCATCGTACTCAAATAAGCCGAATAATAGCTACTCTTTCGGTGACATGGATCAGACTTTCAGCGAGCAGAGCTATGGCATGACATACTCGAGGCATGTCAAGAGTAGAAATTTAACCATCTTTTATGACGAGTCAAAATGGCGATCCACCGGGAATTAGTGGTATCTTGGCGTAGTAAATGAGACGTGATATCTCAGTCTTGCTTATGTCAGCACGATATCCCGCGGCTTACTTGTGAACTTGCAACCATCCGGTCCTGCGATAGATATCCTTCTTCTCATCTGTGCAATGATGAAATCACCAGTAAATTAAATTCGCTGGGTGTGATCTTCCATCCGCCACCTCTTCCAACCAAGGCATTCGATAGTCGCTTCTCGCTCGTGCAGGGTATCTGCAAGTGTGTCTAGTACAGCAATCTTCCGGGCTGAATTCCCCGATTGTACGCGGGGCCGATCTGCTGTAGGCACCAATGTGCGAGGTGCTCGTATAATGTAGCCGATCAGTGGGTTCGCAACCCACTGCGCGTCTTTTCCAGATACATACAGGCTTTCCATGCAGCCACAAAATGGGATCTGACCTGAGTGATAGGTTCATATTTTGCCAATGCCTCCAAATTGGTATAATATCTTTTAGGAGGAAAATGCACATTTTGGATTATCGAAGCCTATGACCACAATGGAGTGCTGGCTATGCGATGTGCAGTTGGGTTCGTGGGCTGCATTGAACCCAAGACGTTAGAATGCCTGGCGAACTGTACGCACCCACCCCAAATTTGGAACGTTGATTCGTTAACACAGACTATGAACGCGGGCAGGTAGATAACTAGCTGGCTTTATGTGGTTGTCACGATTTGCCCTGCATGCTGTCCCAATCTGTCACCTAACCCGTCAATTTCACTGTCAACCAACTATAGCTGGTCAGTCGAAACCTCTCGCTTTTCTATGAAGTAATTTTGATCGTAGCCGTGAAAGTCTGGGGTGGGTGTGCGTACATTTTGCCAGGCACCAATAAAGTTTCCCATCCACGCTAGCTTACGCTAGGTTGTGCTCAAAGATATCTGAGGTAAACATTGTCACAGTCAGTAGGGCAATTTCTCGCCCAAAGCTTTCGGTAGCTGGGACTAGATCCGTGTCAACGGTCAGTGCTTTCCGTAAGTACCCCTCCATGGTTCGTATTCACGACCTAGTCTCAAACTGAAGATTAGCGGCACAAGCCGTGATATCCTCGAGTATTTTCCTGCATTGTCAGAGGCGCCAGCACTCTTTGGTATAATTTGGTCGCTAGTTGAGCAGCCCGCGATTTGCTGCACACCCAGAACAGCCCATAGCTCGTGGAAAGCATCATGCGGGAAGCAAACATACGTTCCCGCAATACCCAGCCGCGACTGGCAAGTGCTGACCCTTCCGCTGCAATATCCCATTCTGAGTGGGAAGGCTCCAGAATCGTTACACCTTCCACTTCATGTATCTCATCGACAACGCAACAAGACTCCACTAGCCATCGAGCCGCTTCTGTCAGATGGGAACAGCCGCCACTGCTATGTACCTTGACTCGCCTTCATTATCAGAGAAGTCCTATGCCACGACCAAGCAGCATGGGCTGTCATTCTTGGAGGCTCTGGCCAGACAACATATCTATGAAGTCTCTTTCGAGAACCTTGAACTTCACCATTTTGCGCATAAACTATCACCCTCGATGTGGCAGATCTACACTCAAAGATAGTCCGTCGCCAACGTGGTGAACGATGCATGGAAAACAACACCTTTTTCGGAACTGACCTCCGCTCCCTTGCTACGAGGTGTGCAACTGCGGAGGCTGTGTATCGCTAGCCATTAGTCCTTTCCCGGATGTTCAGCACAATCAGAGCAAGACGTACAATGGACGGAACCATTTGCTTAATCTTGTCAGGCTTGACAGCAAATGGCATGTTGATGTTGGAATAGTTGCAATAGGTCCCAATTTACTTTATCGATTGCGAGATGGATTCAAGACGACCAGGGTAGCTCCTCGAAGACCAAGGTTACAACCACGCTCTATAGCGGAATTATACGGGACCCGGTCCAATAAACTGTGGTGTTATGATGTCTGCTACAACTTAATCGACAGTGCCGAGAGTGTGTGGGTGCCGGTCTACTGCTTCACCGAGACAGAGTTCTTGCCCGAGGATTATGAAATGATGTCATGGTTTACGTCTACACGAATAATCATTCTGCACCAAATGTGTAACAAGCACAAGGGTGGTATGGATGATGCATGCGAAGAAATTAATGGAAACGGCACTCTATTTGAGGCTACTACAAGGAGATAATTGCTGGCACTCAACAGATCTTGAAGGAGTGTGCGGGTGAAGATGAGCGTGTGAATCTCATGCAGAAGACTTACATATTCAAGCAAGGCAAGACGATATGCAACGAAACACGGCAACCCCGCTAGCACAACAGCGATGCCATCCTGGCGGACGATGTTTCTTTTGCGAGGGGTCAGCGCGTACACAATTGGATCTAGTGTTCGATTCGCCTGGTCGAAGCACTTGAAATGACGAAAGCATTCACAGACGTCGACGAAACCATATCAGGTACTGTACCTCGAGATCCTATCTACACAAAGTTGTGGGCAAAGCAGAAAGCGCTCACAATAGAGATACTTCCAGGAGAACTTTCGTTCATTGTCCAGCTACGACGTGGCGTCCACCAAGGCTTGTTTCCTTTTTGAGAAGGTCTCTCTTATTGGAGACGTCCAGATCACACTCCGACCCGATGTGGGCATGGGCGGCGCGACACATGCTACAGACGACTACAATGAGCTGGAAAATGTTATCTTGGGTGCCGTGACACCTGAACAGTGGGAGAAGGCGGTGCTCAGATGGGTAGCGGCACGGCGGAAATTTGGAATGGCGAAAATCGTTTATGCATTGTGCACGAAGTTGTCTGTACTCTGGGCCGTACTTTGCTGGCTTGGTCTACTCCTCGATCAAAATCTTGGCGTGTTCTGAATGATCGGCTAGAACAGCTTTCGTGAATGGATACAGCCGTTTGAGAATGACAAACAAATTTATGGTTTGACTCAAAAGTTCATTTTTGGTTTTTGGATGGTGTGTTCACGTAGCCGCAACAAGCGCTAGTATGACTGTGAGTAGGGAGTACCGTATCTAGCCTTGCCATTACCTGGGATCACTACAATGCAATCCGGTGGAGCCGTGAGTGTCCCTTCAGTTCGAGTGAGCAGCCGGGAACTGTCACGACAATGATGATGATCGATGAGCAAATCTTCTCTTTCTAAGTTGCTTTGGTTCCTTCACGCAAAGTCTTTGGGGAAGCACTTGGTTTTTGGCCACAACGTGGTGTCGTGAGTGGCCGCATGGGCCTCGAGCTGTGGAACATTTGTGGATACCAGTTCCTTGCGGCAATTCTGGCACTACAAATGTCAGCCGCGCGATCTCATTCCCAGTCTCGACTCGTCAAAGAGTATAGATCATGAGGACGGGGAGGGATCATAGGATCGTACAATTGACGTTGGCTTTGGAGCCTTAACTGGAAGGCCGTTTGCCTTCACCGGAGCGCGGGTGCCAGCCTTTTCGGCTGCCTTGTGCTCGCGCTGGACCTATAAGTTTGGCGGTAAGCTGCGGTTACCCCAAATCTGCGCAGTAGCATAAGGGGGTGCAACATACTCTGGCTTTCTTGGAGATAGGCATGCTTGCGAAGTGGAAGCGAAGTGCTGAAGGAGGTGACGGCGGTGTTGTGCTGAGAAGATTTTCCGAAACAGAATCTAACGACAGCCGTTTAGCAGACCAATCAGAAGACACCCTGAAGAGTTAGCGCTGATAAGCTTGCGCCAGATCACATCGTAACGTCGTATCACGAACACCTAGACGATAAATGCCTCAACCCGGAACATCAGCATGACATCTGAGGAAATTTTGCAGGACTTTGGTTCTCTCAAGTCATGACACTAAAGGCTTTACAAAACTCGCACGCCCTAGAGTACGATGACTTAATAACCACATACCTCAGCCAGGCAGCGCCGCGCGGAATTATCGAGATGGTGGTGCCGGCTAAACCATTTTCGTAGTAAGTGCATGTCAGGCCGCCAATGCTACGGCGCTTGCTGCGGCCTGGTAAGTCGAGTGTAAGCATGCGACATGTCCAGGCTCGAAGGCAAGATTACTACGACATCGCAAATCACCCGTTATACCTGCTAGGTGAAGCACCTCGATAAAGCAGCCATCTAAAACAGTCATTCATAGTTCTCGGGTATGCCATCCTCGAAATCAGATCTTTCCACAATACAGGACGCTGCCAACTATTAGACTGGAGATCAGGTGTTGCCTCTGCGCTTCTGGGACTCAAACGATGTGTTCTTGAAGTCAGCTCTTGACTTCACCTTCCGTTTTGATGACGTTTTAGACCCTAAGAAGCTTCGCTCTGCACTGGAGCGATTGCTCCAGGTCGGTGATTGGCACCAAATGGGAGCACGTTAATTACAAGAAGAACGTCAGTTCAACCCACATTCATATTAATAGCATGTCGTAGACTCCGACGAGCTGACCACCCTCACAGGCCAAAGGAAAGGTAGAACTCCGTATACCGCAACAATACGATGAGAGTCGAACCGGCTTTGTATGGTCCCACGATGATCGTCAGCAAAGCATAGACGAGATTGAGTTAGCTGGTCAAATGCCACGGTTGGTCAAAGCCTCGCGCCCTACAATTCACGATGATCCCATTTTCTTTAAGGCTCTGGTAACACGCCCAGAGCGTCCTACAGAAATGGTGGATTGGACAGAGAAAGACCATCTTGCTCTTTCAGTTCATGTTGTCTCTTTGACCAACGCGACTCTGGGTGCGTGCAGCTTGATGCTTTCGAACACGGTACGGGCACTGACGTGAGAACAGTTAACCTGAGCTGGCCGCATGTGTTTTTGGATGCTTTGGGTCGACAACGTCTACTCCAGGCTTGGCTGGCGGTACTGGATGGTAGGGAAGACGCGCCGATATTTGTGCCTTATAAGGACGATCCAATCGTTGCCAATGCCGAAGGCGCGAACCCATCCAACTACGTACATTTTGCTTCCGCGCTGACAGGTATCTGGTTCATCCTGTTCGTCATCATCTTCTTCTTTAAGATGGAGACCGGTCATATTATTTGTTTTCCAGGGTTGTGTGTAGATCAGCTCAAAACACAAATCAGCTCAGAGCACAAGCTATGGAGGATCTGATTGCCAAAGGAGAGCGGAAGCAAAACGTCTTCCTTAGCAACGGCGACGTTTCTCCTTGCATTCTGGTGTAAGACAACATTGGCTGCGCAGCACTCGCGTCCGAGTCGACCTGTTCACATCATCACTGCGATGAATCGTCGTGGCGTATCAGAAGATTTACTGACCACGGGTAAAATAGCATACACTGGTAATGCTGTTATTGGTGCGCTCACCCTGAAAACGGTTGCGGAAATCGAAGCCATGTCGGTGGGCGAATTGGTGTCGTGCGTGAGGGAGGATTTGAAGAAGCAGAGAGAAGTCCAGCAAGTGAAATCAATGGTCGCTTGGTCCCTTGACCGGGTTAAAAAAAGGACTTCAATATCCCATGGTCGGTTTTTGGAACCAGATCATGTTTTCGTAGTCAAACTGGAATCGGGCAAAATTCTACGACGTCAACTTTTCTTCTGCTGTGGTAAAATCCAGGGTGGATGACGAGGACAGGATGTCGAAGCTTGGAAGATCAATTTTCATCATGAACTGCGGCCATGGTGATGGTATTAGCATAAGGAACGGCGGTCGTTTGATCGGGAAAGATGCGAATGGAGATTGGTGGGTCAACTGGTCCATGTGAGCGGAGGCGTGGTCCGAAGTTGAGAAAGCGCTTGGGATGTGATCGAGGCTGAATAGAGGTTGGCATTGACTCCAACTACAAGGCGCACCGCTGGGTCATGTGGATCGAAATGGACAGTCTACCTTAATTTCCTGTCCTACCTATGGCCAAAATTTTGATGATTGTGAGGTCTGGCATGCCGTTGTTGACTTCGACTTGAATAATTGGCGATTAACGTCTGCGCAAGAGTGGTCAGACGTGAGTCATAGAGGATTGTAATTAGGGTATCTAGTTGTCGTAACGGTGGTACAATACATGTGGTCGAAGGTCTGAGTTACCGCCAGGACGGATTGGCGTACTTTCCGTATCCAACATCCGATGAAACTGACGATGCACTCCCTCTTTCTATCTCCTGCGTATCGTGAGCTGCCGCTTCTGGTAGGATTTCTGTTTTGCTCTCGGCTAAGCTCGCGTCACTTCTCCGGCGGCTATGACTCTGGATCTTCACTTCGGTGGTCTTGACGACTGTGGCAGGAAGTGCAGTGTTATTACCTTTACCCCCTCCAACGTGTACCTCCCATTCACCGGTTTGGTCTGCGCCTCGCGCTACCGACCGTTGAAGGGTTGTGCCGTTACTTTTCATGGTGCCCAGCGCCAGGCCTCCAGATCGAGCTGCATTGCTGTAGGAGCGGGAGTCGCCACTTCTGGCGCTTCTGGTCAACTCGACCAGGCGATTGAGGATGCTGAATTCGAGCTTGAGCTTGACGCTGTAGACAAGGGGTTTCCAGGAGGTCTGAACCTCGAAAAGGTTCGCGAATTCAAGGCCGACTATGCTGAAGTCGAGCAGCATTACTAGGATGTTGACATAAATCAGGTGGTGGAGCAGACCTTTCGTACCATTGTTGCCAATAGTCCGCTCGAGTTTGAGGAGGTTGACAGTCTGGTAGACATAGAGGCCAGAGATTATCAGTTCTTGAACCACGAAGACAGTCAATTGGATTTTCTCGTAGACCGGATAGATGTGCTCAAATGGCTTGGGATTGTTTGAGTTGGTACCGTAGACCACGACGATGATGGGTATATGGAGCCATATGGCATTGGTGATGATCATGACCAAAACGGCCCGCAGCCGCTTTCGGTTGTGCATCACGATATGCAGTCGAGAGTATAGAACGACTGATTGGCCAGTGATCATGGAGCACCATCCTATCAAAATGAATGTTGCGTAGAGGTTTCCCTCCGTAGTGATTTCGAGATGTAGGAGGAGGTATCCGATGGCGTTGAAGAGGACGCCCCATGTTGAGATCGTGAAGCTCCAGAAGTAGAGACCGCTTCGCCGTTTGAAAGTGGTAAAGATTTGGACGTTGAGCTCGAGGAAGTTGTAGATCGCAACACTGAGGAATACGACCACTACGACTTTCAACACAGTCAGGTCAGCCATGGTTGTACAAAGGTATGCCAAAAGGCAGACAAGCAGTAGAGGGAGTGAGAGACAGCCCTGGGAGACCCCACATCATGTCTGTAGCCTATCTTTGAGCAGCGCGAGCAGAGTACACGACCTAAGCTTCTGGAAAGGGGGCTGAGATCGGTCCGTTACCCTGCAGTCTAATGCTGTGCAACCCACTGTGTACACGCAACTCTTCGGCAGCTTAGCGGGCATATCTTGTCAAGTCGAGTTTCGAGAGACAGCATCAGTGGGTATTGGCCAATACATCAGCATCTTGATAGTGTGTCCTGGGTACATCCTGGAACTGTGCCTGGCACTCATGCAAGTCGGCAGTGATCCCGACAATTAGTTGCGAGTCGAGTCGTCATTCAGAGGTCCTGCATCCAATCTTGTGCGATGCGACCTAACCCATGGCTGTCATATCATGTCAATTTATGTCGCGGGTCTTTGGTGAGGCTTTGCACGGTGATAATGTCGGCGCGACCTGAAATGTCGACAGATTGCTGGAACGCCTCATGTCACGCTGGGTGAGCGTGTTTGAAATTCTCTTGGGCTGCTTGAATTGACGCAAACATGGCTCAGACGCCTTTCAGCCCATGGCGCGGGGCGACTGTAGTGCCAAGAGGCAGATCCAAGGGCCCGGACTGCTCGCGGCTGCGCCAAAATGGCACAGTCTCTCGGCGCGATGATGTTTCCGGCGTCAAAAACAAGGTGGTGTTGTTGCATGACTAGGACCATTCTTGGTCCTCAGGCGGGCCACTAAGGAGCCCGGAAGACTGGGGTGCAGATTGCGGATTTCCCGTGGGGTTTACTAGTGCATCCAACGATCTTGGCACGTGCTTGGAAAAGCACAGCCCCGGCAACGTCGGTCCTTCTCCTTGTCGCTGAAGCAATCACACACGCCAACGGGATGAGACAATCCCTTGTCGATATGTACTGTGGTAGGTACTCAAGCATGAGCACCCCTTACACAGCTCGAAGCTTCAGCCTTGCGTTTTCAGAATGTAGAACCCATGTTCTTGCGCCAAGACCAAGCAACTCGAATTAGCGTTCTTGAGATTCCCATCAGTATTGGAACATCTCCGCATCCCGCACAGAGCCTCCGCATCCCGCACAGAGCCTTCGCGTCCCTTCCGCCGCGCACGAACGGCGCTGGGTCTAGCTCTGCCAAAATCGAAGCCAAATCCGAGCCTTAAGCCTTAGGTCAAATCTAGCCGCAAGCCTCGTCGAAAATGACGCGAGACTATCACATGGGTTTGGCTGCAAGTAATCTTAGAAGTTGTATATATCCTCGATATCCATCTGCGAACTCTATTCGCAAGTGCCCAGCTGTGTGTGGCCTGCTCGTCTTCGGCCCGTTGGAGAAGTTTCAGGTTGACCTCGATTGCTTTTTCGTGTCAAAATGCCGTCCACAAGTGCTTTTTTCGCTGTCAGCGTAGCTGTCGGTTGTGCCTTGGCACGAAATGTACCTGCAGCTGCCCAGGTCGTGGATCAGAGGGTCTTCAACGTTTTGGCATCCGTGCCGCCTCCCGCGATTGCGAACGACTCCACTGTATGTTACCTCCGCCCCCATTAAAATCAATTCCCCACGTTTCCGGATGGTCTGACTAGTCCCCAGTTGTTCATCTGGTCTGGTGTTACTGCAGAGTCTTTGCTGGCTAAGCCGTTTCACATCTACGATGAAGAATTTTACGATGTCATCGGATCCAACCCTTCCTTGACCCAAATTGCTTCCTCTGAGTCCGATCCTATCTTCCACGAGGCTGTCACATGGTAGGTTCATCAACCTACAGCATGGTTCATGAAAGCCTAATAGATTACCCAGGCATGCTGCCCGCGATGAAGTATTCTTCGTTCAAAATGCCGGTGCTCCTGCCGCCGGCACTGGGCTGAACAAGTCTTCTATTATCCAGAAGATTTCTCTTGCCGACGCAGAGAAAGTTCGCAACGGAACTCTCAAGGCTGTGCCCGTGACTATCGTCAACACGACCAATCCTCAGGTCATAAACCCCAATGGTGGCACTAACTACAAGGGTAACATCATCTTCGCTGGTGAAGGTCAGGGTAGCAACATCCCTTCAGCGTTGTATTTGATGAACCCAGAGGCGCCATACAACACCAGCAGTGAGTACCACAAAAGCCAGTGTCAAGTCTATGTTAACGAAGGTAGCCCTCATCAACAACTACTTTGGCCGTCAGTTCAACTCGTTGAATGACCTAACCGTCAGCTCCAAGAATGGCGATCTCTATTTCACCGACACACTCTATGGTTTCCTCCAGGATTTCCGTCCTGTGCCTGGTCTGCGAAATCAAGTCTACCGCTACAACTTCAAGACTGGCGCCATTACTGTCGTTGCTGACGACTTCACCCTGCCTAACGGCATTACCATCTCACCGGATGGCAACAAGGCTTATGTGACTGACACTGGTATCGCCCTTGGCTTTTACGGTCGCAACCTCTCCTCTCCAGCCTCAATCTACTCGTTCGATGTTGCCAATGACGGAACATTCCAGAACCGCAAGACCTTTGCCTATATGCCCTCATACATTCCTGACGGTGTGCACACTGACTCCAAGGGCCGTGTTTACGCTGGCGCTGGTGATGGCGTCTGGGTGTACAACACCTCTGGCAAGCTCATTGGCAAAATCTATACCGGAACTACTGCTGCCAACTTCCAGTTCGCTGGAAAGGGACGCATCGTGATTACTGGTCAGACCAAGCTGTTCTATGCCACTGTTGCTGCCTCTGGCGCCCCGATCCAGTAAATGGTAGGCATTTGAACACCTCACGATCATGGATGATACGTGAACGTACATAAGCCTCGCAGTGTGGAGATCAATGAAAAACTCAGCTCAATGGTCGTGATCAAACGCCATCGAAAGCCACGTCCTCTACCGAATGATAGCACAGGTGTACAGCCTTTTGTCTTAAGATAGACGCATGTAAAAGTTCTAAGCTGACGAGTGCTTTGCTGACCTGATTTCTTCCACCGAGCTCTCGTACATTTGGCGAACGTTGTTTTCTCTGAAAAGCATTGTTCAACGACAAGGAGCAAACGCGCCCTTTATGAGGTCTACAGCATCTGCCCACAATGCAACACAACAGGTGCTCAAGCAAGACATATCCCACCACTATTTGAAGTGTTTTGCAAGTGTCTTCAACCATACGCATGCGCTTCATACGCCTAAAACGCTTCACATTCTGGCACTATCTCCGCCCGCAATCTTACACTGCAGCAAACCGGAAACGCATGGCCGAAGAAAAGGCAACATACTTAGATCATCTCGAGCGGTGGCTGAACTACGAAGATGCGCTTGACTCTCCTCCGCTCGCCGACGGGATGAATACCGAAAAGGTCGCCCAACCCGTGGTGCACAAACGAGTGGATTCATTTATAGCCTCGGATCACCCGGGAGCTGCTCTTGAAGCTGCAGAGGAGGATGCGCGGGATGTAGCGGCCAAATTAAAGCGAACAGCTGATAACGACAATGTCACGCGATTAGATGTGCAATTCCCACTTCCATCGTGTGCACGGGATGAAGCTGACCAGGGTTGGGCGGATGACCGAGCGTTGCGTGAAATGAAAGCGGCGCAAGCCTGTTCTGTCGTGCAGAAGGTGAAAAACGTTCTGGGTCTATAGAGGATCCTGAAGTGAGTAAAGACGAACGATAATGAATTGCTCGACATTGAGCTTGATTGCTTGGCCTACTTTGACTGTTAAGATGTACAGACACACTGCCTGTCGGCCTTGAATAAAGACATATATTCAATGCTATACCTAGTCTACCTCTTCCCACCAGCCAATCGTTGTTAACGTACTAATCAGCATGAATCGGTAAACCTGGCGATTACTCATCTGTAGGCAGGCATATAGAGTGACACGACCTGATCCAGGCTCTCAGGGGTGCACTGCGGGGCCTCAGCGCTGCGGTCAGGCAACCAAGATCAGAATTCTCCCACGCATGTATAGACACAACTTTGACAAACAGCCGACGTCGGTACACATCTTGATCGTCAAAACATATCTTTCCAGCTCTGCGCCCATTGCACCCAGACCCTCTCTACGCTTATCATGACGGAAGATCGTGTTGTCTGCGAGAGTGCGCCAACTTACCCAGAAAGATGCCGTCTTTGCGCAACATTTTGCGCTTCTCACCCACCCGATAGTGGCAGCTCAAGCGAACCGGCCGATAAAAAGTACTTTGTCGATATGTATGCGTCGCTCGATAGCTTCGACATGGGTATTGAGTACCGCTGGAAAGATGGCAGCACTACATCCTGAGAGACATTCTTCGAGTACTTGTCGAACGATTGCCCAAAACTTACAGGCAAGCTGTAGAGGTCTATCGTCAGCTGGATGTGGCCTACCTCTGGATCGACTCCCTGTGCATATTCCAGGACAAAGACGACTTGGCAGGCTGGCATGCGCAGTCGGCGTGGATGGGAAACATCTACTCTTCTGCTCTTTGCAACATTGCGGCGAAACTGATAAGAATGGTGAGGTGGGTTTACAATTTGTTTGAAGTCCACTGGCGACCGTGTCTGTTTCCGTTGAGGTCACTGGGCAATAGTAAATTCTAGACGACCTGGACGACCTCGAAAATCTAGATGATGCGATCATATATCTGGTCTGTCCAAGCAAGCAGCTCCACTCGAACGTCGTCGAAGGTCCCCTGAACCTGCGAGCATGGGTGGTCCAGGAGCTTTTCTTGTCTAGTCGCATCATGCACTTCACATCTGCTGGTGTGTTCTGGGAATGCATGACGGATCTGTGTAGCGACTATTACCCTGTTCGCCTACCGAAAGCCGATGATATCATTGGAGTAGATTACTTTTGACTGAGGAAACTACTCACGGACCATACGGCCACGAACCCATCCTTGGTCAGCGGAGGCGCACATGGAATGCTGATTTCTACCGCTCCTGGGCAAGTTTGCTGGAGAACTATACACTGTGCAAATCGTCCTTCAAAACCGATAGACTTGTAGCTCACAATGGTATCATGGAGTGTGTAGCTCAATTCACCAGCGACGAACTAGTATGCGACTTGTGGAAGCAATGCTTCATCCAGCAGTGACTGGTGTGTCGAATCCCGTGCTAATCACTGCCACACTAATTTGCTAGCCCCAGCTTAGAGTTGGGCAAACCAAACGACGGAAGTCCAGCATACGAATCATCTCATGTGCATGCAAAGTCGCGCGCTAGCTGTTATCGCCAAGCTGACTGTGGAGAAGCTTGCCTCCGGACAGGTCTCACAAGCATCCCTAGTTTTGAGTGGGAAGTCGGTGCATGCTTAGCTATCTTTCACAGCTAAATGCACCAGGTTTGGGTATGCTTCGATCACTTTCAACCCTTCTGAAGAGAGACACGAAGTTCTTCGTCGCATCGTGATGAACAAACTTGTCGAAAGGCCCTCACAGGTGCTCATACCGTGTATTGCTATTTACGAAGATAGTTGCTTCGAGGGTCTGCAGTATTATTCTGATATCAACCAGTCCAGGGATGCATTGGGCGTGCCTATCCCACAAGAAAACTCATCTCAGCCGGAACCTTACCGACGCGTTGGTATCATGTACCTGAAGCCGGATAGTTGTGGAATCTGCCAGTTGTATGAAACCCATGAGGAACATAGCGTCACTCTCCTATAGCGCTGTAGCTCTCGCCGCAGTCTCAATCAGGAAGCAACACTTTCCATCACACTGTATACGAATAATGTGATCACTTGCACGGTCATTTAATGACGGTAAGCACCACACCGAAACGAAAAGCGGCAACAAATTAGAGCACATATCTGTAGCAGCGCAGCTGATACTAAGAGGATATTCATTATTTTCAGCTTAGAACGTGTGCGTACCAATTATAGACGTACGCGAATCTACAACAACCATTTATTGCCGCAGACAGAGAAGGAAGGTAGGTAGATAGACAGGTAAGTTGCTAGCTCTCTTTGATTATCACATTTGCTTCAAATTCTGGCCCATGACCTGCTGCGTTCCCCACACAGCTACAGCTAGCTAGTCGAACCCCCTCATTGTCTCCAACGTATATTTGAATTGAAACAGTGCAAATCTAGGTTGAGTGCATATACTTCAGCACGCACCCATAACGAACGGCTCACGCACCCATAACGAACGGCTCACGAACGGCACACCAACGGCACACCAACGCCTCCACGCTGCAGAACCACATCCCAGCAGCAGTACAAGCAACACTCGCAGTCTCGAAAGCATTTACAACCAAAAATGCAGTAACGCAACATCGGATGGGTATATAATCTATCTCCCCTACATACAACGACCATCTACAAGAACAGCGCCGCAAAAGCACCAACACCAGCACCAACACCAGCGACGACACCACCAACCTTCAAGTTGGCAGCAGCGCCAGTGAACTCACTGACAGGCGCGCTGTACGCACCGGTACCGGAAGGCGAAGCCGTGCCGTACGAAGCCACGGAAGGGAGGGGCGTCGACGCAGCGCTGGTGGGGACGACGGGAGGCAGGGCGGCGCTGCCGGTGGGGTAGGGTGCCGGAGCGGTAACAGCGAGCGAGGCCGGGGCGCTGGGGGTGCGGATGCCGTAGGAGAGGGTTCTGGGTGGTGGTTAGAAGGGCGGAGGGGAAGAGGGGAAGAGGTGTGCGTACTCCGTAACGGTGACAGTGATGGGAGCGGAGCAGGTGTCGTCGCTGGCCTGAGCAGCGACGGCGGCGATAAGGGTAGCGACGATGATGGAGAAGTTCATTTTGGCTTGTCGGTGGTGAAGATGCTAGTGTTGGAGCAATTTGGGTATCGTGTGGAAGCGAAAGTTGAGATGGTATGAATGGTAAAGATCGTGGTGAGTGTTTGAAGGAGTGGCTAACAGTTCCGAGACTGAGAATTAATGATCGTCTTGCGATTATGAAGTGAGAATCTATGGAATGCAGAACTACTCCGCGTGATATAGGTGTCACGAAATGAACTGCGCGTCCTGGTCGATCCTGCGCTGTATTGATGGACTGATCCACTTGCTTTCTGGGCAGCACAGGGATCGATGGAGGGTTCGAAGTGGCAGATCAAGGGTTGTGACGATAACGGAGATGTATCTAATGATCGACTCCGGGTATGAGAGTTTCTTCCCGCACCTTTTCCCTGACTCTCATCTCCAAGATTCGTGGGGCGGTGAGGACGGCAGCCTCGCGGTGCGTACACGGTTCACAAGCAGCGTCCACAACGCTGGAAATGTCGACAGCATATGTGCTTAACCTGCTCCTTTGTTGACGTTGATGTCATTGCTCCCTTTCTTGGTACAGGCGTGGTCGTTGATCGGAATGTAAATTGTCCAAATGAAGAGCCAAACAACGTGGCTACTGTTTCGAAGCGCTCTCGATGCTGCAAGGAAGATCCTGAGATGAAGCAATCTGATAGATCGATCTGAAACAGCCGCTTGCTGAAAAGGCAGGCAGCAGCACGTGATGCCACACTGCGGGGACCTTGAGATGACGCTCACACTCAGTCGTTTGGTTTGATCATGTTCTTTGATTGCGGCACGGCTGCACGAACGTCATATTTCAGGAAGGTGATGTTGTTCGGCTGATTCGAGACCGACAGCGAATCCGGGGTGTTGAAATTGCAAATCTTGCTGTTCGCAACTTACTCGTGTCTACGGTGAGAGTCTGCGCCTGCATCCTGCGAAGCTCATCAAAATCAAGCTTGGAGCTAATCACCAACGTGGCGACGTGACGGTCTGATATCGTGTCGTGAAAGAAAGATGGCGGATCATGATCAATGACGCTCGTATTCGCTAACGCAATTATCTGTGCTGTCAAGGTTGGGGTATTGCTAGTGAGCAACGTTAAATGTACATTGCAACGTCAACTGCCGACCTACTTCACCCTGCCCATGATGGGATCTGCTGGGGCATCTATGTCTTCCGTCGGGGTCTCCGCCGCCTTCGCCTTGACAGCGTTGAGCATGGCTCTGTCGAAGTCGTCTCTGCTGCGCAGAACCGCCTCCACCCACCCAATCTGCACATCTCGGTACGTCGACTTGAACTCCTCATACACGAATGGCACTTGGGACTTGTCGGTCTCGAGCAGTCTGAGGAAAAACTCGACTGCGCGCCATCGCCCCATAATTTCCCTCCCCTGATCCCCGTAGGTGCGGAAGAACTCGAAAGCCGTGACAAGGTCGTCGCGCATTTTGGCTGCAAATTGATCGGAACGGCGAAACTTGACGGACTTGTTGCGCACCGCACCCAGGTACTGGACTAGCAGCTCATCTGCGAGCGAATCGATCAACAAATCCCGCAAAGACCGATGAACTTGTTCTTCGTAGTCGGCAAGATAATCGCGGAAGGTGATTATAATGGACGCCATGTCGGTGCGCTGATACCACTCCTGCGTGAAGAATTTGTTGAGAATGGGCCGGAAATCAGTCAGGAATATTAGCTGACAAAAGATCTGTATGCAGTGCGAGCTGATATCAATATACCCATTGCGCAGCTCGTCTAGTTGTGGAGCCAGACGGTCGGAGAGATATGTGGCTGACAGCAGGGGTGTAGCTTCGCGCTCGAAGATTGTGACGAAGGAGGGTCGCCCAACAGCTTCATCTGCGTCGTCGATGCAGATGATCTGATCGTTGGCAATAGCAATGAGCCATTCCTGGAAGACCGCTACGCCGTCGCCGTCCTGAGTAGGCGCGGGGCCCATGTACTTGTCCTTTTCGTCGTCGATGAGCTGGGTCCAGATGCGTTGGCGGGTAGTGAGGGCGCGTATCATAGAATCCACGGTGCCTTCTGCAACGTCATTGCGATCGCTGCTGGCGGCCACAGAGAGGTTCTGGCTAAGCATGGTCCATACATCGCCGAGTGATTTTGTTTGGAAGATACCGTCAGGGTTGACCTCGTAAGCGTTGCGGTCCTGCTCCAAGAAGCTTTTTCTGTCGCCCGAGTTGATGCGGTCCATGAACTGGTCGACAGCGTTAATGATGACCTGGCGATATGTGCGGATCAGCTCTGGGCCGCGGTTATCGATGACATGGGGCTCGAGAGATTCTTCGGGGAAGCCAAGCTTGTTCATCTTTGCATAGTATCTATCGACCCAATTGATGATGGCGAGGAGGTACTGTGGCCCGAGACCTTCGTCTTCAGCCAGACTCATGAGAAAATCATGCATCCGCTTGTGGTAGATATTCGTGTACGTCTGCATGATCTTCCACTTCTTGGGCATGAGGTTGATCATACCCAGCTTGACGGTGTTGAGGTTGTTGAAGTACCACTTGAAGTATTTGTCGACCTTCTCAGGGTCTTCGTCGAACTTCTCCCTAACCTCGGCCATATTCGCTTCGCAGACATACTCGATGGCTTTGGTGAACTTGTCCTTGTAGCCGCGCAGCTCTTTCGGTCCAGCCGTGATGGACTTGAAGCGCGATGCCAGGTCCTTGTACTCGCGCTGCGCATCTTGCAGCGCCTTGACCTTTGCATCGGTCTTCTCTTCCTCCTCCACGATGACAGCAAGTCGCACAACCATGCCGTCGTTGCCCGTCTGCACCAGCTCGATCAGGTTGATGCAGGCCTCGCCGATGTGCTGGTCGAAACGCTCGATGACGTCGTCCAGGCGGGCAAAGAGGTCCTGTACGGTGGCGCCGTTCTCGAGAGTGAGGTTGTCGATGAGCTCGGTGGAGCCGTCCTCGGTGCTCTTGATCTGGTCCATGGCAACGTCACGGATGTCGCGCAGCTGGGTCAGGCCGTAGTGGATCTGCAGCAGATTGGGCTGCTCGGTGGGGGCTTCGTCGTCCTGATCGAGCAGGTACTCGAGCTGGGCCAAGCGCTCGTCAAAGGACTGGATGTCGCTGCGCATCTTCTCGACGCTCTCGAAATTCTTGTGCGTCTGGGCGACGACGTTGACGTGGGGGAAGTCCTGGATCATGCTCTGGGCCTCGGCGCACAGCTTGTCAATCTTCATCATCTCCTCCTTGATCAGGTTGACGGTGCGCTGGCCGTCGGTGATGCTGTTCATGCCCGCCTGGGTCAGCTCCAGCTGTTCGCGCAGGCCATGGCGCAGCTGCCCGTCGACGGCCGCCTTTTTGCGCGAGAACTCTGCCTTGAGCGCAGGGATCTTGTCGAGGTCCTCGGGGTGCCGCAGCAGCTGCGCGAGCGACTCGACGTCGCCCATGGCCCACGGTGTGCACGGTTTAGTCGCAGGTCATGGATGGTCTTTGCTTGGTATGCGCAGTTGGCAGTTGGCAGTGCGGGCGGTTGGGTGAAGCAGTTGGCACTATCGCGGCGCGTGGTGCATTCGTAAGCGGTCGTAGTGTGTGTGACTGTTCTTTGGTTGGCGTTGGCGTTGGCGTTGGCGTTGGCGTTGGCGTTGGTCATGCGGAGAGCGCGGAGGTGCCTGAAGCCAGCTGTGGACAGCCGTGGACGCCGTGGACCCTCTCCAAGTGGCTGAGTAGCGCGGGGAATTTCTACTTCACCACTGCTTCTGGTCCACGACTCGCACTTTTGCGCCTCTCCATCTCACGCCTCGGCCAACGCACGCACACCCGCACACCCAGTCCACGACCAAGCGACCATGGCCGACGAAGACCTCAACCTCTACGACGAGATCGAAATCGAAGACTGCTTCTACGACGCCACCCTGCAAATCTACCACCACCCATGTCCGTGCGGCGACCGCTTCGAAATCAGCATCTACGACATGCGCGACGGCGAGGACATTGCGCGCTGCCCGAGCTGCTCGCTGATGATCAGGATTATCTTCGACCAGGTGGGTTCCCCCACGACAGTCCTCTGATCGCTTGGGACGTTGCGACTGTACTGAAGCTAATGACGACGCTGCAGTCTGACCTGCCCAAGGAAAAGGACGAGGCGCCAGGCGAGGCGGCGACTGTCGCTGCGTAGGTGCGTATTGGTCAGAAGTGTGGGTTTGGGCGGGGAAGCATGGAGGGCGTTGCATGGGACTGGCGTTTGGGTATACCACACCGTGATTTGGAGAGCGTGCAAGAACACAGTCAATTCTGAAGGACTATTGGAAATCGTCGTCTGTTGTACAATGAAACGCGCCCCACCCTGGCGCTCTATCTTGGGACATCGTCGTCCACCTCGTTGTCAACCGCCAGCTCCTTGCGAATGACGTCAGTCAAGCTCGTGCCGTCGCGGAGGTACACCCAGTCACCGCTGCCGCCGTCCTGCTTCGCATTCTGTCCTTCCTGCAGGACGACCCAGTCGAAGCGCTTGGGGCCTGAAATGGGCGAGCTGAGCCAGATCTGCTTGTTGGGCGGCTGCTTGTTGAGCACGTAGCTGAGCTGCTTGGAGATGAAGTCGACTCTGAGGACACCGGCCTGCAACCACTGATTAGCACATGGAAGGCGCGTGTATGGGCGTGTCTGGACGCACCGAGTATTCGACCTCAATGTCGGGGTTCTTCTCCTGCGCCTCTTCCAGTCGCTCGACCAGCTCGTTCAAGTACTCGTCGGCACGCTCGTGGAACTCGCTCGTGGAAATGTCCGTGGGCACGGTGGGGTTCTCGTGGTCTTCAGACTGCTTGGGGGGCGGGTTCTCCGAATCAGGCATGATGCCACGCACGCTGGTGCTGCCGTGAAAGGCGCGCACTGAAGCTCTGCTAGTGTGCACAGCTGCAGCTCGAGTGATGATGCAGTTCGCCGGCATCGACGCGCGCAGAGGCGCGGCGGCGGCTCTGCGGAGGGCTGCAGTGCTCAATCTGGCAACAGACTTCATTTTGATGGATTGGCAAATTGGCAAGAACGTAATGGGCGGGTGGGAAGTGGTGGATCAGATACGGAGGTGTTTGCGTGTGGAGGAAGGTGCGGAGTGAGCTGCACGGAAGGAGCGAGCTCAGCTCCTGCCACAATCGATAAGCAGCGCACCGCATCATGGCACAGAGCAGTCCAACACCACCCCGCATGCACCTGCAGATGCGACACGAGCCATGATCAACGCGGTCCTCGTCTTCAACAATGCCGGCCAGCCGCGCTTGACAAAGTTCTACACCCAGCTCGAGACCAGCGTCCAGCAGCGCCTGATCTCCGAGATCTTCACCCTCGTCGCCAACCGCCCCAACTCGGCCTGCAACTTCCTGCCGTGCGTCGCTGCCACGCCTCTCTGTACCCACGTGCATGGCTAACCTCGCAAACAGCCTCCCTCCCCTTCTCCAACAGTCGAGCAAGTCCTCCACACCTTCTACCCCGCACAATGACACCCCCTCCCTCGTAACCTACCGCCACTACGCAACCCTCTACTTCATCGTCATCAGCACCTCGACCGAGTCCCCCCTCGCCCTCCTCGATCTGATCCAAGTCTTCGTGCAGGCGCTCGACGGGCTGTTTGAGAATGTGTGCGAGCTGGATCTGATCTTCAACTTCGAGACGCTGCATGCGGCGCTGGGCGAGATGATCGTGGGCGGCGTCGTCGTCGAGACGCAGCTCGACAGAGTGGTGGAGGGAGTCAAGGCGCAGGGGAGGGTTGCGAAGAGGCCGGTAAATGAAGGGAAGGGATTGGGCGGGTTTGAGGGGTTAGGGAGGGGCGGCGGCATGTGGGCTGGTCGGTAGGATTGACCGTTGAGCTGATGATACCCTGTTGTGTTTGGTTGAGCGTGGTTAAAGGAAGATAAATTCGCGATGGAGAGCCGGCAGTCTGCGGCAGCATTTGTGTGGAAGCAATGTGCAACCTTGGCGCCAGACACGCTGTGGATGGAATTGAAGTCAGGTTGGTCAGGGGTGCCTATGGACAAGCCTTGAACGGAGTCGGGGCAATGTGTTCTTGAGCTGTTCAAAGTCTCAGACGACGTATGGCGGCATACTGAAGGTCAGTCTGATGGCTGAGGAAGAACAACTTCAAACACATCACCCTTGTGTTGATAGACACTGCGTGGATCTAGTTACTGAAAACCTCAACAAAGCACAACGTCTACAAACACACACATACACGACCCCCTTCCCAGAAAGCAATCTCCGCTCTTCCAAGCGCGCAATCAACCCAACCACGCTGCACCAGCCCCTCCTCAATTTCTCCACCAGCCCACCACATTTCGAGGACATGATGCATAACAAGAACGCTGCAGCCTGAGAGCCAGAAGTGTCAGTCACGCTCAAACTCAGCCCTAGCTATCCACAGCTCTGCACTGTCGACATGCACAGCGCCAACCTGGAAGAAAGCAAAAACGGTAGGTACTCACGACACGAATCAAAGGAGCGGGATAGAAAGCTCGAAACGTCGTTCCCGCGAGATACAGTACCGAGCAACGGCACTGCAGGATCTATGCGTCGACGCGATCTATCGCTCTCATGGCATTGCGTCGTGCTCAAGCTGAGTGGAGTCGGTAGATGCGTGGGCCACAGAGAAGAAGCGCACAGTAGCACAAACACCACGCGGTCAATCAAAGTCAAAGCGTCTGAACAGGACCAGTGAACTTGTATTCAAGCCAACCGAAGATATTTACAAGAAGATGTTTCCATCACGCACATCCATCGTCCAATCACCTCAACACTGCTAATCTAAGCAGCCTGCTCCTTGAGCCAAGCAATAAAGGTCTCGAGGGTGAACTCCTCGGGGAGAGCACTGCCAGACGCCGGGGCGGTAGCAGAGGCAGCAGGTGTCGAGGCAGCGGTAGATGTAGCGGCAGCAGACGAGACAGCAGGAGTCTCAGCGGCAACTGAGGTGGCAGCAGCAGAGGAGAGGGCGGCGGAAGCAGGGGCAGTAGGAGTAGCGGGGGCAGTGCCGTTGGATGGGGACGAGGCGATGGGGGCAGAGCCGCCGGAGCCAGCACCGCAGGAGGCGACAGGGCCACCGGGAGCAGTGTACTTCGTGGCGTCGAAGCCGTTGTACACATTGGGGATGTAGATGTTGTCATCCTCAGCCTTGTAAGCGCCAGGGAGCGAGATAGTGGGACCGCAGGCGCCCTTGCTGCCAGTTCCGGTAATCTTGAGCTGAGCGCAACCGACTAGATTCATGTTAGTTTGGCTGAAGAGTATAATGTGTGTGGGGTGGGGGGCTTACTGTAGAACTGAGCACCACCAACGGTCTGAGCACCGTGGAGAGCAAGCATCTCAGAACGGAGGAGGTACTCTCCGCTGGCAAGGCCAGTGGGCAGCTTGAACTCGTGCGTCATGTTGGCCGCCCCCATGATTTCGTTGGCCCACTTGCCATCGACCTGGTCAAGCTCATCAATCTTGAACCAGCCGGCGCCAATGCCAGTAGCCTGGGACGCATCGTCGACGGGTCCGTAGAGGAAGTGGGTGATAGGACCGAGGTGGCCGGATTGGTCCCACTGGACCTTGATGGAGTCGCCCTCGGCGGCCGCGACGGTCTCAACGCCAGAAGGCACCTTGCTGCCACCGACGTTGCAGGCCATGTCGTCCGACTTTACGTCTGTGACGGGGCTGTTGGAAGGTGGCATCCGGATGCCGACCTGGTAGCCGGGTGTCTCATCGTTGACCCAGAATTGGTGGAAGTTCTGGTGAGCCGTAACGGCGGAGATGAGAGCGGTTGCAATGATGGCCTTGGAAAACATCTTGAAGGTTGGTTTAGTTGGTAAGTGTTGTATATGGGTATTTGCAACAATTGGTCTGGTGATGCCGGATCACGAAAAGAATGTGAGGTAGTGAATGAACGAAAAGAATGAATGGATTGTTGCAAGCAACTGAAAGAAGGACTGGCCGTTGGAATGATCAAGCAATTGTGAGCGAGGCTCGCAGCGCCTTTAAACCTTTGCCTCCAGCATGCGAGCCAAGAGGAGAGTTCCTTGACTCTGTCGCATGGATGGCACCCGTTGCCGCTAAGCTGGTTCTGGGTAAGGAGGCGGGCTGCCGAGACGGAAACCAATGTCTTGACAATATGCATGAGGCAGCAGTCTTGCCTACGTCGGCGTAGTGCACATGACTGTCATGCGAAGCTGCGGCGCAGAGCCTCGAAGAGGCCAGCCGAGATTGGGTGGATTTCGTGGTGGGGAGGTCAGTGTTTTGAAACTTGCTCCATAAGGTTTAGCGATGCCAATATCGCATTGTTTAGCGCTCCGTGCTGTTTCAAAACTTCTGTGACAAGCGGCAGCTGGGATCATGCTCCTGCAGCGCTTCCACTTCAATGTCTGCTCGGGATCATAAATACCGGATGACGTTGATCAAGCTGTAGAGTTTGGATTTGTTCCCAAATAACAGATGTACAGCGTCAAGAGCGCAGAATTCGCCATGACTATCAAGCTAACCATACGGCTTACTTGTTGCATCCAAACCACAAGGCGAGAAGAACCAAGGTGTTTCTCGTCAGGAATGTGATGCCATCTGCACCATGACACGTTCACAGCGCTTCGCTCGTTCCACGCGCCGGAGGAGCTGTCGGCTGCACCATCCTGGTAACTGTCTTGAATCCAGTGGGACTTATCTGAACACTTCTTGTCACTAAGGTGTTTGTAAACATGCTACCGCTGGCAATCTCCAGTGGGTCAGCGTTTGGTATAGGCGCTGCGACCAGCCGCCCGGTAGTGGTGGGTATGTTATAACCGTCACTCGTTGATGCCGGTGCACTTGCGGTCGCTGTTATTTTCGTTGCAGGGGCGGATAGTGTAACGAATGAGGTGTATGTAGATGCGAAACCGCGGAGCACGTCTTCGTTGATCAAGACATGAAGTTCCTGTACAGGTGGGTTGGTGGGTGTAGGTTGAAGTACCATGAAAAGGCGCACACCAAGCGCAATTGAGCTGGACCACAGCGCTATCAGGAAGAGAACAGCTGCAAGGATCCATGGTATCAGAACCGCCTTCCTCGGAAGACGGCGACGCTGAGGGCGTGGCGGCAAAGGGATGTCATCGAAGCTTGGCATGGCAGCCACAAATTGTGGATAAACATTATTGAGCGGCTCCGCTTTGACCTCAAACACCCTTTGTTCTTCGAAAGCGCTTTTGCTGGTCCATCGAGGCAGTTGTTGTGAATAGTATGTAGGCAACGGTGTGGCATGTATTTCGTTCGAAGTAATGTCCTTGGACAAGCCCCGCTTGTGGTAGGCCATGGTACTAATAATGTCGTAATGAGGGACGGCTATGAGTAGAGAACCGAGTATCCGAGAACCAGCTCAGATCGCTGGATGAAATCAATTATGGAAGAGAAGTACAACACCGAGCATGAGATGCAGACGTGTGCAGGTTATGAGGTATTGTGTTCAGGCGCAGGAAAGGCTGAACGATCAACAGATCCGGCCGATCAACAACATCCACTCGAGCATATCGCGTGTTTGGCTGTCTCCTGTAGACTGTGGTCATCTTGTGGTGTACAAGTTGTGTTGCTGTAGCGAGGGCGCGGTGTGTTTGAAAAACGCGCTGCAGATTGTTGGTGATTGGGCTGCGAAGCACAAAGCTGCAGGGTTGGGCTTGTGCATTGACCAGCTACCTACCCCGAGCTTTCATGTTTCAGAATAAACCGGATGTAAGCCCGTGCGCCGCCCAGCATCAACACCACGCCGAATTATCACCAAATCACTCAATTTTGGAGCCAGATTGATCAGAGAAAATGCTAGAATTTCGTAGCACGTCCTTGAACAACATCTCGACATTCTATCAGCCTGCCAGGGTAGCCTGTGATGGTTTTGTTGATCTTTTTAGGGTCAAGACCCGCCCACACCTGGTAGAAACGTGAAATCCCTTCAGTTTTTGAGCGACAAGTACGCCTATAAAACCTCTCCTTCAGTAGAGATACCTAAGTCTCCATAATTAATAGATCTGGAGACTTTGAGCATCCTAAAATGTAGTCCCAGCCATGCTGGTACATGTAATTAAGTGTCTTTTTAGATGTGTGAGCACTATCCAAGTCCATGTACAATAACCACTCTCCACCACAGTAAAGTAACTTAGTGTATAACGCTGGTAAAATCTTCTTAATAAACACCTTGCTTGTTATTTTGCTATTACTGTAAGACGTCTTATATGGCATACACTATGCAAAGTTGTATCTAAGCACACAGAAGAGATGGAACTTTCTCTCCTTTGCTACCTCTTCTGGCTCTTGCTTCCAGTGCTTATCATACTGCACGTTCTCTGGCTTATTTCTTTCACTCTTGCCTCTTCTCCTCTTGATCTTACGCTTGTGTCGTGGGCCAGTTTTCTAATGTAACTTATCACACCATAAGACACTCTTCTAGTGTTTATTACGAGGACGCACTTGAAGCTGGGTATTATACCACTCATAACGCTTACGCTAATAATAAGGAGGATGATCATCCTCCTAAGCTGCAATATGCTCAGTAATAGGAGCAATCTCCTGCACTCTACGCCATATTGTGATGCGTGAATAGGCCTCTTTCCCACCTTGTGGAATAACCCCAGCCTTAACCTGTATGTCCTGCCAAGTCTCTGCTTTCTTTTCAAACTAGCAGTGATCTAGATAGTTGACTATTGCGTGTGCGTCGGCTCTGGTAAGCTGTCGTGGTGCACCCCGTGCATCTGAGTGGTTGCTGTGATGGAGTGTACGTGGCTCCTTAGACTAAGCAACCTCATAAGCAGTTAAGTAAGGGATATTAAGGGTAGCTTTAATATCTTTAAAAGAGCAAGGTATGTGGTGTACGTCGCAGAAGTGTAGAATACCCAGGATTGCACTGCGCTGAGGTGTGTGGAGGTGCTGTTGGGACGCCTCATTAGACACGTACACCGGCGGCGGGGTGTTAAAGTGCTAATGAAAACGTCTCCTAGCCCTCTTAACTATCTCAGGCATTTAGGGCAAGAAAATTAGGAACAAAACGCGTTGATTTAGGCCTGTAGAGGCCTTGTGGATTCATTAATTTCGTGGTGTTGATGCCGGGCGGCGCACGGGCTTACATCCGGTTTATTCGGAAACATGAAAGCCCGAGCTCACCGTTCACTGACACCGCTTGCACTCCCAGTCCTCAGAATGCGCGCGAGAGGTGCCCACTCAATTTTCCTTTTGCGTCTTTGATAACCATCGTTAACGCGATGTTATTGCCGAAGGTGTGCAACTTGCACCGGCAGAAAATCGTATCTCGCAAAGACAGTGAGAAAGGCAATCATGATCTTTCGAATCACGGGCTTTAGAATCGTCTTAGGACCAGTGTTCAAGCGTTCTTACGAAGTCACTCTTATCTGTTGCTGTTTTGAAGACCAAGTTGCCTGCTAGCTCGTCGAAATTACAACCACGGGTCGCTACTTAAAGTGGTTGAAGAACAGGCACCCCACAAACATTGTTTATATACTATAGGCTTCGGACAATTTCCCCTCTTTAAGGTCCCTTGCAAAGCAGATAGTCAGAGAACTAATCGTGAAACATGGGTAGACTGTGCCAAAGTAAGTTTTGGAAGGTCAACAGTATACTTGGGCAAAGAACTAGCGTTGTCGATGAGTTTAATTTCATTTTGGCATTCTAAACAATATGATTTCCTAACAACTCACTTGCAGAGGCTGATACCTATCTCAGCCGCAAGTTTCAGCGCGCTGAATATCTCATGCCGCCGCATATCGCTTCAGTATATCCAATTCGACTGTCTTCAACGCACTCTCATGTGTACACTCAAGCTTTACAAGCGGTACCTCAACTCCCGCTTCCTTCTCGTGTTTTAACGTTTCCTGCCACCGAGTTGCCTCTACACACCATCTTTGGCCGGGCCTGACGCCCATCTGTTTGAGATTGATCCCGCCGCTCTTCGATGCAAAATTCAGGAATGATTGCGTGAGCTCGGCGGCAATGGGGGTTTGTGCATCGCAGAAGCCAGGCTTGAAAACTGATGGTGGTATCGACTTGCTAGCCATGGGATACATTCCACGAGAAGAATGTTGGAGTAGCGATTCTTGGAGAACTGTAAGACTGTCAGACGATTGACTCAAATTTCCCTCTGGGTCTGCCTGCTCACGAACCATTCTTCTGGGTATCATCAACACCGCTGTGGGTTCGAGGTACCTGCGTAGAGGCATGAGAATCGTATCCTGTTATTTTCCCCATCTTCTGATCTTGTGGTGATTTGTAGAGTTGGAACAATATTTTTGAGCGAAGACGAGTTTGTCATATATGTTTGACTAGATTATACGGACTGCACTAATTTGAGCTATGTACAAACCAACTTTACCCCTTCCTGTGACTGTAGTCATCCAACCAACGATTCATAGATGCTAAGCACCGACATTTACTTAGCGATGCGCGTGTCATCGCTGCGGAGCGAGCCCCGATCCATGGGCTCGAAGATGCATTACGTCACCGCTGTGTCCTCGTCATCGCAGCACAAGACCCGTTTCGAGCAACATCGCAACTTGTGATCACACATGCAAGCTTGGTAACTATCTGGAATTGTGTATATTACACGATCCACTCCAATAACGTGACGATCGCAGAAGTATGTATCGCGTTCCCTCTCTTTTGTCGTTTGATTGCAGTTGCGCGACCATCTCCTACCATGAGGTGACGAGTGCGGCCGACGACATGTGAAGAAGTGGTTCAGATGTGAATAGGCATTAGTCATATTTATGAATGCGCACACATATCACATAAGGCCCAATCTTAGACATGTGATCACTGGGACCACAGCTATGCATTGAGTCCCTGCAAGAACGATCCTGTGCGCGCTCCATGTAAATGCAGCTTTAGCTTGGTTGGCAAGTAAGTGCACTCACTTCACCACGCGTGCAGGAACAACGGTTACAACGGGTTCGATACACTTGTCTTCATAAATATGAAGATCTGGACTTTCGAGATCGATAGGTACTGGTCCGTCCTGTTCGCATACTCCACAGTCTTGGGTATTGGTGAAGAGTGAAGTGGATATGTCAACTGGAAGGAAGTCATAAACGAAAAAGGTGAGCTGAAGTCTCCTTCTACCATTACTTGGACTCTCCCACTGGCGCCCAAACGCGGTGGACTCGAGAGTGTGGTCGATTTAAACAAGAATCCTCTGCTTGGTATACTTCCCGTGTGAGCTGTTGCGCACTGCAAGCAGCTTTCGAGTCTTCGTCACTAGCAGGCGGGGTACTGACAAAATCGCCGACGTCTGATAAAGCTGGTGAAGGTACAAGTGTCACAAGAGTGTCACAAGGGTGGCATTTGAGCGCACTAGCTACAAGTGGCTGGGAAGGAAGGTGCTAGAACGAGACCAAGACATTGTGTAAGACTCGCAGTGCGAGAGACACTGAAGCTCTAGGCTAGCCAAGCCACGATGGTGCGGTGAGGATACTTACACCTGTACTTAACCGAACATCAATACATATGGTTTCACGACAGCGCCGTACGGAGGAGAATCCACATGCAGGCCTGTATGACAAACTCAAAGTCAGCATAAAACACAGGTGATTGCTCAAAGTGAGTATGCTAGTGATGCGCTTTCATGCGGAACAAAATCAATATGATGGCCACTTTGTTCTCACTAAAGGCCTCCATTTCGCATTCAACAAAACGTTTTCTGTCGTCTGCTTTCGCGCTGGTGTTTCGCAGTTCTGTGGTCTGAACGCTTGACTGATTGAGACATCGGTAAATACACAGGATAGCTTTTGAACAATCAAGATGAACGTCCAATCATGTTCAGGAGCCGTCATTTTGCTCACTTGTTTCATTGTAAATACAGGGGGTTGGTAGCTTGGCCCCAGCTGTGGCGGCTGCCCGCATCTTGTTGACGCTGCTCGTCTACCACTCCCGGTGAACAAAGGTGCTGTTCTGGAGGCCAACCGATGTATAAGTGTCTGGAGGTCAGGTTGCGCACGCAAAGTTCTGTCATGATTCACCACAATCACTCTCCAACAATAGATGTCGGCACACTCATCTGTTTTTCTTACTGACCATCGTTTACACATACCACACTCTGACAGCGTTCTCAGTTCAGTTTCTGAAGCTCTTCAGGCTCTGTTCTTTGACTGAGTAGCACTGCGACCAAGTCTGGCGGAAAGCGCGTCAGGCATTACACACGCAGCGCGGCAAGGCAAGATTCTCAGATATGCAAAACAGATACAGAAAACAGACCGTTTCGGCAGGCCCAATTTAGTTCTAGCTCCATCTCAAACATTTATAACTGGACACTGATTTGGATAGAAAAAAGGGGAAATGGACCGTCAAAAGACAACACGCTTCTACCAGGCAACCATGCCGCTAATAATGTGACGAGGATCTGCACAGCATCTCTCACGGCTAATGGTATGGCTGATGTTCCAGCGCCATCCCATAAACGACAAAAAACCACGCCCACGTCCAAAGGGGGAGATAGCAATGCCACTGAGCAGCATCCAATCCAACGTTATAGCACCACCCCATCAGAGAGATCTATATTCAATATGAATGAACATATCTTTACTGAGAAAGTAAGTATTGTGAGAGTGGGAGAGACGGCAGAGAAATGGGAGAACTTTCAGAGACAAGTGGACGAAATTGAAGAACTTCAAGTGGAAAGTCAAGAGGCAAATTCACAGGAGTTCACCAGGACCGACGCTAAACTCGATGAGTTCCAGTCAAACATCAAAATTATCCGCACAGAGTACGAGAAGGTCCACTCAGAGAACCGAAAGCTTCAGGAGGAGACACGAGAACAATTGAAAGCGTGTTTGCAAAAAACCGAAGGGAATTTTACAGATATTGGCGCTATCGCCGAGGACATGAGAATAGGGAAAGCTGACAAGAAACGTATTGATGAGGAGATGTTCTCCCTGAAAGAAGGCTTTGACAAGTTCAAGATACAGTCGCATCGAGATGTAGACTTGATTGGAACTGATTTTGATCAGCTCCGACAGCGTGTCACCACTTTAGAGAAGAGAATCGAAGCAGAGGTTTCAAAACGCGAAAAGTCTGAAACGGAGTTGGAAAAGATACAGAAAGACTATCTCACCCTGCAAAGATCAGTGGAAACTTTATCAAGCGAAGCAGAGCGCTGCAGTAAAGCTGATGCCGAAAGATTAGCTGAGTTTGCAAACAAGCTGAGATCTGACAACGACCACGCCCTCAAAAGTCATGCTGAGGCGTGCGAGAGGAGTTTTCAGACCAGGATCGACGACTTTCATAGCGAAATGAACGACTTTATCATGGCCAAACTCGAGGGTTTGCATAGCGAGTTCACAGAACACGAAGCGTGTGTTATTAGCACGGTCACCGGAGTAAATGCACGAATGGACGAAGTCCAGGACACAGTCGCTGTCCAGTCTGCAACGCAACAGTTCATAGACGAACTTCTCTCGCAGAACTAAAAAACCACTGAGTTCCTTCTTTTGCACACCACGAGTTCATATATGGATATTTCGTCCCACGTTCAACGTTCTCAGACCCCGTTAGCCAAACACCAGAAGAAGGTACGTTTGCAACAGAACTGGGTTAGCAAGAGAATACAGCTTATGGATGAAAAGATTTCAGAAGTCTCTGCGCCCCGACACTTTACATGGACGCCGCCAGCGCAACTTGCAGTCCCAAATGCGCAACAGGCGCATCAAGGGTATGCCGACATCTCCAGATGATTGACCAGCAGCTAGCTCGTCGTAAGATTCAACCATGGGTCTTTGAACAGCACATCAGATTGCCGAGGCAGCAAGCTGGAGTTGCAGACCGCCAACCCAGCCTCCACGCTCTGGTATCGCTCCCATCAGCACGTCCCGGTAGCCAGTAGCAGTCGGCCCAACTAGCGCGACCAGACCTGCCAGCAGAAGATGAGCTAGCCACTACACAGCACTCGGATGTATCAGACTCGGAAGACGGCTCAGCAGCATCAATGAGAGAGCAATGAGTGGACGTTTGGGGGGGATTTGACTTGGATATCGGCCACTACTGCAACCAAGCTTAAATGGATGTCTCTATCCGTTCATCATACAGAAGACCAGAGTACAAGAAAAAGCGGTAAGGATGATTATTGGGGGCATTACAGGTGACACAAGCGCGTGCAGCCTAGAGCGCTGCATGTGTGAATGCGCCTCCGCGGACGCACCTGAATCACCGTGTAAGCACTTTCATTCACAGCAAACGCCCTGTCGCGCCGACCCACGTGTGCCTAGCCGAGTTACACACTTTATACGAGATCATTGACGTCCTGGAGCCGAAATTTGGTTTACATACATACTACGATGATCATAGCCGAGACGACTGATATCAAATCATTTCACTATCCTCTCTACGGTGTGAAGTAGCGTCTCAAGACATGCTGTAGCTCCTCTCTTGGCCTTGTTCGGCGTCATCCATCAGTGTTGGCTCGAACTTGCTCTTTCGCGCTTGCGTAGCCCCTGAAGCCTTCCATGCTGACAGAATCAGGTCAACAATAGCATCCACACCCTGGCCTTTCTTCACGACCGCAAAGATCGTTGGCCCACCCTCGCGCATCCTCCTGCTGTCGCGTTCCATAACATTCAAATCCGCACCCACGGCCTCGGCTAGGTCGATCTTGTTTACCACCAGCAGATCGGACTGCGTGATGCCTGGTCCGCCCTTGCGAGGGATCTTGTCGCCGCCGGACACATCGATGATGTAGATAATAAAATCAGCAAGCTCGCGCGAATAGTTGGCTGCGAGGTTGTCGCCGCCGGATTCGATAAGCAGGAGGTCGGTATTGAACTTGTGGTGGAGATTTGTCAGGGTCAGGAGGTTGACCGAGATGTCTTCACGGACGGCGGCGTGAGGGCAGCCTCCCGTCTCAACAGCGACAATGCGTTCACTAGGGTGGTCAGATCCGGGTGTGCTTCAAGATTTTAGCATGCTTACGCTGGGAGCGCTTTGTGTCTAGTCAAGAACTCGCCGTCTTCTCTTGTAAAGATGTCGTTGGTCACTGCAGCTATGCCAAAGCGTTGTCGAAGTGCTTTGCATAGAGCCAACATGAGGGCCGTCTTTCCGGAGCCTACAGGTCTGTACAGTGTTAGTACACTTACCGGCAACGTTTGCACAGTCTGATCTCACCCTCCAATGCCTACTGTGAACGCCCTGTCCTCCCAATCTCTGCCCTCAATGATAGGCATCTCGCGTCCCACGAAGCTACCAGGTCCATCTAGGATCTCGTGGGTATGCCCGTGATCAGCAGCAGCGTGCGAGTGCGAGGGGCCGTCATGTGAGTGACTGTGCGACATTGTGGACGATGTGCAGTGAAAGTTGACGTTATCAGACCCTGATGTTTACAGAGAAAGCGTGAAGCTTGACAATGGCGGGGCAGGAACCAGGGTGGGGCGGGGCTTCACACCCACCCATGTCAACGCGGTCGCGTCTGACTGTCAATCACCTTCGTCCCCACAATCATGAATCAGCCACAGGCAAATGGACAAGGTCATAATTCCCCACATCTCTCTCCAAGACCGAAGGCTGCTCGAGATCGTCGACGCAAGAGATGACATGATCGCGACCGGCCTAGGCAAAGCGCGAACGCTATGGCCGTATCGGGAACAGGATCATGGCTGCGTGACGGCCTATTTACTGCGTCTCATCCCCTGCTTTCATCACGGCACGCGGTCCTGCTCATATGATGCGCAATTATTTCTCGCGTACCTGACTGCCTCCACCAGCATGTTCCCGAACAATCGTCTTGACACTTCCGCATTCGTGAGCTTTGTGGCCGCTCTGGGAAGGATCTTCGTAGCTCCTGTGCGGCATCTTCACCAATGTTAGCGACGCGCCGCGAATATGGATGACATGGCCGCTCATTTCCACGGACAACAGTCATTTTTGCCGCCGTTTATGCATCGTACGATGCTCTGCAAGAAGATGTAAAAGCCTCGACAACCTCTGTGCGTGTAGTAGGAGGAGAAATCGCTGTTCTGCTTCAGTAAAAATTCCGATCCGCATGCGGTGAGATCGCACACGCCTATTAGTTCGCTTCGTCACCACTCATTACAGTCTCGTATTCATCTTTATTCTCTTTTACTCTCTTTCCTAACGCCTATACGTTGTAATTGTCTAATCACGAGCCATGACGACGGCTTGGAACAAGTCGCAACATACGTCTTTTCTCTTATGGGACATCGATCGCGAGTTCCAAAATGCATACGAACTTTATGAACAACTTCGGGCCAAGTCTGGCCAAAAGAGATCAGCGTGGTCGCGCCTAGCCGCCAGGAGCCCAGACGACGACCTTGCAAAGGCGTTGAGCCTAGGACGTGAAGTAAGAATCTTCATGCAGACTGGCAAGAAACGATTTGGATCGCGATTCGAACAAGGCGACTGTATGTGTAAATCCACGTGATACCATAACAGCACTAATAGTCTCCAGCTACATGTCACACCGCCCTCGAGGCCCAGCTCATTCGGATCCAGTACGAAGTCCGCGAACTTCTCTGCGACAGTGCTGTGTCTCAGGCAGTTTCCATACCATACGACGAAATCATAACCACGTCGAGGAGTATCCGTCGTATCTGCTTGGAGGCCTTGTATGCACAATTCGACCGCTTCTCCACACCAACATCCTTGCTGTACCTACCACCTCCACGGTTCAAAGTACAGTACTGCACATTTGCGGAGCAGCTACGTGAAGACTTAATTTCATCAGAAGGTAGTAGCCTGCAGACCAAGAGATTACGCCCACGTGATCGCCACGACGACCGAGAAATTTGCCCTGATTGCGACACATGCGTCTCTGTCGCAACACATTCCGGTCTTCCCGACGCCCGGTGCATCCTCTTCAGCTCACACGTCAAACCGGAGCGCGGTAGCACCAAAGAAAATGCAAGCTACGCGTGTAATAGCTGCTACAAGACCTTTGACGACTCGTACGCATTTCTGGACCACATCTTCCAGAAACAGATCGGTAGTGATTTTAGCTGTCTGCGCCAATCGAGTCCAGACCTGTCCATCCACGAGCTGGATCGTTCGCTCATCGAGCAATGCTTCAAGAACTGCCTTGTGCGTGAGCTGTCGCGGACCACAAGCGAAAAAGCAGCAGTGGGCCAGGTTGTCGTACAGGAGAAGGAGATCGAGCTGAAACTGAACAGCTTGACCAGCGCTACGTCCTGGTAGTCCTTCGAAACCCGGTTCTGAATTTTTCCCGCAAACTTAATGCTTTTAATCGCCATATACCCGCGCCAAGAAGTAATGTAACGTACATAGAATCCAACGAATGTATAATGCCACACTCTCCTTGCCCTTATCAATGCAGATCCCCAAACCCTCAGAACAAGGTACCAACAACACCACACATTCACCCCTTCTGCACCACCTACACAGCCGTCCACCTTGTCCCCAGCCTTGGCCACAGCGCCCAAACCAGCCTTGACAAGCCGCTTGGCTACAGCTAGTCGCTCTGCGTTTCCTTGCACAACCGGGCCGCAGCCTCGCCAAGATCGCGCATTCCATGCCAACCCGGCGTCCTGGAGTGTCGGTGATATTGCAGAGCCGTTGCTTCCCTTTGCACCTGATAAGACGAGACGAGATGACGTAGATGATAAAGAATCCTTGTGCGCGAACCGGCGAGAAAGCCAACGCGGTCTACACTTTAGCCTGCCTGCCTGCCTCACTTACCGACTCTACTCTACCAAACACAAACACAACCACAACATCAGCTGAACACCGCCCACCACCACACCGCAGCGGAAACACCATCTCTCCGCCAACCCGCCTGGACGCTCTTGGCCCTCCCCTCGCGCCAAACAGCCCCACACCGGACCGAACAGCCCAGAACACAAGGCGAGTCACCGCCTCGTCTTGAAGGGGGTGGAAACGCCTCGTCGGAAACCTCTGGTCCTCTGGGCATGCAAGGTTTGGCCGAGGGTGGGTGGAAACTCTATTCCACACCGTCTGGCAGTCGGTTGCGGGTGGGGATCGTTGGTTCGTCGAGAGGGGTGCGCGGCGTGGAAAGTGGCGCGTCCAGTAGCGCGGGGCGAAGCTTTGGGGCTGTGGGGGTTGGGGTGCGGTGTGCTTTGGGCACGGGGTGCGGCGGCTTGGGAGGGGGCTTGGTAATGTGATGGTGAGGATTGTTGCCTTGTTGATTGCCTGCTAGCGTTGGCGTGCGAGTGTGGAGAAAGAAAATAAGTCAAATGAGCAGTTTTGATACAGTGTTGGTGTTGATGTTGTTTGGTATTGATGTAAGATGGGGTATAATCATACGGAGAGTAAAGTCTCGAATCCGTCCTTAAAGCCTTGTCCAAAAGGAAAAACCCTCCACTCTGGACCCAAGAACGCCGTGCTGTCATGCCAGAGCAGCCCTTCCATCATCTGAGGATCCATGTACGCCGTGCCATGCTGCTGACATCTGTCCGTTGCAACTGGAACAGCGCTAAGAAATGCTGAAATCATAATGCGCGAATCGATTTTTTTCGTACAAGGCTGCTCTCTCTCGATGCTCGCGAGTACAGCTCATCTCAAGCCTCGCAAAAGCCATCTTTCCCAGTGATTCCTGACGCCAAGAATGCAATCCTTGCCATCGTTGTGGCGGCCGCCATCGTGACCGCCAGGGTCGCCAAGGATCGAAGAGAAGAACCAGAAGCCTGCAGCTGTCCACGCAGCAACGGCGATACCGAATGCGATGATGGGTGAGAACAGGTGGATGACGAGTAGCATGGGTACACTGTAGCTCTCTGAGGCGTCGAACGAGTAGACCAGGTGGAGTTGCAGGTTCAGAGCGGGTGCGAGAAAAGTAGTGAGTTGGGCGGAGAGCGATGGGCGGCTGGTGCAGAAGCGCAGGGGATAGAGCGCAAGCGAGACCAGGGTTGCGATGACGGTCCAGAAGGTGATTGCGATGGAGAGAAGCGCGCACGGGGCGGAGAGGTAGAACTGAAAGAAGATTAGCACGTGTCGAGCTTGTGCGTGTGCGGGGGAGTGCCGTACCAGGAGTTGCCAGGCCTTGTCTTCGGGGCCTTTCTCGTGGTATTCGCTCTTGTCGTACACGACGGCAGCCGCGTCTGGAAGCGAGGCGCGGTTCTGCGAGCGGTGTTCGCGCGGCGAATCGTAGTAGTCGGCCTTCTCTGGGTCCAGGTGTGCGCGCGGCGGGTACGACAGGCTGCGGCTCTGACGGGCCTGGGTCTCGTGGATCTCCGTTATGGAGCGGTGCTTGCGTGCTGCATGGCTGGAGATGCTGCTGCTGGGGCTTGGCGGCACAGAGGCGCTTGGCGACAAGGGCGAGAGGACGGAATCATGCGCGCGGCCTGGGGCGGCCTGGGTTCGACGGTGGGTGCGCGCGCTGTCCTTGGCGGCGCGAGCGTCCTTTTCGTTGTATTCAGAGTCGCAGTCGTAGTCGGTGTCGGCGGGCAGCGACGGGCTGCTGCTGTGGCTTGGAGCGCTTGGAGCGCTTGGAGCGTGTGTGGCCGAGTAAGGCACCGGCGGGTTTCGGGATTCCATGACCGGCAGGCGGCGAAGTTGGCGCTACGTCTCGATGGGCATCCGTGGCTGCTGACGATGAAGACGGCGGATCTGGAGCGGGCGGGCTGAGCATGATATAGACCGCAGAGCGCTCAGGAGAGGACAAGAACCCAAGTTCCATGCGATTTGCCTGGCTCCATCTTGGCCTTGGTGTTGCTTGGCTCGAAGGCCTTGGCTCGGGCTGGGCACCGCGCTGTGATTGGCGAGCCCGGCGTGAACTCTGGCTCTTCTCCAGGCGACGCGGAGGCCGACAAGACGGAAGAACGGCCGCAACTCACGTCGCGCTGCGCCGGTGGAGACACGCCCTCGTGCCAACTCTCACGGTGCTCGCGCTGCGCTGCGTCTTGCCTCTTGGCCACCTGGGCACCGCTCGCCCTTCCGCCCTCTCCCTCTCGTCGTGTGACGCCTGTGACGCCTGTGTCGCCTGTGTCGCCTGTGTCGCCTGTGTCGCCCGCCGCGCGCAGCAGCTTCCCGCCAAGCAGAGGCAGAGCGTCCGCTGGCTGGGGAGTCGGGACCATCGCTGCGGAGTGCCAGGACTATTGATCCCGCTGATCGCGGCAACACCAAGTCGTACAACAATCCAATCCATCGCTGCCCCGCGCGTCATCATCACTGCATTCGCACTCCGCTGCACCCAAGCTCACCCATTGCTGGCTCGAGATGACGCCGTCTCTGATGCCGCTCTTGCATCCGCGCACAGCAACATCCAGGCGGGGCGGAGCGATCATCGATGGTGATACCTTGGTTTCGCCCAACTAATCAAACGGGCGATGCCCAACTTCAGTCCCACTAGCAAGCGTCGCTGGAACCGAGCTGACGCTGCTGATCTCAGCCTTGGCACGAGTATAAGAACGAAACTACGTGACCGGCCCTCCTGGCAGACGTTGCCGTTTGCATCCATGTCGGCCCTTATGTGCCGCGAGCTCGTGATGCTCTTCGACGGCGTCAAACCTGTTTCGCCGGACCGGATCGAACGGCAGAAACCACCTCAAACCGCCAACGACCCGCGTAAACCGGTAGCAGGCTCCGGGGCCTTCATGGTCGACCTACTGACCAAAATCCCGGAGTCTCCGGGCGCGCCCTGCAGCATGAGACTGTGGTCGAGGGTCCTGCTCCCGTATCATCCATCTTCGGAGTCTGCTCCGCCAACGGCAGCCCGGTACGACACCGCGGCGAAGCGCCGAACAGCCAACTTGGCACGCATCAAGACGATATGATATCCAGAGTGGTGCGGAGGTGGCTGTGAGGCTATCGACGATCTGTGAGCCGTGACAGAGAAGTGGCCATCGCGACCAACGTCCGACAAGTTGCACAGCACAAGTTGCACAGCGTCACAACGTATTCGACTTCTTGATCTTGTCCGACAAGTCTCCAGTGTCGCCAGTCTCAGCGCACGCAAAACATCTTTGCTCAGCAAGTCGAAGCAGGTACAGTCGCTGCCAGCAACTTCCAGAGGATCAAACAAAACACAGTAGATCTGGCACCGTACCCACAGCGAACCTTACCAGGACCCTGCGTGGATCGACCGCGACCTTTTGGCAAGACGAGAGTCAGAGCACCACCGTACACGCAACTGTAGCAGAGAGTTGCAGAGCACTGCTGTCCATGCGTCTCGATCGATTGCACCACACCATCGACCAGCAAAAGGCTGCACGTCCAAGGCTTAGACGCTCAGCGACGTTGCTAGGAGACAGGACGGACGTGGTTATTTGGATCAGAACCGTGATTGCGCTGGCCTGCGTGATTAAATCAACGCTTGTCACGCCTTTCACGTGCACACCGTCGACAAAGAAGAGCTGTGGAGCAATAAACGCACCACCCAAAAGTTGACTTGAGCACCCGTGCCACTCAGACGAGAAAGTCAACCCAACTGTTCGTGTATTTACTCTTCATACACCTGCGGCCCAATGATGAATGGATGATATGGCGTGTGGGTACCTCATTGGTGGAGCGCATCGAACGGACGCCAGCTAGTGAGGTGAGGTGAGGTGATGAGGTGGCCATGTCGTCCACAACAAATGACGTCACAACGCGCAGTGCAAGCCTGTGAACACATGACATGATACTGTTTCTAGAGCTCTTCACTACCTTCCTAATACGTGCGGAACGGTAACGTCTTCGGTACTGCAGCCTGGCGAGTCTTATGCTACGAAGTCCTCATCGCACACTGAGCACATTTGGATCCGTGTCAAGAGCTGCCTCAATCTTTCTGACAACTTTGAGGCGGCGCCCCAGCAGAAGCTCCGGAGCCAGGAAATCTTTCTCCTCGTCATGCCGTTCTGAATGCTTTCCCAATCTCTCTATCATGTTCATTAGCCTGTTTCTTTACTGCATTTTCATGGACCGCATTGCGATCCTGTCGGCATTTGCATGCGTATCGTCCGGTCGGTACTCACGAGCATTGCGCTTGATACTCAACAGTGTCGGGATCTCTACCGGCCAGGCCGCTTGTTCCAGTGCCTACACCGCACAAGTTGCTAACTGATGTCCGATGTGACATCGACCGTGTCGTCCCGATCGGACCGGCACTGATCCTCGCCAGCCGACCGAGACTGTCATACCAATAGGGATGATGTGTTGTGCGTTTGATAGTAGAATCGAGAGCTCCTGAGGCGAGGGCTGATAAGTTGTGGTGTCTTTGAGCATGGGAAACAGCTCCAGACCTCGCAGGTATCTGGTGAAATTGAAGAGGTTGATGGCTGCGCATACCTCTCGTGAGTTCGGCTCGTCCTCGTTGGCGACTTTGCAGTTGATGCCTTCGGAGATGGTCCTCCAGAGCTCATACGTGGCCCTCAGCATGTCAGCCAGGATTTGTCTTCGCCCTTCATTGATATGTGCTGCACATGTTAGCTTGGCTACAGAATGAGTGCAAGTGTCTCCGTGAGCGTCACTCTTGGAGCGCAATCGAGCTATTGGTCTTCGACGTACCAAGAGTGTCAACAGGAAACTTCCCTTCAAGCAAACCGCCAATGCCAGGCACAAGGAGGCATGTTCCACTCGGATCGACTCGGCAATGCATCGCGAGGTGCTTCGCAAGCTCAAGATACTCTGTTTCGTATCCAAACTCATAGGCAATGAACAGCCATTCCTCGTACCCAGGGTGTAGAAGTCTGTCGCGGTAGGGTGCAAGCCATGCATCAATATGCGAGACCACCAAGCCATGAGCGTCGAATCTTGCGGCTATATCGGCGAGGTGGACCATATCCCGAAAGTCCAACTGCTTGGGCAACTTTGTAAATTGCAAGTGCGCAATGTGCATGATCAGGCGCATGGCATTCGCATGTTCGTCCCGCAAGCTGATCGTCTTTGGCAATGTGCTGAACAGCCTCCTGGTCTTGGCTTTCGCTCGATTGGACACGAGTTGCTGCCAGCGCGGACCGAGAGCTTCTAGACATGACTGTGAGACCAGAAACCGGCAAAAGCCACCTGGCAAGCCATCATGGCCAACGAGTAGTAGCACCTTGGGTCCCTCGGTCCTCCCAAATCGCTCGGTTGGTTTGGCCACTGGTGGTAGACGCTTGAGCTCCGACTTGCTTTTCCTGGGACACATGGTAGCGGTGAATAGCGATAGTGTGGATGTACGGTCAAGCTAGCGAATGAAGGTGTTGTTGATGGTTTGTATATGTAAGAGCTAAGTGAATGAAGTTGCCAGGATGTTGACAATCTAATATTTGGCTGTTGTTAGAACAAGATGTGGCAGTAGCAGCTGAAGTATTACACTCAGCAAGAGCGCCCGCACTCTTACAGACAGACCACGACAAGGAGGCCTCATCTGGATGTATGTAAAACAAAGACGTCGGTCTGACTGGAAGGCAATTGTTTCTGCTCTGCTAAAGAGTGTTGGGCTGACGGATGAACGATTTGGCAACAGCAATGTGGAGGATTTGCATTCCTCGATGAGCAGTTTTGAAACCGCGCCAAATGTGTGGTATACGACTCCGAGTACTGCCCGTCCTTAAACGCTATATACACATGAAACGAGTATGTGTACAGTTATAGTACATTACTTGCGTAGTTATTCATCGCCTGTCTATCCCATGGGTACCGGTCGCAAGTGTCCGTCCTTGTCGTACTTCGCCTTGAAGAACGTGTAACTGAGTGTAACAGTCTCAATGCCCTTCATATTGATATCCGTAACAAACTCAGGGTCAATATAGAAGAACACTGGCATGTCAACAGTCTCGCCAGCGTTTAGCCGCTGCTCCTCAAAGCAGAAGCATTGGATCTTGCTGAAGTACGGCGCTACCTGGCCAGGTGTCACCGAGTAGGTGGCCACTCCAATGATATCCTCGTCCGACTTGTTCGTCGCTGTGTAGAAAGCGAGCGCTGTCTCGCCAGGCAAGACGCGCACTTCGCGCTGCTGGGGCACGAACTTCCACGGCAGGACGTCTGATACGGATCCGTTGAACGTGATTCGAATCCTGGGATGGTTTTCGACAGGCTTCAGGCGTTCAGAAGGATCGGCGTTGGGGTCGCCGCCGCCGTGCGCTGCGGATTTGATGGGTTGTCCACCCCATCCAGTCTGTTGACAGATCTGAGCGTCACATTAGCAAGGCCTTTCCAGAGAGCTCTATCTGTCGAGCATACCATCTTGTACATGGGTACAGAGCCGTATGTGATAGCTACAAAGCCTACAATGACACTGAAAACATAATTCCTTGTCGCTCATCAGCCATTGCAATCTGGCGCATCATTGCCGGAACATACATGACTGTCCTATTCTTCTGCTTGTATCTCGCGTGCATCTGATCCATGCTTGGCACAGCGCCTTGCCTTGCATTGCCCGTTGTCTTGTTGGTATTTAACCATCGTCGCGCGGCGGGGATAGCAGGATTACGGGTGCGAGGTATGCGGGTGAGGGATCGCGAGCATGCTGTGCATATCCACGGCTGGGCTATGCGCACAGGGAACTGCCGTAATGGTAATGCGACAGACATTGTGCTAGTGGGAGGGGTGCTAGGGTGGTGGAGTGATGAATCAATGAGTTCAAAGTCCGCCGCCGGAGGCTCTAGCCTCTTTGGGAAATAGTAAAGAAGCAATGTTCTTGCGCCTGAACACCGTCATCTTACCTCCGTTCCACAAATTTTTGACACTGCAGTCACAAGGCCGAGAGACTTGTAAAGCCACTGAAAACCAACATGTCAGAACTTATTTGTGGCGTCTGTAACTCTGAGCCGAAGAAGTACAAGTGCCCTACTTGTGCACTTCCATAGTACGCACATGGCATGTCTTGCGAGCACGTTGAACTCTCACTGACTCCTCCAGCTGCTCACTTTCATGCTTCAAAGAGCACAAAATCACACATGCTGACTTGGCTCCTACACCATCCGCGCCCGCCGAACTCGAGATACCCCAGCCACCACCTCCAGCACCCGTTCCCCGCTATCTCAAGAAGAAGACCGACTTCTCTGTCCTTGCGACAAACCCCAAATTCCAGGAGCTTCTCAAGACATATCCAGCACTACTAACCTTGCTTCAGCGTGTCTATGCGACCACTATCGAGCCCGATGCAGACAACCAGCCACGACGTGGCAGAGGTGGGAGAGGCTTCAGAGGTCGAGGCTTCAGAGGGCGAGGAAGAGGTGGACGACACGATGATTCACAGTCAAGATGGACGCAGAAGCAAGGCGATGCTGATGCAATGAAGATGTTGAGGGCTTACAGGGAGCGAGAAGAGAATAACAAGGAGAGGGAGGCCATGGCTGCATTCGTACAACTAGTGGAGGAGAACTTCGCTGGTGCAGAAACCTGAAGACAAGGAGAAGGCCCCAAGGACCATCCCCGTTGATTAGACTGCTCACTCGCCATCTTCCACAGTCTAGGTGTTCTGCACCATATCCCGATAGCCAGGCCTCGCACCCAGACATCCGCCGACCGAGGAGCGTACCACCACCGGTTAAGGTATTGGCTTCAAACCAACGCTTTCAAGTACTCATCCTGGCCTGGTTAGCAAAGTCAGCATCTCTCGGTGGCTTCGTCTTACATTCTGCAGATGGATGAAGACTTCCTCATGAGTGTACTGTTTGAGGACAGCCGTTGCCTTGTTCTTCAGAGTTGTTGTCGGTTGCTCGTTGAGAGCCGACTGGCAGATCTGGGCGATATCGAAAGCTGACCGGCTTGTGGTCAGCTCCGTAAGGCTTTCGGATGCCCCCATCTCGTTCGGCGGGATAGCTTTCGTGGCTGTAAGTGATGTGGTGGAAGCGTGTCCGTGATAGAGACTCCTGCTGTTACCAAGCTTGCGTGGCTCTACGCTTGGTGTAGGCTCTTTACTGCAAAACCTGTCTTCACCTTCATCTCACCAGACGATTGGTCCCATGTGCTCAGCCAACGCTTGCAACGAGGCCGTATTCGAGTCATATGTGACACTTCAATTTCTCTCTAATCCGATACTAGTTTACTTTCAATCGTCCTTGATACAACCAACGGTGAATATAATGTGTGCTTGTCCTCGGACTGCCACAATTCGCTCAAACAGCAACCCATATAATCAAATCTCCACCGCCTGACCTTCTCAGAATGATCCCAATCTCTGCACGACCAGTGTGGCTGACCCTTCCAATCGACCCTGTTCGCCGTACAAAGAGCAGCATCCACGCGCGTTGAAGAGCTGGAGCACCCCATCCGATCCCTCCTCTTGTTCTGCCTTTGCACCTGGATGGTGTTGCATTCGTATCGAACTCCATTGCCACGAAGTCTCTCGCAGCAGTAAACACGCATGTCTGCACAACGCCTCAGGGCTACGGGGTGGTCTGACAGCCTTTGGTGGATGCTGGTGGGTATGTGTGTGTCTTGAGTTGAGTTGGGCTGATTTGCCTCGACTCCACTCGACTCGATTCGATTCATCTCAACTCGATTCATCTCAACTCGATACCCCTCCAACACGCTGAATCACCAGCAATAAATTCCCATGTCGCGGATATCTATATCTATATCCGTTTCTGTACACTGACCATCACTTTTCGTTGTTTTGGAACAGAAAAGGGAGGTTATACATTACTTTCCACCGCCATCTTCCCAGCGCCAGAGTCGAAAGAGGGGAGGAGGACGTGATGGAGCGAAAAACAAAGAACCATCAAGTTCACACACCGGTATAGGTATATATTGATACATTCACATTAACAAATTCATCAACACTGCTTCATCGTGAGCCTGCACCCGATCATCTAATCATCTCATGCTGATGCAAATTTATATCCAAACCAACAATATCAATCATCAGTCAGAATTGAGAGGTCACAAAAATACCACCGCCATCACCACTAAACCCAGCAGCGATTTCTGTGCCCGACGTCTTGGAAGTCCAGAGGTAGCCAATCAGCAAACTCCTCAAAAGCAGCGAATGTAGCTCACGAATCGCGTCGCTGGCGTGGTGTGCAGATGCGAAATCTTCCACAAAAACCACACCAAGCGAGTATCGTCTGCACAACCAACAGAACCATTTGCATGTCATTCCAGCAACGCGATTGGCAGGGTGGGTGGCGGTGCTAGGTTTGGGTTAGTCATGTTCTTCCAATATGACAGGGGGGCAGGGTGGGTTTACCTGGTGTTTTGTGCAGGATTGCTGGTGAGGATGCTTTGGATTGTGGGAGATGGCCCAGTCGGTCGCCTGGAGGTCCGGAGTGCCGTTGTACCGCTATGGTACAGCCCTTTCAAGCACCCCGGTTTTGCGAGCGTGAGGGGTGTCGAGCAGACTCAGCAGTTGCTGCTGAACAATTGGTGCTTCTGTCTCCGCGATACTGGATCATGTCTTAGTCCTTGAATCGTAACTCGATCGTCAGCCCTCTTTCGCTCCCTCTCCGCTGCCATTATTCCCATTCAAGTGCAAGATCTTCTTGAAACTGCCCACACCCTTCTCCAAGTGCTTATGTCTGTGGATGAATCCCCCCTCCCCCCTCCTGAGCCCTTCTCGCTCGCCGCCCAGCATTCCTGCGATGCCCCTCTTTTTTCCTGGCAAAGGATCAATCGCGCCTATCTTAGGCGGCCACTCGTTTGTGTCTTTCCACCCTTGGACCAGTGCTTTTGTCATGTCGGAGAGATTGATGGGCACAGACGGTGTGCGCGAGGACGAGACGATTTTGGCGTAGATGTCCGAGTAGACTTTGGGCGTTATCGAGGCGCGGATCATGTTGTCGTTGAGTAAGCGGGGGGCGACGGGGCAAATGTCGAAGGTGTCTTGCGATGCGCCGTTTGAGATTTGTGGCGTGACATCGACTTGCATGGTTGCCTCTACGCCGTTGCCGGAGTCGTGTGGTGAGATCGTAGCAGGAGGGTTTGGTTTCGAGAAAGCGGAGGGAGCACCGTACTTGCGCACACTGGCAGCGCCGGTCCACGCGTCTCGTTGCTCTACCCAGATGCGAAGCCCTTCATTCTCGGCCATTTCCTCCTCCAGTCGCATCCGTCTGCGCTTCCTCCTCTTCTCCCGCGTGCGGTCGACCGCGTCACCAATCGCGTCCGGGCTGTCAAACTTGTATGCATCGTGCTCTAGCTCTTTGCTCGCGCCGGTGGACGGTTCAATGTCCGAGTCACTGCTGTCGCTCTCTCCATAGTAGCGCTCGCGGAAGTCGACCGCATTGCGAACTTCCTCGTCGCTTTGCTCCCAAGGCGGTGGGATTTCAGGATACGCCCAGTCGGTGCGTATGCGCTCGTCGAGAAAGCGCTTGGCTGCGCGCGCAGCGGATTGGTTGCTCTCCATGACACTGTCGGGCGCACGAAGCCGCTCTAAGAGGGGTGTGGTGTGGCGCGTGCTCTGCGCAAAAAGAAATTCTGGAACAGAGCTGTGGAAAAGAATGAGACAGCAATGCCAGAGCCTCGGCAGCGCGTAAAACAGTGGGTATCTCGAAACAAATGCGCCTGTAAGAACTAGGAAGAGTGTGAGAGAGTCAGTGCGGAATCTTGTTGGATTTAAGCCTGCAGAGCGGATCGTGACGTCTTGCCGGACGGAGCGGCGCGGCGCTAGTCACTGTAACCGCTCGCCTGACCACCTGCTTGCTCTAGAGCTGGCGTGCATGGATGGCATGGCGCGCGTGACAAGCAGATTACTAATAGTGAGGCTGCGAAGAGGTATCATTGCAACATGCGAGCTACCCAGCGAGATATACTCACACGTATCTTCACATCCACAAATGTACGACCATTCACTTCTTCGCCTTGGTAGCCGCCGCTTTGCCCTTGCCCTTTGCTTTTGGCTTGACCTCCTCTTCATCGTCGTCGCTCTCCTCCTTCACTCGCTTCTTGCCCTTGCCGGTCGCTGCAGCCTTCTTCTTGGGTGCAGCCTTCTTCTTCGGCTGCTTGACATACTTATCCTTGGACAGATCCACGTCCTCGTCTTCCTCTTTGACTTCCTCAACGACCTCGCCTTCATCAGACTCCTCAATGGCTTCTTCGAGGTCAGGCTTCTCCTTGGCTTGTTTCTTGGGTGCCACAACCGAGGACGCCTTCATAAAAGGCAGGGGATGTGATTGTTGGTTATAACTGCCTCTGTCAGTCTCCGGTTCAGTTGTAGTATCACTCCAGACTTACAGTCGTGTGAAGGTGGCCTTGGCCTGCGTCTCAATCTTGACCTTCTCCTGATCCATCGGGCCAATACCCAGCTCCATGATAGCATCGAAGTCGTCCTTGGTCAAGAAGTAGCTGTCCATGAGTTCAATGATCTCGCCCACGGATTCTTTACCCTCCTTCTGCAACTTCTGAATCATCTCCGTCCAAAGCACCGGGATGTATTGTTGCCGGACTTCGTGCCTATCACCAGACGACCGCAGCCGCATGTGGGCTTGGATCTCCTTTACTAAACGCATGAGCTTGTTCTGACTACTATTCCTGCCCAGCCACGATGTAAAGCGAGTCTGGTTGCCGGCAGTGCTGCCAGACACGAAGCTTGCAGGCCTGACAAAACTGAAGACTGCGTGTGTCGGCATCAAACTCCACTGTTGTTGTGAGCCGTGAATCATGCGATCGACCAGATCTCCATCACTGATGCTATCAGCGGCTTCAGAGGCAAGCTCGAGCGCCTTCAGGGTTTTCTCCTTGCCAGAGTAGTTGAGCGCTCTGATCGGATTCGTACCGAGGTAATTTTCCTGAAGCATGAGCGGACTGAACTCGTGGTCGTTGAAGTACAGCTCGATCTTTTCGTTAAGCGTGGCTTTGCTGCTCTGAGCGAACATGCCACCACCAAGAATCTTTTGTGTAATGTCCCATGGCTTGAGGATGACGTGCTTTTCCCAGCTTTTGCTCATCTGCTTGCCTTTATCAAAGTCCATCGCTTCCTCGTCCAGCTTAGCAGTGGAGAGCATGTTGACGACTTGGCGGATGTCGGCATGGCTGCCCTCAATCAGCGCGTTGATAACGGGTGGCGGCATCTTCAGACCTTCGCGGTATGCAATTGTCATGATGCGAGAGCGGATCTGATCAACAGTTGGTCGTCTGAATGGTAGGTCGAATGTGACATAGTCGAATGGCTTCATCTTTGGCAGCTTTCGGTCGTTGCAGATCAAGATCATCGGAATCTCAGTCTTTTTGCAGACCGCAGCAAGAGCGCCTACACCGCCGCGATCGCCTGCAGACATACCATCGACTTCATCCATTATCAGGACGAGTTTCTTCTTAGACGCTTCAACCTGCCGACCGTCGCCAGCAAAGTAACCATGCAACGAATTAGTGCTGAGTACGCCACGTAGGCCTTCTTCGATGAGCTTCTTGCTGCGAGTGTCGCTTGCGTTCCGTTCGACGATATCATAGCCTTCGAGCTTGGCCACGAGGTGAGCTGCGGTCGTCTTGCCGATACCTGGTGGACCGTGAAGCATGACGGCGCGGAAGACGCCACTGCCATCCGCGCCAGCGAGCTTGAACCCAGTTTTGAGATTCTTGGGGAACTTCTGCAACCATCGCTGGATCTTCTCGACTGTGGCTTTGTTGCCGCATATCTGATTCAGTGACGACGGCGCATACTTTGTAGTCCATAGGCGAGAGTCCACCTCTGGACCAGCGCTTTGAGCGGCAGCAGTGATTCCAGAAGCGGTTGCCTTCCCGGCAGCTGCTTTGGCTGTTTGCGCTGCCTTCAGGTCCTTCAGGCGCTGCTTCTCTTCCTTTTCGAGCTCAGCCGCCTGCTTCTTGATCTGCTCTTCCTCTTTCCGTAGTTTCTCTTTGTGTGCTGCTTGTGCTTTCGAGTCGCCCTTGTTGCCAGCCTCTGTAAGCTTCTCGATGAGCAGTGCTAAGCCATCCTCGTCAATGGTTCTGATGCTCATCTCCTGGATCTTCCGTAGCTTGCTGGGGCCAGCATCTTGCCCTAGGATCACGTAGCTCGTCTTTTTGCTCGGAGCACCTGTCACTTTGCCTCCGTGCCGCTTGACGAGCTCTTGTGCTTCGGTGCGACCCCACTTTTGCAACACTCCAGTGAAGACGAAGTTGAGGCCAGCGAGACACGTCTCGGAACCGGACGGCATCTCGGAGGAACCCCCTCCTATAGGGGCTGGCTCACTGCGGCCAGCGTTCGCTCGCCAATCAAACTTCTTGTTTGGGTCTTGAGGCGGAGGAGTCGGCGCGCGTACGGTTGGGATGCTGTCGTAAATTGCTTGAATGTCCGCACTCTCCACCTCCTCCTCTTTCTTTGCTTTCTTCTTGACTGGCGACTTTGCAGGAGCAGCCTTCTTTGTGGCTTTCTTTCTAGGCTTCTCCTCCTCCTCGTCCTCCTCTTCTTCTGGATCCGGTTCTGGTGACTTGCGCTTTCGCCCTGTTGTAGTCTTATTGGGTTCGCTCTTGACAGCGCGCTCTTCCACCTCCAGCTCGAGCAGGTCGTCGTCCGCGTCGAGGTCTTTCATGTCAACGTCTTCTTCAGGCTCAAAGTCGTCTTCCTCCTTGATCTTCTTCTGTGACTTAGCCGGTGCTTTTGGTGTTCCGCGATGCGGAAGTTTGACCGGTAGATCCTCGTCGCTCTCACCACCCTCGACATAGTCGTCCTTCCCTTTGCCTTTGTAGTCGTCTCCAAAGATGTCGTCCGCATCGTCGAGATCTTCGTCAGGAAAGTCGTCGCCGTTGTCCCGCTCCGCATACGATGTGACCGGCTTCTTCGCTCTCCCAGATGCTCTGCCAGCGCTTGCAGGTGTGGCAGGCTTCGATGCTCGCCCGGCTGCCTTTTTGGGGGTGGCCTTTGCTGTTTCAGCCGTCTTCTCTACAGCTTTTTTGACCGGCTCAGTCCGTTTGGGCTTATTCGATTTCGCAAAGAAGTCGGATGTGGTCGTCTCTTCGAGCTCGGGTGTAGCTTCACGCTTCTGCTTCTTCGGCGCAGGCTGCTTGGGTGTCGCTTTCTTCGGTCTGGCAGCTGTCAGTCTGAGCCTTGGACATCACCGTGCGAATGGGAGCTGTCTGACTTGACTTCTTCGACCTCGTCGTCGTCGTCATCAGACTCGTCCATTACGACTCGACTTGCACGGCCCTTTTTGGGTGCTGCCTTTTTTGGTGCAGGTTTCTGCGTTGCTTGTCAGCTGCGATCTCCGCATGCTTGTAGCTAGCATCAAGCGTGAGTGTGCAATCAGGCGTGCATTGAGCTGTGAGGAAGCGGTGGTGCCAATGAAGAGAAAACAACAAACTTTGCATATGCAACATGAACGAATTGAAAACGGGCTCATCATACTTCAGCTTTCTTCTGCGAGCCCTCACTGCCCTGGCTAGCCTTTGGCGGGCCACCACCAAAGAAGCTTCGAATATCGGCCGGCATATTTATCGCACAGACTCAACGAGCAGTAGCATCAACAAACAAAACAAATTCTGTGCGTCTCAAACGGCGAATTGGGGCCGGGTGGGCGTTGTTGTAGCGTGTGGCCGCGCTCGAGGCAGCATTGACGTGATGGACGCGCCTGCCTCGCGAACTCGCGAAGTCACATTAGGCTGCCGGCGCGCTAGCACCGCCACAGCAGTGGCGGCAGCAGCCACACGCTGCTTGGCGCCGAACGAACTTGGAACCTCAAACATGCCGTGAATGTCCATGGCCGCCGCCCGTTACTCACAAAGCACATCACCACCATGCCGCCGCCGAGGATACCGCAGAGCCTACTGGCGCAATTCAGCTCCCTGAGCCTGAGCGCCGCACGACCGAGACGTACACACATTTCTGCAGCGCCCACAACACAACGCAACAGCTGCTAACAGAACGCAGCAACCACGCTCCCACGCTGCGCCTTCCAACCACGCATCCCCACCACCCTCAGCACGCGCCCCTTCTCCGCAACGGCCGCAGCGTCCAACTGGCTCGCCCCCAAAGGCGGCGAGAGTCGCAAATCGCGCAAAGGCCGCTGCCGCGTACCCACAGGCGGCAGCATGCGCGGCACGACAGTCGTGTGGGGCGACTACGGGCTGCGAATGCGCGACCACGACCGGCGGATCAGCGCGCAGCAGCTGAAGATCGCAGAGGACACGATCCGCAAGCGTCTCCGTGGCATGAAGTTCCGCATGTACATGCGTATCGCTGCCAACATCGGTGTATATACCAGCGGCAACGACGTCAGGATGGGAAAGGGCAAGGGTTCGTTTGATCGCTGGACGGCGAGGGTGGCGGTCAGCAAGATCATCTTTGAGATCAAGGGCGATTTGCACGAGCAGGTTGTTAGGGATGCGTTTCGGTTGGCGGGTGCGAAGCTGCCGGGTGAGTCCTGCGGTGTTGAGAGGTGTACCTGAGTATCGCTAACGACGTGCAGGATTGTATGAGTTTGTGAAGAAGGGCGATGCGCCGGTTATGGGCATCACCAAGCTCGCCAACGGTGTCACAGAGGCGGATCTGAAGCGGCCACGCAAGTTGTTGCCTCTTGAGCAGCAGGCCGCGCGCATCCCGGCGGCGTCCAGCCAGCCGTCAGCGCCGTTGTAGATTGTACCACACACTGTTTCCATGTACGCTTGTATTGATATGTACGAGACGCGCTATACGCAAGGCTAGGAACGCCTCGGCCGTAGTGTAAAAACAAATCAAACACCCGCAATCTCACACCTTGTATAGCGTGTCCAAGAAGCCCTTTGCCAGATCCACGACCACGCTCTTGTTCGGCAGACTCCCCGCAACTCCATACAGCGCCGCTGTGTCGCCCTTGACCGCGCCCTTTGCGCCCTTGCCCTCGGCAACCCTCTTCCTCTCCTGCTCCTTGACGTCCTCGACGACATCGACCAGGTCGGCAATCATCTTGTCGACAACCGCAACAATTGGCAGCGTGACGGCTATGTGGATGGCAGGCGGGTTCTGCAGGGCATTGAGATGCCAGCCCTTGCCGCTCATTCCGTCGGCGACGTCGTAGATATCGAGGGTCTCCGAGAGGAAAGCGACGACGCTAACCAGGGGCCGACCGATTATTTTCAAATCGGCGTTGAGTTCAGGCTTCTCGCGCACCGCCGTCTCAATCTTCTTCATGCCGCCGACAATCTGGTGGCACGCGGCTATGTATCCGCTTTCGCCCTGCGAGACCAGGCTGGCCCAGCACCCGGCGATCAGGGCGCCCGGGCGCGAGCCGGCAATCGATGGCGAGGCGTACACGCCGCCGGACCAGTCAGGCGAGATGAAGTACTGGTACTTGCGCAGCGCGTCGGAGCGGTACAGCACCGTGCTGTTGCCCTTGGGTGCGAAGCCGTACTTGTGCGTGTCGCACGATATGCTCGTCACGCCCTTGAGGCGGAAGTCAAAGGGCTCGAAGTCGAAGCCGGCTTTGGGCAGAAGCGGGATGATGAAGGAGCCCAGGCAGCAGTCGACATGCAGGGGCAGCTTCTTCTTGTGTGCGAGCTTGCTGAGGCCGGAGATGTCGTCGATGATGCCGTGGGGGAAGTTGGGGGCGCTGCCGACGAGCAGGACCGTGTTGGGGTTGATGAGGCGCGAGACCGAGGGCAGGTGGACCTTGTAGGTGGGCGCTTTGCAGGCGACGAGGTGGACCTTGATCTTGAAGTACTCGCCGGCCTTGCGGAAGGCTGTGTGTGCCGTCTCCGGGAGGATCATCTCGGGCTGGGTGACGCCGCGCTCGTTGTAAGCCTTGTTGCGTGCAGAGAGACAGGCCATGAGGATCGACTCTGTGCCGCCGCTGGTGGTCACGCCCACTGCGCCCTCGGGCGCGCTGAAGAGTGACAGCACCATGGCCACGATCTCGGCCTCCATCTTCCTGACGCCGGGGAAGACATCCGGATGGATCGGATTTGCAACGGTGAACTTGCCAAACGCCTCCGTCTGGAGCCTCATCAGCGCCTCCCCGCCGTGGTAGACGGCACCGCTGACACGGCCGTCCTCCCAGCGCGTGTGCTCCATATCAGCCAGCTCGCCGAGCTTCTTGCGCACTTCCTCCTCGCTCCATCCCTGGTTCGGCAGCGTCGTGATGCGCTCGATGCCAGGTCCGCTGGGGACCAACTTGCGCTCGAGCTTGAGCAGCGTCTCGGAGATCTGCGTCTGCACCTTGGTCCGCACGCCGGGCAGCCGCAGGAAGACGCCGTAGAGATAGCGTCTCACGGCGACATAGAGGTCAGACAGCGAGCCGAAGATGCCGCGGCCCTTGAGCTGGTAGAAGAGGACTCTGGTCCAGCGAAGAAGGAAGAGGATGAAGACAATGTTTCGCAGCCTATCACAACCTACGCATTAGCCGTGCACATGCCGTCGAGTACTTGGTGGCGCAAGCCGTACACTTCGATGTTCAGCACGGCGAGCTGGCCCTTGGGCGTCCCTCGGTGCGCATTGAACGTGTCGCGGAGACTGACGGGCAGGCGCGAGGAGCCAGGCATCGTCGAGAATCCAGGTCACGGGTGGGTGTGGCGACGAGCGGAGGACATGGCAAAGGCAGAGGCATAGGCAAAGGCAAAGGCTACGTGCGTGGAAGCTGATCATATGTCACATGTTCAACGGGCGGGGACGTCACCGCGGCTTCCCGGCTGCCAAGCATTCCGAGTCCCTACTCTGCAACGGTCTCTAGTGCTTCCGGAAGCCTAGCAGCTCTCTTCTTCTGAACGTCAAGCTGTTCAGCTGCTACTCTACCACTACACGCTGCCCAACGTTGGAAGCTGGTTTCCACGCGTGTCCATGACCCGTTTGGGCTGGTCTGTTTACCCCAACAGCACGTCCCTCTGACGTCTGCAACCATCAATCTTACACCTCACCACTCAATTCCAATACCTAAAAGAATCAGGTGCCGACTCCTTTGGCACGGTTCAACAGCTTTCTGATGACACTGACGCCCCCAGCAAGAGACGAGTCAGCATGGCTAACCCAAATGCATATCAGTATAGACCCTTGAAACGGGACCCCTTCGAAGTTCGTCTAGTGAAGCTGCTACCTTACGCTAACCGCACCCGCATCACACTGCATACCTTCCCCTTGGCAGACGCTCCGCCATTCGACGCTCTCTCATATCTGTGGGGATACTCTGATGGTGAAGTGCAAGTTGAGTGCGAAAGCGCTGCTATCGCCGTACCTCGCAACCTGGGCGCTTTTCTTGAGGCATCACAACGCAGTTCCAACACCGGTTATTTGTGGGTGGATGCCATATCCATTAATCAAGAAGATATTCACGAGAGAGAGCACGGCATATCAGAATTGGGCACAATCTATCGCGCGGCTACGCGCACTTTGATATGGACTGGATGTGAAGATCATGGTCCTTTGACCAGATTCATTGCTTCCACTCTCCCAACTGGTAAAATAAATAGACTGGTGACCGAAGCTTTTAGAGCAACAGATATCTTCCATTCCGCCGGTAAAATCACGCGCCAGGATTTGCGAGAGTTCCACGAGTTTGCAAGCGAATTGAGTTGCGACACTCAATGGGATACATGCGATGCACAGTGGGGCATAAGCACGTACCTGAAGCAAGCCTATTTCAAGAGGCAAGTACAGTTCTAGTGCGATTTTAATTCCCCTGACCTGACTCAATTCCAGACGCTGGATGCTTCAAGACATCATTTGTTCTCGGAATCTGCTCATCTTCGATGGAGAAGAAGGCATACCATGGGGACATTTTGCGGGTGCACTACTCACTTGGCTGTTGTTCAACACCACTTCGAGCAGCACTCCCTCAGTTCCATTCGTGATCTCTAGCGAAGCAATGCGGCGGTCCCATGTTGGTATAAGCGACACTCGATTGTCTTTGCCAGATACGCTGTCAGGTATGCACAGCTTTCCAGGTTCAACGACAAATCCGCGAGATAGTGTCTTCACGGCGTACTCAACCCTCAAGGCTATTGACCCAACAAACAATGTCCCCACAATTGACTATAGTATGACGGTGAATGAAGTATTCTGCGAAGCCGCCTTCCAGCTCAATGATGCATCGAGTCAACCCTTGAGTCTTTCGTTAGTGGATGGCGCCCGTCTAGAGTTACCATCGTGGACGCCTGATTGGACGCAGCACACCGCAAGATTCTTACTCAATCATGCTGCGAGTAACTTTTCAGCATCCCCATATGCTATGTGCGAGGCGATCTACCGACATCGGTCGACTGATCGCAGACAGAAAGACGCTCCAAACGCCGAGGTTGCCTACGTCTGTCTTATGGTGGACGCGATCCAGCATCGAAGCGGTTCTTTACCTCCACGACGCCATTGCGACCATTACGCGGTGAGTGGTGCTAATAATTACTTCTTCAGTAAATGGCATGACTTTGCGAAAGAACATTCTCGTGGCAAGCGACCAGCTGATCTTGTGTCGCTCGCATACGCAGACACTATCCAGGCTAGAGGCTGTGGTCATGTGTGGGAGGATATGGAGAAGACCCCTGAAGAACGCATTCAAGAAATGATCGACTTCCTGGGTTTTCTTGAAAGCGAGGACTCGGCCCCGATTGAGACGGATCTCATTCGATTGTCCTACGCAGCATGCTTCCCTTCTCACGACAGGATGTTTGCAATCACAAAGGGTGGTCGCTTTTGCCTGGTGCCCAGAACAGCCAAGGATGGCGACCTGGTTTGCATTCCTCATGGGAGTCGAGTACCCTACATTTTCCGTCAAGACAAATGGGGGGGTTCATATCAGAACATTGGAGAAGCGTTTGTACATGGACTGATGCACGGCGAAGCAGGTGAACTCGAACCACAGGACATAAGAACCTTTCATTTACGTTAACATTGGAGTTGCAGTGTTGAATTTATTTTGCTTGAGCGGCAGAAATACAGTAGTTGTGCAATCATCACCGCAAACCCGTCTTGAATGTCTTGTTGACACGCTTCCGCACCCAGTTCTTCACTGCCGATGCCCTCTTCCCAGGCAACTCTTTCTCAGACTTGGGGTCCTTGGCTGTGTGCACAGCTCTTCCCTCGAGCGACTGCTCACTGGAACTATCGGCCTCTTTCTCGATGCCCTCATCGCTGATCACCGCTGCAGTAGACACACCATAGCCGACCATAATCTCCTCAAGCTCCTCCTCAAGCTCCCGCATTCTCGACGAACCAGAGACAGCACCGATATGATAGCTGAAGATGTCATAGAGCCCTAAGATGTGAGGACCATAATCAAGCTCTTGCGGAGATGTCTTGATCTGCGAGAATACGGCTTTGCAGATAGCCTCGTCTGGGTCGAACCCTGGGCGTGCCCACCTTCGAACATCCGTCGCCGGTAGCTCTAGGTAATCCCGCACAGTCCGGTGCAGGAAGTCGACCCTATACTCGAAGAGTATGGCAGAGGGAAGTTGTAGGCTGTTGTCCGAGGCTACCAAGTGAGGCTCGAGAAGGCCCTTGCAGCCCGCGATCAAACGCTTCCGGGCATCTTTATGTCTCCGGATGGTTTGTTGCACGGTCAAAGGCCGACGTTCGGCTGGGCAATCCTCATCCAGGAACCAGTAGGCCATGAGTGGGAGATTCTCCTTGGCGATCAAAGTCACCAGAAACATCTGAGCCGCCTGGTCGCGATAGCTCTCTTTCACGTCGTGGAACAAGATGCGCTCGAAGTAGTCTTCCAGGTTCTTGGGGAGATGACGTAACCGCTCTTGCAGACGTTTGATGCTGTCCCCTTCGCGCAGGCCGTCTTGGAAGGACCGCACCACCAACACAACCCACAAGAAGACGCCGTTTGCCGAGGCGACGATTTCATCCACGAGAGCTTTACCGCGGGTTTCCCTGTCCTCCAGCTCTTGGTAGTTTTCATCGTGTGCGAACACATCGTCAATGTACACGTTGATGTCCCGATCGTTGAAGTGTTCCATGAGGAGCTTGGTTGTGTGACTTTTGCCATACGCTTCTTCGAACTCATTCCACTGGCGGCTTGAAACACAGATCTTGACATGTTCGAGAGCTCGGAGTACTCCTACCAGCTGAATAATGTCGTTCGTATCTCCACTGTATTCATCGAGGCCGTCAACGAAGAAGCAGAAACGTTTGTGCGACCTGGTGAGCGTGTCACACGTCCGAGCGAGCGCATCCATCAAGCCCGGAATGCTCGAAGGCATGTCGGGTTCGAGTGAAACGTCGGTACCGTCACTGCGAGAAGCATGGCTACCGTTGTATGACCGCCACGTCCCGGGAAACACCAAGCGAATCTGCTCAGGGCACTGCCTGAGAATCTGGTAGAGCAAAGAGCGAAGCAGACCTTCCTGAGACTTCTGGAGCTCGTTCTTCCCGGCGTTCCAGAAGAAGTACTCTGCAATGACCACATCGTCGTCTCTCGCCCAAAGCTTCAGCTGCTCTTTGGTCGACTGGTGGGCGCAGAGAAACTTCATGAGCGTTGATTTTCCTGATCCCGGGCGACCGGAAACCCAATAAAGATTGTCGTCCGACTGTAGCCATTGAGCGAAAGTCGTTGAGCTCGCGTGCTGTGCTTGATCACCGTGGGAGCCAAAAAGCCAGGTCAAGGTGTTGTGATGCGCCGGTGAGATGGTTGAGTATCGATCTTCGAGGCGCACGAAACGCAGTCTGGACAAGATGGCCTGCTCTGCAGAATAGTGAATGCCCTCGGAAGCGACTTTGCTGACCTGGTCAGCCCAGAGGCCCTCGTTCTTTTCTTTCTTCTTGTCCTGATGGTTCTCGAGAGCTTGTTTGAAGTATTCCTTCAACCCCACGATATCCTGCATTCGTGAAATCTCGAGCCGTCGATTGTTCTCCAGCAACTTGTTCAACTGGGCTTGAAGGCCGGAAGTGCGATTGTCAGCGAGGCGTGCATCGACCGCTTGCCCGATGGCCGTCAGTCTGTCACGCAGCGCTTCAATCTCCGAGTCGTGCCACTGCGTCTGGAGTGCCTGGACAAAGCTCGTCCATTTGGTCTTGTCCTGATCCAACTTCAACCGTGCAAGGACCGCCAAAAGCTCGTCGGCAACGTCCTTGCACTGGAGGGATAGCGCTTCTAAAGAGTCTCGGGCCTGTGATGTGACTTCCCCATCCGTAAGTTGCGGTACAGCTATAACGTCCGCGCGGCTGCGCAAGTCCTCGGCGATGATTTCTAAATCCAGATACCCTGCCTTTGCACCAGAAGCCAAGATCTCACGGGACGTCCTCAGGATCTCCCTCGAGCAGTGGATGAACTGGAGTATGTTACCCGCAAGGCTGACGGCCGCAAGGCCTTCCATACTGCTCTCCACCCTTGCCAATTCGTGGTAGGTGGAAACAAGGCTCAGCAGAAGGTGCTGGGAGAGTGCTCACTGCGGGTTGAGTCTCAAGACACAGCGTAGCAAAAGACAGATCAGGCTGAGCAGCTACGCACCGCACCCGCTACCCATTCCCATAAACACACAGCGTCTTACGGCTGACCAAAAAAACAAACACCGCACACCCAAAACTGCTTCCTCCACGTAAACCACCAACGACAGCAGCCTCCATGGGGAGTAAAAAATCAAAATAATAATATAAGCACAGCTCTGTAGAGACCATTGATTCTTTACAACCTTGTGTTTTAGCAGACTCTGAATTCGTCAGTGTCAGCCAAGATGACTTGAAAGTTCGCAAAAGGGGTGTGCGGGCTTTCTTAGCGCCAGAGTACCAGCTCCGCGGGACCAGCGCAAAGGGCCTAAATCCGGTGTAGCACTAGTAGTGAGCTACACTACGCTACACTACGCTACACTACGCTACGCTATAGTGCATCGCTCTGCGCTCAAGTGCGTACAATACTACACCGAACCAGCATCGAAAATGTGTTGTCCTGCTCTGTTACGGGGACTTTTAGGCGCTTGGTGTTTGTTTGGACACCCCCTGGGTGGGAGGAGGGGTGGGTTTTTACCCCGCTTCCTATAACAATACGGTGTGTGCGTCTGGGTATTGCATGCTTGACTACCTTGACAGCGCTATAGAGCTACTTGTACCAGCTATTGTTGTAAAGTCTTATTGCAGCAGTGCGTATCTCGCGACAATCAACAAGACAGACACCCAACTCAGGTCTTCGGTCTAATATACACCGTACCCAGACTGCCAGCACTCAGCAGCAAGCAGACCCCTGAAAACACCACGACAGCCTTGTACGTCCCCATCCCATACTCCTCCTCACCACTCCCCCACCTCAGCAAGCCCGCACTAATTGGGCCCGCTGCCACGTTCCCAATCCCCTTGCCAAAGTTGAACAGCCCGAACATGGCCTGCGCGGCGGAAGGCTCTGAGCTCACCGCTGTCACCATCCTAGCCCACATTGCCGTGTATCCGGCGCCAAAGAACCCGTACAGCAGTGCGAATGAGATGAGCGGCGCAAGAGAGCGAGCGAGACCCCAGGCGGTCAAGGTGGAAAGCGCGGCGATGGAGGCGGAGAGGGTGATGAGTGCGTTGAGCGACGTGCGTTTGTCGGAGAGGTAGCCGAACGTGAACTGTCCAGCGACCTGGCTTACGCTCATGAGAGCCAAGAGGAGCGCGCCTTTGGATGTGGTGAGACCCAGTGAGGTGGCGTACGAAGGGAGGTATAAGCTCGGGAAGAAGTATCCCAATCCCATGAGCAGGTTGCTGAGACTGTAGATCCAGAACAGCGGTTGCTTCAAAAACGACCAGTCTGTTTTGAGTCTGACGTTCTGCTGCTGACCTGGTCTGCCCTTTAGCAGCGGTATCAGCGGCCCGGTCGTGACGAACAGGAAGACTGCCACGCCTCGCAGCGTCGTCTTGTGTCCGTATCGCTTCAGCAGAGCTTGCAGACTCAATGGAGTCACTGCCCCTGACACGCCCGACGCACTGCAAAGAAGTCCATATGCCATGCCACGTCTCCTTATCCAGTACTCGTCCACCATGGAGAGAATAGGGTAGTAGAAGACAACAAACCCAATACCGTACAGCACTCCCTGCGTCAAAACCAAAGTACCGAGTCTATCAGCAAAGCTGCCCGCCACCAGCGCTGCAACACACAGTGGCCAGCCCACGAGAATCATGTGAGTGCGGTACTGTCTCCAACGCTGGATCAAGGGAATGATGAAGGGAGCGCCGAGGTACGAAATCCCAGACGCGGTGGTGCCGACAATGGAAATATACGGGCTGTCTTTGAACTCTGACAGCTGGGAGTAATGCTCCTGGAAGACACCAAATGACAATGGAAACCCCCAGAGCAGCGACTCGAAGACGAATGCTGCTAGCAGTAGGCGCCATGCGTAGAGGCCGCTATCGATTGGCGGACCTGTGCTTGTTTGGTCTGGGAAGGTTGAGCCGGTCTGCGGGTCGAGTGTGCGTAGCGAGATGGGTTCTGGGTATAGTTCTGGGGGAGCATGACTTGGCGGCATTGCGAGAAGCTCGGCCTGGTGAGACATTGTAATTGCTGAGACGGGGAACGGCTCGAGCTTAGCAGGATGGAACAGTTGATATCCATGTGAAATGAGCGTAGATGTTATCTCATCGCTTGGTGTAAAACTGAATTGGGGCGATGCTGCCTCGGTTGTTGATCTCCGCCAATGTAGGACGCCCCGCTTTCTCAGGGAGCTTGGCGGACAAAGCCACGTGAAGGCTTAGCGGTGGTATCCGGCCGTTCATCTTACCATGTGGTCAGCACCGTAAAACAAGAACACGGATTCAGCCCTGAAAATGCCATCTTTCGTGAGCGCCCATGGCAAACATCGGCATAACAGCGCCACATGCATCGCAGTGGTACACGTCGGTGTCCATCGTATCATCATCTTCCTCCCAAGCATCTTCGGCGAGTGAACCTTCTTGGGAAGCCGTGGGCATGTCTTCTGAGCCGGACCTACTCAGTGGAATCTTCGGGATGTAGTTGTAAGGCTTTTCTATCACCCTTCGAACTTTTGCATCCTCCTCTTTCAAACGCGACTCGTGCGCAATATATTCAGTGCTTGATTGAGCAGATTCGTTGCGCACTCTGAAAGGGGCCAGTGCATCGTCCTGCCGTCTGAACATTTTTCCGATGTCCCTCCCAACTCCACCTTTCTCGCTGGCCGCGTTCACCATGTTGGTTGCTGCAAGATTGACAAGACTCAAATTCCACCCCTGCTTTTCAGGGTGAAGCTGCCGAAATAGCGGTATGAGTGTCTCACGAACCAGTCTTTCAGCGAGTGTCTCAACACTTTCTCTCACGCTGAAAATGAAGTTTGGCATGGACGTTGACTTGGAGATACGCGCGAAAGTGCGATTGCGGCTTCCGTCAGGGTTCTGTGGAGGCCGTGGGCGTGTGGAGAGGCGAAGCGTTTTGGGATGGGCAAGCCAGCGCTGAGAAGATGCTGTGGTGACGGCTGCAGGATCTTCGGAGGGTTCTTGTTCGCACTCCAGCAAATCAGTGCGTATCCGCTTGAGCAGACTGATGTTTAGAACGTGAAATTGCTTGATCACCTCATCTAATGTGTCTAGGCGGATGTAACTGTCTTCGATGCTAATTTGACGTGGTACCTCCCTTGCTTGGTTTACTTGCGTGTCATCGCAGCCGTTCAATAGACCCCATACACGAACACCGATGCCATGTGGTGTGCCGGGACCGCCAAGGATTCTTTCAAGGACGTCTGAGCCTATGCCGGGGTAAGTGCGTACATCTCGTACGCGCACATCTTCTTTCGTTCCACCGTATACAAGCCCGGCGTCGATATTTGCCGGCCGCTGCAGTACATGAGCACGAAGCTTTTGTGCTATCCTGAGGCCAATGCCTAGGATCTTGCCGACTTCGTGGTCGTCGACGAAATACGTGACATTGTCCCATTGATCATCGTCTGCGGTGTATGGTGGTGTCAGTGTTGTTTGGCTGTTTGGTTTGTGAAGATTGCCGACCAGCTTGGATAGGAGCTTGTTTGTCGATACGCCCACAGTAGCCGTGTAGCCAAGATCATGTTCGAGCCTTTGCCGAATGTGCTGTGCCAGGTGGCTTGCTAGTAGAAGTCGAAGATGCAAAGGATCATGTGAGATGGCAGCTGCTGTTGCGTGTCAGACGTAGATTGAGAGAGAAAGTGGAAACATGAAACGTGGAGGAGAAGGGGCCAGGATGCTACCATGTAACGACAGCTTTTGGCGTGATGCCTGTCAACGGCATAAGATCCATGAGACAAATCACGCGCACTTTTGCCACGTCCTGAGTTTCTGGGGTATTCCAGACGCGCAAGTGTGTAGTTCATGCAGCCTTGCAGCACTGTGACCGATGGAGAAGCTTACCCTGCGGTTCGTTTGACGTCTCTGGATAAACATGACCAGCATGGTGAGTTGCGTCGAAGGAAAACCCCAACGAGGGATCTGTTTTGGATAGGCGAAAGAAAGACGTGTCAAGGCTCGAAGTATTTAGGGTTGCAACGTTGTTGTCGACCAGGTCAGACACATCAAGCCAGACCTCGTCAAAGCCAAGTCGCTCACAGCGTGCGTTCCACGAAAAGGAGCTCAGAAAGGCATAGAGTCGTTTCGAGGCATTTCTGAAGCGTGTGAGGTCTTCGCCCAGGACGATGATAACGTCAGGACAGATCTTCCTTGCGTCTGTAACCAGCTGCAGCTTGTACAGACCCTGGACAAGTCAGCCGAGTGATGCAACGGCCGAGATGCTGTCGTATACAGTGCAGCAGTGCATACGTGGTGGTGTACATGGACAAGACTGGTGCTTGCGTAGCCATGTCTAGCCATGTCTGACCAACAAGGCCAAGCAAGGGCAGCACGTGAGAGGAGTGACAGGAGACGGTACCCTTCGACGAGCCTCGTAGTTGCACGTCACAATGATCTGCTTTTGCTGCACGGCAAGTGGAAGCGTCTTGAGGTGCGGCTGCTCACGCTCAAAGACGCTGGCGTAGAAGCAGTCCTGTGGGAGGTGCGTGTAAGCCAAGGTCAAGTCAGGTGGTCATGTGAGCGTAGTCATGACTCTCGACGCACAGGGCAACGCGTACATAGTCCTAAAAAAACACGGGCAGCACGTTAGCGACGCTGAGTACGATCCGACGCCAGCAGTTACGAGCCTGGCGAGGGCGGAGGCGAAATTCGGCGTCCAGGTGCTGGGGCCAAAGGCTGTGTAACGAAGGCGGCGGGATGCCTGGCCACAGAGCGCGGTGCTGACCTACAAAGTGGAGGAGGGTCGAGTCGAGCTGCGGCTTCGGCCTCCTGCTCCGAGGGCGGTTCATCGCGAAGCCACCAAGCGGGAGGTCATTGGCGGCTCGCAGTCTGCCATGCGCGGAGTCGCGGAGTCGCAGAGTCGTGGACAGGTGGTGCGTTGGTGGAGGTGTGTGAGAGGCTTCGTTTCGGGCCCAAGAGGGCGCTAAGGAAGCCTTGAACCAACACGGAAGAAAAGCGACAGGGGGGGGGGCGGTAGCGCCGCGTCCTGCAGGCGTCCCCGGCGTCTTAAAATAGCACGCGTGCGCGTCTGGCAGATGGTGGGCGTCTACGAACGATCAAAAGCAGGACGGCCCCGCGCGCAGTCCTGGAGGTCGAGTGTCGTAGACCCTCTGCGCGAGCCCCAGCACGACACGACACGAGACTGCACACGCACACGCACACATCCACACTCACACTCACACTCACGCTCACACCCACACTCACACCAGCCGCCGCACCCGGACACGCCCACGCCCACGCCCACGCCCACGCCCACGCCTGCCACCTGCCCTCGCATTCCATCAGCAGGCCCAGAGAAGGCTGACAGCCCCGCCACCCTGCCGCTGTGCCGCCGTCTGCGCCCACCTGGCTCTCGAGCGCGGCAAGTCTCCCCCATGATGCTCTCGACCATATCATCACGCCCGGCACCACCCACGTTTTCGTCGTCACCTGCCCTGCAGCCCAGCCTGAACATGGCCGCCTCGCTGCCTATAATGCCCTCGCGGCCCGCGCAGCCCTCGCAGCGCCCGCGCCTCACCGTCAACACCCACCAGCCCCGCGTCTTTGGAAAAGGCGCCTCTCTACGCCTCGACACCCTCAGCGCAGCCTCGCCCACGGTGCGCAACACGTTCAACAACGCCTACGAGCCCACGACCACCAACACCTCCAACACGCTCAACACCTTCGTCGCGCCTCCTCCCGGCCCCCCTGCGAAGCTGCGCCTCGAGATCAGCAGCACCAGCTCGCAGCCCACCGCCATCTGCACCCCGGACTCGGCCTCGACCCTCTCCTCGTCCACGCTCACCTCGGCCTCGAGCGAGTCTGCAAGCTGCACAATACCCTACAAGCAGCCGCACAACCTCAACTCCATCCTCGCCAACAGCCGCATCGTCCCGCGCAAGATGGCCTCCAGGCCGCTGTTCCCCGCGGAGAAGCGCGTGTCCTTTCGCACGCCGCTGGAAGAGGAAATCAAGACCGTCAAGTACACCTGGGCCAACTCGGACATGGAGTCCTCCCGCCCGACCTGGACGTCCCTCGACTCCCCGTCGACCGAGTCCGCCTCGACCGAGTCCGACGCCACAGCCACGCACCAGCTGGCCACACCGAAGCTGCAGCTCAGCAAGCCTTTGTTGTCTCTCGAGCCACGCACAGAAGCAAAGCCGGCCGTCTCGACAATAGAGAGCTCGTCCAGCCAGCGAAAGCCGCCCCGACTCGGCGACAAGCGAGACTCTTCTGAATCCGAGGACGACAGCGACGCCTGCCCCCAGACGCCCGTCGCTGGCCGACGGAAACGCAGCAGAGACTGGCGATGGACACTGGGCAAGCTGCCCGGCGACAACTCGTCCACCGCCTCGACAGGAAGCGACCATGACAGCAGCTGAGCGTGACGAGCTGCGCACTGCCCCACGACGGCGTTGGATACACTACAGGGCACAGGGCCCATGGCGTTCGTTTAGCATTTTCAGAGTTGTTTGTTTCGATGATACCACCTGCATTAGCCCTTCCAGGCGGCTGCCCCCGCACGCATTCTCCTTGCACCGCGCATGCCCATTCCATCTACCTATCTTCTAGTCTCATACTACTCAATAGCTGCGCTATTGCCAATATATATCTTCACACGCCCGCACACGCCTAGACCTGCACACCATCCCTCTTCACGCGACTGTCAAGACCCGAGCGCTGTCAAGCGAAATGACGACTGGTCACTACCCAATCCGGCCGCGACGGCGCGCTCCACCGCTGATCCATCCTACACATTCATCTACCACTACACAGTAGATCCATCTCTGCTTCTATCCTCCACACCCCCTCCAGAGCGCCCTGCCCTTGTCCACAGCCTCGTCCACATCCACACTCACTAGGCCTCTTCACCCTCCCCCCCCCTCCCTCCCTCCCGGAAAAACTTTGCCCCTGCATTTACGGCTCCCCCATCTACGGACGTGCGCAAAGCGTTCCATGACATCACCGCTCGTATCCGCTTAGCCCGAAATAGGCTGTGGGTCCCGCGCCAGCTCCCTTTCCTGGGCCTGGCTTTCTCACTGTGGGTCGTGTTTGCGCTGACTGGAGGTACGCTGCGGGGCAGGCAGACGCTTTTCACGAGAGAAAATTGCTCGCCTCGCCGCTGCGCCAATCACGGACGGCTGGAGGGGGGAGTGCCTGCTGCACGCTGCACGCGCTGGAGCAGGGATCGTGTCAGATGCGATGGAAACGAAACGGCATTGCGACGATGCTGTGCAGGCGGGGCGGACGGTCGTTGGAGCAAGGCTGGCACATGGCGCGAGGGAGGTGTGGTGTGCTTGTGCTTGTTCTGCACACCTGTCGCGGTGCCTGTCGTGTTTGGCATCGTGTCGAAACGAGACGGTCGTGTCTCGGCGGCCCGGGTTCGGTGCTTGCTGTACCGTGCCACAGCAATATACCTAGTGCATCTGCGGTTTTCCGTCTTGACCTTCGTATCGCTATCGCGTGCTGCAGTACAGCACAGCACCTCTCCGGCAAACCCACCAGGACACGCTTGAGCTGACCAACACTAAGAGCTCAACCTTGTCTTGGCAGCTTTACCTAACTAACGCTAGGCATTATCTTCTAAACCTATTTAGAAGATTTTGATTATTATATTTACAGCAAAATTTTAGGGTTAGACTTAGTTCAATGTTAGGGTTATTTTTAGGTTATGGTTATCTAAAATCTATTATATTTTATTACTCTAGAGTACAGCAGCTGCAAAGTTTTTGATTACAGTATTCTTGCGTGTTGCTTAGACCAAGTTGGTAAGTTGGTGGTTAGGTCAGCTTTAGGTTAATCAGCTCAAAGCCTCAAGTGTATCCTCCAAACCCACCTCCCTCCCAGCGCCGCTTTCCCAGCGTGAAAACCCCCACCGCCTGTCACCCCATCGATGCAATCCGCCCCAATGCAATCCAACCTCCTCGCCCAAGCTTCCCTTTTTATTTTGAACTTTCGAATCTTTTTCTCTTCGAACCTTCCCCAACCCTACCAACCGGCATCGTACCACCTCGCTACCAAATCCGCCTAGCCAGCCCCACTGCGATTCAGCCTTGACATGGAGGGCCAGACCATCGTCCCGAAATAGCACATCCACCCATCATCCACCCATCCACCCACGCACACATTCGTCCTCACCACACCATCTCAATGCGAATCTCCAGTGCTTCTTCGTTCCCTGTCTCGAATCTGCGCACGCCACACAGTACATGCACATGCACGTGCGTCTCACCGGCACCTGACAGCGCCGCCCGCTCGCTACCTGGCCAGCGCTCCGCGGCGTTTCGAGCCGGGGGGCGGGAGGCGAGAGGAGATGAGCGCCGGCAGTGCGGGGGTGGGCGCGTGCATGGGGATCGGTGGGTGGATGGGTAGGGAACGGTGCACGTACGTACACGACTGTGGACGTGGATGTGGACGTGGATGTGGAAGTTGATGTGGACGTGAATGTAGACGTGGACGTGGACGTGGACGTGTACGTGGATGCGTGCGCGTCCCCGCCATGTGGCCGTGAGCCAGAGTGAGCCGTCCAGCGGAGCCGATGCAGCTGGCTTGCGTACTTGCGTACTTGCGTGCGTGCGTGCTGAGGGAGTGCGGGAGCGCGGGAGTGGCGCAAGTGCACCAACGAGGCCGTGCTGAGGATTCGCTGTTTTGCCCGCTGGCATCCATGGGCTTCCGTGTCTACGGAGTACACGGCGCCCTGCTGCATCGGATAGCGCGCGTCTGTCCGCCGAATCTTCTTCCACCCCCCTCTTTCCAGAACTTAGTGTTCAGGAATAGACTTCTGATTCCAACTGTGCCATTGTCATTTTACTATGGCGGGATACAGTAGTCTGTCCACTAAATCTCCTTCCACTCTCCTCTTTCCAGAACCTAGCGTTTAGGAACAAACTCCTAGATTCTAACCGTGCCATTGTTATTTTACTATAGCAGGATACAGTAGTCTGTCCACTAAATCTCCTTCCACCCTCCTTATTCCAGAACCTAGCGTTCAGGAACAAACTAGATTCGTGCCATTGTCAGGAACAGTAGTCTGTCCACTAAATCTCCTAGATTCTAACCGTGCCATTGTCATTTTACTATAGCGGGATACAGTAGTCTGTCCACTAAATCTCCTTCTACTCTCCTCTTTCTAGAACCTAGCGTTTAGGAACAAACTCCTAGATTCTAACTGTGCCATTGTCATTTTACTATAGCGGGATACAGTAGTCTGTCCACTAAATCTCCTTCTACTCTCCTCTTTCCAGAACCTAGCGTTTAGGAACAAACTCCTAGATTCTAACTGTGCCATTGTCATTTTACTATGGCGGGATACAGTAGTCTGTCCACTAAATCTCCTTCCACCCTCCTCTTTCCAGAACCTAGCGTTTAGGAACAAACTCCTAGATTCTAACCGTGCCATTGTCATTTTACTATAGCGGGATACAGTAGTCTGTCCACTAAATCTCCTTCCACCCTCCTTATTCTAGAACCTAGCGTTTAGGAACAAACTCCCGGATTCCAACCGTGCCATTGTCATTTTACTTTGGCGCGATGCAGTAGTCTACACCATCTTATTTATAGGGCCGGAGTAGGTCTCCGCCCAAGTGCGCCGTCGGACGTGTTGGGGGGCAGTACCTAGTCTGGTGATATTCAGGGGCGGGTGAAGTAGCTTCGTTGATGCATCGTCACTTGTTGGACTCGGGTTGTTACAGCACACTTGGCTGATTCTGGGCTTGTGGTTGGAGTCGCTGAATACCTCGATTCTTGTTTTTTGTTCTAAAAAGGAAAAATAAAATAAAATTTGAGGATGGGAAGATGATACTGCTTCTTCTGTGATGTGGGAGATTGAGAAGATGCTGTGCAGAGGTGGAGAGGAATCAGCCAATCTGCGGCTGGTGTTGCTAGTAGCTTCGGTACGGTCTATGTATGGAGAGTCTGATTTCAATTCGACTACTCGTCTTATCCACATACTCGATTCGATTGCGCTGTCAGTGATACAGTCTTCAATCGGCCTTCAAGACTCTATGCAGCACCCTCCCCAACACGCCCCTCACACGCCTGTGGTCTTCCTGCGCCGCAGTCATCACCACTGCAGCGCTGAGCGCGAATGCCAGATGCTCTTTCCAGCGGTGTTCAGGCAAATACCGGCGAGGCAGCCATGTGGCTGCAGCCCTGGGCAGTACGAATAGCACCATCTCGAGGCGCCGTCTAGACTCCTCTACCAGTATGCTGAGTCCACACAACAGACACCCGCTCAGGACACACAGCCCTGAATCCCACATCTGCGGCGTCACCGTTCTGGATGAGAAGATGCTTGGTCCAAGACGGGTGCGTGAGAGGCAGACGCCATAGTAGAAGAACGCAACAAACGCGCCAAGGAACGACGAACGCCAGGTAGCCTCCTGGAAGGCTGCCGTCAACGTGTGTTGAGTCAGTCCAGCGAATCGGTCTCCAGGGCGCCCAGTCTTCCTCAAGTGCCTGGCCAGTACAAAGAGCTGCAGCGGGAAGTACATCTTCGCCGCAAACGCCCAGCCACGCCAGAAGCGCCATAGCGCGTGCTTCTCACAGCTCTTTCCGCAGCCCATGTGCACCAGCTCACATGGCACTGGCACCGTTTTGGCAGGATCGCCAGCCTCTTCCGGCATGCCATAGTCGCGAGCCATGGAGCCGAGAAGAGGGGCCATGCCCGTGTGCTTGCCATATTGAAAGGTGCCATATCTAGCGTGGCGAAGAGCGAGCATGAGACGGTGATCCAGTCCTGCGGCGGCAGATATCCACGCGTTGTAATTTTGAGGGAGGCGGCTGGGACTGTAGAACCACGACCACATGATTGTGGCTGCCGACAAACAGAAAAGAGGGGTGGGGAGCTTACTTGCAGCTTGATGCAGTCGTGATGAAGGTTGGAGGGAGGAGGTAGTCGTGCATACGGCAACGTCCAAAGCTCGTACGACCGCGAAGAGAGTCAAGTCCAAGGTTCTTCCAGCAAGATCTGGTCTTGTAAGTGGCAGTACGTTCTTCGGCTCTGCTGCATGTTGTTCCGGGGGTTCGTCGAACGGGCCAAGGCTAGTCTTGGTGAAGCTTGATGTTGCGCCTGGTGCGGTGGACGGAGCATACTTGGTGGGAGCGCTGTTCAGCAGCTGGAACGAGACAGACGCTGAGATCAGAGCTGCAGAGAATCTGGCGAGCAGTCCAGCAATCCAATGGTCAAAGGACTTTGGAGATGATCTGAGCCGAGGTAGAGCTGTGATGAGCAAGGCTTTGATTGGGATCTGAAGGAGCGTCGATCCACCGACGAGAACAGCGCAGAAGGCAGGGAAACGATGGATGGCACAGGCCCCGCGGAGCGTATCGACGGTCTTTTGGATTTCCGTTAGTCTAGCACACGGACTGCAATGACTTGCGGTATATCCATCATGGTGGATGTGGTAGTACAGGAGATTTCACCCACATGCAGCCACGCAGCTCGAACGGTCAATTTGCGTCTGGCGAACAAGAGCAGTATCCTGGCCAGACGCGGAGTGGTGCTCGACAGCCAACCCAGTACGTAAGCAGTGGTGAGCCTAGGTCACGGACATCAGTGCGTGTATCGGACAGGCCGAGTCCAGCGTTGGATCTTACGGTTTCGCAAGGCGCAGATGTGCAACCGCGGCGGGTTGGCGAGCCATTGCGGCGAACGGCAACGACTGCAGGGGCTCCCGCACAGGCGATGTTCTGGCAGGCAACGGCAGCAAGGGTGGGCTTAAGGGGAGGAGGCGGAAGCTAGTCCGAGGCAGTGGTCAAGTGCATGCATGGCTTCGCGAGGATCGACAGGCTCGCGGAGCAGATGCTGCTTTGGAGCACGAGCGATGCACACAATAGGAGGACGGGAGCCACGGCCGCATCGAGGCCGAGACAGGCGCTGGGTGTGGCAGCGTCTCAGACACGCCACGCAGCGAGGAGGGCAGTGGAAGCAGCTGACGGAGGCGCCTCGTGATGCCTGAGTGAGGTGCAAGGGTGACGGGGGACGGTGGTGGGAGGCGTGGACATTTGAATCTGGGGTAGCCGGCTTGCTTGGCAGAAGACGCAGCCGAGCCGACACGTGCCGAGCAGAGCTGGTTGGGGTTGGCATGTGAAGACAGCGCAGGGCAGGGCAGAGCTGATGGCTGCGCGACACCGACAACGACACGGCCAGCGACACGGCCAGCGACACAGACAGTGACACCTTCACCTTCACCTTCACCTTCACCCCCCCTTTCCCCTTCACCCTCACCTCCACTTCACCTTCACCTTCACGCCTCCCCATCACGCCCCCCACAGTCTCGCGGTGTGCACATCTCCCTGAGCGGCGCAGGGCTGGTCAGCCGGCAATGTGTACTGCGAGTCGCGAGTGCACATCAGGCACTGCTGTCCGCGCCCTGCTGGGTTTCCACATACCGCCCCCAGCTCCAGCTCCAGCGCGTCCGTTCACGTAGGCAGCAGGCAGTAGGCCCACTGCACGTCACCGCGCGCTGCGGCTCCCAACAACGCAACGGCTGTCCACGCAGCTCGCGAGCCCGTCGCCGTCGCCGTCGCCGTCGCCATCTCGAGCGCCTCGCGTGCCCACTCCCACTTCCCGCACACAGCTGCGAGCCGCCAAGCTGGAGACTCTTTCGCAGCCGCCGTTCGCAGGGCTCGAGCGCGCTCCGGCCACAGGCCTCCCTCGCGCAGCCATGGGCGACAAAGACCCGCCGCCGTTTGGCTGTACGTGCTGCACGCACCCACTGCTGGCGACGAGCTTGCACTAACCCTGCCGCCAGACACGTTCAGCAACGACTTCTTCAATGGCTCCCCCACGTCCACGCCCCTGGACACCCACGGCCAGTCGCTGCTCAGTGACATGGAAAACCAGTCGCTCGCCGACTTCTTCTCCAACACCGACCCCTTCCACCTCTCCGACCCCCAGCCCTTCGCCGCGGAGGCAGACACCAAGCTCGCCGGCAACGACTTCGCCGACTGGAGCTTCATGACCCCGGCCACCGTACACGGCGTCTCGGCCACGATACCCGACCAGGCACAGCTCCACCATCCCTTCCTCCACGACAGCATGTTTGCCCCGCACACACAGCACATGGACCACATGGCCACCACCCACGACGACCTGCAGGCGGCCTCCACCCTCTTCAACAACTCACAACAACCGGCCTACCCGACCCACCGCTCGCACAGCTTCCACGACATGTCCTCGTCAAGCAACAACCCTCACCCAAACTGCCACAGCATACCCAACAGCGCCCATGTTGCGAGACCCATGGTGTCTTCCTCCCAAGGTCTGATCGACGAGCAGCTCGCCGCCCTTCTGCCCAACCACGCCGCAGCCGGCACCCTCGACGCACAGCTTGCCGCTCAATGGGCCCGAAGCGATGCCCACCAGCGACACGAAGCCGAGTTTGGGCCCACATTACAGGGGCCGACTCTGAAGCGGACCTACACTTTCGGCACAGACGACTCCTTCAGCAACCCCGCGGTTTTCTCGGCGCCGCACCAGGAGACGGAAGAACTGGTGACGCGGCGCTTGATGCGCGACATGCGCCACTCTCAGACCTTCATACCAGACATCCCGAATCCCACCATCTCAGAACCCACCGGACATGCCCGCTCGACCCCAGCCGAAGACGCAAGCGACGACGAGTCTGAAGAAACCAGCTCTGCCGACGATGACCAGCCGGCGAAGAAGCGAAAGAAGAGCATACAGATCAAGAAGGAGAACATGCGCAAAACAGCGCTAGGCACGAGAGTCGGCAAGGCAAAGAAGCTATCCGCCGCCGAAGACAACAAGAAGAAGCGAGCCTCTGCAGCAGCCCAGAAACTGCAACGCGAGAACCTGAGCGAGGCACAAAAGCGCAGCAACCACATCCTCTCGGAGCAGAAACGGCGCAATCTGATCAAGCGAGGCTTCGATGATCTGCATGATCTTGTGCCCGAGATACGCAACGGGGGGCTGAGCAAGAGCAGCGTCCTGACAGAGGCTGCCAACTTTCTCGACAAGCTCATCGAAGACAACAATGCCCTGCTGAAGCACATGAGCGGTGCGTCGGCAAACGGATAAGAGCTGCATACATGGATGTTGAGGACCGCGATCAAGTGTTCAGACAAGTGCATGTGCCGACAGAGCCACTGACTGGTAGTATGGATGAAGAAGGAGCTGTCTGCGGGCCCAGTGAAGATCAAGTCTCGTCTGCACACTCCAGTAACGGCCAGGAAGGACCGAGACACACGGCCAAGAGCGAGACCACGAAACGGCGAAATGATACCCAAACGCTATAGGAGGGATAGGCGGGTAGTGCTGCTCCCCGGTGTAATTTGATCTAGGCGTATATTGAAGCGAATAGAAGACAGCGGGAGGAAGGAGTTTTCCTGAGGATTTGATACCCAGAATACAAATACCATGACCACGAAATCAGCGTCGCCACCGCACCCGACTCCTTTCCTTTCATTCCCTCCACATCCACCCGCATAGAAAAAAGAAATACCCTCACTGCTCACGAAACCCCCCTCACACCCCCCGTCCTCACCGGCCCTTCCTCAGGAATCACCACCCGCATCGCCTCATCCCTAACCCTCGCCGGCCCTCTCTCATGCCCACTCGGCACCCCATCGACCCTGACATTCTTCCACCGCCCACGCACTCCCGGGCCGAACACAATCTGCTTCTGCCCGGGGTAATCGCACCGCGCGTGCGCGTTGCAGAAGCCCGTCTTGCACGCCGCGTTGCTGCTGCATGCGCTGCCGAGACACAAGTCGCCTGGTCGGCAGGGGGTGCAGAGACCCCAGGAACAGTGGGCTGTTGCGTCGCAGTGGGATGAGGATTCGCAGGGGTTCTGCTTTGTCGAGGGCGCGAGGCAGAGTGCTGGGGGTGTTTGTGTTTGTGTTTGCAGGGGTGTTTGCGGGGGGGTAGTGGGGCATGTGTGGAGACTGTGGTGCTGAAGCACGAGGTGGTGCTCTGCGATACACGACCCCTGCGCGTCGTTCTCGCGCGCGCGTCGTCCGCGGCTGTCTGGCTTCGTGGCGCGCGGCGAACAGGCTTGACATACGCCTCCGGAGCAGCGCAGGTGCGATTGGCATGGCTTTTTGCTGTTGCATGTGCTTCCTGCTTGGCCCGGTTGCGTCTCGCTGTTGGGACCGCAGATGCTGTTCTTGCAGAGCAGCGACGGCGTGCAGCTGTCCGCTCCGTCGCAGAGGTGGCCGGCGCAGCCGAATACGCAGGAGCTGGTGGGGGGGATGTAGGGGTTTAGTGCGAGGGTCGTGGAGGTGCTTAGTGCGGAGAGGGGGGAGGGGAGGTACGACGTCCAGTTGAAGTTGCTGCGGGCGGTGTGGGCGCGGCTGAGGACGTCTGTGAGGGCGGTGAAGGAGGCGTGTTCTGGACGGAGCGGGTTGACCATGGTGCTGGTGGATTCATTCTTGGAAGAGAGGTGGGAGTAGATCTGTGGTATTGTGAGCCTGTCGAAGCTGCATGAGAGAAGGAATCACTACCCATGGTATGCCTCGCAAGTTCAGCGCGTTTCCTTGGTCGAAGATGGCTTCTTTCTTGTGCTCGATGCCGGCCGACGTATGAACATACTCCCACTCCTCGACAAGGAGCAACTTCTGTTTGCCCTGCTTACCCTGGGCTCGCGCCGTTAACGTGTTACCGGGTAGGAACATCTGAGCCCACGGAGTGCCTGCGGTAGCATGCTCATCCTGCGCGAACCGGCCATGGATACCGATCACATCAACCGCAGGACAGTCAAACACGCTGTCGGGGAAATTCTGGATACCTCCCAGACTCTGCAGTCCGGATACGCCGCCGCTGATGACGGCGATGTTGGAGCTGTCCAGTCCGACCTTGAACTTCAAATGTGTGGCGATGTCGCAGAGCCAGGACTCGCCGGATGGAATGGGCCAGATACCGCTGAACGGTTGGTTTTGGATGTCGACGCCCTGCATCGTGTGAGCAGTGAAGTAAAGAAACATCCCAACAGGCTTCAGTGTCGGCTCAAGACTTGTACCACTTGTACGAACAAGTCATGGCAGATGCGGCACGTACCATGATAACCTCGGACAACTCACTCCATGACCTCCCTCCAAAGTTTTTAGACGGGTAATGCTTGAAGAAGACCTCCAGACGCGTCTTGTAGATGTCACGCAGCTCTTCACTGCTGTAGAAGTCCAGAAAAGCACCGCCTATCTTCTCGCAGTACGCATCACACGGCACATCGTTTGACCCACGAAGCGCGTGTGCGTCGTGAGGTGCGAGGATGACCTTGGTTTGGCCCTTGGATATGCGGTGGACAGCTGCAAGCGTATCATCGAGCTGGTCGAGCAGAGACTTGTCGAACTCGCCCAATTGGGGCTCCGGGTCTGTGTGGTGGCTGTCTGGACGGATAAAGAGTCTTATGACCCTCGCCTTGCTTTTTACAATTGCTTTGATGGTTTCGTCTCGGTGTTTTGGCGTGAAGTACTGCAGAAGAGGGTAGTTGACACCGCCAAAGGAGTGGTTGTCTGCTGTAATGAGCTGTGCAGACACGAGCGGAACGGAGAATGATACAGAGGAAAGGAAAGTGAGGAAGGTTGTGTAGTGCATGTTGAGATCTGTCAAGGCATGATACTTTGTGCGTGTCAGCAGCGCAGTGGACTACGAGTATTGATATACTTTACGGAGTGAACACGTTGAGTATTGTAGACACATCTCGAATGCAAGCGATCGACTGAGTGTTATGCTCGCAGATATTGGGGTGGTTCATCTATTTTGATTACCATGCAACGCACAGCCAATCAGATGACATTACCCCAGATTTACTGCCGGAAGTCTTCAATACAACCCCAGATCCTAGTAATTGGGTCCTGACCTTTTCTTGCTTCAAGGACTAGACCAGCATGCTGTCCTTCGACAAAGGAGCAGTGGTGGGTTCAAGCGTGGGTTGAAGCCACTAAGGGTCAGACTCCTAGAGGGCTATCACACAAGGTCCAGAGGCCGTGGATTCGGCGATCTGTCGTCTGAACGGTGCCCATCCATGAACATGTGAAGGTTTGTAGGCGGTGGATGCTACGCAAGTCGTCTTGGCGCGAGGTTGCTGGTGTGCAACGACCAGTTTGGAGCGGTGCTTGTGGGACTTCCCAGGCAGAAGAGATGGAAGGGCTTGTGCTCGGTCAGACATAACTCAGCCTGCAGGATTTGCGCATACAGCTTCCAGCCTTTGTAGCGTGGATAGCACCTCTGCTCCGATCTCTTCACCACTGGCTGACGGCGCGAATCGGCCGTGACGCAAGTCACTAAGAGCACCAACAGCTTCTTGGACTTCGGCTAGGGTTCGCCGGCTCTCCTCTTCCATCTCTGCGATCTGTGCTTCGAGGCTCTGGCATGCGTGTTCGATGCTGGAGTGAACAGTCTGTAGCGTATGCGGTGACTGGCGACCTAGACCGGAGAGCTGTTGATTTGGTAAGCCGATTGTACCGTGGCATTGCGTGCAGAGCGTACCTCTTCTTCCGTCTGGAGAGCGACTGGATCCATGCCTGGGACGTGCGCATCATCCAGCTGCCGTCTCTCTCGTGCATAAGCTCGTCTCAACTGCTTCGACCGTTTCACCTCCTTGGTGATGTCCACGCGTACAGCTTCAATCTCGGCTTCGCGCAGACGGTGGAGCTCTCTGTACAGGTCTTGGACGGCTGGGTTCTCACGATGGCTTCTGGGGAAGATGTCGGTGAACTGGCGCAGTGTCATGAAATCGCGTAGTGGTGCGGGAGCAAGGAGGAAGTCGCCCAGCAGCTTGGCTTCCTGCGCGGGCATGGTGGCGACGGAGACGGTCAGTTGTGAGAAGGTGTTGGCTCGAACGCGCGACCGGCGCGCCAGTGATGACGAGAGAGTGGTGGAGACACGCGCAGGGCTGAGCATGCTTGGTGAAGCGCGTCGGCGCGTTTTCGTCTGTGCGCGAAAAGCCGCGAGATGGCCACTGCAACAGCTCGGCGGACAAACACCGCTTCACTCGTCATCGGCTGACTCTGGCTCGAGGTGTGCCCCGTGAGTAATCCGACATTAATAGCTATTGTGCTGGAACGCGTTGCGCGGCCTGGTGAAAAGGCAACGGTGTGCAAAACGTGGTGCAGCCGCCGCCATCTTCACCCTTTCTTGCCGACTTGATTGCCTCGCCGACCCAAACACCAACATCCAAAATTTGACATAGCACCGCAATCATGGCGCCCGCACCTGCCGCCGAAGCCTCGTATCGCAAAGATGAGAAGGTTTTCTGCTTCCACCATGAGTTGCTCTACGAGGCCAAGGTCACTGATGTGAAGCCGAACGAGGGTGACGACAAGAAGACTGGCTTCCAGTACAAGGTCCACTACAAAGGATGGAAGAACACGTATGTACTTTGATCTTTTCGACTTTGCGTTTGCCCTCAAGGCTTCCGTTTGGCGGCCTCGTTGTGGTTGCCCCTCACCCACACCGCAACCTGAGGTCAACCACTTCAACGTCATGGCGAGCCAGCATGCCCGCTACTCACGGCAGCACATCACTCCGTCTCGGACAACCACCACTTCTCTTCGATCTTTTCTTGCTGACGACCCACCAGCTGGGACGACTGGGTGCCTGAAGATCGTTTGCGTAAGCTCACTTCGGAGAACCGAGAGTTGGCAAACAACTTAAGGCACGAGATGCTCCAAGCACAGCGTGCCGCTCGAGCGCAACCGCCGCCTACTAAAAAGAAGGCCCAAGGCTCGACTCGAGGGAGCGAAGAGCGCCAGACTTCTGTTTCTGCCCCACCCCGTGGTCAAAAGCGCATGCGTGACCAGGACCTCGAAAAGGTACGTTTGTCGTATATAGAGTGATCCTAGATTGACTGGGCGTTCTTCCCACCTCAGCATCATGCTAACTCCCCCACTGGAGGAGGTGTTCCAGAACAAGCGCGCTGTGCGCATCTACATGCCAGATCGGTTGAAGAGTCTTCTGGTCGATGATTGGGAAAACATTACCAAAAACCTGCAGCTCGTTCAGCTTCCAGCGAGCAAGCCTGCAGCCGTCATTTTGGACGAGTACTTTGCATCTGCCACCTCGACAGGAAATCGCAACAGTACCGAAACCGACATCCTCGAAGAGGTAGTCCAAGGCCTGAAAGAGTACTTCAACAGGAGCCTTGGGCGACTTCTCCTTTACCGATTCGAACGCGAGCAATTCTACGACATTACCACTCAGATCGAGCAGCCGACAAACGACCTCGCTGGCAAGTCGTTAGCGGACATTTACGGCGGCGAGCATCTCTTGCGCCTCTTCGGTAGGCCAATGCTCAAGCAGCTTCCACCTTGGAACTTGCTAACCAGCCTGTAGTGTCAATGCCTGAGCTCATCGCCCAAACGAACATGGACATCCAGGCTGTCAACCGCCTTCGCGAAGAGCTTAGCGGGATGACGACATGGCTTTCAAAGGAGCCCCAGGTCAACGCTTTCTTCTCTTCCGTCTATGAGAGCCCCGGGCAGGCGTACATCGACAAGGTCAAGAGCAGTATTTGAGCATATCGTTTCCTCCCTGTGTCTTGATGGATTTGCATCGCTACTCTTGCCTGTGTTAGTTCGAGGCGCTTGGTATCCGGCATGCGGCCTGCTTGACCTACCACGCAGCTACGGCGTCTGGCGCAATGTACACTACTTTATCTGATTCGGACTGTCATTGCCCCTTGATTACACCTTCCAACACCTTGACAGCCCATTCCAAGCACACTCCCATATCTCCCTCCGCTTCCCGCGGCATACCATGGATGTGCGTCCTTTTGCAAACCTGTTCATCCAACTCCGCATCCACATCTCCACCCTCGAACAAGAACTTGTGGTCTTTGACATAGTTTGGCCACACGATCTCATCCACATAGCCCGGCGGATCCTCCCAGAATCCCTCGAGCGTGACATAGCCACTCCTCGCTTCTCGCCTCTTCTTCGCCGTCTGATAGCTTGTGCGTAGAAAGAGTCGCACGTCGAACAGCTCCCGCACGTCCCTCATATCCTCGCTGAACAACAAGAACCCATCGACGATGCAGATCCGGCGCTCCCGCCAGTCCGGATGAGCACTCACCAACGCCTCGACCTGCCCTCTCAGCTCCTCAATCAGGCGCTCAGACACGCCGTGCTCGCCCACACTGTTCTGATCCTCCTTGCTGACCAGCCAGTCCGGACTCCGTCCGTGCTCTCTGATGTGTTGCAGCGCTGACCTCAGGCCAGCGAGGTCGAGCGACTCGAGACAGTCCCAGTCTTGCACGCCGTCCTTGACGGGAATCTCGGCGTCGGTCAGGTAGAAGTCGTCCAGGTGCAGGATCGTGAGTTGTTTGGGTGGGAAGATGTCGCGGAGCAGGCGGGAGAGCGTGGTTTTTCCTGACGAGGAGGGCCCGGATATGCCGACTAAGAGGGTTGGTTGTGACATGGCCGCGTTGAGACCCAGGTATGGTGGGGCTTTGGTCTGTGGTGTGTTGATGAGGCGGCAGTCCAGCCAGGGGATGCTTTCGGGGTCTATCCTTTTCACCCAACCTGGACCTGGGCCAAGGAACGAGCTCCACGGCGTTTGGGGCTGTTGTATACGGAGCTCAAAAACGTGACTGCTGATGCTGACGGGGCTGGTGGCAGGTGGGGTGTGGGGGTTTGATCGTTTGATCGCCGGCTCGGTTCAGGCGCTTCAGGGTCCACCCTAGTTTTCGAAGCTCTGCAACAGGCGCCTCTGTCTGCTGTCAACACTTCGGTTGCAGCCCCGAAGGTCGCTCCTTGTGACCGCTCCGAGCCGGTCTTGTGCCATGGATCCTTCACCGCTGACACAGGTGTCAAGGCCTGAGCTATTCCAGCCCAAGATCATCAGCCTCTACGAAACGCTGTTCAAGGTGCGCATGCGCGCGCGCCAGGTTGGCGTCGTGAAGTGGCTGACCGGCAATGCAGGAAGACGATGAGGACGTCGAGCTCACCGAGGGCTTCTGGCAGGAGTTCTTCTTGCACCGTCCAGACTCAGCCGGCCTGAAGCGCATACTGGGCTCGGTGTCCCCCGACGAGATGCTGCACCTCCAGGCGCATTCCCAGCAGCTCTTCCGCCGCGCCATACAGCGAGTCAAGCAGGCCAGACCGCCGTCAGACGAGGTTGCCCTCGAGGTACGAACACGCCGAAGCCCGTGAAAACATGCAATGGCTCACTGGCCAGACCTTGACAGTCTTTCTAGACGCCGCCTTGACGAAGAAGTACACCAACCCAAGCGCCGACATCATCGCCGTCCTCGCTGGTCTGCACGATGCCGACGCCGTCATGACCGACTTCATAGCCACGCTGGACGCAGTGATACGGACCGGGCGCACGCGTACGCAAAACACTCCTGTAGCCGCCGTAAGCGCTGACCAGACCCAGTGGCCCTACGACGCAAAGCTGTACGAGCGACCCTCTCCATAACCGCGGCTGGCTTCCACACAGCTCTGCCATCCTACTTCACGCACCGCGATCTCTTCCCCTCGCTCATGAAGTACATCCAAGATGCAGACGACAGTGCCCAGGTGCTCCCTGCATTGTACCTCCTCGGCCTCCTTACCAACTACAACAAATTCGAGTTCCAGAACCCTTACAGACTGCGACTAGACGATTTCGTAAACGACGCCATCATACGAGACATGATAACTTGTTTTGGAACAACATGCCAGGACATACGGGACGTGTACGTAGCGATCCAGGACGACGTGCCAGAGGCTTGGTCGCTAGGTTCGACCTTGAGGACAATTGGATTGCGAGTGCTTGCGCCAGGCTCGCGGCCAACCACGCCCACGCCAAATCCAGAAGAGACCAAATCACTGTTTGCCGCGCTGCCCGGGCCTGAGATGGGCGTACTCCTCTGCACTTATGATTTCGTCAATGCGAACAAGCTGTTCTGCTTCAATTTAGCGTCGCAACCAGCAGCAACGAAGGGAGCACCCTCACCATTCAGCGCCTACCTGTCCATGACTTCGTATCTACTCCAGCATGCGCATAGATCTACGAGGTCTGCCTTGTACACACACCTCTGTCTGTTCATGTTGCAGATACTGGTCGAAGACAAAGAGCTCGTCAAGCGGCTATGTAGTGACGACGGCAAGTTGTCTGTCCGCATGTGCCGCCAAAGACAGCCTTTCCTGCCACAGGTCACAGGCGATCGAGTTCCGGCTACGGTTATTCTGGATCTTATGATCGATGGCATCAACCACAACCTGCGACGACGGCTCGATGTCGACTTCTACATGTATGTGCGCGGTGCTTTACCACGATCCCTAACTGACACAAGACAGCCTATCCCTCGGCATCCTGCTGCGCCTTCTCTCATACCTCAGCCGCACCAAGACTCGCCTCGCGTACCACTGGTCTGAACTTTGGAGAACGCTCTTGTCCCTCCTTCGCTTCCTGACACAATATGAAAGCGACATCAAGTCAAATTACAAATCCAACAAGATGATTGACGTCCTCGTCAACCTACTCGCTTTCGCTCTATCAAGTGGGGAGAACTTCCTTCCGGACCCTGCATCCTACGACGACCTCTTCTACAAGCTTGTCGAGACAGGAGATATCCTGACAAAGTTTAGAGATACATTTAGGCTGGGCAGTTCTGGCGCAATGCAGATCTTGGTAAATGTATCATCGCACTATCACTCTTTACTATCGGATGGCAAGAAAGGAAAGCACTTTAGTCCTGAAGAAGTCAGTGTTGTGATCAAGCAAGGCTACGAGACTTTGTCCATCGATTCGAGCGAAGGGCTAGATGGATGGGACAAGTTTCGAGAAGCTGATTTCAAGACAATGCTGAAGAAGATTGCAAGAGCTGCAGTGGAAGATGCGAAAGCATTGAACGAAGAGCAATAAATCTGCGTTTGCTTGGCGGTGTCGCAACTGTCATTCCTCCGCGAAATCGTCTGGTGTCAAGACTCCCTTCCTGAGCGTGCTCGTTTCGTACCTGCCTTGATCATGAAGATGACATATTGCGTGTTACTGCCAACATCTCCACTACACCACTTCGACATCGTCACACCAAACATTGCGCATCCAGCACATCAGCTATTCACATTCACTCTTAGCAGTCTCATCGTTACCGCCACCATGGGCGACATCACTGGGCAACAACAAGGTGAGCTTCTTTCGACTGAGGAAACTCGACTCTCGCTCCCAGCATCAGGCATAAATAATGCCTCGACACCATCCCGAGACCCAACCGATGCAGTCACGGATGATCCGCGCTTGGTAAGTACCCTGGCTGGCGGTTAGATGGAGTGCGCTCTGACACCATGTTTGGCAGCATGCTACCAAGGGGCTTTCGTCTGTAGTCCACCCGCTAGTCGAGCAGTCCCTTCGTAAGACGCCTCTAGTGCCGACTGAAGATTCGACGGCTCTGATTAGGGATGAGGAGATTGATGGGATTTCAGTTTCACGAGAGCCGGTTGTCAATTTGCCCTTCTCACCACCAGCGCAAATCGAAGTAGCTACTTCCAGAGCACTGTCACCTCCGTCTGAGAACACCGACTCCGCTGCAACTTTGATTGAACTGTCAGTTCCATCAGAATATCAAGGACCCTCGATGCCGTTGGCCGCACCGATGGAACGAGGTGCTTCTTCAGCGCTGCCATCTCAATCGGAGAACGAGGCAGCGGTCGAAGTGGCCGAGGGCCCCGTGGAGATGAGAGAATTCTCTGTCAAGCAGGACAAGGGGAAAGAACGGGCAGCCTCACCTCCAGCGCCAGTGGAACGAAGAGTGTCTGTCTCTTTGTCACCTCAGAGATCGGGTAGCTTACTCCACGTACCCAGCATGACTTTAACATCTCTCTCTGGAGCTGGCATGATCTCCTTGCCTAGCTCGCCTAATATCACACCTAACTCTGAATCAAAAGCTGGTAGAATTCCTGCAGCTCAAAGCGCAGAGAGCGATGACTACCCGAAAATCTCAAACGGCCTACGTACCACATACCGCAAAGGGGTGCCTCCATACAAGCCACGAATACAATTACCGAAGGTAACAAGCATGTCCGGGTACCGTCGTTTCGTCACGAAGTATGCAGGAGAACCGCTCTATCAGCTCAGCGAGACCATTCCTTATGTGCTTGGGCCATCGGCACTCATCGAGCGTCTACATTTCCTCGTCGAAAAGAAGATCCCACTACCAGATGAGGTTAGACAGTTAGTGGTCAGGAATGGGCTTGACTTGGCTTCGCTTTTTGAACATGATTTGGCCTTGTTCAACGTTCTGGGTTGCCTCTGGGATGATTAGGAACCTCCAGTCTACAAAAACATTGGGTGGATTGCGCAAGACCTCTCGACGAAAGTGACACACGAAGCGGCCTACACCGACCAACGGCTAGAGCTCTACTTCCTCAGGCGTCACATGGTGGTGCATCGACGAGCATGCAACATACTCGAGTTGATAGAGCACACGAAACGATGGCGCACACTACCAAACCCTGCTAACGTCCTCGGCGACGATGGAGCCAAGACACCGTGGAGCCAAATTGTGTACCAACTTCGACTGCTCGAAGTCGACGTTACAAAGATTGATCTGGCAATTTACGATGAGCTGAGGGATAGTGAGGGTAACGCATTAACTGCCCTACTTTTCAGAATGCAACAATGGCAGAAGAGCGGCGAGCTTGAGCGGCGCTTCACGAAGTGGATGGAAGAGGGAATGAAAGCGTTCGAGAACGATGCCAAAGAGCAATCGAATGGTGCCTCCGCACTGAGCTCCTCTCCTTCTCAATCTCGAGATGGAAGAGGTGACCAAGAGATGTCGAGACAATCGGCCAAGAGCGCAGCGCAGGCAGGGGAGGCTCGACGAGTCGAGCAGATGCAGCTTCAAACGCAAGCCAAGGGGAGTCTCGAGTGGTTGCGGGATTTTAAGACAGGTGGAAGAGCGATCAAGCGCTGCTTCAGATATCCGGCCTGGCGATACATTATCTACATCGTCCTGCTTGCAGTCGGCCTTGGCGGTTGGGCGTACAGTCAGATGAGAAGCAAGGAGTGTGGCGGTGTGTGTTCAAATCAGACCTAGTTGCTGTTGTAAGAAGCTCAGCTCGAGACAAGCGAACAATGCGTCCTCTCTTTGGGTTTGGTAGAAAAATGCACCTCTTGAGCGAACCCTCCGAGGCTGTCCTTTCATGGCGCTAAAACCAGCCCCACCATGAGATCCAGAAGCCTCGCCTGCAAAACCTCAATTTTCCACATTACCATGACACCTCGCAATGCTCGACTAATACCAACGGAAGGGCGCTCCCTTGTGGAAGAACAGGCTAGTATCCCTTCGCATCCGCGCGGATGGTCGGCACGTCAACGGCGGCTTAGCTCGATGCGTTAATCGCGGCAGACGGCGACGCAGCCGTGCTTCATCGGCGATCCCATTGTCGCAAGGCAGGCCAATACCGGTAGTGGAGAATGCGCAATTCCCGTCTCGCGGAAATCACGTCCGGTCAAAACAACGCGCTTGCGACCTCGTGTGAACAAAGGGATGATGCCTGGAGCGAGCATAAGGAACGATAAACAACTTCAGTCAAGTTGTCATGCCGGAATTGGTAGACTATCGAAATCACAAAGGTCCAAACTCTGGGCAAATTCGCTTGCTAAGCCCAAGTCAAATTACCGCTTTGGTCAGAGTGAGACGATTGTCACGCCATTATCACGCTGGACCTCAACGGCACGGTCCCGCGAAAACCGTCAGCTTTACACGTGCGGAGCAAAACCACGACGCACGAGAGCATCCGCCCACGCGCCCCATTTTACCAGATCCGAGAGGTCCTCGCCAGCCCTACAGACGTTTTTGTTTTTGGAACTACGGTACGGCGGGACCGCCCGCTTAGCCTGGTGTCAGAGCTTGTTACCCATCACCCCATGACGACTCGGTTCACGGCATGAAGACACAACGAAGGACGACCGTCCGAGGCCAGCGAACCGCTCTGCAGAATGAACATTGTACATCCTGATTGCGTTGTAAAAGTGCGGTGTGTGTGTGACAGGGTCACCAAGCGGAGCTGAGAGCTGCGTTCCTGATCGGCGTCATATTCCGTTGATCGACTCGAGGAATTGACTGTCCGGAGCAAAAACCGGCGAATTACATAAGAGCACAGCAGCCACTCGCTTACTCGCGACCCTTCTGTACAAACGACAGGTTTCTTAGGAGACTCTAGGTCTGCCGTAGGGTCCGATTAGCACCGTCAGTTCCTGGAAATCCATCCGTTTGCGACGCTTAGACATTCGTGGCTGAAGAGGCTCAAGTTTTGCTGTGATCTAGCCACAAATGAATGCCCAGTGGATGCTCTAAAACCGAGTGCTCGACAAATTGTCGAGTGACCCAAGTCCTTGGCTTTTCCTGTGCCGCAGCTCTGGTTTCGGCGAACCGGCATGTCAGAGTCGGCGCGCGCATGTGCCACGCATGTATACGAATCAACGGCGCACGGGAGGCAGGCCCCACTGCACAAGAGAACAGCTGCCCCTCCAAGCGGACAGTACCGATGTGAGCAGTTAATGGTTCGACAATCGCATACTTCTGAAGCATTTGGATGCTTACTGAGGAAACAAGGATCCCACCTAGTCGAACAACGTACGGGGAACGCGGAAATGGGAGGATGGGCCTTCCATCTTAGCACAGGAGGATGAATGGATCAACGGCGGAATTGCGGTTTTAAGCCTCTACCGCATGCTCCTCGACTATCCTACCCTGAAGTTCGCAAGCGAGACGCAACAAGCTCGGAAAGCGGAGCTTCTCGCTCTCGGCCACATGTTCCAAGCATGGCCATCGCCCAGTTCGGTTCCTGACAGCTCGGAAATCGTCGATACATATACGAAGGAGGGTCGTGTCGCCACCACCATAAAGCAAGGTCCTACCGTGAGCCTACTAAATCATCATCACCCGTCAGCCTTCTTTATACTTAGCCTTCGGGCAGGTCACTACACACATTCCCACCGAACCATCAAACCATTGATCTATACAACCTTTTCAGCGATATCGGCAATGAGCTATCCCGGCTACCCGAACGTAGCCAACCCCGACTACTCCCCACCACAGGAGATGCTGTGCTATCCAGATCAGTTTGGAAGTGCGTACCTCGGGGACAACTATAGTACATCTCCCGAATACTCGCTCGATTCTTTCTTCGATCAGGCCCTCGCATCGACCGACATTTCGACGACCTTCCCATCCAAGGAGCAGGGCCCGTTCAACACCACATTTGGAACAACTGGCGTCGCGACATCGAGCAATACCGCCAGCTCGTACTCGACATCGCGACACCCATCCGATGCCGCACCGTTTGGTAAGCTCGAACAACTTTCGTTCAGCTTTTGCTTCGACCCGAGGTCAACCGAGCCGTTCGAGACAGCCTGTTTCTCCCCAAACACCCACATCTCTTCCAGGACCCCTTCCCTCTGCGGCGACGCATCGGAAAAGGCCTCATCACCCTCCCTCTCGCCTCGCAACCTAAAGCGCGAATCCCCTTCGTCCCCTGACTCGGCCCCAGAAGAATCCACTCAGAAACGGCCTCAACGGAAGCGAGGCCGACCACGACTCGATCGCACCGAAAACGTGTCCAGCACATCTTCGCCATCGTCCAAGAGCCAAAAGACTGGGCGCCTGCCGCACAACCAGGTCGAGCGCAAATACCGCGAGGGCCTTAATGCCGAGCTGGAGAGACTCAGACGAGCGGTGCCATCCCTGCCCCAGAGCGATGAGGCTGGAGCTATGGGCCAGCCCAAGCCAAGCAAGGCCATGGTACTCGCCAGCGCCATCGAGTACATACGAAAAATCGAAGCAGAACGAGACGCGCTGAAGCTAGAAAATGCGAGGCTGCGAAACGCTGCAGCGAGTGGACAGACGATCAGAAACTGGAAGGTCGAGGATGAGTCACTCCAGGAGTTTCTGACTGACCCTTGAGGGTTACGAGAATTTGACGAAGATTTATGCCTGTTTGTTTTCGGCAACTGGGTAGAGTAGAGCGCTGGCGTTCGGATCCATGCGCGTGTGCGTGTTGTTTTTTTGCGGAATTTCTTTGGAACTCCACTTTATCAAGTGCTGATGCTGGCGGAGGCTGGACTGGCGTCTGGATGTGATCTTTCCTGTACTTACGAATTCACGATACCCAGGCAACAGTTGCCGTGCAATGCAAGAGTCACAGTTGGAAATATCAACGGATTGACCCATGTGCGCCAACTCGCTCTTTGAGAGAGATTTTGCAGGGGTACGAGAGTTTTACAAGAAACACCCCCCTCTGCACCTGACATGGATTGTCGTTGAGGATTGTCGTTGAGGACAAGGCGCGTGTTTGGTGATCTTCAGATCTGCCCGCTAGCCCCGCCGTCGTGCTTCGGCGAAGCTCCAAAGCTCTAGCACTAACATGTCCGCCTCGACACCCACAACCCACGTCAAGACGCGGTTTCTTGTCATCTCAGATACCCACGCGTCCGACCCTGAACAAAACGTCTCCGACCATGACGCACCCTACCGACCACCGCTGCCCAAGGCTGACGTGCTCCTGCACTGCGGCGACCTGACCATGCTTGGGCACCTTGAAGAATATGAAAGAAGCTTGGCGATGCTAGAAAACATCGATGCGGAAGTTAAGCTTGTCATTGCAGGGAACCACGACATTACGCTCGATGAGAGCTACTACGCAAGGATGGGGCAAAGGATGCACTGGGAGAGGTGGGATCAGGACCTACCGGGGAAGGCAAGGGAGATGTGGTTGGGTGAGCGAGCCAAAAGGGCTGGAGTCACCTATCTGGAAGAAGGAACTCACAGCTTCGCACTGGCAAACGGAGGGCTGCTGCGGGTATACGCCAGCCCCTACCAACCTGAGTTCTGCGTACGCGCATGTGCACTCTGACTTGTTGGCTCATAGCTGATGGACCACAAGGACTATGCCTTCCCATACTCGCGCATCGAAGACCGCTACAACCCCCCGCACAAGTGCTCACCGTACGTTGTGCCAATCGCTGAACACCCCGTGCCAGACTGGTCGGAGGTCGATGTAGTCATGACACATGGCCCGCCGATGGGCATCCTCGACGCGGTCTACAACGGCGAGCACGTAGGGTGCGAGCATCTGCTTCGCGCTGCACGGCGCTGCAAACCGCGCATGCACTGCTTTGGCCACATACACGAAGGCTGGGGCGCGCAGAAGATCCAATGGGCAGAGGGCGACGAGCTGGATGCAACGCCGCAAGCGCACGTGACGCGCGCAACACCAATTGACGTGGACCAGCGACAGATGAAGGACGGGCGGGCAGCATACGTAGACATCAGTCGCGGCGGCGACAACGCCGTGGAATTCGGACGGGACACACTCATGGTCAACGCGAGTATCATGTCGGTTACGTACAAGCCGTCACAGGGCCCGTGGCTAGTGGATATGGATCTCGAGAAAGCGCCTATCAGTACGACAAGCAACATCTGATCTGTGGCTGTGCGGCAGTCGGCAATGGCACTCATCCATCGATCAATCAAAGACAGCGGCTTTCGACTATTTTCAGCGCACTTTCTCTTCTTCTTTACGAATGCGAGTCTGCGTACCTTGTCTACAGTCACACCTTTATTGGACGGCGGAAATAGACTTCCCTCTGCATTACCCGCCAGGTCGTCATTGCAGCATCGTCCCACCACTCAAAGCCCACAAAATCCGCCTGTCGCGTCCAGAACCCTCGCGTCGCCGGCCCTTGCGCAGTTCCGCACGGCCTCTGCAAGCCTTCTCCACATAAACGTCCTCGCTTCAAAGCCGAACGACCAGCACGGCAGGCACAGCCACGCATGTTCGCCACTGGGATGCTCTGCACCAATCGCAATTGCTGACGTGCAAGTAAAATCGCAAAAACAGGGGCGCGGCACGGAAACGCCATGTTCAGCTGTGGCTGATGAGGGGCATTCCAGGTTTCCTGCGAGAGGAACTGGGGCCATGGACCCTGGATCAGCATCACCAACTGCAGTGTGGAGTAAAGACAACGCCAGGCTGTGGATGACGATCTGTTGGCTTTTGCCTCTTGACAAAGTGTACATGCAGGGCGGGACATGGATTGCGCCGCTGTCATAAGTTGGAAGGCTGCCGTGACTTCGAATCCAGCTGAAGCCAACTCAACATGCTCACATAACGATCACGGCCTTTTCGACTCTGCGACTTGACACCATTGTTATCTCCATCACGACTCATTCGCTCGCTCATGCATTCGTTAAGAGGATTGACAGCGTTGCGATGGCTAGTGCTGGGTTTCGGAGCACAGCGTGCGATGGGTGTAGCGGTGCCCACACCCACCATCACACCTGCACCCATTGTTGAGCGACAAGACCCCAATGCGTACGTCCAGCTGCGATTGAGGGCTGTTCGATGCGATTGACTGATCATCGACTACAGCATCGAGCTCGCAAAGGTGCTACTCACTGCACTCCCTGCATCATTACGTCAGCTTGCTGCAACCAATCTACCCGCGGTATCGACCCTTCTATGGCACGAGTTCCTGGACGACAACAAGCCAGATTGGTTCAGAGACCTGCCCGAGAACATACAAAGCTACCTAATCGTGGAGTACGGACCATCAACAGCATGGCCAGCTGCATCAGCTACGTCGAGTGCCGGCAGTGCTTCCTCCACAGCCTCGTCGAGCGAACCCTCGTCCGTAGCTGCATCCGCCACGTCTTCATTTGCCTCCAGTCCTGACAGCCAACCTGCAAGTAGCTCTGGACTCACAGAGGGCCAGAAGATTGGAATCGGTATCGGTGTTCCACTCGGATTCCTTGCGGTTGCTGCTGTTTTAATCCCGCTCTGCTTCGCGTGTCGCAAAAAGAAGAAGAAGAAGGTCAGCGGCTACGAGCCACCGCCGTCGCCAGGGTTCATGCCGCACGGTGCGTTCCAGGAGAAGTTCACGAGCTATCAGGAATACCGTCGGCCGCTGAACAACCCAACCCTCAACCGCAGCCAGAGCTGGGACCAGGATGACGAGCTCTGGATGTCGGAGGCGTCTCAGCATCGAGCGCAAGCCGGCATGCCCGCCGCGCCGATGGGAGATTCAACCATCGTCGTTGGTCCTGCGCTGGTCCACACGCACAGCTCCAACCGTGCACGGGGGAAGCGAACCAGCTACAACAGCCTCCACCCCGTCGCCGAAGTGGGAGAGCCCGAAGATGAGTATGTAGCATACAAACCCCACAAACGCATGGTCAGGCGATGCAGCATGGCCCTCCGACCCCAATATCTCCCTCCTACCCCAGCCTCTGCTAGCATCCACCGCAAACCCATCCCTCGGGTCGAAAGCCCAGTGACGAGTCCCGGCGCAGACCGCACATCCGGGCACTTCTCGCTCCTCCGGCCTGCCCTACTCGACCAAAACCACAGCGGCAGCAGCTCGAGCCAGGTCGCACCCACGCTGTCTTCACGCGGGGACTCGCGCCGGTCGAGCGACATGACAGACGCCACGTCCCCAGGCTCCCCCTTGTCCTCATCACCCATGCACGTCCATGAAAACCAGGCAGCGAACCCATTCAGCAACGAGCATGCGTACGTCGAGGACTACGGCCCCGAGTACGCAAGCGGGCACGCCAAGGTCGACGACGGAATGTTGGGAGGCCACCGAAGCCTCGAAGCGTATCCGGCGCCGGCGGCGGAGAAGAAGAGCCAACGACGCGGCAGCAAGACGGAGTGGCCGCTCAAGGACTGGCCGTTGAAGAGCCTGGGCAGCCGGCGCAGCGGGGAGCGAGGTCCGCAGTGGGATCGCGTGTACGAGCGATGATGTTGTTTTTCTTGCTGGGCTGCTATACTACGCTCTGCTACTAGTAGTATATAGAGCGCTTTCACTATACAAGTCTATACGTTTATCTTTTTTTTCTTTCTTTTTTTTTTTTTTTTTTTTTTTTTTTTTAAGTATATAGTAAATACCCCGGTGCAATGCAATGACGATTACCGATGATACCGCAACAGCAGCCAGAAAGCGTAGCAAGGTGCCGAGTACTTGCCCAGAAAGGCTGGTGTTCAAGGGGGCGCATTTCACAGGCAGGTGGTTGCATCAGGTCCTCGGGATGGGGAGAAAGCGGGGGGGATGCCAACATCGCGCTGGTGTCTGGGGATCGCGGCAGCTTCTACTTTCGCGTGGGGCCGTGCGCGGTGAAGGGTGAAGGAGAGGGGAATGGGAAGGGGAATGGGAATGGGAAGGGGAATTCGACTTGGTTCGCGTTGCTGCTTCATTCCTCGTCGACGACCTCCTCGCCGTAGTTCTCCTCCTCGTTGGCGTCGCTGGCTTTGTCGTCTGCCATCTTTTGGGTCAGGAAGGCGTTGATGTTGGATTGGAGGGATTGGAGGTCCGATTGCAGGGCGCTCAGGACGGCGATGCGTTCGGCGGTGGCGGTGGCGGTGGCGGCGGAGGCGGAGGCGGTGGCGGCGGAGGCGGAGGCGGAGGCGGAGGCAGCGGGGGGCGGGGCGGAGAAGGCGTGTGTCCCACTGGGGGCGGCGTAGTCTGCGGAGAGAGTCGACATGGTGGGATCGACTGGGCGCTGGGTGCGTGGAGGGAGAGGTGCAGGTGCGAGTGCGGGTGCAGGTGCAGGCGCAGGTGCAGGTGCAAGTGCAGTGCCGTGGGAGGCGTGCAGGCACGTGGCGCGGTGGGGCAGTGTGGGGCTTTGGTGTGCTCAGGCTCGCGCGCGGATCGAGCTCCGACGACGACACGCTTCCTGCCGCTTCCTGCGACACTGCGCGAAGAGGTGTCGTGAGCTGGACGAGACGTCGAGGACATGCTTGTGTGATATGCTCGGAAAGAACGTCGTGCTGGCCATGACCCGGACGACGTAGCCACCGCCTCTGCTCCCCTCCCTTCCCTCAGCCCCGGCCGATACTGATACTGCCACCGATACTGCCACCGATACTGCCACCGATACTGCCACCGATACTGCCACCACTGACACCGATACTGCCTGCTGTGGTGCGACTCGCCATGCAGCCCACGTCCCCTCCTCCGCACACGCCGGGCCTGCAGCGCCCCTCGCTCGATGGCTACGACTCGGACGGCTCGCAGCAGACGCGGCAGCAGACGCGCCCCTCGCCCATGCATCCGCGCCCGCTCCAGTCGCCCACCTCCATGTCGACGCCGACGACGACGACGACTTCGACTTCGACCTCGACATCGACCTCGACCTCAACCTCAACCTCGACCTCAACCTCGACCTCGACCTCGACCTCGACCCCGACCCCGACCCCGACCCCGACCCCGACGCTGGCCGGCAGCAGCACGCCCGCGCCCAACTACTCGCGCCCCGCCGTGCTCCATGCCACGCAGAGCCAGACGGCGCTCGTCGACCGCGCCCACCTCGGCCACCGCCCGCGCCAGCGCTCCCAGGGCTACTTCGAGCCCAGCCTGTCGTCGATGCGCAGCGAGGGCCTCATGTCGCCGCCGCCCCACCACCTGACCGCGAGCCACATGGCCGCCCAGGCCGCCTACCAGCAGAGCGCCCAGCACATGCGCAAGCGCTCCACCACCGTCCCCGCCCCCGTCGACAGCAGCGCCGCCCCTCCCGCCACCGGCATGCGCCCCCAGCCCATGAGCCCGCCGCCCATGCCGAGCAAGCCGTCGATGACGTTCCGCACCAACGGCATGACCTACCAGCAGGGTCTCGTCGCCAACCGCTCCGCCGCCGCCTCCGCCGCCAACGCCGTCTTCCCCACCAGTCCGCTGACCTCGCCTGGCTTCGACCACACCCACCCACAGGGCCCCTCCAATACCGCCCCCGCCCCCGCCCCCGAGCTGGTGCTGCAGAAGGCGCCCAAGGAGAAGAGCAAGATGAAGCTCTTCTCCTCGTCCAAGCCGAAGAAGGGCGACGTCGACAAGCCCGCCGACAAGCCCGCCGACAAGAAGCACCCGACCCTGCCCTCGCCCGGCAAGATGGGCATCGGCATCCACAGCTCCCAGGCCCTCAACCGCATCATGAACCAGTCGACGACGAGCCTGCTCGACTCGGGCCCCAGCAGCAGCAACGCCTCCCTGTACTCGTCCGCCAATGCCTCCCTGTACTCGTCCGCCAACGCCTCCCTGTACTCGTCCGCCAACGCCTCCACCTCCACGCTCGTGCCCAAGAACGACCCCTATGCGCCGCAGGACAAGGACAAGGACAAGGACAAGGAGAGGCACAAGCACCACTTCTTGTCGCGCACAAAGCACAAGCTGAAAGACAAGGACGACCACGCCCTGCCCCTGTCCTCGGCGAGCAGCACGTCCCGACCCACCAACCCCAACGCCCCCGACTCGCTGTACTCCTTTGCGCCCTCCTCGCCCCTGCCCGGCAGCTCGTTCCCAAGTTCCGTCACAGGGCTCGACCTCCGACACGGCGGCCGCGGACTGCGCGAGGCGAAGAAGCAGGCAAAGAACACCACCTACCTCGGAGACAGCCTCGACGCCACCTACCGCGAGCGCAACCCCTCCTTCAGCACCGAGCGCTCCGAGTGGCCTTCGCTGGCCACCAGTCTCAGCAACACGCCCGGCATCCCAACACCCGGCACTGCCCTCCCCCACACAACCGAGATGCTCAACCTGGGGTCCTCCTTCGGCCTCAGCGGCCTCTCGCCAGACGACGCATGGCCACTGCTGAAAGCGCGCGTCCTCCTCATCTTCGAGGGCGAAGACCCCCGCCCTCCCGTCGAAGACTTCAACGCCCTCGTCACCGTCCACATCAAGCGCTGCATCCACAAGCGCTCTCCCATCCTGCTCATCGAGGACCTGAACGAGCTGCTCTACACCGGCTTCGCCTCGCTCGACCAAACCCTCCGCCACATCCCCGACGAGCGCCTGATCCCACATCTGGTCGAGATGTGGCTTGTCGTCTTTACCACCATCCTGCCCTTCCTCCAGGCCGTCTTCCTGCCGTTGGACCTCGAGTTCAGAGGCACAGGCATCATGAGCAGCCTCCAGGCCAGCGAGTTCTGGGGCGTCATGTTGCCGGACGAGATGAACACGAAGAGCCCCACGCGCAAAAACATACCCATCCTGGGCGAGCTCGAGGTCCGCCGCATCACGCTGCTCATGTTCCGCGATATCGTCATCCTGCCGCGCTACGACTGCCTGATGGCCATCTTCTCCCGCCTGTCTCTCGAAAACCTGAACGCCGGCCTGGAGTCGCCAAGCCCCATCCCGGACGCACGCCCAGGCACAGCATCCAGCGCCTCGGAGGCACTGACAGGCACGCTCGGCAGCCTGAGCACAAACGCCACCTCGCACCCCTCCGCCGGCTACCTCGAAAGCACATCCTCCTCCCTCCCGCCCTCCGGCCGCAGCCGCGCAACCAGCAACACCTCCGCCGGCTCCTTCAGCTCCAACCCACACTCGCACCCCTCGACCCTGCATCCGCCCCCGACCTCGCTCCCCCCCTCGCTGCGCCAGCAGCCCATGGACAGCGCCAAAGTCACCGAGACGGTCGGCCGCATGCTGCAGTGCGTCAGCGTGCTCGTCTCGCTGCAGAGCGCAGACGAATCCCAGGACAAAATGTCCCGCATGAGCAAGGAGCTCAAGTACAACTGGCTGGGCCGCGGCCGCACGGGCCGGCAGCGCCAGGGCTTCGTGGGCCCGCGCCGAGGCGGCGGACTGCCGCTCGGCGCGCTGAGTCTGAATCTGCCGGAGGAGGTCGAGGCCGGCGCGTAGAGAATGACGGGTGGGCGTTTTCTCCCTCGCAGTGCACGAGTGCACGTGGGATCCTGGCGTTGGGGCCTCGAGGGATGGGATGAGCTGGAGCGTGATTTGTATCATCTTCCTTTTAACCTGGCTTCTACCCACCCACACACACACGCACACACACAGACTTACTTGCTCACCATCCCCACCCAATACCTCGCCCGTCCTCTCTTCCTTCCTTTCTCCCTCCCTGTACACCCACCCCCGTAGCCGCAACAATCAACGCCTCGCTGCTGCCCACCGCGCGACTCGTATTGCTACACCGCCCGCTACTTTCGCTGGTGCTGGCGTTGGGGTGGGAGATGGAGATGGAGATGGAGATGGAGATGGAGATGGAGAGGGAGGTCAATAGGAAAGAGAAGAGGAAGACGAAAAGGAAGAGGGGAGGAAAGGAAAGGAAAGGAAAGGAAAGGAAAGGAAAGAAAGGAAAGAAAGGAAAGGAAAGGAAAGGAAAGGAAAGAAAGGAAAAGAAGGGAAAGAAAGAAAGGAAAAGAAGGGAAAGAAAGAAAAAAAAAGAAGGGAAGGAAAGAAAGGAAAAGAAGGGAAAGAAAGAAAGAAAGCAAGGAAAAGGAAAAAAAAAAGAAACAAACAGAAGTAGAGTAAGAGAAGGCAAAGAGAGAAAAAAAAAAGAAAGAAAAAAACATATTTACCTTACATAACACAACACATCAATACATGACAAAACTAGTATCCAAAGTAGAAAGCCCTCGTTTCTATAAGACTAGATAAAGTTGGTTGTAAGGTACCTAGGTGTATAGCCAAGTGGACTTGCTAGGGTTACAGGGGTAGGGAACTAGTTGTAGTGTAGTGTAGTGTAGTGTTATAATGTTATAATGTTGCAAAATGTAGTAAAACGCACTGCTTGTTAAGCTAGTGTCTACCTAAGCAGAAGGAAGAAGAGGAAGAGAAGAGAAAGAGAAAGAGAAAGAGAAAGGGAAAGAGAAAGAGAAAGAGAAAGAGAAAGAGAAAGAGAAAGAGAAAGAGAAAGAGAAAGAGAAAGAGAAAGAGAAAGAGAAAGAGAAAGAGAGTCTTAGATCTAGGATTTACAAGGTGCGTAATGGAACAGCTGTTTATTCCTCTTCTATCTACCTATCTATCTATCTGCTTCTTTTTCTTTTCCCTAGCTTCCCAAGCTAGAAACTGCACATCTAAACACCAAGACCTAGTACCAACCCAGTCCCTAGTTTCTGCCATCTACTCTCTACCGTCCGTCTCATACTCTACTGCTATTTATTCCCTTCTGGAGCCGCACTCCTGCACACAGACTCTCCAACCCCCAATCTCACAACACACCGTCACACCACTACACTGCGCCATCCTACCATCAACCCGCCCTGCACTCTCTCCACCTTGCTGGTTCTCACGTGCAGAGCAGCGCGTTCAACACACGACTTTGGTCGCTACCTTTTTGTGCTTTGCTCACTACCACCACGCTGGGTATAGCGAGTGTGAAGAATATTTAAATTTTATTTTATATAATGTATTTTATATTTTCAATTTTATAATTTTCATTTCATTTTCAACATAAAACAGGTCGTGGTTCGATCCTCACCTAGGCAAGCTTCGAGATGGAAGAGGAAATCAGGGGAATGGCTACACATGTGCATTTCGTCGTATCTTCCACGGCTGGAAAAAGACCTGTTTGGCGAGGTGGTGGTGGGGGGGATTGAGGTGCGGTGCTCCAGCGCGTGGCGTGGCGTGAGGTGGTTGCGAAGGGGGAGGGGTTGAAGAGGTGTAAGAGGGTGGATGGAGATGTACAGGGGGTTGTTTGGGTGTTTGGATGGTGTGTTGATGACTACCCCCCCCCCCCCCCCCAATGTATAGTGATTGAATTGATTCTAAGCTCTGGGATCTACTTCGTCTAACCCGGCCCTTTTGATCGCCCAATTCTGACCCTGCAGATACAGGGAAACGTGTGCGTGACTGCTAACGAGGACTGCTAGATGCGTCTTAGATGCTTGTACGCACCGTTCCGCTACAGCTCGCTCTAGACGGGAAATCGAAATCCACTACCCTCGCCCGCAAGGTCGAGCGAGGAGTGTCTGCGCCCTAGATACGGGTCTCCGATGTTGTGGCCCCCTCCGAGAGCGTTGCCTGAACCTCTTCAGCCCTGTTCCTGCGTCTTCTACACCGGCGGGTGGGGGCGCGGTTGTGCTTACCGTGGCGATTGGGCTTGGGCGCTTCGTGCGGGTGCTCGGCTGCCGCAGAGGCAGGGGCGGGACTGGCGCTGCGAGGGCGGGGGATGCTCATAGTCTGGTCGTAGCGTGCAGTTGGCCGCGGAACGAATGCAGGAGGGCGGTTTGGGTAGGTCGGGCGGGTCTGCGAGAAGCCGTCTTCCAAGCTGTGTGGTGAGTCGGGGTGGGTGTTGCTAGTCGGTGACTGCAGGTGGCTGGGATGGAGAGTGCTTGGAGGCTGGATCTAAATTTCTTCATATTCTGCGTAGGTGTGAGAGTGCTGCCTGCTGGGCAATGCTCTCCACTGCTCATCAGCTGAAGCGGGTTGGCCTTGGAACGGTTCGTAGGGCCTCGCTTTGGCGTAGATGTGGACTTCGCTCAGGCACGCGTAGTCGATCTCGCCGACTAGCCCGGTGATCAGCCCTCTGAACTCGAGATCGATGTCGTTGCAGTAGTATCCGATCCATCCCTTTGCGAGGCAGCCCTCCAGCGCTGACCTGAGGGTATCTTGAGCAGCGTGTTGAGCATCTTGCAGGCTTGCAAAGGTACCGATCTTTGTGCTGGCGATCTGGTTCTGGCCGCGATTTTGGAAGTGCAGCACTTCGTAATTAAATTGTCGGGGCGGTGTGGGATCGTATGTGGAAGGTTGGTATGTAGTCAAGTGACCAGAACTCATGCTTGCGGAACCGCTGCGATTAAATGTGCTGTATGTACAGTTTCTTTCAGAACAGATGCAACCACCGAACATTACGACATATTTAAGTCCAGCACTGTTTGTAGTCTCCATACTTCCTACCGAGCAAGCTGTCTCAGCCGGAGAGTGACATTCACCTCGTCCATCATCGTCTTTCATCGTCAAAGCCGAGAACAAAGGTGAAGCTGAGTTTGCATGTCTTGCAGCCGTGAAGAATGTTTGGGTGACTGACAAACCGCCTTGCGGCCAATGCACCGAGCTTGCCTGTCTATGATGTGGTTACAAAATTTGAATCAAGGAGAGTTGTTGTTTGCCAGCCGCTTCTTGCTTGATTGGCGGTGTGCGTGTTAGTCGCGTAACTTGAGCTTGATAGAGCAGTTCCTGGTGTCGATACTGGTACATGGGAAAACATGGTTTTGTGGGAAGGAAGTAGGTGTTTGAGTGAGATGGTGGATCAGCGATAGCGTAATGCTGCCTTGACCCTTCATGGCGCTTCTGATACGCAGTCCGGCAGACTGTAGAGACTTACAAACAACGGACCCTCTTCCAATGTCCGTTCTTGCCTGATCGTGACGCTCATTGCAATAGCGTTCAAGACCAGAAACTTCAGGCGTGCCGCCTCGCGTACACTCCTTGTCACAATCCTTCAGGCAACTACACGGTTGATTGAAGTCGACCGCGAGCAGAACCAACACCGCACTTCAACTTCTGAAATAGTCGACCCGCAGCCCAGCCTGTTCTTGAGTCGCTTCACGCACGATTTTCGCCTTGAGATATACTCGCACATTATCCTGCCACCTTTCAATGGCTGCTTAGACTACGCTGGACTTCTGTTGTCATGCCGACAGTTGAGGGAAGAGATGGACTGTGAGGCCACAAGGCAGCTGCGGGTGTATTTGCAGAAAACCAGCAAGGACAGGGCAGTGGGACGTGACAGCAACCGCATGGGAAAAGGCAACAAAGAGTGCGGCCCTAAAGGCCTGAAGTTTGTGACCCCGTCGACTGTGCTTGGCCGTCCGATCATTGGTATGGAGATTCCATTTTCATTACCACCCGTCGAACACGACTGGCACTGCCAGAGATATATCCCGGTCCTCGATCCCGCAGTGTAGTGCACGACACCCACCGTTCTTAGCCGGTTGCTCGATATCTACATCAGAGAGTTGGGGTGCTATGGTTACTGCTCGATGGCGAGATGGTCAGATGACTGGGCGTTCAACGTCAGCACCATCAAGGTGGCGTGGAACTTGACCCCAGAGAAACTGGTATCCAAGCCGCACGATTGGATCCACGGCTCTCGACTACGACTATGGAGTGGAGTCTCGAGTCTCGCATCGTGCACTCCAGGTCGTTAACACGGTACCGCGCAGGTCCTGTTCGTCGTGGGTAGCCACGTTCAGAAGGAGTTGAATGACGTCAAGAGGAGTAAGAGAATGCAGAGGACTTTGAGACGAATGACGAGCTCCAGTGGAAGTCGGCAGGAGAGCGAGGATGAGCCCGACGCAGGCTTGCACGGAGTAGAGAGAAGCTACAAAGACTTGGAATTGTGAGAGGGGACGATCCGGAGCCTGATGCTACGGAATTAAAGATGGCGGAGAGAGCAGCGAAGATGGACGCAGCACGGTAGATGGTTGATTCGCGATGGAAAGATTAGACCTCCTGTGAATGAAGGTAGATGGCTGTTTCGCGATGGAAAGATAGACCTCCTGTAAATGGAGATACGAGTATGCTCACCACATACCGACACTCAGCTGTCCATCCCGCCAGGGTTTGAACTTGATAGTCACGAGTGACCATCCTGTGGTCAATCGATGAAACGATAGTCTTTGCCTCCGTCTCCTATAGGATGCAAATATCCGGCGGGTGAAGTCAAAGTTGGTTGAACACCCCATGGTGGGGGCGACGGTCCTGACGCCGTTGTTCCTGCTCGCATGCAGAATCGCACAAGCACGTCGCACAGCATGCGATTTTCGCGTGCGGCTCAAAAAGAAGCAGCACACGTGTGCGACGATCGGCAATCGCCAGACCTCCCTGCATCTGTCACATTCTGTGATCGTCGTCGCCGTAGATGGATCGCCCCTGGCCACATGGCAAGGCTCGTGTTCTCTACCAGGCTTTGTTGCTTTGTCCCGACCGGTCTTAGCTGGCGCACCAGAGCCGAGCTCAAGGTCGGGTTAGGAAGTACATGGAGAGCGCAGCCAATCAGCGCAAGCTCACACCATGCCCGATTTGCGCCATAGAGATGGGATCGATCTAAGCTGCTACCCGGGCTGCGCTGCAAACCTTGCACAGAGAGACCCGCTGTTCAGAGTTGCGCTGGACGCGTGTGAGAAAATTTGTTGACGACGGAGGCAGAGTGAGGATAGAAAGTTAATGCCGATGAGGATGGTTTGATGGACGTTTTGCGTCTCTTCGACATCTGTATAGACGTGAGTCGTGAGCACGCGTGACTGCAGATCACCACTGGTTCTGTAGTCCGTTGATGTGATGTTACTACCGAACAAAGGGCAGACGAAGGCCCGTGACAGCAAAGGCTCGTTTCGGGTGGTTCGGGTGAACTGCTGCACTGCGCGGCGCGAACCAGCGAAGACTGAGTCGCGGTGCAGAGCTTGTGAGCTGTCACTTTTGTGAACTGGCACATGTGATGCGGTACCGATAGGAGATAGCTGCAGTAGTGAGCGTCTATCCTCTCAATCCGGACAGCGAGGTGTGAATTGACTTTCACGATGTCCCTACTGTCTCTGTCCGTGAGTGGCTCGCTCACACGCCAGCTATCGTCGAAAAGCGGGGTCCATCATGACATGCAGGAACCACAGCAGTCTCGTTCACATGCGGCAGCCCCTGAGCGGCCATTCCGTGTCCAATCTCTCCACCCATCTCTGCTGTCTCGACTTTCTGGTGAGATGCGGCTGATTGGAGTGGACGAGCTTATGAGGTGGAGGCGCAAGTGGCTCCCGTATGCTGGTTGCTGGCGCTGTCAAGTATAAGCGAGATAAGAGTGCATGAAGGCGTCAACGGCACATTTGCTTTTCCCGTGCTGCAGCCGTGCAGGATCGAGTGCTGCAGCTTGTATCCGGAGCTCGCCAGATCGTCATCGGCGTTGCTGTTCTTGTGTGCTGCGACTGCGACTCATGGAGTGTTGGACCGCGCACTTCGCAACGTAGTGAGCCACTGGGTGTGCTGCTCTGGATATAAGCCTTTGAGGAGCCAATTGCTGAGGTACAGAGCAGAAGTCTGGTAGCTTTCATGGATCATTTCAAAGCCCACAGCGGACGGCCAATCATGTGAGGGCGACGCCGGTTCCACGTCCGGGCGGCATGGATTTGCATGCTGCACTGGCCATCAGTGGGATCCGCCAGGGCTTTGTCCGAATTGTGGCAGTCTGGACAAACGTCATTCCTCTGCTGTCAGCCTTCGATTGCAGCAACAACAACAGCAGCAGCAGCAGCAGTAGCAGCAGCAGCGGCGGCGTGTGGCGATTTGTGGTTGCCGCTCGTCTTCTGGCCGCAGTCAAGGCTTTGTTCACCACGTTTGCGAGCGAGCAGCAACGGTCTTTGTCGAGTCTTTGTCGAGTCTTTGTCGAGTCTTTGTCGAGTCTTCATCGAACCTTCATTTCGGTCTGGTGCCGAGTCAGGTTGACAAGCAGCGTGGCGGCGCCACGTTTGTTCGAAAGCTGGGCGAGATTCGCATTTGCATTCAACGACCAGCGCCTGCCTCGATGGGGGAAAAGGCGAGCGATCGGCGTGCACCATGCCCAGATCGCCGAGGCTTATGCATGCACGTACGACGGACATGGGACCCCAGCTCCGCCCACCAGATGCACCCACAAGATGCACCCACCAGCAAACGATACGAAACGAACTCGGCGGGCGCGTTGGGCTGGCCAGCTTCGCTTGCAGTTATTGCGGGGTGCGCCAGCTGCTCGGCGACCTCGAGGACCCCGTGTGCAATGTGCAACCACGGGCGCTGAAGGTCCCATGCATGGTGGCCCGATTGGGGAACCGCCGCCAGCGAAGGCAGGTCCAGTGTGCTCTGCGCCTGCCAGCTACCAGCTGCCAGCATACCGCCATGAGCCTGGTGCCTCGCGTGGCCTCTCGTGTACTTATATTTGGCTCGAGCCCCGCCTCGCCTGTTGTCTCGACTCTTGCGTGCCACTCGCTTCTGCTCACCATCGAGCCCCAGTGCCGTCTCATTGAGTCGCCGAATCCCATCGTGCTTGTTTCACACGCCTGGTTCCCGCCTACTCACACCCTCCACGCGACTCGTCTGTGTCGTCGCGCAACCCTCCGCCCCTAGCACCACACCTGGTCTACGCCATGGTGTACAGCCTCAGCTACCGTCGCCCTCAGAGGCAGCCTCGTTCTTCAAGCGAGTCAGTGACGGGTGAGCACAAGCAGTTGTCCATCCACGAGTCTGTCCGCTCTGGCAGCAGTGGCATGTCCCATGGCATCCCTGACGCTCTCTCCTTTGACCGCATCATTGCCGGTGGTGTCTGCCCTGTAAGTCTCTACCTATCTCGTACCACGTGCCAGCCGTCGCCGCAGTCTGGGCTGCTGAAAGCTTCTGACTGTCGTGCCATGCTGACTGCATACAGCCCTGCACTGTCCGTGACTTCATGAACTTTCTCAAGTACATCGAGTTGTCGGCCGAGAACCTGCAGTTCTTCCTCTGGTATCGTGACTACAGCAAACGCTTCAACGAGCTGCCGGAGAGTGACAAGGCCTTTTCGCCCGAATGGCGTGGCGACAAGAGCAGCGGCGAGGCAAAGCCCAAGTTCTCCAGCCACAGGGCGCACCCAGACGCGGCTGCCATCTTGGAGGGCACCGACTTTGCCAGCGAGAAGACTGTCAAGTACAGCGAGAGGAGCAACAACCCATTCTTCACCCCACCGCACACGCCAACTAGTGATTCGCACCGCCGGGAGGAGTCGCTCGATTCGTACGATGAGAGCATGACTACCGGTCAAGTGAACCACTCGGAACGTGCTGCTGGTGCGTTTGAAAATGCGGGGCTCAAATGGAAGCCTTGTGAGTTGGACTGACTTTCTTCTTTTGCTTAGGAACCAAACGCTCATACGCCACAGTAACCGTCCAGCCCTACCGTGAGGAGGTTAACCGCATCATATCCATCTACATTGCCGACGGTGGCTCTCGTCAGCTCAATCTCTCGTCGAGGGAGCGTGCTGCACTGCTCCACGCTCTGCAAAACACGACGCACCCTTCAGCCTTCAGGAACGTCATCACCACCGTGGAGTGGTCGCTGCGTTGCCAGGCTCATCCCAACTTCATCCGCTGGACCATCTGCAATGGCAACCGTCCTCGTGTCATCTTTGCTCGCGGATTGGGCATCGGCGGCATTGTCGCTGGTCTTGTTGTCGCTATCCTCCTGACCCTCAGCAGCGCTGGTCGTGCTTGGAGGGCCATTTCCCTGATTGGCTTCGTCATTGGCATTTCCACGCTCATCGCCGCTTGGAAGGGCATGTGCGTCGTCCTTCACGGCATGCATCACCGCCACCTGAGGCCATGGGAGCTGTTCACCTCGGACGACGAGCCGCAAGGGTACGACGCCAAGATGGACTCGACCGACACGCTCGGATCACAGGCGTCCAGCAACTCGTGGGAAGACGAGCCGTGGATCGCAAAGTACGAGAAGCGCAACGTTGTGCGTAAGATTTTCGATCGCGAAGTGTGGATCCAGGAGCCGGCTCTTCGCCAGATCCAAGACACCATCTTCCTCCAAGCCATTCTCGGCTCGCTCATCATCGGTGGTGTCACGGTGGGCGTCTTCTGCGCCATTCCTGCTGGCAACTTTTTCTAGGCGCCATTGATGTCTCGGCGCCATTGACGTCCAACGTCATTGATGTCTCGGCGCCATTGACGTCCAACGTCATTGACGTCCAACGTCATTGATGTCTCAACGCCATTGACATCTGACGCCATTGATGTCTCAACGCCATTGATGTCTCAACGCCACTTGTCTTCTCAACGCCATTACATCGTCGTCGAGACGCAGCGCCACGTCTGGCCGTTTCTTACCAAAGTTTTAGTGCGATATACCCTGATAGTTGTACACCAGCTTGTTTGATGTGTAGGAGGTAAATGTTATGTAGGGTGTGGAGGATGGGCGTCTGGTGGATGATGTGTACATGCTGTAGCTGGAACGGTAGCATCTACAGGCTGCAGAGATTCTTCTCGTTTGTTGCGGTGGTGGGAGAGTGATTCTGCTGTTTTGGTAGCGTGGAAATGATGTAAAATCCATCTTCTTAGTCCTCTCTATTGTTATAGGAGTGATTCTGCTGTTTAGTAGCGTCAAAATGATGTGAAATCTATATTGGTTAGCTCTCCATTGTCACAGGAGTAATTCTGCTGTTTAGTAGCGTCGAAATGATGTGAAATCTATATTGGTCAGCTCTCCATTGTCACAGGAGTGATTCTGCTGTTTGGTAGCGTCGAAATGATGTGAAATCCATCTTCTTAGTCCTCTCTATTGTTATAGGAGTGATTCTGCTGTTTGGTAGTGTTGAAATAATGTGAAATCCATCTTGGTCAGCTCTCCATTGTCACAGGAGTGATTCTGCTGTCTTGATAGCGTCGAAACAGTGTAAAATCCATCTTCTCGGCCAGCTCTGCCCCGTACACCCGGCGAATTTACTGTGTACGTTCGATAGCTGCATCCAAGATAGATTGTGCGCCGGAGACAGGAGAAGTCGAGAGCAAGACAGAAAAAGTCGAGAGCACCGCATGGGCCGGGGGAGGGAGATCAGGCTGTTGCGGCTCCCTTGCAGGACAGGTATGCACGTCGATGAAGCTGACAGTGGATCTTCGGCGCTTCACTGCCTAGGGAAAGTCGCGCACAGCCGATCCATCCGCCTTGTCACTTGCCCTGCGAGGCGACGGAGAAGGGGAATTAAGCAAGCCAGCAAGGCGCTTGCCGTTGTGGATTGACCGGTGATGTGGTGGCTGTGCGCGTGGTGTTGCTGCACGCACGGATGGGGTTTGTGGAGGGGAGGGCGACGCTTTACCGTCTTTTCGGAGAGGGCCGCTGTCGTACCGAACAAACATCGAGTGCTGGTGAACCCTTTATTTTTTTTATTTTTTGTTTTTTTTTGTTTTTTTTTTCTCTTTTCTCCGCAAGAACAGCAGCAGAGGTGAGTGTGACAAAGGCTGGGGGTACGGGCTGTGTGCGACTCGGGTGGGAAAGGTCGTACGGTCGTTATGCTTAAGTGGATATGAGTAGCGGAATGATCAGGGTCGCTGGAATCACGCGGCACGAGCAGGACGACCGGTGTCGAGGGACGTCGAAGGCTTGAAAGCAGAAAGCAGCACGCGCAGCTCGTTCCCTCGCGCTCCAAGCCTCACGAATGGCGGTGGAAGAGATCCAGGAACACGAGCTAGAGCGTCGCTAAACTCGGGTGTCGTGGGCGCCTTGCCGCTTTCTGCTTGGCGCGTTCGGCAGGCGGACTCGCGGTCAGTGCAGACCATGCGTCACTGAGCAGAAGGGCGATTCAACATGCGAAGCATTGCCCCCGCTATGTGATGCTAACCCCTCTGCGTTTCTTCCTAGAATATTCCATAGAATACAGCTTCTTCCTCAGAACCTACGTGCTCCTCGCCCTCCTGCTTTCTCGCTCGCCTGCTTTCTTGCTCTCTGGTTCGCCCGCTCTCGCCCTGCATGCGCACGCGAGACCCGTCTTACAACATCGGCTGACCCAGCATCCTCACTTACATGTCTTATACCGACCACGACCGCCACCACCGCCCCCGCCATGCAACACTTTCTTCGCGGCCTCGCGACTCAGACCCCTACGCGCCTCGCTATGCACCACCGTCCGCGCCGCGCGAGAAGCCAAGCATGCGGGACAGTGTGAACCGCTACCCCTCGTCGTCCTACCACGGCCCGTACGACGCCCGCGAACCACGGACATGGGCCGCCCCTCCGCGCTACCGCACAAGCACGCGCAAGGCCACATGGCCGCCTTCGCCAGCCGTCGAGGAGGAGAGCGTTGCGGCAGGGAAGGAGCTGTCCTCGTCGGTGGGGCCGCAGGAGGGTGAGCCGCCGATCAACACGCGGGGCACCGTCGATCAGGAGTTTCTGCTGGACGAGATCGAACAGCCGAGACCAGGCGACAGCGACGAACGGCGCTTTGTCTTTGTGTCTGCACCGGGTGCCGATGGCCTCCATGCAGCGTCTGGCCCGGGGGGAGCACGGCGGAAGAGCTTTGCAGAGCGTGGGAACATGCCGCATCTAAAGACCCATGTCGAGAGCGACCCACCCCTGTTCACCAAACGAGTCTCGACGCCCTACTCGTACACACCGCAGAAGGAGTCGACTGCGCCCGCATCTGCTGCGTTTGTGCTCTCGCCTGAGCCTCTGACGCCAGCCAACACAAGCAAGCCTCGGACAGTCTCTAGCCGCGATACGTGGGACGCCCAGAAGGACCAGAACGCCAGGCCCTCGAAATCGATACCTGTCCGCACACGACGCCACTCGCCCGCACGCCCAGCTCCCCACTCGGCCAAGGACGATGTCTTCGACGACTCGGCTTCGGACGGAGAGAGTACAACACACCTGCGAACAAACGAGCGAAAGCCTGCACGTTACAGCTTCGTGAAGAGTGACGCCCAGAAGGAAGACCTCCGCACATATCTGCGAGAGAACCAGCCACGGCCTGAACCGTCGAGACGCGATTCCACGCAGCGGCCGCCGACTGCACGTGCAGCTCACCACAACTCGTCCGGCTCATCAAAAGAAAGCTCTTACTACCAGTCTCCTCGCTCTTCGTCGTCGTCAGTCAACAGCGAGAAGAGGAAGTCGAGGCCTGCGCCGGTGGATACGACACACGTCAGCACCTCTCGACCCTCGAGTCGCCCGAGCTCCCCACTGCACAGCGCGGCCTCGCCGAAGATGCCTTCCCGACTGCGCCAGTCACCCCCTGGATCTCGGCCCTCGTCCAGAGGCAATGCGGCTCGACCAGCTTCTCCACTGGCATGGGCGACTACCGTCAGCCCCCCTTCCCCTCGCCAGTTACCGATCACAGACGCAGACTGGCACGCCACATACCCACCCGTCAGTGCCACCGACAGACCGAGGCCGCAATCCCGTTTTGGCAGGCATGAGACAATCCAAATCCCGCCTCCTCGAGTCGACGTTCAGAGTCCTTCACCAGTCAGACCTCCAACCAGCAACCCTCTGCCTTATCCTGTAGACGACCATCATGTGGATGTCTGGATGCCAGGTGAAGAGCAGTACCAATTTGATCACTCCACCGTGCCACCCCCGCGCCAGATCTTCAGAGATGCGCCAAGGGTTGCGTCGCCTTCGATTTCCAACTCGCCTCGCCAGACAGATGGATTCCCACGTTCCTCTCGACCCAGAACACCACGTCCTGAGGAAGCACCGCGCCTGAGGCGAAGCAGGTCGAATAGTGTCGACTCTAAGCACAGTTCTGATGGCCGAACCAAGTCTAGCAGGACTGCAGCACGCCTCGACAGGCCGCTTCCATCGTGTCCGAGAGGTACACCAACCGACAGATACGATGACTGGTACAGTTTGCCCGGCTATCGAAACTTCGACATTTGCCCCAGCTGCTACGACGGCGTCTTTGCTGACACGCCCTTCTCGGCCCACTTCTCTCAGCCCCGCCGCCACGAACGCCCTACAGAGCGCTTCTGCGACTTCAGCAGCCCCTGGATGCGCCTCGCCTGGCTTCTGACCATCAAGCAACGCCGCCCGTCTCTCGATCTTCTCTATGCACTTGCGGATATCTCTGACTCGGACCGTCCATGCCCTGGCGACCGTGAACTCAGCACCGACCGCGTGTCCTGGTACGGCATACCCGACCAGCGCGACGGACTGCACGTCGCCAACTTCGCCGTCTGCTCCGCCGACGTCAAGATGCTAGAGATCCTCTTCCCCACCGTGCGCGGATACTTCACACGTCTTCCTTCCACCTCGGCGTACAGCCCCGAAAAGCACACGTGCAGTCTCCGCGTCTCCTCGCGCCGATTCCCCAAGTATCTCGACTTGCTTGTTGAGTTAGACGCAGAGGCCCAGTCCACCGCCAGCCGACCCAACATGACCCGCTTCGTCAAGATGGCGCGGGAGAACGCCTTCAAAGGCGAGTGTGCGCGGGGCAAAGCATTCGTGAGGAAGGCGTGGCACTTCATCCCCCAGCTGCCCGAATTCACCGTCTGCGAAGAATGCTACGACGAAGTCATCTGGCCCGCGCTCTCCAAACCATCCCCCCTCCCACGCTTGGTCAACAAGTCTATCCAACTCGTCCCCAACGAGGACCTCGAATTCGGGAGCAGCTGCGCGCTGTACAGCGCCCGCATGCGACGCGTGTGGGACGTGTGCGTCAAGGACGACGATATCAAGTACCTCGAGCGGAAAGTGCTGGAGCGGAAGAGGAAGGAGATCCTGCTCGCCAAGGAGAGGAGGGGTATCCTGCAGTGGCTCGCCCTCCAGGAGAAGGGGAGCAGGGGCTACGAGAGAGCTAAAGACGAACTGAGGCAGTTAGATAGGGAGTGGAAGGAGTGCGAGTAGCGGGTGGAAAGCATAGATGGACGTGCATGAATTGAGGATTTCCTCTCTCCAGCAGCAGGTTCCTAATTTAACCTCTACTCCTCTAGCCTCTGTACAACTTACTCTTTATTATATTTAACTTGACTAACTAGCATCTAACCGCTCTAATCTAGTCCTATAGATAAACTAAGACAGCTAAATAATAATAATAATAAGTGTAAGTAGTAGGTGTAAAGTATAGATATACGTGCATAAATTAAGGATTTCCTCTCTTAAGCTGCGGGTTCCTAATTCAACCTCTACTCCTCAACCTCTGTGCGACTTACTCTTTATCATATTCAACTTGACTAACTAGCATATTAACGTTCTTATCTGGTCTTGTAGATATACAACATGCTTTATTGTCTTATAACAGCAACAATCTTAACTGTTGGAAGTTGGAAGTTGGAAGTTGATTGGAGATCTTTAGACACTTCTAAACACTTTTTTTCTTCTCTCGCTCGCTCGCTCGTTCTTCTTACTGAAAGGTCATGCATTTACCATCTATACAAAACAAGTGTAGCTTGAACCGCCTATCGATCAGACAGACTACAACGCCCACCGCGCGTTTCGCAGACTCAGTGATTCAGATGCAGTAGGAAGAAGCGTGGCATCTTCCTTCTTCTCTCTAGCGGGCTGTAGCGTACAGGGTTGTGCTGGGTGGGTATGGCGTGCAGCTGGTGACTGCTGCGGTGTCTAGCTGCGTGTCGTCCCTGGACTCTTTGTAGTCCTGCATCTAGCCTGGTTTTGTGCTCTGTGCAGACTCTGTGGTTGGGCTGTACTGGAGCGTTCTTGGGTCTTGCGTGCTGCTGTCTTGATCCGGTTGGTTCTGGTTCTGGTTCTAGTTCGGCTTCGGCTTCGACTTGGGCTTCGACTTCGGCTTCGACTTCGACTTCGGCTTCGGCTTCGACTACATACCCGACACGAGGCCGGAACGCACGAGTCGATACGTGCTGGTTCGCGTGGCTTTGGTGGTCGAGTCCAGATCGGTTATCCGTTGCCTAGTTGAGCGGAGAGGAGAAACCGGGAAACCAAAAGACAAAAGGAAAAAGAAAAAAAGAAAAAACGGCCAGAACCCTAGCTCAACACAGTCGTGGAAGAGCGTGGGAATGGTGGAATTCGATTCGATGCCTCTATGCGGAGTGCTGAGCGTGGTGGATCTCAGGGTTTTGTGGTTATCAAACTGCGCGTTGATGGAGGGGCTGGGTAGGTAGACGGTGTGCTGTTGCGGGGATTCGGATTGCGTGCTGAAGAGTAATGTACATTGCACCACTCGACCAGCTAGCAGCCACAGGATGAAGACTGATCTCGGAATGAGTAACTATTTGCAACGGGTAGTGCTAGAGTGCTGATAGTCAGATGTTTGGTTGGCAGATCTCCTGGTAGGATGTCGTCAGGTAAAGGATAGAACTCAGAGAGGACATGCAGGAGAGAAGTGTTGAAGGTGTGAAACTTTCATGTGCTAACTGTACTGATTGTGCAGAAGCTGGAAAAAGAATCATACGTAAAGACTGAAAACACGACTACAGACTACAAGGGTATAAGACACCGGAAGCGCCAAAAAAGCACAAGAACAAGGAAAGCAGAAACCTCATTGCATCCCGGGAATCCGATCCACACCTTGACCGTATCCAATCGGAGCACTGCCACGCCATAGAAGTCGTCCCTCGTGGTATACCCAAACGCCGCTTAAAAGCAAATATCCACCTCCGAGACACAACACCCACGGCATCCACTTCACGTCGAGGCCTGCAGAGCAGCAACCAGGACATCGATCCCCGCGGCGTGACTCGCGGCATTCGACCCATTCGACCCACCCTGCCAGCGATCCCTAATAACGCCATCTCCACCCCTCGCATCCGCGAGCACCGAATCAGCGTTCTTCTTCAGGAACTCGGCATACGCTGCCTGGCCTTTATTCTTGTTCAGCGAGGATAGACCCCGGACGTAAGCGCCTTTGAACATGGCGCCCTGCTGATCGAGAGGGTGCTGGGCCGGCTCCGTCAAGATGCCCGTGTCGCTCAGCTTAGCCATGGATGCGCGGGCGAGGTCGTTGGCGTGGTCGATCAGGCCGCCGTCGGATTTTGCGCGAGCGAGTTCCGAGAGGCCGGCGAGGACGACGCCTTGGTTGTAGGTCCATGTTGTTTTGCCGTCGTTCTGGCAGGATGTCTTGTCGATGCCGTCGTTGATTAGTTTGTCGCTGTTGATGATGCCGGAGTTGTAGAGCCAGTCCCATTGCATCTGTGCCCAGTTCTGGTAGTTGGCTTTCTCTTCGGCTGCGACCCGGTTGGCTAGGGAGGCGCCGACGGCGAGGAAGAGCTCGTTGGAGATGATGGCGATGTATTCTTTGGGCTTGCTCCACCAGATACCGCCTTTGCACGGCGTGGTCCGGCCGCCGGTCATGTCCTCGAACAGGTCCTTCGCAGTGTCGAGGTACTTTGTGTCGCCTGTCAAGTCGTAAGAGGCAATCCAGCCCATTGCCCACCAGCCTTCGTCATCGTAAAAGTCGTTTTTCCAAGATTTGTAGCCTTTTTGGTTGCCAGACTTCGCGTATGTGTTGGAGACAATGTCAATGGCTGCTTGCTTGAAGTCTTCGTCCTGTTTGCCGAACTTGGCGATGGTTTCTACTATGTTGCCAGACTGCCACCACATGTCATCCCTTTACAAATCATCAGTCAATGGAGATCGAGGGAGGGCAGCATCCTACCATAAGCCAGTCTCTGTGTTGTACCACTTGTCCTGGAGCAGTTTGATCGCTGATTCCGCATCGCTTGCATAGTCGGCACATGCAGTGTTCAACAAGAGGAACGCAACAGTCAGGGGAGGGAGGTATTTCATAGCGGAAGTCTGATATTTGGAGAACAACTGAGTTGATAGCAAGTGTGGTATAGATAAACAAGCGCCACTTGGTGCCTGTGCAGTCTTCAAACCTGAGGGAAGTCCTGTGTTTTAAGTCCTCAAAGGAAACGCCATGAGGCGCGACAACGAAACCAAGACGGTAAGACTAGGCATTTTGGGCCGAGAAACATGCTCAGCACCAGCCCTTGACGTGTTGGACAGATGACAGTGTTGGCTGTGTACTACACCCAGCACAAGGTCCTATACAAAGAAATATAATAAGCTTGGCGGTGATGCATGTTGGCATCCTCAGCCTTACAGCGTGCTCGAACTTTTAATTCTTGCCCTGGTATGACTTCCAGCTCATGGCACGTACAGCAAGGCTGCCTCTCCCGCGGTGAGATGATGATCATGCGAGCGCTGATCTTAGGCCAACTGGCTGATTTTGCCATGACATCCTGCCGAATGACAATGGTGGTTGCCATATTGTCGTAGCAGCCAGGGAGTTGACTGATGTTGGAGCCTGAGCAACGTGGATCCTATTATAACGACGATGCGGATATTGTCAAGGATTCGCTTCATATGATGTTCTGAAACACATGTCGAAGAGGCTCTTAGCACGGAGATGGCTGGTTAGTGGACCCTGATTGGCGTCGATTTTGACGCGGGCCGAAAGATCGATTGGTTCTAGCATAACCTAGGCGGAATAAGGCATAGTCTAGGGATCCTGGAACGTGGTTTGTGAAAGGTCTGTCCTGTACCTCCACAGCCTCAAGATGAGGGCCGCAAGGCAAGACAGCAAGGTCTCAGGTAAGCGCCAGCTCGAACAAAGGAAGCTTACCCAGGGTTGGCGCCGAAGAAAGAGTGGTGAGGCCAAGTACCGACCTATGATTGCAGTTGAGACCCACTGAACGAAGAATAGTACAGATGCGGTCTCCAAGAGTACAACACAGTACACTCTACGCGACGGAGACTATGTTCCTAGCAGCGGCTTTGTGCGAGCACGGGGTCTCGTATCCTGGCGGAGCAGCTTCTTTTGTCAATCGCACCTGTTGGAATAAGCCCTTGATGATCGCAGCGAGGCGCATGACTGTGGTGGTCGGCTGAGACGACATGGAGAAGATGGTCAGTCGTATCGTTGGTTGCCAGCAAGGCCAGTTGCAGGGTGCCTTGTCACCCCCGCAGCTTGTTCCTATGAGTTGCAATGCCAGAGAACACAAAGACAATCTCCTTATGCAAGAGCCGACTTCTGGCCTTGCAGGACGATATTGCTCTGACAAAGCCCTAGCATCTCAGCCAACCCTGAAGGCGTACAGCGCTTGGATACGTGGGTGAGTAACGTGATGACCTGCGAGGAGCTGCCGTGTCATATAGAGATGAAAAGCGGGCGTTCATGACCAGAAATCATCGCGTCCTGATGTACGAGGGAGAGCAACGGAGCTGTTTGTGGAGCGCCGTGAGGAGTCTCGGGCAGCTTTGCCGCACAAGGCGAATGATGGACAATGCCAAAGCCAGAGCCGAAGACAAGCGCAAGTCGCGCTCGTGCAACGAGTTCGCGCCACCAAGCCAAGGCCGCTGCTATGATCTTGTGGTCTCCTGCCACGTTGAGGTTGAGCTGCGTGGAGGGCTCGAAGTTCCTAGGCCCACAATGACGCGTTGCACGGTCGCAACGCCCTGTTTGCAATGACGTATCAGCGTAAACAGTGCAGGCGCAGAGGCGGGGCACTTGCCATGCAAAGGCGGCACACATTCTGGAGAATGTGGCTCGAATGACGGAACCGCCATGGAATTTAGTCAAATCCCATCAATCACGCTAATGCTTAGTATGCATTCGGCCAATCGTGGCTGTCGGGGGAGCTGTGGCTATCAGACATCCTTACAAGTGAAGGTCAACTGCTGCTGCCTTGTTGCAGACACCCCTGCTGTGATCCTGCCGCAGCAGGGATATTGTGTAGAGTTGCACCTTTTCTCACTACAATCCAGCAAGAGTGACGTGCCCATTTCGTAGGTGGTAACAACGCAGGTGAGAGCGCCTACTTAAGGCCTCGTCCAGCTCCGAGTACCTTTCATTAACAAACTCTCAACTCATCAACTGCCACTTCAACTTCCACACCAAACTAAACCACCAAACCACAATCAACATGTCTGACAACCTCCGCAAGGGTCTCGGCGAGCAGGCGTCTGAGAAGAGTGAGCATCACCAGCCTCATCGTCGCTCACCACAGGTCACTGACACGTTCTCCAGTCACCCCTGACTCCCAGAAGTCCACCACCGACAAGATCAGCGAGAACGTCTCCGGTGCTGGTGACCGCATTGCCGGCGCCGTCCAGCCTGGTCAGTATTAACTGCACCTTTCTCATCAACGCACACTGACTGTCCGCAGAGGGTCAAAAGTCCACCGGCCAGAAGATCGGAGACTCTACCCGCTCCGGCTCCGACAACGCCTCTCAGCAGGGCGAGGGTGTCCTCAAGCAGGCTCAGGATGGTCTCAGCAACGCTGCTGCCTCCGTCCAGAACACCCTCGGCGGCGGCAAGCAGTAGACTACCCAGCGGTAGCTCTGCGACGACTTTTCCAAGCGGCTAAGAATGCTAGGCGAACATCATTATACCCTATGATACGAATGAAATGAAACTTTGAACTGAACACTATGCTTCTTCTGCTGTGACTGCATCGTGGGATTGGTTTTGAGTCGTGTCTGTTGGGCAACGACCTAACATCACACGTCAGCCTGGACTTCAGCAATCGGCCTCTATCACTTACTAATGTCTAATTTCTCCAAGCGCCGTTTGTGCGAAGGAATAAGGCTGTTACCCATGGTTTGTTATACAGTGCAATGGGTATCGTGCGTTTAATAGACAACCTATGGCTACCTCAGATGTCCTCGTCTTCGACCTCTTCTACCTCGACGTGCCGCAGCTTGTTCTCTGCCACTCTTGCTTCTGCTTGTGCCCCGTGCATGTTCCCTTGTACCTCAGCAGCCATCATGTCGTACTCTGCTTCTTCTATCGCAGCCTCTGCCACCTTTTCAGCGACTGCGCCTGTTGTCGTCTTCAAAAACTCGTCCAGCTCCGGGTCAGCTTCAGGTCCGGGCTCGGTCTTTTCCTTGCCCATGTACCCGTCTTCCCGCAGCTTGTCAAACTCTTCGGGCTCCAGCAGCCTCCCTTCGCCCTTTGCAAGCTTCATCTTCTGCGCGACCGCTGCAGGCATGAACTTGGTAGCCTCCTTGAGGAAATCGCGAACTTGCGGCGCTGCCTCGTAAACGATCTGTGCTTTCTTCGGCTCAGGCGCTTGTTCCTCCGTCTGTGTCTTTCGCTGGCGCTGGCGCGGTATCGGTGGCGGTGTGTCGCGCGGCATGGGGATGTTCGCTACATCGGCATCTGTGTCGCTGCTGTCGTCCTCTTTCCTCTGCCCGTCCCTCGTTCGCTTGCCCAGTACACCTCCGCCTCGCCCCCTTCCGCCGTCCCGCCCACCCCGATCCTCAAAGTCTTCGTGCCTCCGCTCTGGCTTGAATTGTGGTGCCTTGTCGCCGAGCGCCGCGCGCGCTTTGTTGACTGCTGCAAGATCCTTTTCGAGCTCTGCCAGGCGCTGGCGCTCGTGTGGCCGGAGCGCACCGCTCTGATCAAGGTCCTTGAGTTGGTCGATGTCTCGCTGGATGCGCGCGGGGTTGCGGCGGGCGAGTTTCTCGTTGCGCTGGGCCTGGACAGTGGCTTTTTGCTTGCGGAGAGCTTTCTGCTTGTCGGCTTTCTTCTGCTCCTGGACAGGGTTGTAGTTCTTTTCTTTGGGCATCGTGATGTGAAGCTGGGGGGTTTGCGACGAGCGGAGGTGAAGTTGTAGTCTGACGTCGGTGTTGCGCGAGAATGAGTTCGCGATTCGATTATTGAGATTGACGTAGTTGGAGAGTCTGTGCGTCGCGTCTTCCTGTCACTCTACACCTTTCTCTGCTCCTACAAAGCTTTGGTCACGGGTCCCCGAAATGTTCGTTCCAAGAGCAGTCAGGCTCAAGGGCGTAAAGGAGATCCAAAGACCAAAGATAGCGAAGCCACTGGCGAGACCACAACTGAGCAAGGATGAAGCTAACAACAAGGATGCGCTTGTCGAAGCAATGGGCGAGACGAGCATGAGCTCACCAGCTCCCCAACAGGATACAGCTTCAGATGCTGCAGCTCCTGCTCGTGGCCCCAGGTTCACGACTAAGCCCGTCACACCGGAATACATTGCTCAACTAGCTGCTGGCATTGAGTTGATCTTTACAGATTACGCACATCAGGAAGAGGAGCGTTCAAGATGGCTCAAAGATCGGTACAGGGAAATTGATGGCAAGGAGAGCTGTAGGTCGAGCTCTGCTGGTGTTTCCTGTTCAGAGCTAACTTCGCGGTAGACATACATCTTACAGCAATCCTAGAGCATACCAACATCTCGAAGCTGAAGCCGGAAGCTACCCAAATCCTTCTCAAGCAAGCGCTGCATGACCACCCTTCCGCTATACTCGAGCTGTCACAGAACGAATACCATGTCCGCCGCAGACCTTGCACGAATCCGTTGCCGTTTGTTCCTCACAACTCGTTCGAGATTGTAGACGATGACGGACTCAGCTTCTGGGATCAGCGCACCATCTATGTAGAACCGCACCTACGCAACATATCCCCAATGCCGGCGAAAGTGGCTCAATGGCTGGCTGAGCATGGCCAATTGAAGCCAAAGTGGCTCCCAATACAAGCAGTGCACACGCTCTGGAACAGCTGCGCTCTCGTCGTGCTGAGTGGGAACGTGATGCATGATGGTACGTGGAACAAATGGAGGGAAGCTGGAAAGCCAGAAGGCTGGAAGGTCATGACAAAAGTTGAGCACACGAAGCGCACTGCTGAGTATGTGGCGCTGCTCGAGCAAGAGAACCCCAGAGGTATGCGCAAGATTACGCAAGACACGAGCCAGCTGCCACCAATCGCAAGACCTGCCACGCTTCCTGTTGCTTTTGAGCCGTTGCCTGAGGAGGCATGCATCAAGGTCGAAGGCAAGAAGAAGCGTAAAAGGCGCAAACCCGCAAAACCTGGTGGTCATGCTGGGCATGACGGTGGAGAAACTGGACATGCATTGAACCAGCATTCGGCCGACATGCCAGATGCGCGCCCCGCCGATGCGCCAAAAGATGTAGACCAGGAAGGTGCAGCGCCGTGCAACAAGAAGAAACGAAAGAGACGTAAACCCGGTTCGCACATCGAGACCGATGACCCGATTGCAGCTGCCGGGGCAGACGACGCACCTTCAAAGAAGCGTCGCCGTTGATGCACACTCGTCGAGGGCCACAATAAGCCGAGAACATTCTGCAGCATCGTGTGCACTTGGGCCTCACGCAGGCGTGCTGCGGAGTGCGCATTGATTGCCCTCGGCCCGGATTCACCCCACGTACTCGACCATGCTGACTTGCACGTGGTGGTAGAATTCCTTGAATTTGTATTCAGTAACGATGTAGAAGAGTGTGATTATAGAGTTACCACCTTCATAATACAGAAAGTATAAAAGAATACAGGTATAGAACATGTAAAGGAGTGTAATTATAGAATTACCACCTTACTATTACAGCAAGGTAGAACAGATGTAAAAGAATGTAATTATAGAATCACCACTAATCTGTTTAGAAAAGAAGAAAGAATACTGGTATAACTAGAACATGTAAAAGAATGTAATTACAGAATCACCACCTTACTATTACAGCAAGGTATGAAAAGAAGATAGGCATAGAACAGACATGAAGGAACAGAGTCGTAGAATGATATAACCATTCATTCCAGCAAAGAGGTAGAAAGAATAGAATACTAAAATCACTTGACTTTTCCTTTAGGCAGAGAGGTAATGCAAGTGCATAAAAGAACAGAGTTGTAGAATAATATAACCATTCATTCCAGCAAAGAGGTAGAAAGAATAGAACACTAAAATCACTTGACTTTTCCTTTGGGCAGAGAGGTAATGCAAATGCAGCTGCATTCGTGATGGATTCAGACCGTGGGTGGAAGCATCATCTATCGTATGGTATCGTATCGTGGCACTCCTTCATCGTGACTACTATTACAACGTACAACGTACAACCTACAGCCTACAACCTACAGGGCGGCTCCTTGTAGCCGCCGGGGGATTTTTCCAAAATGCGTGAGAGGGGAATATACAGAGTCGACATGGCAACGCCGTGCCCAATGGTGCTTGATCGTGCCAGATGATAGGTGACCGAGTTGATGAAGCTCAACCAAGCCAGTGATAGTCTTACAGTGATGATATCAGCCAAGCCGATGATATCAACCAAGTCAATGATAGTCTTACAGAGCCCATGTTCATACAGCGCCGCCGTGTTGTACGAATTCGAGCCAAAGGTCGCTGAATGTGGGGAAGGAAGAAGAAGAGACGAAGAGATCAGGCCAGGGGGTGGCAAGGCAAGGAAAGCAGGCCAAGCCCGTGGACCCAGCGTCTAGGCGTTCTTGACGACACCGACCTTGGCCGGGCGCAGGACGCGGCCGTTGAGCAGGAAGCCCTTTTGCTGGGTGAAGAAGACGATACCGTCCTCCTTGCCGGGCTGGGGGGCCATGAAGACAGCCTCGTGGACGTTGGGGTCGAACTTGTCGCCGGCGTCGGAGGGGTCGAAGCGCTCGAGGCCGTGCTTCTTGAGGGTGTTGATGAGGATGCCGTCGGTCATCTTGACGCCCTCGTGCAGCGAGGTGAGGTCTGCGTTGTCGCCGTTGAGCTTCTCGGGGGCGACGGTGGACAGGGCGCGGTCGAGGTTGTCGACCGACTCGACGAGGTCGCGGGCGAAGCGCTGGATGGCAAAGTCCTTGGCGGCCTTTGTCTCGCGGGCGGTGCGCTCCTGCAGGTTGCGGAAGTCGGCGACGGAGCGCAGGTACTTGTCCTGGGGGCGGGGTCAGGCGGGCGGATGCAGGATGGAATACCAGCGCGGGCGTACCTTGAGGTCGACAATCTCCTTGTCCTTCTTCTCGAGCTGCTCCTTGAGCTGCGCCGACTCGTCCTTGGGCGCGTCCTCGGGTTTCGCAGCAGCCTCGCCCTCCTTGGCGGCAGGCGGGTCCGAGTACCATCTGATGGCGGGCGCGGCGGCGCGTGTGCGTGTGCGTGTGTCTGCGACGTGCTGGCGGAGGGGCGCACAGGCGGCTGGGCGGGCGGCGGCCTGTCGCGAGGCGCGGAGGAGGCTTCTTTGGAACATTGTGTGAGGTGTGTGAGGTGTGTGAAGGTCGGGTGCGACGCGGGAGAGGGTGCAAGAGGCGCAAGAGATGCAAGTGATGCGAGTGATGATGCGGAGGCAGAAGCTCCCAGAAACAAAATTTCCGACGTCGCCGCCGAGGGACCGTGCGACCAGCGACGGGCGATGAGCTGCGGGTCGCACCTCGGCCTGGCTTCCCGTGCCCAAGCGCCCTCCACGCCTCGCAAGCTTCGCGGGGTCATGAGTGAGCGCGATGAGAGCCTCGCCCTCGCTGTCTCTGCGCATCCGAGCCCACACCACCCGCCCTGACGCCCCGCGACCCAGGGCCCCCGTCCAGGCCGCCGTCCCCGCCGCCTACTACCGCGGCGGCACCTCGCGCGCCGTCCTCTTCCAGCCCCAGCACCTCCCGCACGACCGCGCAAAATGGCCGTCCCTGTTCCGCCAGGTCATGGGCAGCGGCGACCCCTACGCCCGCCAGCTGGACGGCATGGGCGCCGGCATCTCGAGCCTCAGCAAAATCTGCCTGGTCGAGCCACACGGCGCGCGCCCCGTCGTCCCTCAGCAAGCCGTGGCCGACAGAGTCGCTCGCCGCTCCGTCGATGGAGCCCGCCGGCTTCTTGACCACCTCGCCGCCCGCGGAGATGCCGTGGACGGGGTGGACATCGACTACACCTTCGTGGGCCTGGGCATCGAGGGCGACGAGCTCCATGTCGCTGCCAACTGCGGCAACATGAGCAGCGCCATTGGCCCCTACGCCTACAACGCCGGCCTGCTGCCTCCACGCACCTACGCCAAGGGCGACGGCCCCGTCACCGTCGCCATTCGCAACACGAACACGCGCAAACTCATCCACGCCACCTTCGACGTCGCCGGCGGACAGGCGGCCGTCGTGGGCGACTACTCCATCGACGGCGTCACGGGGCCCGGCGCGAAGATCAAGCTGGACTTCAAGCACCCCTACGGCAGCAAGACGGGCAGACTCCTGCCCACCGGCAACAAGGTCGACCGCATTCTCGACTACAACGTCACCTGCGTCGACGGCGCCAACCCCTGCATCTTCATCCGCGCAGGCGACCTCGGCCTCGACGGCACCGTCCTGCCCAGCGACTTCAACAAGCTGCCAGACAAGCTCGCCCTGCTCGAACGTATCCGCAAAGCCGCAGCCGTGGCCATGGGCATCGCCCCCACCGAACACGCCGTCCCGCGCACCATCCCCAAGATCGGCCTCATCTCCATGTCCTCGACCCATCCCGTCCTCTCCGGCCAGACACTGCAGACCTCGCAGACCGACCTCGTCGTCCGATTCCTCTCCGACACGCAGCCACACCGCGCCATCCCCCTCACCGCAGCCTTGACCACCGCAGTCGCCGCCCGCATTCCCGGCACCCTGGTCGAACAGATACTCGCCCCTGATCCCGTCATGGACGGTGCCATCACAATAGGCCACGCCAGTGGGAGGTTGCACGTCGACGCCACCATGGACGACAAGGACAAGCTCACGCCCATCAACGGAACCGTGTACCGGACAGCCAAACGGCTCTTCGAAGGCTCCACCTTCTGGACCGAACCCACGCCGAACGCACCAGCAGAAAGGGCTCTGCGCAGCGTCTACGGAACCGACGGCACTCACTCGCTCGGCATGGCCTTTGTGCTCGAGACCCGTGGCCAGTCCACCAAGCACTTGTGGGCAGGAGAAAAGCCGGAGCGCTCCGAGTCGTCGAGTCCTCTACCCAACACCACCGACACCACAAAGTCCTCAGACACCTCGCCCCTCTCCGCAAAAGCCACACAGTGGCGCCAATGGGCCAAGCGACACTCGGCTGAACAGAGAAGCCTGCGCTCCACCGCCAACCAGCGAGCGAGAGAGGAGGAGAGAAAAACGGAAGACGGCCGCGTCCAGTCCACAACAAGACCTCAGGGCGGACAAGTCTGGGTCGGGGGGAGAGATACAGAAGAAAGCGACGCCGTACGGGAAGAAATGGCATCCCGCGACCGCGCGAGAGAGGTTCGGTGGAGCAGGAAGTGATGGCATGGATGGATTCTGTACGCTGTAGCAGATCAAAGTAACCTACATCACGGTGAAAGAAAAGAAAAGAAAAGAAAAGAAATGAAATGAAATGAAATGAAATGAAATGAAATGAAATGACAAGGTCAAAGCAGATTAGACATGGATCGACTTCTTTCTACGGATGGGAGTGGGTTGGTCTTTGTTTTATGCGCGCACTTACTACAACACTATTCTATCTCTCTTCTCTCTTCTCCCTTCTTCTACCTATTCTAATTAATATATATACAAACTCAAACATACCATCTCTTATCTCTCTTTATCCACCTAGTGTAGTAAACATGTGTTCGAACTTGTATATACCATACAGTCTCTCATCTCTCTTTATCTGTCTGTGACAATGAATGTATATGAATATGACATCTTACATGGACCATCTCTCTTCTCACCCACGACGACTATACTCAAGCACGCACGTGATCAACATCTTTGGGAGACTGTATGTGAGTGTGGGTGTGGGTGTGGGTGTGTGACTTGGGAATTCATACATCCACTCCACCGCGCCATCCACCTCCGCCCACAACCCTGCATCGCACTCTCACGCATAGCCACGTCCTCGCATCGAAGCGAAAAGCGCCACGCCTCTCGCCGAGATCAAGTCGGGCGTTTAGCCTCGTCAACTCCGCCCGCGCTTCCCGAAGAGCGCCATCGCACCATCGACTCAACAATCTTCCGTCTTCTGGATTCGGGCATCCTCTCTTCCAAGCCGCGCGATACCCTGACGGCCGCAAACTTTATGCACAGCATCCAGCGCGAGGCGGCGCACGGCAATGCAGGGTCTGCTGGGGAGGGTTTGCGCCCTTCTATCGGGCCTGCTTCACGTGTGGATTTGCAAATACGAACGAGGGGCGGGCGATGGGTGCCAAGTACGGGATTGCGCATATACATAGAGTTTCGCTGGACGAGAGGCCATCGGGCTTTTTCGAGGCGGCTAGCTTCGTGGCGTCGAGTCCCTGCGTCAAAGCGTAAGCGTGATAAAGCCTCCGACGTGTGGTAAGCCGGTGCTAAGCCGCAGCACTGTGGGGATGGCGGGTTGGTTGTCGACATCCTATGCTTGCTTCACCTCGAGGTATCGATCGGCCTTGGGAATATCCATCCTGGTGCGTGCGGTCTTGTAGCTGTAGCTATTGCTCCACAGTTATTTTCGGTGCCGTTGGAGACTAACGTTTGTCTCTACATGGCCGATCTTGTCGCCAGTTGAACGATAGGCGCATTCGTTTAGTCCTGTAGAGCATCCAATCGCATTGGAAAGAGGCTGTAGGAACCAGAGTGCAGTGCATGAGTCAGAATGCTGATCACAAAATCGTTGCATACTCATGAGAGTTAATTGCAAAAGCGAGATGATTCGAAGCGGGAAGATCATACACCTGCATTGTCAAAACACCGGTTGCGGTAGTGCATATCTGATGCCGAGTGAGTGTTCGAGCAGCGGTCGTGCGAGCTTGGCTATCCCGTTGAAAGCTTGGATAGGTATCCTTGAATACTAACAGTGCGATCTGTGGACCCTGAGAGCCTGACCCTGAGCTCGCAGGATCACCGTGCAATCTCCGCGATACCTCAAGGGCGGCTCCAGATACGGGACACAAAGTTGAAGCGGATGCGAAACCACGTGGACAAGAAGCACATCAAGGCTAGTGACGATACTTCCCACAACCGTCCGTGATAGCTAGCTGCAAGCACAGGAAAATTGGGGTTGCGGGCCTCCCGAACAGGATATTACTTAGGCTTTGCACGAGCCACCGGAAGGACAGATCCGCTCAGTTGCTTATGGTCGTCTGGTAATGCAGTGTGCATGACTCATGGATGTCTGGCATTTCGACGGGAGGCACTGCACGCGAAGATGACTTCCATTTCGTTCGCAGATCTCGGACGTGTGTACGGATTCAGTAAAGACAGACCCGTTTTAGTGTACCAGATTGCGAATGGAGGATGGAACAAGTTTGGCCCGCTTGCGGACCGAAGAGAACGTTGAAGTCGTGCTGAATCCACCTGGAGTACAACGCGGTCAATTTCGTGGGCGACCAGAATGTCGGCCAGGTTGCAGATGGGGAAGGAAAACGAATTCGGATCGATTATACTTGGCTGGTTTGACGATGATATAGAGTTTGGCCGGTGCGGTCCATGTCGTAACTAGCTACGTTAGCGTAATGCGCACATTAGCAAAACGCATGTTGCGCGCTTTGCCACGAATGTCAGACTTTTTGACAGCTGGTTAGTCTTCTGCCACAGCCTAGCGAGGCACAAGATTTGGAAGTTCGCAGTCATTAATGTGGGTGCAAAGCGACAATGTCTCATCTCTTGGCAGCAGTGGCTTCACCACAGTGACGGAAGATCTCGATAATGGAGAATGCAATGGCTCTTTAGACTCATCAAGACAGCCTTGAATCGGTAAAGTCGCAATGTAGTTTTGACCATACTCCTGAACGCCAGTAATGAATGAACGCACGGGCTCTTTATGGGGTATACCGCGTTTAATCAACGGGCGCATGCTTGAAGAGGAAAGATACACTCTCGCCGTTGTGGGTACGTCTGCAGGCCTCGGCGAGCTGTACACGTCGTCAGACGATACCGCTTGTTCAATCGCCATGTGATTACTTACAGTGGGGCTGATGTCGATCGTCTCAATGCGGTCGCACATCTCCTTCTTCTCTTCGTGGGGTACCGTGTTGGTCACAACAATCTTCTTGAGCCTGCTACCGTTCAAAGCTTCGATGGCGGTTCCACTCAAGATACCATGCGTGACAATGGCGATAGCGTCCTTCGCGCCGCCCTGGTCAATCAAGACACTTGCGGCTTTGACAAGAGTACCGCAGGTATCCGCCATGTCGTCGACAAGAATAGCAGTCTTGCCGGCTACCTCTCCAACAAGTGTCATTCTGGAGACCTCGTTTGGCCGGGTGCGTTCTTTGTGGATAAGCGCAAATGGCAAGTTGAGGCCATCAGCGATGGATGTTGCTCTGCATCCCAGTTAGCACGACACGACCGAAAATGGCGCACTCAGCATCCGGGGACCCAGTCTATTGTCATCAATTGCAGAAGAGTCACACCCCCATGTAGATCCGAAAGAGCAAGTTTCACGAGGGGTCGTCTCATGAGAAGAAGATCCTTACCGCTTGGCACCTCCGGCATCAGGGCTGACAATGACACAGTTCTTTACGTCCAGGTTCTCGCGAATCCATCTCAGCGTACTAGGCTCTGCGTAGAGATTGTCTACAGGAACGTTGAAAAACCCTTGGATTTGACTGGCGTGAAGATCCATAGTAATCACGTGGTTGCATCCGGCAGTTTGAAGCATGTTGGCCATCAGCTTGGCTGTGATGGGGGCACGGGACTTGTCCTTCTTGTCCTGGCGGGCGTATGGGAAGTTCGGAAGGACAGCAGTAATACGGCGTGCAGATGCGGTTTTGCATGCGTTGATCATGATCAGGAGCTCCATGAGGGCATCGTTGATGTCGCCAGGTGGGGTAGATTGCAGGATGAACACTGTCGTACGATGAGTTACAGTAGATCTGCATGATCCGCGTGGCGGTGCATACCATCTTCATCTCTGACAGATTCACCGATAGTGACGGAGGTTTCTTGATTCGAGTACTGAAGGACTAGAATTTTCGTGAGTTCAATCCCCAGCCTACGATTAGTTGTTAGTAGTGTCATGGGAGATCAAAATGTCCAAGATCGCCCATGTTCGTGGGGCATTTGAGCCCGGACGCTGAGTTGAGAGCGGCAGCAAAGTCCCGCAAGCCGCAGGCTGCAAGCCGCAGGCTGCAAGCCGCCAGTGTCATGTTTGTCGTTCCTGTAAAGCACAAATGCAGTTGTCGACGCACAGCCAGCATGCCAAGGAGAGCTTTCGGTCGTCCGGAGTCGGTTGAACGTACCTGTCAGCTACTAGTTGGGCGAGCTGAGGGTAGCTGTTGCCAGTAAGCAGCTTGATGCTGTTTGTCGCCATGGTGATGATACGTGGTGAGTGCGTCGCTGCAATTATTCGAAATTGAAACTTTTCGAGTCGGTTGTGCACGGACCACTCACCCCCGCCAAGTCGGAACCCTGAATTGGAGTGGGCGACCCCAGCACATTTACTGTCGTCCCTGGACCGGGACTCCGTTCTCATCGAACATTTTCTGACGGAGAGCAGGTCAAGCTTATCACATGTAGAGCTCCCTTGCTATGCATTGCTTGGGCGATGTCACCTAATAGGCGTCTCCAGTCAGGGTTTTCCTGTCCAAAGAGGCCAGACCTACCATGTCGAGCTACAGCTTTGCCAAAGGTGATAGCCAACACCCAAAACAATCTGTTACTTCATTCTCCACACGCATGGCATTATTTACGCCAAGTGTACCCACATGCAAGCCGAGATCCGGACAGCTCGTAGTTTCGCGTTATGATGTCACATTAGAATTTCTTCTCGTGCTCTCGATCCTACAGAAGTGTCAGGGACCTTGCATGGCCCCCGCATATCTTTACACATCGGGTACCTGCTGTGAGTGCTCCTATGCCGTTGAAACGTACTATAGCCGTAATCGCATACTTCTGGTCTCACGATGACCTCAACGGACGCTTCCTTGTTCTTGGACTAGACGTCATCCCAAAGACGCAGGTGCATGTTGCCGACACCCTTGCCTCTCTGTCCCGTGGAGTGGAATTTGAAATCACATCGTTACAGGGTTGCTGTACTCACTGAGCTTGTCGTAGTGGACAACAATGATTGGAGGAGTCTACCTTCGGCATCCAGCCTGCGGGGGTTTGAAGCCGGTGGCATCGCAGGTAGCCAGCCAGTCAGTTTTCGTTTGCGTGAAACGGAAGGAAGCGTTTGACATGTGAATGTATTCTGGATTCTAAGGCTCTTGTGGAGCGGTCTCCGGTATATGCTACATCATGTTGCAGTGCTCTGCCGTGTTTTCAATCGAGCCGTCCAACATGAAACACCCCAAGCATGTCATCATCAGCAGCCTTGCAACAAAAGAACATTGTTAAGTACTGAAAGCTAAGCCGTCCGGGTATCGGTTAAAATCAAAATAGAAATGGAACACCAACACAGACGATGTTGTACGAGTCAGCCAGAAGAAATAAAAAGAATGAGTGATACAAGTCGTGATAATGTCGTGGGATGTTCTCGAAGTCGTGACCTAATATTAGTAAGGTGCCGCATAGGGCAGGGTGAGGTCATGGTCGAAGAAGATAGGATAGAAGGCAGCAAGAAGCCTTAGCAGGTTTGCTCGCACATCTGACTAATGGCTTTCTCGATGTTGGAGAACAGGTTAAGCACGTGGCCGTCCGCGTATATCTTGATTGATTCCGTTTCCTTCAGTTGAGCGCGGACAGGGCTGTCCTCTGCTTTGACGGGGCTTCGCGGTGGGGTGGTCTCTGCCGTATCGCGGCGCATAGCAGGGCTCAGTACTATAGCTGCGGCTACGTGCTCAAGTAGCTTTTGCCGGAGGCGCAAGCGTCGGTTCTCGGATTGCTCTAATTTGGCAATGAACTCATCAATGGAGTTGTCCAGCTCGGCAAGTGCTTCTTCCTGTTTGAGAAGAGACTCGCGGGAGAAAATAGCAGTCTCTCCACGTTTGAGATAAGAGATCATGCGGCTGTGAAGCTTCTGACGTCCTGCTCGCAGGGATTTGTATGTCCTGCGAAGATAGTCGCAACGTTCATCTAAAGCGCGGAGTTCCTGTGGTGATGTCAGTTGCCGTGTTTGAAATGATGGTGGAGGCACGACTGACCCTAGACATAGATGCTACATCCCCCTTGTTCAATACTTCGAAGTTGCCAGCCTGCTCGTAAGCCTGCTTGTGAAGTGTCTCCTGGTCGGCATTACTCATGCGACCCGACGCTTCAGGCACGCGCATGCCTCGTGGAAGTGTCCATTTATCAGTTCCCTGGCCAGCAGGACCAAGAGACTCCGAGGCAGTCCGGCTGTGTGATCTCTTGGTGGTGCGCTGAGCAGGACGACCACGATCCATGATTGATGACTCTGACGTGTTACGGGTGTGCGACGAGCCTTGAGTTGTGAGTGGGTCTTGCTTCTCAACCCGCGGTGAGCTTCGTGGTGACGCTGTGCGGAAGGAGTTTGACACTGCTGATGAAGGAGTTGAAAGGAGTGTCCCTGTTTTCGGCGAGCGTCTCACATCAGTTGCACTGAGAAGAGTAGCACCGCTCGATGCCGCAGACGCTGGCGTTGTGAGTGGAGTTCTGCTCGATTTGGAGCTGAGCTTAAGAGGAGTTGGCGATCCCTTGCGTTCGACAGCCGGCGACTTGGGAGGTACCTCAGGTGGCAGGGCTGAGTTTCTTGTATCAACACTCAGTGACGGCTTCGCACCAGGACTAAGGATTGGAGAAAGTGACGGTCCAGCAGCGCTGGGCAACTCTTGGGGAAGGGTGGGAGTTGTTTGCTGCGCCAGAACAGGGGTGGGTCCAGTAATACAAGAAATCATCGCATCGCCAAAGGGACCAGCCCTCCAATTTGTGCCCGGGGCACTATTGGACCTCTCATGACCGAAGTTATCATACGAAGGCCTGCGTAGAGGTGGTCTGCCGGGAATTGTTGCTTCAACGTGTTAGTGGTTAGGGTTGGATGCAGCCCACATGGTACTTACGAGAATCAACAAGCATTTCTTGGACCGTTGTCATGGTACTCGATATCTCGGGAACGCTGACTTTCCTCCTCCTCGACATTGAGCCTGCACGCTGCCAGAACGGCACAGCCTCTGGTAGAACAGCTGTATCACTGAGTGATGTGCCGGAGCGGCTAACAGACAGGGCCGCCAGCTTATCAGACGACTCTCCGGCAGCAAGCTTGGGTGATGGCCAAATTTGGTACCTGGAGGCAGTCTGAGGAAGGTTGGTGGTGGGTGGGCTTTTGATCAGAGGCGCACTTGATACGCTCAGGTCTCTGGAAGCCTGAAGGTCTCTTAGCGAAGTGGACCGGCGAGGTAGATGGAAACTCATTGAAAGGGTTTATATGCTTTTGGGCACTTACACTCATGCTGATGGATGTTTCTTGAATTATATAAACGGATGTCTTAACAGCGTCAGGCCGTATGCAGCTGGCAATGTGTGTCATGGCCGTCGTTTGAGGTTCCCGTGGCTCACTGTCTGAAGTACAAGGTAGGTGAGACTTGGAAAGCGGGTTCGTCAAACATAAGGGCGTTCCCTGCATGGCTGATAGCAAGCAGCGACTTAAGTGTGGCTCATCCAGACTGCTATTGATACACACAGCGACGAGGGACCCCCTGCTACTGCGAAGTACCTTAACAGCGGTGCGTCTAGGCTGTCGGAGGCGCATCCCGAATAGGCCATGGCGGGCTTTGGGGTGAAACGCGAGCCTAACCTCTCATGTCTGGCGACTTCTGGGGAACGACCAAGGCTATACCGTCCGAGCTAAGGACTAGGGCGATCTGCATGTTGCACATCACGGCACCTTCCCAGCCTACTTCTGGCACACAGACGGCGTGCTTTTCGTGATATGCATGGCGTTGATCTGCAGGACGCTGGGGAAGCAGCGCCGTCGCTCTAGCGCAAGCACATGACGCAAGAAGCTTCAATCATAAGTCCTGACAGCACTGGCTTGCGAATGGCGGATTGCGCATCAGCAACGGAGACAGCCAGCTAAATTGGCAGGAAAGCCGGCTAGTCGCTTGCTTGGACTGTAGCAGCACGTGGGCGGGTGCGCGGAAAGAGCACAGCTCATCGTGAGGTTTGGGTTTACGTGGCGATATAGGCGAACCCGGGACCGAACGCCCACAAAATTATTTCCGCGACTTTGTTGTGTCCATCTGAAGCTGGGAAGATGTTGTTCGGTTGAGTGTCGATGATACTGCACATCGGTGCAGAGCGCTCAGAGCCATTCGGTACGTGGGCAGAGGTGAGGAAGGCCGAAGCGACGTTAGCGCGGCCTCCAGCGTCCTTCCTGCAGATGCCACGTGAGAAAACAGTGTTGAATCGCGGCACGGCAGAAGCTCTGAGGATTCCAGCGCAACTTTCGGAGCAACACGTATTCCCGAGAAGCTGTTGCTACCACTGGCTCGCCGTCTCACTGCAAAGGATCGTCCTGTGCCAATGATTTTCACCAAGTGGGGTCGAAACAGAGATGGCCAGGGTCTGTCGTGTCCCAGCACCTTCCCTGCGCCTGTCACCGAAGAGCCACACACCCATGTTGACCGTTAGACCAGATTGCAGATCAGGCACAAAGGGCTTGCATCGTCTCTATCACATCGTCTTTCGTGACCATTACCCGGGCTGCATGAACCTTGCCCCAAGAGGTGATCTCTCTCAGCGCAGATGGCACGTTCTCGTTTCGCTTGAGCCCGCGGGGCAGCCTGGCTCGGGGCTACACGTTTGAGATTGCTCTACACGGCTTGAATCCACCTAGGGGGGAGCGCTGGCTTCCAGATGCCTGGCGTTGAAGCCTCCCCGCTTCCAACGAAACACAAAACGGTACCAATATAAGAGCTCGACAGGCAAGCCATGGTTTGCCCTGGACAGTTGCGTTGGATAAGACTTGCCAAGCTTTCTTAAGTTCTTCTCCCGTGTGAGTTCCAAGCTTTGCAGCAATCACACACATTGCATACCAACGTGCATCTGTAGCGGCTCACAGTAAGAAGTACAACACCCAGGGACGTTACATTCCCCTTCCCCCTTTTACAGGTGTAAACTGGAACTGGAGGATCCGTTCCTTACGAGTGATGCCTGCAGGATGAACGGGCCTTGTCTGTGGCTGCAGCCGTTTCATAGTGCCATTCTTGTCGGTGTGGCTTCTCAAGGAAGATTCAAAGCAAACATCTGGATCCTCTGGATTACTCTTCCAAACAGATGGCGTTGATTGAGCGTTTAATGTTCTGGAATCGGCGCATATGTTTTCAAAAACACAACCCTCGAAGTCAGACTTCTCTCAAAAAGCATTCGCTGTGCAATCCGTCGGCAATACTTCCGCCTGCGAGTTGCGATCCGAAGTCACGCCAAGCGATGCTGTGATGAGCAGGGGAGCAGCAGCACGAGCCCCCACCCAACTTGGAATCATTCGACGCAACCCGCATGCGGCTACCTCCTTTCCTGTCCCTTTCTCGGAGTTATTGCGTGTGTGGTCCTTCTTGCAGCACAGAATCGTATGCGGCAAGATGCTCCAAAAGCAGGCCTTTCGGCTTGATTCGATAGTCTCTTTCGACTTGTTTGGAGAGGTCCTGTACGCAGACTATACGTAATCGCACCTACTAGGTTCATTGCGCTGAATCACCCTATTCTTCAATAATCGTTCATTGACCGGAGTAGTAACTGTGTCCGCTTCCAATATGACTCGACAAAGTTGCAGCATTGCGCTCTTCGCATCATGCGGTCGCCTTGCCGGCTATGATTTCGATTCAATCAAAGCGCGACGTATTCGAGTCGTGACACTGCTCGATTGCATCTAAAGCCTCCCGTCATTGCTTACACCTTCTGTAATATGAACCAGGGTCGCCCTTCGACCATGTCTACCCGCAATTATTCGACACAGATTGTAGGAGGACTTTCCTGCCCTGGGCTACTAAGTGGACTAGTTCTCCCAATGATCGGATCCTTGCAGCCGATAGAGCGCCTACACCGGTGCAGCGTGCTCCACTAGCACTCAGGCTTCTACACATTGACCCCAAAGAATTGTAACAGTCCTCCAACATGCACAATGTGCCACGCGATGGTTCACACTCAGTCCGCTGTTATTATGTCGGCCATCTACTCTCAGAAATCACTAGCACATTGTATGCATGCTCCGAACTTAGTCATTACTACTATATCTCGATAATTCTGCCGTACAAATTACAATTTTCGAACCTGTAGATCACTGAAACGTGCAGATCTCTTCCTCCCGATAGAACTACCGAGAATCCACACTCGCGGTGCCCCATTCTTGAAGGAACCGTCGTCGGCCTTTTGTAGTTTTGACACGACATAAAGATGGTAGCAGGCTCATTGTTGTTACTCAACAGCATACTGCTCGATACCATTCGTGTGGCTATCCACAAGAACAGAAGAAGAAATACAGCCCCAAGATTCGACTAACAACGAAAAGCCTTCTCATCTTCCCCATCCTCCCTCATGGACCTCCTCGGACTCTCGCCGAGGACTGATATACGCAGTACGTGCTATCGGTCACGCTAGGTATCGGCACGAGGTTCCGGTGAGAAGTTGATTTGTCAATTACTCAAGGCACATCATGCATGTTCAGCACAGCAACTCATCCGATAGAACCAGATCTACAGACCTAGCCAGCTGCTCTTCGACCACCGAAGCATTCACTCCACCACAGCGTCTAACGCACTACCTTACGCGAGGGCAGTCCAAGACACTACCAGGTTGCTCCTAACTTCACCGAGTCAAACACATGGATGCCCGCAATGCTGATACTTGTCGATCCCGGTAGGGACCAGGTCTTGAGAACAACGCAACTGCCTGCAATCATTCACACCGTTCACCGTAGAGAGCATTTCCGTAAACACTAAGAGCTGCAGCAATGGCCTGATTGCATCGGAACAGTCTTTAGACACGATAATTTCACGTCTGGCACTCTAGATGCTCGTCAGTTCTGGGCCGATTGCTGCACATTAACGCCAGTCTCTGACGTAGTTTCTTCGAATCCTTGCAACAAGTGCACCCATCATACTGCAGAAGACACAAGACACAGGTAACGATTCTAGAGTTCTATATAACAGAGCCTGGAGGTCTCCACTGGGGTCTAGACATTTGTCAACCTCATGCAAGGAGTGCAGTGGAGCTGCATTTGTGTATTGGGGACTTGTCGACAAAGCCAAGGTAGTTAGATATCAGGACTCAAGGAGCAGGTGCGTTTGTGGCTCGCTGTTCTTGCAAAATCAAGAGCGCACATTAACGTCGCCGCAGCTTTGTATCGTCACATGCTGACACGTGAGCTACAGACGTGAGTACAATAGCTCACGTCTATCAGTCCAAGTCCGCTGATAGGCTACACGACTCATCGTGAACTACAACAATACAGCGACGAGCTTCACACGAGCAGTGTTGGTCTTGTAGAGAGCGGCATGGGCGAGGGTCTTGTGACGGTGTTTTGGCTTCACTGGTAGCTCTAGTGATTTGTAGCTGGCCTGATTGTTCGTGTGAATGTCGTTGCCTCGATGCAGAGCTCGTAGTAGTGACCTGAGGACTAGATTGAATAGGCTTAGCAGTCCTCTACATAAATATGCAGACCGGTGACATATCAAAGATGCGCTAGGTTGTAATTTCAATGCGTACAGATTTTGCTTTACATAAAATACACTCTGACCGGGTCGAAGATTTGCTACAGCTATCGTACACAAGTTAACATATCTAGATCGAAGGCTAGAACAGAGCGCGAGGCGTCCTGTCGAGATGTCACCGCGACTTGGCGTCCGCCTACTCTTCGTTCCAGAACTTCTTGCTCGCGTGACCACCTCCCTGAAAGTCCATAGCCTTAACCTAGAACAAGAGCTGAACGCATGAACCTCGACTGTGATGGTGCACTACGACAATTTCTCAATACAGCAATTACACGCAAAGTGCACAGGTTCTACCGTAGCTCCACACCCAGTCTGTCAACGAGGAGACTGCGCAGCCGCTCATGCAATGCATTTGTTTCCTCGTTGGTGAGCGTGCGTTCCAAGCTGCGATAGTTGATGCGGTAGCACAAGCTTTTCTTGCCGGTCTTGGGGTGCTCAAACTCATCCACAAGCCTTACATCCTCGACCAGGTCGCCACAGACCTCGCGCGCGATTTCCATGACATCGTTTTCGTGGAACGAAGGCGCTGCAGGAGCTGGCGCTGCAGGAGGTATGATCGTCGAGGAGCTAGTTGCAGAATCTGACGGGGATGGCGTAGGTGCTGTTGCCGGTGGGTGAATAGAAGCCGCACCTGCGCCCGCACCCCCTGCAGCGCTCTTCTTGGGCTGAAGCCAGAAGCTCACGTCCTTGAAACACGCGGGATATTTGCTGAAGGGGACAAACGTCTTGATCGGTCCGGCTTCGCTGAATTGGCTCAAGAAGCGGGTGTCCTTGGACCAGAAGAGTCGAATGTCGGGAATGGAGTACAGAAGCATGGCGATACGCTCGAGACCGAGACCAAACGCCCAGCCTACGCGTTCAGACACACCGGCATTGTTCAGGATGGGCTGAGATACAACTCCGGATCCCAGCACTTCCAGCCACTCACCTTGCCACCAGACTTCGAGCTCCCAGCTGGGCGACGTGAAGGGAAAGTACGCTTCCACCCAGCGGACTTTCAGCGGCTCGTCAGCTTCTGTTTCTACAATTGAAGCGGATTTGGCAGCGTTGAAGATGGTGATGACCATGTCCTCCAAACTGCGCTTCAGGTGCGCGGCGATGGCCTCGACTTCCTCGGCGGAGTGTGTGGTCTGTAGTGGATTGCGCTCGGCATGCATCGTGGGGTTTGGGTCCTCGACTACGACGTTGTGTTTTGGGATCTTGTCCACGTCGGCCCAGATTATTTCTGCGAGGGATCTACCTTCCTTTTCAGCCTGGGAACGGTCCCACGTTCGTGCGCCCTCCATTTGGTGGAACACAGGGTAGTGGGAGCGGTCAATGGCATCGCGGCGGTAAACGTCTGCGCTAATCAAGTACCCTTCGGTCTCGTTTGCGCGGAAGGTGTCGGCTTGGTGAGCAGAGGTGTGGGTGCGCAGTACGGTCTCTTTGTTCAGGTAGTATGTGTCGGTTCGGTTCCGGCCAACATGGTCCGGTGGGAAGCCCAGGGAGTCGAAGTTCTGGGCAGTAGAGACAATGGGGAATAGACCGTTGTGAGCTTTGTAGCCGGGGAAGCGTGACTCGATGAGTTTGCGGGTGATGGTGAGAGGGTGGTCTGGTTGGAGGTGCAGGCGTCGGGGTATGGCGTCAAGGATTGTTGGGGGTGTGTTCATCCATTCGTCTGTTTTGTATGTTCGTCCTTCAACGACGACTTGGCTTGGTGGCGCTAGCGAGACTTAGATGTTTGTTTTGCAGCATGCTCTCGACCAATCATGCGTAGATCTGAGGCTGCACGCAAAGAGCGAAGAGCGAATTGACAGGCCGCAGCACATCGGAGACAGAAAATGGCCGACAACAAAGATGTGGAAGTGGAAGTGGAAGTGGAAGTGGATGTCGGGTGTTTGGTGCCGAGAGGAGATTGTCACATGACAGCTCACTCACCAGAAGAGTTGCCTCTCACCAACTGCAGGCACGGCCAGGGACGCAGTTGAGACGTCCGTATCCTGAATGCCGCATTTCGGTTCACCTGGCGACACGATGCCGTGGACCACCTCGGTATGTGCATTTTCTCGATGGACTGCCCGCGCTGAAGTCGACCGTCGCGTCCCAAGAAAACAGCAGCAAGCAGCACGCGAGTGTCCGCCAAGCGCGGGATCCGTGCCTGCATGGTTCGCCTGTTCGGCTATGTGCCCGCGGGTTAGCTGCATATTTTTCCGGATGACGTGAATCTCTCGGCCGCACAACAACCACCGAGCCAGCACTCACTCTCCGATCCACGTGGGGCAGTACCTCTCTGTTAAGGTCGCAGAGCCCGCCGTGAGCTACATGCAGCATTTGCGCAGCTCTCTTGCATAATGTCAGCCCTCAAGACGCAGAGAAGTGGTGCTGAGGTGAGGAAGAGCGAGGATGTGGTGAGCGTGATGAAGGTGGTGAACAGGCCAGTGCATTATCCCTTCTGGTTTGGAGGGAGCGCGAGTTGCTGTGCGACGCTGTTCACACACCCACTGGATCTTGGTAGGTTGCAGCTGCCGCGCTCTCAATTGGCCGTCTTCTAACCATTGCGCAGTCAAGGTACACCATCACCACCAGCCTCACGCATCCAAACTCACAGTCCCAGGTCCGGTTACAAACACAGGCAGCCAGCGGCGCTAAGCTGAACATGTCCCAAATGTTCGCCCACATTGCGAGGACAGACGGCTTTGGCGGCCTATACCGTGGCGTACGCCCCCCAATTCCTCCCCAGTCATGCTCTACTAACACACCACAGCTCTCAGCCGCCCAACTCCGCCAGATAACCTACTCCATGACGCGCTTCGGTGTCTACGAGGCCCTCAAAGAACGCTTCACCACAGCAGACGCAAAACCCTCCTTCCTGACTCTGGTCGGCATGGCCTCTATCTCTGGCTTCCTCGGCGGCGTCGCCGGCAACCCAGGCGACATCCTCAACGTCCGCATGCAGCACGACTCTGCGCTTCCGCCGGAGAAGCGACGCAACTACAAACACGCCCTGGATGGCGTGATACGCATGGCGCGCGAAGAAGGCGTGGCCAGCCTCTGGAAAGGCGTGTGGCCCAACTGCGGACGAGCGGTGCTCATGACAATCGGACAGTTGGCCACCTACGACGGCTTCAAGGGCCTGCTGCTCAAGTACACGCCGCTGCAGGACAACCTGAACACGCACTTCACCGCCTCCTTCATGGCGGGCTTCGTCGCAACGACAATCTGCTCGCCCGTCGACGTGATCAAGACGCGCGTCATGAGCTCCCACGTCAAGGAAGGCCTGGTCAAGCTCGTCACCGACATCACCCGCCAGGAGGGCCTGCGGTGGATGTTCAAGGGCTGGGTCCCAAGCTTCATCCGCGTCGGTCCGCACACCGTCCTCACCTTCTTGTTTCTGGAGCAGCATAAGAAGTACTTCAGGCGGTTCAAGGGTCTGGAGTAGTAGACGCTGCATGGTTTTGGAGGTGGAGAGAGGACAAGAGAACAAGAGGGGAAAGAGAAGCCGTGCCTGCTTGACGCTTGCTTTGCTTTTGTGTACATTGTTCGATACCAGTGCGCACACGCGCATGTTGCATGAGAGGCGTTCTGGCGACTTCGGGCTAGGGTATATACTTGTTTATACGTTGCGTAGACGAACATAGGTGAATCGGCATAGCGCATTATAGCATATACCAACAGACAATTGGATAACATTAAAGACTGCCATGTTTCAGCTCGCAACTGAGTTCTGCACAACGGCGATGGAGATGATAGAGATGGGTGATGGTAGGCAAGCTTTTCTTGCCTGATGAAAGAGAGCCAACGTATGTTGTTCGAAGATACGTAAACTACCATGGGAAAACCTGCGCTTTGGACGACGCCCTGTACCAGTCCCAGCAAACAAAAGGCTCAACCAAGGCCCGATTCCACCAACGCCGTGATATGCCATGCATCAGCCTTGCCCCAATGCTTCTTTAAACGCCGCAACCTTCATAAACAGAAACAAGACGAAAACGATGATAGAAAATGTTCGCTCAGTGCATGAACTCGACCGGCGGCCTCGCAGTGCTGACATTCCGCCCCATCGACTTCTCTGTCGCAATCGGACCCTCGACGCCCTCCATCGCGTCTGGCGTCAGCGGCTGCGGGGTTTCTGTTGTATCCTCGACGGAAATAGCAGGCAGCTGCGGCGAGTCGCCGTGGTCCTCTGGATGATATACAACGACCGTGCTGCCAGTGCGGCGTCTGGTGATGGGCGACTTCTCAGCGTCCGACATGGGCGACGCAGCGTCATACGGGTGCGCGTGGAGTTTTGCCAGCGCCTCTGCGAGATCCTCAGGGTGCACAAGCTTGTTCGGGGCGTCCTCGTCGCGCATCTCCCAGCCCATGGGCGGGCTCGGCGGTGGGGAGATAAAGAACAGCTTGTCGCTCTTAGGGAGCGGGAGGTGCTGGTCGGTGGGGTTCATGGGCGTGTCGATGCCGAAGTAAACGCGGATGCGGTAGCCCATGATGGTCTCGCCATCGAGCGTTTGTCGGATGGTGATGGCATCCTGCGTGCTGAAGAAGGAGACGACGATGCGCTTGAAGGACTTGAGGGGCGCCCATGTGTGGACCTTTGCGTGGGTGTCGATTGTTTGGCGGATTTCTATCAGGGTGGCGGGTTGGAAGATCTCAGGCGCAAGGAGGTTCTACGGCGCACGTTAGCTATGCTTCACGTGAGAGAATGGCAGGGACACATACTGTGATGATGAGCGTGTTTGACGGCGGCGACGGCTGGACGAGCGGCGGCAGGTCCGAAAGGTCGAGGGAAAGTGGCGATTTGCTTCCTGACGATGCGCGCGAGCGCTGTGGTGATGGGATGGTGACTTGCATGTTTGCGGCTGCGAGCATGTGTGCGGAGAGCAGAGCTTTACTGTGCAGTGGGTCGCTGTGATGCGTGGAAGAACGAAGCAGGTGCTGCTAGTCTTATATCATGCGTGCAGCGGCGTGAAGAGAGGTCGCAGCTTCCGCATCCGTCATGCAGTCGAGTTGCTTCTACTGCTGTTCGGGGGGCAGTGCATCGCGCCAAGCAAGTCACCAAAGCGTCCGACTTCTGGAATTTGTCCGCATGGTCTGGGCGGTCTTGCACAGCCCGGCTACACTTTTGCTTTGCGCGCAACAGCGCGTTCTCGCGTTCAGGAATTGTTGGCCGACGCGCGGCGGAGGGTCGGCGCAAGTGACCGAGACAATGGAGGGGATTAGGTGCTTTTCTGTGTCGTACTTACTAGATTTCGGCAGCCAACCAGGTCGGGTATGGCGGGTCGCTCACCCCTGACTGGCTCTGGTGGGACTTCAGACAAGACAAAAAATAAGGTTTGCAGCAGAGGGGTTTAGGTTAATTAAAGTACAGTAAATCTGGCATATTAGCAATTATCTTTTTGTCTTAGATTTATTAGTAAATATATATATAATATAGACCCTAATTAACACCTTATAGTGTTTAGTTTTATAACCTAGTATCTCTAAACTACCTCTAATAACGCAATTGCTGCTGCCTCTACTGCTATTACTGTTGTTACCTAGCTAGATAAGAGTAAAGGTCTAAAGTGGCTATAGAGACTATCCTGCTAGTTTACTATCTTTAAAGCAATACTAAATATATAGTTATCTAAGGCTAATAGTAGGATTAATAATAAGCTATTTTGCTTTTTTACTTAGTTTATAAAGGCAGAGATAAAGGAGCTAGCTGTAAGTCTTAACCTACTACTTAAATATAGTAGTAATAAGAGATCTAGGTATCTGTTAGCATTAGTCTCTTTGCTAGAGGAGGCCTTGCTAGTGTTTTACTAGCGTACTGCTTACCTGTTAGCCTTTAGCTATGTTATCTACATATTTAGTAGAAGTTGTTTATAGCTTAGGGCTGTCTAGAACAGTATTTTGCAGTACATCTAGGGTATATAGGGTAGTTAGATTAAGTTAGATTTAAGTATAATAAAACAACTAACAATAGAGGCGTGCTATAAAGCTATTAGTAGCTTACTTATAACTACTAATAACCTTATATTTAGCTTTATTAATAGTATAGAGATTGTGGTTTATAGACCTATATTTGCAGATTAGTAACTATACTACTCTAGTTATAATAAGTAACACTTACTTGTCTATATAGCAGTTGTCTTACCTAATAGATTATTTAGTAGTTGCTTTACTAGCGTCCTATTATCTAGTAGAGACGTAACTATGTGTATTATACTTAACTTTAGCAGCTAACTTAGTACGTTAATAAGCTAGCTGCTACTAAACTAGTACTAATACGTGTATAGTAACGCAGCTTTTAGAAGCTAGGATTATATACTAGGACTGTATAAGAACGTTAATAGAGAGTGCTTAACACCTACACAGAAGAAGATTAATTAGTAGTTGTTAACTAAGCAGATAGTAGTTAAGTAGGGCTTTAGTAGGGTAAAATAAAACTTTAAAATACTCTAACTACGCACCTTATTAATTACTAGGTTGTTACTAATTAGGATCTATATGCTAGTTTTCTTATTTCTGTAGAATTACTAGACCTGCCTAAGGTAGACAAATTAGATTATGTAGTTATTTAGTATAAAAGTGCTATTACTAGAGGAGTACATAAGTAGTAAATTTAAGTTAAATTAGGAGTAGAGGTGTAGGATAGCAGTAATTATAGAAGATTTAGTATATTAGTGTTAAGTTTTACTATATCTAATATGCTTGTAGGGCTTATAACACGCTAAAAATAGTAGAAAACTATATAAAACTAATAGCTATAAGCTGTCTACAGACTATCTGTAGGTTAAGAGGAATATACCTTATAAGTAGGTCTATTTTATATAGCAAGCTTATATAAACACTAAGGGTTAAACCTAGCAGAATCTATAAAATTACCTAAAATTAGCTTAGTTTTGTAGGCTGCTGTAACTACCCTACAGCGCTAGCGCTTACTACTACCTAATCTATATAGCGCTAAACTAAAAACAGTAATATATAGACCCTACTAACGCATATCTATATAGCAGCTTAAAATACTAAATTTATTAGATTATTAAGTATAATACTACGCTGCTGCCTATATACCTATCCTACCTACCTTAATTTACCTAATAGAGCTAAAATATACTTTATTATCTTATCTGTCTCCTTATAATGTGTCTTATTACGCTCTTCTAGTACTGTAAGACGTTACGCAGTCTCTTATTAAGACTCTTTAATAAATTACTAAAGGTTAGATCCTCTACCTATGCTAGTGGCAGCAGCAGCTAACTTAGCTGCCCTATCCTCTGTTGCTCTAGCTAAGGCTCTTATAGACTAACTTAAGGCTAGTACAGACTCCTCCTTCTCTTACTATTACTTCTTCTTAGCACTTCTAAGCGTTAAACTACTTCTAATTAACTAGGAGGTAGTGCCTAACACAGAGTGTATATTATCTAAATCCTTAAAGCTGTTACTATTACCCTTAACAACTCTAATCTTACTTAGTTTATTAGAGTAAGATTGTGCTAACGTTGTCTTTACAGTCTACTTAGCAGTTTACTACAGCATCTCTCTCTTCTTCTACTTTCTCTTATTTACCTTGTGCTCTGCTATATACTACGCTAACCTCTCTCTTACAGCATTAACATGCTCCTAGTAGCTACTACGCCTAATATTACTCCTAGATATATTATCTGCTGCTATCTCTATATCCTAATTACGCAGTTAAGAGTCTATAAACTTTGTTATAGCGTTAATTAATACCTCTTAGTATCCCTTAACAAACTAGTATTATATAAACACGTAGAAGTTACCCTTCTTTTATAGATATAGATAGTAATAATATAAGATTACTGCTAGCTCTATAATTACATGCTTTTCCTGCGCACTTATACACTTTAGACACCTCTGCCCTCTTATATCTTTATTGCTGCTGTTATTAGGTCCTACACTACCTCTTCTTAGAGCTCTGTCTAACGCAGTTAAGTTAAGACTCTAATTAGCTTTAAGCGTCTAGGCAATAAACCTGCGTGCAGGGGTTAGGAGGTAGGATAGATTAGTGCTAACGTTAAGGGGTAGACCTTGTAGTAGACATAGTAGTGTTGCTAGCAGTTGCAACAACAACGTAACAGACACTAATAAGAGGTAGGGTAAGACAGTAACTTCTGTTATAGAGGCCTTAACTTTAGAAGCCTGCTGCGCTACCTATGCAGTAGTACTAGGGCTTATTGTTTAGGTATAGGGTTATAAACTAGGTAGATCCTCTATCTTTTAGATCTAGTAACAAAATACACTATAGCAAAAAATCTAGTTTACCCTACAACTTTATAACTAGTTAGTTGTAAACTAGTAGTTAACTGCTAAGAAAAGGTTTAAGTTTTTATCTAAACTAACGCTGAACAGCATGCCTAGCAGGCATTATTATTAGTGTTACGCCGCGCGTCTTGGTAAGCCACAGAAACAGTGATCTGTCACGGAAAAGTAAACTACCTAATCCCCTCCAATGATGCTGATGCACTTGGCTGGCGGCTTTTGGTCGCAGATTCGCAGACACGCTCCGCCTCGCAGAGTGGTCGACCAGTGCTCAGAGCGCCCGCGTATCATCGCCCATTCAAGCAATGCCCCAGATGGCTAGTCTACCACCGGCTTACCACGGATGGTGTTGCTTGCACTACCCTATCGACACAGCAGAGGCCGGCATCTTGTACATGGCTTGTCCACTTGGCAGGTTGAATGGCTGCTGGCACTGCTACTTGATGTTCGTTGGCTTGTACCGAGTATTGTATCAAATTTGCAACTACCAAGCAAGCCTGCGGCTATGTAGTTGTAGTGCTGGGCCATCAGTTTGAACAGATAACAGAGTAGCAGTAGGCGCATTCTGGACGCAGCCGCTCTTTGCGTTCCCCGTTCAAAGGACGCAGCTCTCAAAGCCACCGTTACGTGGAGATCTTCCTGCCAAGGTCGTTGTGCAGGAGCGGTTCCAGCAAGTGCTTAGCAACAGCAACAGCTTGGTACAGGAGCGTGTCTTCAAAGCTGTCTGCAAGCTGTGTCACTCGTGAGTCCGATAACCACACCGTATCTCGTGAGGGTCTCGAGTACCTGGCATGCCTGCACGGTCAGCACGCACAACCACGTGGTTGGTCTATGTCTCTCCGTTCCGTCGAGTCCACGTGCCCTGGTAGAAACCATGCTATATCTATCAGAGACACAACCATGAAAGTGCTCCAGAGTCGTATGATGAGACCTTTCAGGACCGTACTCTCGGTGCGTCAACGACTCGGGCGATTTGACCAGAGACAAATCTGCCGTACGACATCGTCATCGTCGCCCTCTGGACGGTCTGAGCAGTCGAATGTTGTTGCAGTCCGTCTTCGCTCAGAACATAGCGGAGTCCTCGACTGATAGGCCAGAGTGGTGGAGGAGGTAGGGAAGGGTGTGTGGCTGAGATGGAACGAATGTGGCGCATGCACGCTGCAGCTCCGCGCTTTGAGCCTCTCTCTCACGTCCAAGAAAGTCGAACATCAGTCAACCGCATCCCAGCTGCACCCCGCCACATATCCACCCGCCACTTACACGTCGCGCTCCACTCCCGCTCCCACCGCAGTCGCGTCGACACTCTGCCACCTCCTGAAGAACCCTCCCCACCGAGCCGTCGCGCCCACGCCTGCACGCCATGGATTACGATGCAGATGGCGGCGCAATCAACGTGCGCTTCTTGCAGGTACACCGCCCGCTTTGCCACTGGCTGTCGAGACCTCGTCACTGACACCGCTTCGCACAGGCCGACAACCAGCGCGCCCAGTTCATCGTCCAGAACTTCAACCTCGAGACGGCCAACTCGTTACGGCGGGTGATGCTCGCCGAGATCCCCACGCTCGCCATCGACGTCGTAGAAGTGCTCGACAACACTTCGGTGCTCGCCGACGAGTTTGTGTGCCACCGTCTCGGTCTTGTCCCCCTGTCATCGAGGGGCGTCGACGACCTACTCTACTCGCGCGACTGCGACTGCGAGGGCTACTGCGACAATTGCTCCGTCGTCCTGACGCTGAATGCAAAATGCACGGGCAGCGAGATCATGAAGGTGTATGCGCGGGATCTGGTCATCGAGAGCAACAGGCCCAACGACGAGGTAGGGCGGCCCGTCATTGTGGATCCCGAGGGCACGGGCAGCTGCATTGTGAAGCTGCGGAGAGGGCAGGCCATCCACATGCGCTGCATCGCAAAGAAGGGTATCGCCAAGGAGCACGCAAAGTGGGCGCCTTCTGCGGCGATAGGCTTCGAGTACGACCCGGCGAACAAGCTACACCATCTGGACTACTGGCACGAAGAGGACGCTGACGCGGAGTGGTATGTTGACGTATGGTTACGACAGACATGGCTGTAGACTGACAATGCCCAGGCCCAAAGATCAAGACCGTATCAACCTCGACGGCGGCCCAGCCAACCCGGACGAACCCTTCAACTACAACGCTGTCCCAACCCGCTTCTTCTACGACGTCGAGACAGTAGGCGGCCTAGACCCCGATCAGATTGTCACAAAGGGCATTTCGACACTACAGACCAAGCTGGCCGAGGTCATTCGAGAGCTTTCTGGAGGCGTAGGACCAGACGGCGCAGGCTTCGAGGGCGCGCAAAGTCCCACGCTCAACGGCGGCTATGGTGGTGGGCCAGAAGCTGGGTACACAACGCCTGGCTATGGCGGCGCCAGTCAGTGGGGAGGCGCAGGTGGTGCACAGGGCGGGACGACACCATACGGTGCGACGCCCTACGGAGGAGGGACAGGCTGGTAGATGGTTCGATGTACAACATTGCATGGGCTGGCGTTCAAAAGGGGTGCACAGTCGAGGATGCACAGAGTGACAGATTTGCGGTACATGGTTTATCTAAAGAACTAGTCTGAGCAGCGCATCTATTCAATGAAGACGGGTTTGAATACATGACAAAGTTGAGCAATCACGAGAAATAGGGATGACGTGCCCGCATTACGAGCTCAGTGGGTGTTCAAGCTCGGTCCAAACCCTGCTATGATCAAGTATCGTGCATACACGAAAAGAACTGCGTCAACAATTTGACACGCTCGACACCACTCAACGCGATGTTATTCAAGGTGGAGCTGCTCTGACGCGCTAGTGATCTCACACGCTGCTGATTGGTGACGCGCATGACTAAGCTGCTCGCTTACCACAGCACCGATCTATCGAAATTCGCAAAAGTTCAGACGCTCGACCTCACGACCAGCCTACTAACGTTGCAGCACATCGCCGTCCCCGCGACACCGCCGTCAAGATGAAGCTCAACATCTCCTACCCCAACAATGGCACCCAGAAGCTGATCGAGATTGAAGACGAGCGCAAGCTCCGCGTCTTCATGGACCGCCGCATGGGCCAGGAAGTCCCCGGCGACAGCGTCGGCGACGAGTTCAAGGGCTACATCCTCCGCATCACCGGTGGAAACGACAAGCAGGGTTTCCCGATGAAGCAGGGTGTCATGCACCCTACCCGTGTCCGTCTCCTCCTCGCTGACGGCCACTCTTGCTACCGCCCCCGCCGCACTGGTGAGCGCAAGCGCAAGTCCGTTCGCGGCTGCATCGTCGCCATGGACCTGTCTGTCATTGCCCTCTCCATCGTCAAGAAGGGTGATGCCGACATCCCCGGCCTGACCGACGTCGTTCACCCCAAGCGTCTCGGACCCAAGCGCGCAACCAAGATCCGCCGCTTCTTCGGTCTCAGCAAGGAAGATGATGTGAGTTCTCTCATAGCTTCTTCGCCAGCCGGTGTCCCCCTGCTACAATTCGTAAAGCGAATCGTAGCAGCGACCGGCTGAGTCTGAGTTCGCCAAAATCAAAGACATGTTTACTGATCGAGTGTAAAATCTAGGTCCGCAAGTTCGTCATCCGCCGCGAGGTTCAGCCCAAGAAGGAGGGCGCAAAGCCCTACACCAAGGCCCCCAAGATCCAGCGTCTTGTTACTCCTCAGCGTCTCCAGCACAAGCGCCACCGTGTCGCACTCAAGCGCCGCCGCGCGGAAGCCTCCAAGGACGCCGCCGTACGTTTCTCCACTCCCCCGAACATTTTATAGCAGCATACTAACAACTTCCAGAACGAGTACGCTCAGATCCTCTCCAAGCGCATCTCTGAGGCCAAGGCTTCCCACGACGAGGCCCGCAAGAGGCGTGCCTCTTCCATGCGCCACTAGATCTGTCCCTAGGGGTGTCATGTTATATGATGAAAAGTCGTGAATGTTTACTTTGGCGTCGGCACGAAAACAGGGTGCAGGCTTCGTGCATCTGGAAGAATACTCCGGGATTTTAGGCATGGGCGTCTCATACCACTGACTGCACAAGGCAGTTGTCTTCAATGATACAATTGCAATACTTCACGATACTGAACATTGTCCATCGTGCGTCTTGTATACGAGTGCTAACCACAAACACGTTTGCACCTGCATAGCAATGGACTCTTGATTATCTCATGTGCAAGACCACCCAACCTTGCCTAACCTTTGACAGACTACCTAATAACAGCACCCTCCCTCTCCACCCCATGCAGCCCCTCGAGAATATCACTTCCTCCAAGCAGCCCCGTCGTCCCACCCAGCAACCCTCCACTCCTAACCCCACCCTTCCGAGTCGTCCAAATCTCATGGAACCTGATCGCCATGTCGCTTGCCGCAACAACAAGACATCCCTCCTCAGCCCCACGCCGACTCCACACCCCGTCCTCACCCCTCTCTCTACCCCCATCGCCCGCTTCAACGTCAGGCATACCCATTGGTGTACCTGGATATGCGACTGCGCAGAGCGCCCGATTCTCATCCCACCACGGCACGGCAACCACTTGCTCGCAGCTCGGCCACGCAAACACGGCAATACGATACGGATGTTCTGGTTGCGCAAAACCAAAAGTAGCTGCAATCTCGCGGTGTGTTTGGGACCACACTAGACTGGTGACTTGAGCTGCACAGTCAATCGTTGCGAGACAAGTACCAGACCGCGTGTGATAAAAGTGTATGCAGCGGTCGTTCGAACCCCCGCCAATAGCCACGAGTCCGCGATGCCACGGACAAAAGGCCACAGCTTTGACAGCGGCGCTGAGCGTCCATTTGTGTTTCGCTGCTGTGTGGGGAAGGTGGAGCACCGGACCCGAGCGGTTGGTGACGGTGTAGATCGACTCACCAGCAGGACCTTCACGCACGTTGAGAGTCGCTGAGGTGGTTTCGCTGGTGTTCGATTGCAGTACGCACTTGGTTTCGAAGAGATAACAGTTGTTGTCGTTCCCTCCACTTGCAAACATATCGCCAGCTGCAGACCACGCCAGCCCGCAAATCTGCTGTGTGTGGATTGTCATGCGTGCCAGGAGGGTCATCGCCCCATGCCAGCCGAACAGTGCACTTTGGGTTTCGGTCGGCCATTCGATACTGTAAAAGTAGATGTGTCCAACTTCGTCTCCGATGAGTAGTTCCTCTGTAGGCACAGTGATCGCCCTGTCGCGAAGTGATGGACGATGCACAGTAGTAGGTCTGAAGGCGACACACGAAACTGCCTTGGGTTGTGTGGCGTCAAACCTTGGTTCTAGGTCGAATGGACTCCAAAGCACAATGCGGCCGTCTGCTCGCCCTACTGCGAGGATCGCCTGTCCACCTTGATTGGAAGAGAAGTCAAGAGAAGTGATATGATGAGCATCTGACGCTGCATCGGTGGGCAGAGAGTTGAGAGATTCAGGAGTGTTGACGCCGTCTCGCTCGGACCAGAGGTGTACAAAATTTCCCAGACCAACTGCGAGACATCTGGCGGTGTGAGAGTAGGCAAGCAAGGTGCAGTAGTAGTCGTCCCGCAATTGAGGTGCGTCAAGGACTGTGGGCTAATGTCAACATATCTATACTCTATTCAGTGAGATGTAACATATCTGAAGGGCAGTATCGGCACGGGTCTTGGGGTTTTCCGGTGGGATCGTTGAGACGCTTGAGTGATTTATTAGCACAAGGTTCGAGCAACTTCGGTAGACTCCAAAACAAACGTGATTTGACACCGAATTGAACCCATGCGCTATCTTTCCAAAGATGTGGTGCGTGTGGCAGAGTGTTGTCGTATTTCATGCCAGAGCGGTTGGATGATGGTGGCGTGTGTCGGAGGATACGAGCAGTCTGATCGACATCCAGAGCTAGTGCAAGGCGTCTTTCGTATGCTTCGAGTTCAGCTTCAGGGTCTGCCCGACTGAGAAACGTAGATGTGTAGAGAGGGGCAGTAGTCCTACTTCCAAGCATGCCCCCGTTGCCGGTAGAAACCGCCGCCACTGTATCGCTTACAGCAGATGGTCCACCCACATTCCAGACGGCACCGGCGCTGATGTGGCGTGCAGTTGATATCAGAGAGCTGCTCCTAAGTCTTAGGTTTGGACTTCGCATGTTCCCGCCAGACCTTGCAGCAATAACAGTATGAACCTCCCTCAAGCCTCGGAGCTCGGCATTCAGTCGACCACTCCTGCGCACCCGACGGCTGAAGGGATCACCACCTGCGCGGTGACCATGTTGGGAGATTTGTTCGCGCTCGACAGGTTTATTCAACTCGAAGCTTTCACGTGTCACTGCAGGCGGGCGACGAGAGTGGATGAAACGGTCTGGAGTACTTGTCCGAGATTTACGTGTTGGCGACAACAGACCGCCGCGTGACGCCCATTGGCTTGGTCGGAGAGGAGAACTGGAACTACGAACTGGCTGTTGGGGTGCTTTGGTGCGTGAATCGAGTTCGCTATTAGTAAGATCATTATCCCATTCGACGTCTGGGCTGATTTTAGCTGGATTGGTTGGTGGAGTCGCGTATTTGGCAACGAGTGCATCTATGGAACTGTCAGACGAGCAGCGGTGACTGCCTCTTCGCTTGTTGTGAGGGTAAAAGTCCCGAGGACATCTTGAGAAGTCAAGCGGAGACACGATGGCTGGGATCGCACTTTCAGAACGATCAATCGTATGAGGCAAGGAGCGGCTATTCGAGCGAGCGACGTTGATTGACCGCTGAGGAGAAGACCGATCGCAGACTATCAAGTCACGTTTCACGAGAGAATCGTCCGTCGAGTCTAGCAAAGTAAAATCGCAGTTGGGCGAGAAGACTTCTGGTATTGAGATTGCGCCTAAACAAGGCGTGAATTTGAGCTTCGTAGGAGATGACGGAGAAGTGAAGGAAGGACTCTCGAGCTCATAATCGATGCCACAGAAGGGCAAGTAGCTCCGAATTTTGCGAGGTGATCCGGGGGTCCTGGGTGACGACCAGCCTTCTGTGCTGATAGTTTTCGTTGGAGAGAGGGGCGGTGTGGTGTAGCCAGATTCGGACGGAGTCGACTCATCATCCGTGACATACATGGTGACAAAAACTAGATGTTAGTTGTCGGGAGATGGAGTGCTAGTCTCAGTACATGTCGAGTAGAGCGACGTGCAAATGTACAGATGGTAGCGGAGAAGAGTGCTGTCACCGATAGAGGTACCCTGTTGGACGACCTGTCGTCGCGTCGTTAATGCTGCTCGGTTAGTCGTATAACAATGATTGCGAGCTTTGTAGGTTCAGTAGGCTTCTAGGATGTAGATTGTTTTGGAAGGCTTATCATGAAGCCTTCCTGGTGAGGGTGACGTGGGGGCAGGCGTAGTGGGGCACACGATTTCGCGCGATCGCAACTCGAGGCAGCCGCATCCACAACACTTGCATGAAGACGCGATGGCAAGTGTACGTGGATGTCAGCCGAACCTCTGGAGTGATGTGAGCTAACTTTGTATAGCATGGAATCTCACGTGGCTCGGCCCCTATCGTCCGCTCAGAGGAGGCGCGACAGAAAGAATTGCTGCAAATCAAGGCCTACAAGGACTTGTCTGACCTCGTAAATTCCAAGGTAAGTCACATACGGAGAAAAGTGATATCATTTCTGATATGAAGGCCTGCCATAGGTAGCGGAGAGGGAACACACGTTCGAGGTTCTTGGCCTGGTTACGAAGCTCTTGAACGAGAACCCTGAGTACTACACGATTTGGAATCACCGCAGACGGGTGTTGCTTGCGCTGGTCGCCGAAGAAGCACAATTACCGGACGAGTTGTTGCAGAGCGATTTACAGCTGACGTTCGCGCTGCTTCGCAAGTTTCCCAAATGTTACTGGATCTGGAATCACAGGGACTGGCTCCTACAAAAAGCAGAGCCGCTATTGGGTACAGATGCAGCATGCAAGCTCTGGACTGGAGAGTTACAGTTGGTCAACAAGATGCTACATGCTGATAGCCGTAATTTCCACGCTTGGAGCTATCGACGTATCGTAGTATCAAAAATCGAGCGCCTGGGCTCTCTCACAACTGAGCCTGCAGACAAGAGCTCAAGCCTCGCACAGTCTGAGTTCGACTATACCACCAAAATGATCAAAACCAATCTGTCTAACTTCTCAGCCTGGCACAATCGCAGCCAGCTGATCCCTCAAATCCTCCACGAGCGCAACGCAGATGCAAAGGCGCGCCGGATTTTCCTAGCAGCAGAGCTCGAGCTCATTTGCGAGGCGATCAACACCGATCCATTCGATCAGTCCATCTGGTTCTACCACCAGTACCTGATGTCAACTATCTCTCAGTCCTGTCCCCCAGGCAGCCTCATTATCAAGGATTTGACCAACGGCGAGCGGCAGAAGTATTATGAGAACGAGATGGAGTATATCAGAGAGATCCTGGAGGATGAACCAGACTGCAAGTGGATATACGAGGGTCTACTCGGACTCGCAGAGGCATATTTGGAGGTGGATGCGGGCACAGGAGCTGTCACAACGAAGGACATGAGGGTGTGGCTGGCGGAGTTGAAGCGTCTAGATGCGCTGCGAGCAGGCCGATGGGACGATTTGGAGAGAAAGCTCAAGCTGTGAATGCACATGACTGCGCGTCTTCCATCAAGGCTTCTTGATCTGCTCTTCGGTCTTGCTCCGGACCGGTGCCTCCTGCGCAACAGCTGGTGCAGCCAGTGCAGCTGGCACCGGATCTTTCTGTGGGCTCTTCTTCCAGGCCCAGAATCCGAGTGCATCTGACCATGACGTGGTAGCTGGCTGGGTCTCCTCCTTGACCGGCGGTATCGAAGTGGGCGGTGGCGTGGCGGTTGACGTGGCAGGGGCGATGCTAGCTGGGTTTTTGTTGTTCGCAGCAGCGGCGGCAGCAACATCCCTATATGTGTGAATCAGAGAGAGTGGATTGGATGCACGATTGCAATGACCTACCGGTTGTACTCCTCTGTAAGCCTCTTCATCCGTTGCGACTTGAGTTCCTCCCCAAAAGTCGCCATGCCGATTGCGATGCCTGACACAGTGGCCAGTGCAACTGGGAGTATACGGCCTGCCATTGTTGCCGTGAGACCGTGCAAGTGCAAGTGCTCAGTATCGCTAGTGCACGACCTTAATGAATGACGAAACCAGTCGCGAGCGAAAAAGTTCGGTGTTCTGGTGGCCGGCGCGCTAACGAACGCGTAAAGCTCACCTGCATCGGTGGTTGCCACTTTGACCCCACGATTCTCCATACACACAGCGACATGCAGAGGTGGCCAAATGTCCGAATGGCGCCAGAAAGGATTTGTCCAGGATTCGGATGAGGAAGAAGACGAATCTCAACTCGAGAGCCAGAATTCCAGGCAAGCTACACGTTCAAATGGACGCGTCGAGCGCGTTCTTGAGACTGCCAAGCAGCAAGGAAAGCAGGATGTGAACACAGATGCAGTGGAGGATACAGCAGAAGATACAGGAGGCGGTGCTGGAGCTTTGGAAGAGCTGTCGAGGGCATACGACCGGGACTCCGTCAGTCACACACCTACGAGACGCACCTCGTCCAGGCGACCAACGCTTTCGCCTTTCACGCCCTTTAGGAGATCTATATCTCGAGAAGAGTCTCTCGAAAGCCCAGATCCACTCCAAGGCTCGCCGACTCCAACGCAACGATTGAAGAGAACAGCGCCATCGTCACAATTGCTGTCGTCGACCATACAGCGAAGCTCTCCAGAAGAAATACAGTTTCGGCCTAATGCTGCGATCTCGTCGCCACTCCTTGGTGGGGTCACGGAGCCGGCAAAAAGGCTTTCAGCAGATGGCAACCTGTACAACATAAAGACGTCTGCGATTCTGGGCGAATTTGGTGTGGCAGCTCTCTCAGACGACTCTGAGGATGAACTTCACCGAGGCCAGTGCTCAGATGCGGAGTCGATGCTCTCAGATTATCCTTCGGATCTATCAGACACAGAGCCACGACCAGGCATGTCGTTTGCTGTCCCTCACAGGCGGACTGCTGTTCAGGTGGTCATTCATTCGTCAACAGCTCTACAACATCAACTTGCGGAGGAGGAACTAAGACGCCGTCAATTTCGTCAGCGAAAACCGATCCAGTTGCACCCATATGCTCTGGAAGGTGAACGATATCGCAGAGAAGTACAGAGCCGAGGCCTTAAGCCGGTCCCTCGAGAAAGATCTTCGCAGCGACGACAGGCTCAGAACGATACCGAAACGCAGGAAGAAGAATTCAACCCATTCAGAAGCTGCTCGAGCAGCCCCCTGGATGCAGAGATTTTCGTGTCTACACCTGCTGCTCGACAATCCAGAGAGGGTATGCAACCGCGTAGCTCAATTCGAAGGCCTATATCCGATCCACCAAAACGTAGGTCATCTGCCAACCAGCTTCGCCTTCCAAAGGCGGCAAAGAGGAGGAGGTTAGACAATGCTCTATCCCAAGCTTTGGATACACCGGCAAGGACTTCAGAAAGCAGTTCTGTCCCTCGTGACATCTGGTCTGTCCCTCCTCACTCGCCGCCATACTCGAGTAGTCCTCCAATCAATGCGAAGTTGGGCAAGTTGCTCTCGAACAGTAATGCGGATAGTCTACCAACACCTTCCAACTCTTCTACTTTCCAAGATGAGCGTCAACTGTTACCGGATTCGGACTCCGATCCTGTTTCTCGCAGCGTGCAGAGGTCTGGCGGAGAGTTGCGCCGTTCAACAAGGACCGTTCATAGCGACGATCCGTCCTCCGACTCAGATGCAAGCAGTGAGTCCGAGCAAGTACATGGGGAGCTACAGAAAGTCAGCAAGAGGATTAGAGGCGTCCTTCCAGCATCTTGGCTTCGAATCGATCAACAGGCACAGGAACGACGACAAGCGCCTGCTCGTCAACGAGCTCGCCTGGATGCTACGTTGTCTCCAGAGCCAGCAGAGCCCCAGAGAGGTGTAGCACAAAGAGTCACGAGGCCTTTTGGTCACTCTACCGGACTTGCTAGACCGGCTACCGCACCAGCAGGCATCGTGGTCATATCGGACGATTCCGATCAAGATATCGAGCCCTCAGTATACCGACAAGCCCACGATGTACACAAATCAGTGGAAGATGCTTCCGCTTTGGCTGCGATGTTCGATGATCGCTATGCCGCATGTGATGATGACTTAGCAAGCATGGAATACGACCGGCTGCAACTGCCTACCCTTACTGAGTCTGGCTCAAAGCGAAAGCGGCAGCCGAAAATCGCAGACGCCTTTGGAAACATGAAAAGGACGAAGTCTTCAACTGCTGTTTCCAAAAGCAGTCGATTTGCAAATCCCATGCCTGGTCCTTCTAAACACAAGAGTCAAACTGGATCCAAAAGAGCACATCGAACCCCACCACCAGCTCTGAGTGTGATAGATGCTGAATTACCACCAAACGTACCTGAATTTCTCAGACTTGCTATACGAGCCGCACGTCGTGATGTCAATCAAGCTCGTCAAAGCCCTCGTCGCAAGCAGATCCGATTGCATACCGCGCAAGATACGGAAGATGCAAACGCTCCCCTCCGACAGTGGCAACAAGGTCGCTTAAAACCCAAGATCAAACCGACTACAGATCGACAACAAAGCGACCGTCGACCTCTAGTAGCAACAACGCATAATCGGCAGCACACCTTGCGTCACAGTAACCTCGAAAATAGTGCCAGCGAGGATGTAGGTATCGACCTAGTACCAACAAGCTCAAACTCGAGACCACGTGTGCGCAAAGCAGTAGCTCCTGCGCTTCAATTGCTCCACAGAACTTCAGTCACAGTCAGCAAAGCTCCTCGACAAAAGATCGTTGCACGAGCCTTCAATCGTTCTGAGAGTGTGCTTCAGCGTGGCCCACTTCCTCTTAGGGCTGCGCAACTTGAGGGTGACGAGAAAGACTTTGGTCGCAGTCACCGGAAGATCGCATTTCAAAGGGGCCTGCAGCATGTCAACCAACAGTCTAGCATTCATCAAACCCCCAAACACTTGTTGAACCCGCAATTGGCACGTTTTCTCGCCGATGACGACGCTGTGCTTCCACCACTACCTACGGCCAAGGAAGCTGGGAAGGTTCGAGAGCTTGTAGAGGCCAGCGCTACTGAGACCGTCCTTTCATCCAGGAAACGCCTTGTACGGAAGCCTCAGGCTAAGCGACTCGACATTGACGCGCGAAAGTACAGGCAGCCAAGCGAGCCAGTCTTTGAAACGGCTGTTGTGGTTCCGACCTCAGTTTCAACTGACAGCACTTCAGTAGAGCAACACGGGGATGTCTTGCAAGGACTCGGACCTTTCGGCACGCGATATCCTATTACTTTCGATATTACACCATTGAAAAGTGATACGTATTTTCATTCAGACACTTTCATAGGCTCCGAAAACTTTCGACGTGCGTTATCGGTTGGCGGACATGACACTCGAGATCTGGACGAGCATGCAGGATACTGTACAGTCTCGCATGGCTCGGAAACGATCAGATGTGGACCCTGGAATGATGAGACCTACTCCCGAATCAACAAGTTGATAACAACGATCTGGCCACCCCCAGGCGAGCACCATGAACAGGGAATCGGCGGGACTCTTTTTATTGATGTCATGACATCTCTCTCTGCAATTTTGAGGGCACTCGCTCTCTACTTCACTAATCACCTCAGCTTCCTAGACCCGATCGACCGGAGCGAGTTCACCCTAAAGATGCAGCATATTCTTCAGTTGCTCTTCGATCGAGTCTCTACAAGTTCCCTAGATGATTCTGAAGCTCAACCATTACCAGGTCAGGTAGCGTCCACCAACCGTGTGTTGAGTCATTTGCTCGTCGTGAGTACACAAGTCTATCAAATTGCACAAAAGCCCGTAGTCTCCAACGTCGAGAAATGCAAGCTTCTGAACCTGATCAAAGACACGTCTCGATTGCTTGTCAGAGATTTCATTAAGAGAACACAAGAGCTGTACGACTTCCACGACAGGAACAAGCTTCACAAAGAGCGCGAGAATGGTATTCAAGACAGGGACGCTCTTGTCGAGAGCGTTGTCATCTGCATGCATTCCCTAGAACTGCCCAACACACGTTCCTTGGGCTTTTGGGACTTGGTCGGTCAAGAACTATCAGCATCTCTCTCCTCAGCACGGCAGATACAAATCTTTGAGAGAGTTTGGGCAACTATATTCTCGCTGCTACCATTTCACGAATTCGACTTGTCAGGTATCCCCAATCGAAGTCGAACCTCATGTTTCGACAGTGACAGCTGGAGCTGCATTCGCGACCTCATGAGCCAAGTCTTCAAGCTATATGCAGGCACATTCAGACAGAATGGCTCATCAGCCAACGATTATGTCCGCGCCAATCTCACCAGATGCTATGTGCTCATCAACGACTGGCACTGGAGCCGTCCTGAACAGGTCCTCAATGTCGTTTTTGACTTCTTCGGCAGACATGGTCTGAAGCCGCTCCGACGGGAGACCATCACAGGATCAGCAGACTTTCTACAAGACTTTGCTGCAGGAAGCAGCTTGTCGCTTGCACCCAACGAAAGCTCTTTCCATGTTGCGCTCAAATGTCTGTTGACAGGCTTGCGAGGCATGAATGACACGTATCCGGAAAAGAAGATTCGGAGCTTCGTATTCAGACTCGTTCCCAACCACGGGCGTACGTATCCGAAAGATCAGTCACTCGAAGAGGAGAGCTTAGCTGCTCTTCGTAACCACCACGACCTACTCTCTGCGCTCTACTGTGCAGCTCCACCTTCCTGTCGTCCAAAGTTGACTCTGATCCGCGGACTCGTGAGCCACGAGAACTCGCATCGCGAAGCATGTAGAGTTAACGTTCGTGCCTGGGCGAACTTGACCGCTTTTCAGTTATCGACAGAAGAACAATATGAAGCTGCGAAGCCTTTTGCCCTTTGGTACAAGGATATCATGCATCAAACCTTGAAACAATATCGACTAGCCAAGACCGAGGCTGAAGAGTACCTCAAATTGGGAGTGCTGGACGGGACGGCCGAAGTATCTGCGGTCATGGTACGACAAGCGATGGAGAGAAATCAGGGACAGGTCATTGCAACTCTGCGTGATAGTATCACAGGTATGAAGAAGGCCATTGAGCGTGCTAGAGACCAGGTCGGTATTGCTACATTCTTGACCGACTCCGATATTGTACATCTGCTTGAACTCCCACACCTGGAGGACCTTCGACTTCTCAGTGTTATCAGGGACACTCTCGTAGTCTTTCGAAGGTACGCTTTTCTGCAAAAAGCCCAGGCTACGCATGAAGCAAGTCAACCGAGAAGCGAAGAGAGCCAAGATTACGGAGACTTTCCCGACCTGGACGATCTGGATGATACAGAAGCACTGCAAGCTGTCCAAACCAAAGCTTCGTCACTACCTTCGCGCCTCGATTTCGTGCAAGCGCCGCTATGGCACCTGATGTCTAACGCTTTTGGGGCCGAGCATTCCCCAGATGATAACCTTCTCATGGATTGTGTTGACACATGGGTCCTCATTGCTGGTGATCAGGTCATGACTGGGGCGAGACAGTGGTCGCACTATATGGACTCGTTCAGCCAGATGTCATGGCAACAGCTACGACAAACCGAGCAGACCAGGAAGTTCGGCCCATACTTCATGTCGGCGCTAATTGCCTGTGACCCTGCTGCTTACGAGGAGCATCGCTACGAATTTTTAACAGCTCTACTTCTTTCTCTGGCCGACCGCGAGTCCATGCTCAGATTCCAATATCAGCTTTTGGATGCCATCGTGCGAACAGATCAAGACCATCCTCTGTTGAGAAATATCCCATTCTTTCGAACCGGGCAGAGCGGAGATCTGGACATTACTGCTGATACTGTGCGGTCGAGACGCCTCGCTCTCATCTCCAGCTTACTGTCCAGTATGCGGGAGGACGTATTCGTAACCTCGGTGCAAGAACCAACACGTACTGCCGAGGTGAAGAGATTGTATGCGGCGATGCTGAAAGACTTCATGGCCAGACTAAAGAGCAACTACCAAAAGCTGCAGCAAGGAGGCACAGTCACGGGAGCATATGTGGAGTTTGTCCAAAAGATCGTCCAGTTCCTCAAGCAGTACACAGGTGATATTTGTCCTGTTCTGCCGTTCTTCACTGACTCGGTGGCATTTCCACTACCGTCTACGGACCCCACGTATGTGGTTGGTCGGCTATGTGGGTACGCACCGAATGTGGAAACTCCTGGGATCGCCAAACAGCTATCTGTGTTCATACAGACCGTAGCGCAGCAAGCCGCTGCTGACAATCAACAAGAATACCTTGTGAACCAGCTCACAACCGCTCTGCGCCCAAACGAAGCTTCTGTTGCAGACCGGTTGGCGTTACGAACAGTGCTGCTCCAAGGGATTTTCCCAGCGTATATCGAAGAAGCGTACTCGTCACCTACAGGTTATCTTGTTGCAAGACCCATTCTGCGTTGCCTTCCAGCTATGCTAGACGATATGATCTTCGATCTACGTGTCAGTCAATCTAGCTCTCTGTCAACAATTATCCAGAACATTCTTTCTGTTGCACATGCCTTCTTCAGAGGTACCGAGCAGTTGAAGGGTGACTATCTCCTCTTTCGACAGTCGAACACGCTGAGCGGCTTGGTGTACATGCTCGGAGCCGCAACGTCAATTATGCGCCTGACCGATTACCTTGTGGACCGGACTACGTACAACATCGAGCATGGTAGGCCACTGTTTGTCATCTACATGGAAGAGTTTAGTGGATACGTTGCAAAGATGATCGAGGGAACAGCAGCAAACAATTTGCCCTCGTACCAAGGAGACGCACATGAAGGGGTATCAAGTCCGAAGTATGTGGACATTTTAGCGTTCTGCAAACGAGGTCTGAAGAGCAGCCTAGAAACGAACTGGAGTGAAGATCAAGGCTCTATCTGGTTTGGCCAGGGTCGTGCAAAGAAGGAAGTCGTACTCGACATTGGGTCGAGTGAGGACGAGAGGGTCAGATTAAGATACGCGCTGAACAGGTTCCAGCACAGTATCCGCGAGGTATCCAACAACTACCCGCAAGGTTTTGGAGACGATGTTGTTGTCTAGCATTTAGCCATTCTGCATCTAGCGGCATTCACAGCGTTATTAGCATGGTCACGACCATCAACTAGTAATTACTTCTCAACCAATTAACATGGTGCGTTGAACGGCTCTTTATTTTGATCACCAATGAACATGTATCAGTCGTGTTGCGTAGCTATGATCGCCAATGTAATCCAAGCTGAACTCACCAATGTTGTCGCTGAACCTTGGGCGTTCAGGAAACCCCGCTGTTTCCACTATCAACGATGCCACCCAGAAAGAGACAGAAGACTGGTGAAGACTCAAGCGCAACATCAGGGGAGCGCGAGGAAAGCGCGCAAGAAGATGAACAGCAAGTAGAAAGCTCGGCTGCTCAACACAACAAGAACAACGATGATCCGGGGCAAGCCGAAGATTCGCAGCGTAGGTGTTCACGCCATAGCCATGCACAGCTCTAAATATCCCAGACCAAAGATATCCCAGAGCATGAGTATGTCTGTATGTACCGCCCCCGTTTGGATTACACAATCGAGAATCGTCTTCTTGGCGAGGAGTCCAAAGAAGAGGAAGACCTCGAGGGATGGTACGTCAATTGTTTTAACACCGAGAACAAGGGTGGCGTCATGCTAGAGCCTGCGAAAAACCACCCCTAGAACAAGTGGTGCATCATGTGGGAGGGCTATAAGATGTTCATGGACTATGGGAGAGGCGCGAAATACTGCAACCCTGACAGGTTTGGGATGTACATCTACAATAATTTCGAGGGATGAGGCATCCAGGAGCTGCTTGAGAATTTCATGAGTGACTATAGTGGGCTCCCTTTAAGGGTTGCATCGTGCTAACGTGAAGGCAGATCGTCGCATTTGATGCATCTCTGAAGATGAAAGATGAAAATGCGCTGAAGCACACATGAGCAATTGTCAGCGCACTCAGCTTGTGGTCGATTGAAGTTGATCTGGGTCCGCTTGTCGGTGCGTAACCTCCTAGCTATCCACATCTGCAGAGCACTAACAATATCCCAGGCAATGAGAACGGAGAAGACACAAGCCATAAGTGGCCTAGTCGGCTATGCACTTCTTCGCGGCCTTGCATCTCTGAACTTCGCTGAAGAACTCGAACCTGACACAAACTGCCCCAACGTTCCCATTGCCATCACGTCCCTTCTCGAGTTCTCTAACAGCCTCCCCGACTACGGCATCGAAGACGAGGCTGTCGAGTGACGCCCGCATGCTGCTACCTACTTCAAGAAGGGCAACTTTTCCGCCGGAAAGGGTGTTTCGAATACTGAGAAGATCCTTAAATCAGTGACAGGTGGGATTGAAGGAGAGCTTGCGAAGAAGACGGCTAAGGACCCTTGGGGCTGGAACAAGATGCCAAAGGCCTACAAACAGAGTTTCGGAGTCCGAGATAAAATTGGAGGCACGAAATATGACATTACGAAGATGAGCAGGAAGGAGAGGGCCAGCTACGCGTTTGACAATGTAGATCCGCTTTCAGAGGTCAGTGAGAAGGACTTGAAGGAGGATATCCTTGACCTTGTTTAGATATGCTTTTCGAACGTTGTCGTGTCATGGCTGTATCATGGCGAAGATAAAGTCTACCGAGGTGTTGATAATACAACAGTTCCGCAGCGCAATTTCATCTCAAATCAAGGTAAACATACACCTGGATCATACGACTGCGGACGGACACTTGCACACTTTCCAAGTGCATGATCATGTTCACCCAGCTTGCGCGAGGCTACTGCGCCGTCATCGTTCGTTTCGGCCCGATCGACAAAGCTACGCATGGATGGCCATCAATTACTCACGGCGCATCTCCAGACCGCCTCAGTCAGGACTCCTAGAGCGTAGATGATGCGCCCTGATCATCGCCTAGCAACCGAGCATGTGCGGAGCACATTCCGACCTCCGTCACGGGCACAAACAATCATACTGAGTTTCCAGTTAATCCTGCTTTCAAGTCAGACAGCGAAGGTGCGTGCCCACGACGCCAGATGACAAGTTCTTTGTGCCGGGTTGTCGAAACCCCGCTCGCAATTCAAAGATCGAGACTCTCGGCTCACGGCAGACGACGTATGTCGAAGCCTCAACGCTCGACCCTGTGGCTGTCCCAGCTGACGTTGGAGCAACGAACGATGCAAGGGCAGGGAAAAGCTGGGTGTGGCGCACGCTGACGTCGCCAGGTAGAATGCAGGCACAATTTTGTGGCGTCGGCCTGACGACCAATCAAAATGCTCCAACCAGGGGTGAAAGTACACGCATGACGTGTGCCGTTGCGAAAAGCTTGGTGTGACGGTGGCGCCCTGATCGACAACAAATGCGTGTCTCGATCAAAGGAAGAACAGGGCAGGAGCTGCAGGATGTGCGAATGATGTGGAGGCTTGCCATACTGGAACACAAGGCTGTCGTCATAGGGTAGAACCATCATAAAGCGCGATCTGCTCTGGCAACTTCACATTCTGGCTATCATAACACAACTATTATCAACCACACACCAGTCGACCTTTAGCACCTTCATCACCAACCTAATCTTCTCTCTCTATACTCCCTTGTTAGACACCTAAGATCTTCATAATGGCTTTCGGCGGTGCTGCGCTGAAGTTCATCGCAACAGCACTCTATGCCCTCGAGTTTGGCTGTGCTGCAATTGTGCTTGGAATCTACTCCTACTTCCTCGCAGTCCAGGCTGATCGCGATGTCACCATTCCTCGCTGGCAACAGGCTGTCACTGGTCTGTCAGGTGGAACACTTCTCTACACCATCTTCGCTATTGTATTCACCTGCTGCCTTGGCGGAAAGGCCTTCTTCGCTCTGCTCGGCCTGATCTTTAACGTTCTTTGCTGCGGTGCCATGATTGCTATCGCAGTTCTCACTCGCGATGGTGCATCCAGCTGCTCCGGCAACGTCAAGACTCCTCTTGGCGATGGCCCCAGCAACTCCAAGGAGGGCTTTGGCAGCAACGGTCAGGGTAACCAGATCACCTACTCTGCATCGCTCGGCACCACTTGCAGGCTGAACACTGCTTGTTTCGCTGTCGCCATCGTTGGAGCGTAAGTCACTCGCTGCTTCTCTGGTATCGCTCGACTAACTCTGCCTAGATTCCTCTTCCTCATCTCCATCCCAGTCCAGATTCTTCTTGGACGTCACCACAAGAAGGAGAAGCGCTTCGGACCTGGACCTACCAACAACTACACTCGTGGCTCCAGCGCTAAGTTCTGGCAGCGCAAGAAGCGCAACAATGAGCTCCACGACCCTGAAGTCGCTGCTGTCCCTGTCACCTCCACTACCGGCCACGCTGCTCTTGCTCCTGGCGCCCGTGACTACCGCCCAAGCCACGACACCCACATGACCGGCTCTACTGTGACTGCTCCTTACGGAACTGCTACTCACGGTCCGCTTGACAACCACACTTACAACAAGCCTGTCACTGGCGGTTACCACACTGCTCCTGCTGGCACCTACGCGACTCCTGCCACCAACTACTAAGCCATCATCACCTCATAAGCAAGTTTCAGATACGCTCGTGTAAACAATGTGGAGGTGTTGGAGGCTGATTGCATGATTTCAATTGTACTGTTATTATGACTCTGCGCTTTATACCATGGGAAGGTCTGGATAAGACCTGGGGAAGACAAGGAATGGTGTGTTTTACGACCTTACGAACCTAATACTTAATGAACAAACAACACAAACCAAATCACTCTCATTGTCGTTTCTGCACATGTGATGCCTTACAATGTTCGTATGCATGATTGGCTGCAGACGGAAGGCGCTCTTGGCCTCGCTGCTGATTAATCTAACGTCATATTGCCGAACCGCGAATCTTCCTCTTCTCCCAAATCAAAGTCAAACATTTTCGTTGCGCCAACTCGCATTCTTCCTGCTCAGCAAATTCACACATAATCCAGCACAATGGCCTCGATAACAATGCCACGGGCTGCCATGCGCAGTCTCTCACGAGCAACACCTTCCATCCGTTCCAGAGCTCCGCGCGTCGCCACAAGGTGTCTACACCAAAAGTTGTCACCCATCACATCCTCTCCAGTACAACACCGACCGAGAGCGCAGCCATGGAGTCAGGGTCCCATCTCGCCGACTGCAGCAATCACAAGGCGAACCATGTTCATCCAGACCGAGCCCACACCAAACGCGGACGTACGTTGAACGATACCAGAACCACCAACTCCCACTAATGCTCTCAGGCACTCAAATTCAACCCTAACATGCGCGTCCTACCCGAATCCATATCGTCTCCCTTCCTCGAATACGTCTCGCCGCGCAGCACTCTTGCGCCCCCGCATCCATCTCCGCTTGCCGCCCAGCTCATGAACATCGACGGTGTAACATCCGTCTTTTTTGGTGTGGACTACATCACCGTCACAAAAGACTCGTCTACACCATGGGCGCACATCAAGCCCGAAGTGTTTGCCGTCATTAACGAAACCCTTACCTCTGGCGCGCCAGTCGTCAACACAGTGGAAGCCAAGGCAGGAGAGGAGGGCCAGGGAGGATCGGAGGTGGATACCTTGGCCTACGATGAAAATGACGACGAGGTTGTTGGCATGATCAAAGAGCTCCTCGAGACCCGCATTCGGCCCGCAATCCAAGAAGATGGCGGCGACATTGACTTCCGTGGCTTCGTAGACGGGCAAGTGCTGTTGAAGCTGCGCGGTGCGTGCAGGACGTGTGATAGCAGTACGGTGACGCTGAAGAATGGAATTGAGAGCATGTTGATGCATTACATTGAGGAGGTCAAGGGCGTGCAGCAGGTATTGGATCCGGAGGAGGAGATCGCTCTAAAGGAGTTTGAGAAGTTTGAGGAGAAGCTCAGGCAGCAGAAGGGAAGTGTACCTGCGGCCACGACGGGCAAGGGGAGCCTCGACACCGTTGAGTAGCCCAACACCCCCGAAGGGAGCGGAAGGTTGAAGTCCATCAAAGGTACCATACATTCGTTCAATGATTTGGAGACGATTGTATAACGCGTAATATGAAGACCACTCGTAGTGTCCAGCATCGCTGAGCATGAACCTTAACCTGTTGTGGGAGAAGTCTATGGTTTACACCCATGCGTGGTGGTAACAACGACAAGTACACAGCGGAAACAATCTCACACTGCAACCAAACAAGACATGGAAGAAGTTGGTAGGGAAAGGATCAGAGTAGGGCACGACGCTACTGCAGACAACCCTAATTCTTGATAGTATCAGGAAGTAAACAACGCAATGTTGAATTCTCGACTGTGATTTTGCTTCGAGATCAGTACCCTGACTGCGAGCTTCTGCTGGTACTGAGTGTTGTGCCCAAATGACGGAAATGTTCTTCGCTTCGGTGGCGAGAAAGCCGCCACTCCCTCGAGTTCGGCTTCATCCACTGCAGCTCTAGACCGGCCAGACATCTTACTTGACACTCTCATAAGCACACCTTTCTTTACTCAACCCACAACCCTCCAAACTTTATAGCCGCAATGGCCACTACATCTTCTGATGCTCCCCATGACTTGACAAGCATCATCATCTCCCTCCGAGAAACCATTCTTAACGTGAAACGCGACGTGGAAAAGACACAAAGCGATGTTATATTTGATCCCACGCAGCCAGCAAGTTCGAATGTGCAATTCGAAAATTCTCGTTATGCTAATTTACTTCAGATCGGCCACCTGCTTGACAACGCCGACAGCACCGACATCATCTTGAGCCTTGCAAAGCCAACCAAAGAGACGATAAACCACCTGCACGGACTCTCCGCCAAACTCTCCACATTGCAGCGCACATTAGTCGAGCGCGAGCAATGGCATCCGCCGCCGTCCCAGCCACCTCCCGCGATCCCCTGCTCCACCGATTTCCTCGACCTCTCTGACCTAAGCACCGCGGTAGACCTCATTTCAAACGTAGTCCGCTACTCCAATCCATCCAAACAGCTTACGCCGCAAGTTGCTTTCGGAAAGAGGACGTGGGCGTGGGATCCGCTGTGGCGCGAGTTCTTCTCGCACGACGACGAATCGCACTCGTCCACCTACCTCTCCAGGTGGTTTTTCGATCCGCGGAGAGAGGTCTGGCAGCATGCTAACATGGCGGATTCGGGCTTGCTGCCGGATGAAGCGCAGCAGCGGTTAGGCAGCTGGGAGGACTGGAGGTGGGATGGCGGGTGTGGGGAGTGGGGTTTGGATGTTAGTCATGAGCTTGAGGATGGGCAGAGAGAAGCGGGAGGCAGGTTGTGTGTTTTTGCGAGCCGGTGGCAGGAGAGAGATGGGGTTTGGGTGTATGTTGGGGGACGGGGTGGGTGAGCATATTGCATATGCAAACACAAATTGTGATAACGGTTGAGCAGCGCAAGACTGTATCTGTACTAAGGGCTGGTATCCTAACAAGCTTCGAAGTTTCAGTTGTTCAAAATTTTGCGAGAGCCTATAATCTCAGTTGCAAATCTAGTTTCACCGCTGGAGGAATCAACAGGCATTGGGTGCTGTTCTTTGGAAGAATTTGCAGGGCAATAATGGTTGAGGGTCTTTGAGAATGCTTGTACCTTGAGTGCCAAGACACCGACTTCGTGAGGGAGATTGAGGTGGATGCAAATATCGATTTCTGGGTAGAAATGTGCCAAGGACATGTTCGGAGTGCTCTACCACGGGCGTTTTCCACTTGGATATAGATAACAGCTTGACCTGGATACACGACTGAAAGTCGAGCAAGTGGCACATCGAACTCTATCACGACACCATTCCAGTGTACAGCATTTAATATGGTTTTGTTCACAGTCCTCCAAATAACGCTTGGCAGAAAGAGTGCATTCGACAACCGATGCTGTGGACTGTGATAGTGTATAAGCTCTGTTGTCAATAAAGGCTAAGATCTGCATCAAGTCCTGTCGTATCGCCAGTCTTTAGCTGCAGTGTTGTGTTTAGTGCCGCATTCCCTAACATCGTGACGATACACAGCCTCGTTGCATCGATGAGAGGTGTGGGGACGCATGCGCTGTATTTGGACAGAGACTGCGTCTGTAACACGGTGTTGATTCGTCGAGCCTGCACACGCTCTCTTCTCTGCCTTGGGTGGATGTCACGGAACGGCTCAACTGCAGCCATGTCTTCGTCTTTGGTACAGTGTTCACCGGCAGGGCTGTTCGCTTGAATGATGCATGAGATGCTGGTGATCATTCAGGGCTGAGCGCCGCACGGGCCCGTCTCACGTCATTGTCCCCGCTTAGCAAACAACGACTTTACTGCCCAAAAGGGCAACAAGAACGGCCAATAATCAGAATGGGCCTCATAAGGCGTCCAACACTCGCGATCGAGCAAAATTGGCATACTATCGTCTCGAGGATCGCATTCGCACTTATGAAGTATTTATATCGCCTAGAAGCCGGCTGGAAGAGTGAAGCCGTTCACATGCTACAGCCTTGAACACAACACCTACTGGGCCCGAACATCAAGTCCTACTTCCAAACGCCTCCATAGCAATTATCATGTCTACAAACTCCTTACCCCCGAGTAGCCCACTCAAGCACTACGATACACCCAGCGGCCTGACGCTTCGAGTTGACTTTGCCTGGACCAAGTTCCGCAATATCGTGAGCGAGAAGAACGGCTCCAGTCTTACACCACTCTACATCCAGCACTTTCGCCCAAATAAGCCCCAGCTACGTATCGAAGATGCTACCAACAACACACAGATCGCCACCGGCATTATCAGCAATATCTCAATCGCTGCAGAGTGCACACTCCACGGTCGGACTATAGCCATCAAGCCCCTGAAGAAGTGGAAGACGGCATATAATTACCTTTCCACGAATCTTTCCTCCACATCAAGTCCTGTACCCATATCATGGATCGCCAATAGCAGCCTGAAGATCTGGGACTTTGTGTGTCTGGATTCGACCACCCAGACTCCCATCGCAAAGTTCTCAGCCAACTGGTGGGCGCTGAAAGAGGTTGGCAACTTTCACTTCGAGAAGAGCGCAGCCGAGGTGTCGAAAGAAGTTCGCGACGAGATTGTGGTGATTGGTCTGACAATCTTCTACATCATGGCATATAGGATGAACAATCCACTGCATCTGCTTGGCGCGACGTTCGCGAAAGCTGGGAAGGTCGAGGACGATGGACGTGCGGGCGGTGTACAGATTGAAGAGAGGCTCAACGACGGAACGAAGCACAAGCACGTCTGAGAACAAGACGCGTACGAAGATTTTGTTTCCGAGCCCCAAGCCTTACGACTTACTGTTTCAATTCGATGTACACTTCTCGTGACGATACATCCATTGCTACCATCCTGAAGTACCAGCTCCGAAACGACAGGTCAACATTGCGCTCTAGAGCTCAAAATTTGCAGGACTTCCCAGGACAGAGTTTCTATCTCGGTCGTGCACACGAGATGGGGTTGTGTGGGCCTCGTACGTGGACTGAGTAACGAGATGTGTCGCTGGGTAAAGCATTACCCGCATCATTCTGCTTGGTGCCAGCTCGACACCAATTAGTTGGCCTTGTCCTGTAATTGTCTCCGTTTCATCGAATCGTTGGCCTGGCGCAAGCGTCCGCAAGGGGTTCAATTATATATAGCTATAGACTCTCTTAATGCCCTACACTCATACTCCTCCCGTTCCTTTTCGCCATGCGTCTTTCACTGCTTGCTGCGCTTCTTAGCGCGGTGCTCCGACTCGCAGTCCCTTGCAAGAAGAGAATGTCCGTACGCCTCCACTGCAACGACAGAGATGTCGAAATGCACCCATGCCAAGCCAAAAACTGGGGGATTAAAGCTGGATTCATGGTCTCGACGAGCTGACGGCAAGGATGGCGTCTTCTTTATGAACCGTATCGCGCCCGGTGCCTCAGAGCTGTACATCGCCAACGTAGATGGGAGCGACGAACGCAAGCTCTTGGGCAACGAGTCGACATTCGACTATAACGCGTCATTTTCACGAGATGGGGAGTGTATCGCCTTCACTACCGAACGTAATGGCGATGGCAATTCGGCATGCGCCAGCTTTCCCTCACGACATCAACTTGCTTACCAAAGCAGGACATCTACCGTATCCGAGCTGATGGTACTAGTCTCACTAAGATCCTTTCAACCTCCTCGTTCAAAGACGCTGCTGCAATCTCTCCTGATGGTACGAGAGTTGCCTATGTCTTGACCGCAAACAACTACAGGGCCAGCAATTGGGTGCTCGACCTTGCTACAGGCAGCTCATTCAATTTGACCAACACCGATACTGTTAGAGGTAACAGCGGCTTGCCTGAAAATCATCTGCGCCCTTCATGGTCACCGGACGGCGAGTGGATTGCGTTCAGCTCGGATCGCAATACGCAGTGGCGTGGTCACCGCAACGGCACTGGATGGGAACACATCCAGGAGCTTTCTGTCTATGCAGTTCGGGCAAATGGAAGCGACTTCCATCAAGTCGCAACAAAGTCAGAGTACTGCTTGGGCAGTTTAAAGTGGTCTCCTGACGGAAAGCGGGTGCTCAACTACGAAGTAACTACCGAGAATACATGGGACACACATCGTCCTGAGTCGCTGCAGATTGTGTCGGGTCAGCTCGTCTCAGTCGATTTTGAAACCGGCACAGACCGTATTGAGCATACCAGTGGCGAGGGTTTAAAGATGTCTCCGCAATGGCTTGCCAATGACACCATCGCATACTTAATCAAGAACACGGCGGACGAGGGACTAGGCTATCTCACAGGTACCACCACCTCCATTCCCAGATCAATTCGCAGTCCCCCACGGTCCCCCGACGGCACAAAGGTTGTCTACGAAAAGGTATACTTCGAAGTCATCCGCTCAAGGTCACCTTGCAATCACCCAGAAACAGCTCGGCAACAGCAGCATCGTAACTATGAACCCCGACCTGAGCGACGTTCAAGACGTCTTCGATGTCTACTCCACAGGCCAAGCGAATGCCTCACAAGCTGCCAAAGGTCTGATTGGAGCTTTCCTACCAGCATGAAGTCCCGATGACCAATGGCTCATCTTCGGTCTGGGCTCATGGTTTCAATCGCGCGCCACGGGTAATGCATCAATGTACCGCATCACCGCAAACAGAAGGTACTTTGAGCAGCTCACTGACGGTAGTGTGAACACCGGACTTCCCAGCTTCTCGAGCGACGGGTCAAGAATCGTGTACAGAGTCTGGGGCAAGGAGTACGGACTCGGTATCATGAAACTCTCAAGCCGCGAAGTGACTGTTTTGACGAGTAGCACATCTGCGAACTACGATAACGTGCCTTTCTGGTCGCCCGACGGTTCGAAAATCTTCTTTACTCGACGCGTCAGCTACACACTTCGACATATGCACTATCAGACCTGACGGGACAGACTTGCAGGTCCTGATAACAAGCGGAGGGAACGATGCGCACGCTGTGTGGACTGCTGATGGACGCGTACTGTACTCGACAGCGGAGTATGGTTTCAGAGATGAGGCGGCGATCTATGATGATACTTTTCAGCCGTGTGGGCAGATTGCTATCATGAACGCTGATGGGAGCAGAAGGAGATTGCCCGTGTATAGCATGTGGGAAGACTCTATGCCGTTGTACGTGCGGAACGAGTTTTTGAGCCGAACAAATTGGGACTCCAGGGTTGATCGCGATCTGTTCTGGTGGTCGGTCGCACAAGAATAGAAATCAAATGTCGAGTAATCACGTTTCTCTCATTCGCAGCGCGTGTGATGGCTAGTGTGAGCCGGAAAGAGCGTAGTCGTGGCTGCAGGTGATCGGATTGGATGTTGTACAGAACGAGCACGCAAGCCACACACCTCAGCTGCGCAAGACCACGAGCGTCTCTCACACCTCAACGCGACAATGCATCCTTAACGGAGCAACAGCGCGGTCCCTGTACATTTGGGTTTCAGCTGTCAGATTCGTAGGCGCTCCAAGAATCTGGCCGATCGGTGATATGCGGCGCTATGTCGTTCGGACGGGCCGACGTGCTAGCCTGTACCGAGTGAAGGTGGGTTCATGGGGGCTGAACACATGCATGATCCATGCGCACCCAACACGGGAACGATGTTTTCAGCCTTATAGCCACAGAGTAGATATGAGCAAGCGGTTCCCCTGTCGTTCTGGATAGCACCCTGATATCAGACGTGTCCATTCGAACGAATCCATCCCAAGAACAACCTTGCCATACTTTAGAGAGCTTTCGACATGTCTTCTGAAGGAACTCCCCTTCTCGCTGGACATGTACCTAAGGGTATGTACGTTCCTGCCGGTCCCGACGACAAGCGCAGTCCATGCCCCATGGTCAATTCGCTCGCAAACCACGGATACCTTCCTCGCGATGGACGAAACGTCCTTGCTCACGAGATAAAAGCCGCGATGAACGAGGCGGGCATCTCGGCAACCCTTAATGCCCTGTTCGTCAACGCCATCTACAACGTACACAAGGAAAAGGATGAGAAGGACAAGCTCCTGTCTCGTGTGTGGACCACGGCCTGCGACCCATGGACCCTTTTATCGAGATTTGGAATGCGCAGACCGGGCCAAACGGACAGTTTCGGAAGACCAATCCTCGACCTTGATCAACTTGCTCTCCCAGGGGCTGTGGAGCACGACATCTCCTTGACGCGAAGAGACCACGACCAGAAAGAGGGCAACTGCGCTCGACAGGAAGATCTTGTGGACGACCTCTTAGCGTCTTCTACAGACCGAAAGAATATCACGAGGGAGGGTTTGGCAGGCCTGCGCAGGCGACGAATCGCGACTCAACGGGAGGACAATCCAGGCTTGACGTACGGACCGCTTCAGCACGAGATGTCCTGCGGTGAGATTGCACTGATCCTGGGTGTGTTTGGCGATGGAAAGAGTGCTCCGTATGATTTTGTTGCTCCTTTCCTGCAAGAAGAGCGGTTGCCTATCAAGGAAGGCTGGACGAAGCGTTGGTGGTGGACTCTGGGGTTGGTCGAGGTCAAGATCATTGCGACCCAGGTGAAGAGTCTGATTGGTTTGCAGATCGAATAAGTAGCAGTTGGGTTTAGGTCTCCATCTTGGAAGTACGTTCAACAAATCGTCATGGTAGTGCCTGCGAATTATCGCAACTTCTTTTGCTAAAGCAGAAAGCCGGCATTCGCTTACAAGCTAGTGCATTCCACGTATGCTACTAAGCTGCTACGAAGTTATGGTAGCAATAAATTCAGGATGTTCACCAAGGAGAAGTCTTAAGGACGCACGTAGATGAGCCATATTGAGAAGAATTGTTACGCGGCAGTGATTATATCTAATACATTAATCGTGTACGCTCGATGGCGTGGCTACATATCCCACGTAGCTCATTTAAGCATAAGCTAACCTCTCCTGGGTCCATCCGGGCCTGAGGTACTCCGAGTCGAATCTCGATTCCCAACTGCTCTCGATAGCGTATTCCTGGACTATCTTGACATCAACCTTCGCTCCGTCCTCAGACTGCGACCACACAGACAGACCAATGACGTTGTCGCCAGCGTAGTTGAGGACACCAGCCGGAACCGGGAACTTGACCTCATTACCGACCCAAGGGTTGAAGCGCGCGTACTGGTATCCGTTGACAAAGAGATGGACGCGGACCTGCTTCGAAGCTGGGGCGTTCAGAACGAAAGCGAAAGAAGCATCGACTTTGGCGGGGATGTCAAGCGGGACAATGGTGCGGTAGAAGTTGATAGTCGCGCCGTTGAAGCCAGCGGATGGGGAGCTGGAGTTCCACTTGGAGTCGTCAAAGCCAGGAAGGTGCCAGCCGAGACGCTCGGCAGTAAGACCACCCTCGGCCAGAGGGCCGCGGATGGGGTCAAGCTGGACCTTCTCACCACCAGCCTCACCAGCAATCTTCCACTTGGTGAAGTTAGCGCCGCCTTGCAGGCTAGCTCCAAGGATACCGCGGGGGTCGGTAGCGCCACCACGCAGATCGTGACCACTGTTGTCTTGGGCGATGAGCAAGACGTTCGTGCCATTGGTGTTCAGAGTCGCATTGTTGAAGGAGAGAGTCTGGTTGCCCTGGCCAACGGTCGAGTTACCATACCAGGAGCCGATGAATTCGCCGTTGAGCCAAGCAGTCCAACCAAAAGCAAGACCACCCTGGAGGGCAAGGTTCACGCCTGTAGCCGCGCCTTCAAAGTATCCACGGAAGAGGTGGAAGCTGTTGTGGAAACCATACTCATCGACGTACAGGACGGGGAGTGTGGCAGGCTTCGTTGGGTTGGGAGTGGTGACGTGGTTAGCTTCAACCCAAGCAGCGCCGGAATCATTGTAACTGGGCAGCTTTTCAGGCAAGCCGTCGGCAACCTTCCAGTCATCCAGCTCGGGAAGCTTGATAGAACCGCTGAAGGCCTTGACACTAGCTTTCAGACTGCCGTGGGCGGTGCGGTGTGTCTTCAGCTCCTGGCCGTTCCATGAGAGCTTCTTAAAGCTCTTAGAAGCGAAGACCTCGACATCAGTAGAGTTGAGGATGTCACCCTTGAGAGCCAAGATACCATTCTCGCTAGCGACGTGACGGACAAGGTAGGGACCCTGGACGAGGATGGACTGATCGACGGGCGCAAAAGGATCCTTGGAAAGGTTGGGTGCCCAGAACAAGTAACCAGTGGGCTTGTCGACAACAACAACCTTGACACCGTTGTTGAACTCGTAGACACTCTGGCCAGACACTGAAGGAACGTTGACCAAGACACCAAAGCTGTCAGCCTTGACGGTGGCGTTGGCGGCCTTTCCGTTCTGAGCAATAGAGCCCTTCTTAGCGCCCTTGACATGGAACTCAGCAGGTTCACCAGCGCCAGTCCAGAGGACTACAACAGGTTTGCCATCAACCACCGAGTAGGTAAGGACCTCAGCAGTCGAGTAGGTAAGTGTGTTGTTGCCAATGGCGAAATCGGTAACGATGATCTTGGATTGATGACCGTTCAGGACAATGGAGCCAGTCTGAGGAACAGTCAGGTTACCGATGGAAGTGCTGACGCGGAGCTTGAACTCCTCTCTGGTGCCAGAAGGTGAGTAGTCGTGAACGGTGACGTAGAACGCACCGTTGGTCTCCGGGTTACGAAGCTCGCTGGCCTTGACAGCGGAGTTAGTAGTGTAGCTGCTGGAGTTGCCGATGCGATCAGTGACTGTCAGATCCTCCGCAATACGAGTGAACATAGCCAGGTTCTTGGTCTCGTAGTACTTGCTGTCGATCTTGCGGTTCTCGCTGATAGGAGAACTGTAATCGTACGAAGTAGCCACTACAGGACACGCCAACGCGCCCCAATTCGTGCCACCAAACATCATGTAGAGCGACAAAGCAGTCGAGCGCTGCGATATCAGATTACGGTAGAATAAGTTCGCAAAGTCCGCACCAATGTCACCAGGGCAGCCGCCCTCAGGTCCGCCCCAGGGGTTGTAGCTACCACCTTGGAACTCAGGGAAGAAGCTGGGCTGTGTAGGCGAAACCTCGAGGAAGTGATCGTAATAGTTGATAGTTTGGTAAGCAACATATTCGCCGTTAGTACCAGTGCACTCATCCAAGTTGCAAGACCAGCAAGACGGATAGCTGTCAAGACCAGCGACATCAACATTTCCCAGAGCACCAGGAGCGTAGTCCTTCGACCAACTCTTGGTGTTCAAGTTGGGGTCGTTGTGAATGAGAGGGACATCGATGTCGTTGGCACGAGCTGACTTCTCGAGAGCGTCCATGTAACGTCCAGATGGCAGATCCGGAATCTTTTTGGACCTGTCCTTCCATTGCTGGCCGTACTCGTTCTCAATCTGGTAAACAAGGTTGTTACCGCCCTTCGTTACACCGTGTTCAGCGGCACGCTTGGAGAATTCAGAGAAGTAGGGATCCAGAGCTGCAAGGTAGCGGGGATCGTCGTCACGAAGTTTGCCATAAGCACCCGTGGTAAGCCAGGTTGGGAAACCACCCGCATTCACCTCCGCATTGATATAAGGGCCTGGTCTCGTGATAACGTAGAGCCCAACGCGTTCCGCGATCTCATAGAGCTTGGTGAAGTCGTGGGCGCCGGTCTCGAAGTCGATGGTTTGGTTGTTTGCGCTGTGATAACCCCAATTGCCATAGAAAGCAAATGCGGTAAAGCCAGCAGCCTTGATCTTCTCAAGGAGGTCCTCCCAAATCTCAGGCACAGGAATTCGCCAGTAGTGGATCTCTCCAGAGAAGACGAAGAGCCTCTTGCCGTTAACTTTGAAGCTGTAGTGGTCCCATTGGACAACGTCATTCAAGCCGTTGTCATGAAGTGGCCATTGCTCGATGGAGTTGTTCTGAGCGTTGATGGCGGGGATGGAGGTGGTCAGGGAAGCCAGAACAGACAGCCATGAGAGGCTGTTGATGGACCGCATCTCTGCCGGTGGTTGAAGCGTTCAAAGTCGAAGCTTGGAGACGATACCGATGTTTGATCGGCCATGCTGTTGCCTTTGTACCTGGAGCAGGCACTGCGGTGACGGCATGCGCAAATTGCACATACCATGCACTGACCTGAGGTCGTAATGGCGAGCTTTTTGGTTCGCGGGGCTCTCGGCGTCATGGGGCATTCACGTTGGTGGAATTGTGTCTCTCCATGGGCGAATGTCAACCGACAGTCCGGTGCGAAAGTTAGTGGCAAGACAGGGGGGAAGGTCTTCCAATCAGGGCTAGACATGCGGGGATTGGCCAGGTACATTACCGTTCGGAGGGATGAAAACAGGCGGCGGGAGAACGGCCTGGGGATAAGATGGGGACGGCCGGGGTGTTAATGAGGATGTGAAGTGCACGGGTGATGTGGTCGTCGAATGACAGTGACGAGAAAGGAGCGCTAGTCCGAGGAAGCAGTGTGCCGATGTGGGGATCGGAGCAGTCTTCCTCACATGATCACCATTTGCATCCGCCATGACAAAACATCTGGGGAGCCGCGCGCACCTACGAAAGAAATATGTCTGGACATGTGGACTTCACGGTTTTTAGTCGGGTACGGTCGGAGCTTTCACATCGCAAGAACCAGCCCGCTCGGAGATTCCGACTTTTTTATTTTTTTTTAAAGCTTTATTGGGCTACATGCAGTCTGCACATTAGCATGCTTTCCTTCCTGTGATTTTGAGGGCTATCAGCTAGTATCTTGCTTTGTTTGATATCCGAGAGCTAGATGTCTAGCGAAATCCAGCAACAGTGACCTTTCGGCGAGATCAAGAACATGTTTTCCATCTCCATCATCTCGTCTCGCATACAATCACTCAGCTTTGCGCCACGACACTGCCTAAAGAACATGGCTGCTGCCAAACGAAGCTCGATATACGCAAGATGTATCCCCAGGCAGATGCGCGATCCACCTCCGAAGGGCATGTATGCGGCTTTCTGCTGCGCTGTCATGCTCGACTTGTTCATGAAGCGATAGCCATCGAAGCTGCGTGGATGTGTTAGCGAACGAATGCCCGAACACGAGAAAGAGATGAACCCACCGGAGCGGCTCTTGGAAGATTCTGGAATCCCGATGGAGTGTGTAAGCTTGCGTGCTAACTTCAGTGCCATGGGGAAGTTGATAGCCTGCGACGATCATGCCTTGACTTGGTACGATGCGAGGCAGGGCTCCTGGTGCAGCTCCATACAATCTCAGGGTTTCCTCAATCACGCTGTTGAGGAGCGGCGAGTTTTCCAGTTCCATCAGGTCCAGCTGATCACTCAGCCCTGCAATCTCCTCTTCCAAGCGAGCCTGGAGTTCGGGATCTTTTAGAACGGCCCAGACCAAGTATGTCAAAGTCACGGCGGTAGTATCGGAGCCAGCAACGATCAGATTGCCGGCTTCATCTCGGACTGCTTTGTCGGTGAGTGCTGATTTCTCGTAATCGTCACTGGCAGCCAGCATCTGACCAAAGAGATTCATGTTGTTGCCCTGACTATTGCGCATGTTGTGGATGGCCAAAGCACCATGTTCGTATGCTGCTTCGTCAGCATTGACAATCTTCTGTGCACCTTCCACAGGAAGGTAGCGAAGTATTGCATGTACAAGAGGCAACTCCGCACGCAGTACGCCGCCCAGCAAGGCCGCCTGCAGCGCGTCAATGTATGCTGTTTGCTGTTGGCTTAGGTCAGGCACGCCTCATGTTCGGATGCGGTACTAGAAACCTACCTTGCCTTGCTCAAGCATACCAAAGCTCTCGCCAAAATTTAGATGTGTTATGATGTCTGTTGCCATCAAGGTCCACCACTTAAGGACATCAGCCCCTTTGCCTGGTTGCATTGCAGCTTTTCGAATTTGATCGACGGCTAGCGTAGTCTTGTGTCTGATCTCAGCCTCCCAGTTGCCCTTCATGCTCGAGTTGCTGAAAGCACGGGCAAACAGCTTCCTCCGAGCAGCATGATCGTGAGGGTTCTGCATTGCAAAGATCCCTGGCTCGCGAGTTGGAGTAAGGTTTCTGTAGAAGTCTGACTTCAGGAACCCAGACCCGATCTTGTGGATCTGGGCCACTCCAGAAATGTCGGCGACGGCGACTTCCCCTGGTGCGATACGTACGACATCACCATACTTTCGATGGAGGTCGTCCACATAGAAGATGCGGCGGCCAGTCATTGTGTGAAAGCGCAGAGCTAAGTTGGTGTACTTGGAGTGCCATGTGCCTGGTAGCTTCGAGATGGGCGATTGTTGGCCTGCTAGAAGAATCTGTAGAGTAAGTCAGCCCTGGTATGGCTGAAAATCGCTTCCAGTACACACTTTGGTGAGGCAGCCGGCCACAGCGAAGACGATCGCTGCAACGAGATACAGTGACGGCATACTGATCGGCAGGTGGCTGGCAACACAAGAGAGAAGAAATCCAGCCAGCGAAAGGGAACGAGTTCGACGGATTGCTTTACGGCGTCTGTAACCTGGGGAACACACCTGGGGAACAGCTCTACATATACTACCGAAACGCGGGATCGGCGTGTGGAGAAGCTAAGGCGGGCGGGGTTTTGGTCGCCGCTACGCTACTGCACCTGCAATGCCCGACACATCGAAGGTGTATTTGAACTTTTGGCAGTATTGACTGTTTGTGTAAACGTTTCTGGGCTGCCTTTCCTCTTTTCCTCTTTTTCTAGCAGCTCCTTGGTACATCAGATACTACAAAGATCACAGGCAGGAGCTACGTTCATCGGCAGGATGAAGGAAGCGCTGTAAAAACTCGAGATGACGGGGGGCACAAGCTCGAGGTATTTTGTGGAGGAGCAGAAACACGTTCACGCGCGATCCTCCCCACATTCCACGAGCCAAAAGGCGCCATACCCCATCCAGCGAGTCAAGGGACCCGTGGACCCCGCACCCGCGTTCCTGCCATCCTTGGTCCGCCGTGATGGGCACCGCAGCTCCGCCTTCCACTTGCAAGACCATGCGCAGAGACCTGCCCACGAGCGACGCGCAGGGAAGGGAGTATGCAAGAGGAAAGGCTACTGTATCACTTCTGTCGTGACAGCTCTACCGTACCGTGGTCATGGCTTGGTGTCAACTCTACTGCAGAGCGATGGCTCCAGTGAGACCACAATCAGTGTGCTTTACAGCTGTACACCACACTTCTGTGGGAAGTTGGGCTGGACGGCAATGTTCAACGCCGAGATGACCTTGAGCAAGGATCCGTGGCTTGAGAATGCCTAGGACGCGTACGCCAACCTGGGTGTACGACCGTTGTTGGACGCAGATATGGACCGACTATGTGCGCGAGGTGTTCAAAAGGGAAGCCCAGCGCACCAAAGCCGGTATTGAGAAGAACACTTTGATCGTCTTACCAACAGCCACTCTAGTGGATTATCAACGCGCATCTTCCGATTATGTAGGCGATGTCATTCTTCTGAGCGCGTTTCGAGAAGCAAAAGATTGGGACTTCACAAGAGTCGCTACCTGGGACACCAGTCCTGAAGTTCGCGGAGCACTAGAGATGCTGGCTCAAGTGAGCGTCTTCAAGACCACCATGCGTGAGATTGCAAGAGAGAAGAGGATATCTGTGCGTTGGCGGAACTACGAGAAGGAGATGGGCTGTACAGCTATGAGTAACGAGGCCTATGCCTGGAACTCGCGAGATTGGTTCAAGTCTGGGCTGTCGGCTGATCGACACACGGTACATTTGACGACTGTACTTGACGGAAAGCCAAGAAAACATGTTGCTACGAGAGAGCATCGAGTGCTCGACACCCACATCGAATCGTACGTACGTGGGGTAAGACAAGGATGTTGGACATGTTTGGCAGCCAGGTCATGCTCTTTCCGTCGGGAAGCGACCGGATAGAAAGGGCCGATCGACCCGGTATCGACACCAAGCCACAACCCCAAGAACAACTTCGTAGAACATATACTGGACTCTGTTAGCAACCCTGGATCGAAGCTTGAGACAAAGTTACGCTTAATCTCCCCTCACTCTGTTACAACACAACAATCGCAACCACCGAACCATCTCGCCCACCATGACCCACCACGACCCCATCGCAGACGCCAAAGCGCAGGAAGCGACGCACAAGTATGCCTTCCGCGCAGCAACAATGGACGACATACCAGCGCTACAAGCCATGATTGGAGAGTCTCTCCGGGCGCTGGGAAAAGGGTATTACACCGATGCGGAGCTCGACGGATCGATAGGGTATCTATTCGGCCCCGACACCGTGTTGATACGAGATCAGTAGGTACCTCAGGATCTCATTTCGTGAAAGTCCCCATGGCCGGAAGACGTACAACATCCAAAACCCAGGATGAAGCGTAGGTTCAGCAAACCACAGTTGAACGCGCTGCCGAGAAAGATGGACATGGCCATGCAATTCCCACGGCATCCAAAGAAAAAGAAAAAAAAAAGAAAAATTAAACCACGCAGAGAACGACGTGGCGTAGCAAGAGAAAAACAAACTAGCTGCCCATGGACAAGGACCGCAAAAGCAGCAGCAGCAGCAGCAGCACAGCAGCAGCACAGCACAGCACAGCACAGCACAGCACAGCACAACACAGCACAGCACAGCACAACTACACCACACCAGCCCACCCAAAACCCACGCACAGTATCTGACAGAGCCAAACCAGGACATACTACATCCTGCACCCGCTCCACAGCCCCAGCACAATCGCCGCCTGCGGCGGCTGGTCCTTTCGGCAAACGCTGTACGGCGGCAACAACGCGCCCTCGTCTTTGCGGATGCCGGCGAAGCGCGACCCAGCCGTAGACCGGGCCAGCATCCGAGCCATCTTCACGGCGCCCGTGTTCGCGCGGCAGGGGCTTGGGACCATGGTGATGCGGTACTGCGAAGGGCGGGCGGCGGAGGGGAACAGCGAGACGGCGGGGTTTGGCCGGTTGGAGATGGGGGCCACGTTGAGTGGGGTCGCGCTGTACGAGAGGTGTGGGTATAGGAGGAGTGGGAGGGAGGATGTCGTGACGTGTCCGAACGGGGCGGGGATTAGGATTTGTCACATGGTTAAGGATTTGGATGGGGTGGACTCCTGAGGGGCCGGCGGGCGAGGAGCATGTGTTGGGGGCCAATCGGTAGTGCGTTTGAGATGGTTCGGGGGCACGCATGCAACCCATCGAGTCTTGGAGGCTGCATGGCATGCTCGCAGAACCAGCCTCTCTCGGAAAGAGACGACACAGCGGCTTCGATGATGCGCTAGCGCACGTTTGAATGGTAGGAGGTGATATAGATCCATGTACGTTGTTGTTATTCTAGGGCAAGAGTCGCTTGCAATCGGCCAAGTGTAAATACCAAAAGATACAATACATCCAAGCCATGTCCATTTTGTGTGCCCCGCTGTACCAACTCTTTCTCCAAACAAAGTGGCTGATGGGAAGGAAGTGGGTATTCGAGAACGCTGCGACGCTGATGCCCCTACCAGAAAAATACAAAAAACCTCACATTCGTAGGAAACAGTGACAAAAGATTGCACTCCTCAATCTTTTCCTAGCCCGGTTGGGCGTCCAAAACTTTGTTCCACTTGGTGAAGCCACGAGGCTGAAGAAAGACGACTGCAAATCCGAGGAAAGACGTAAGTAGCTGCGAGCTAGCAAGGGGGTAAATACAAAGCATGCAGTCGTGCGGCGATGGTTGCCGCATACAGCGTAGGCTTGCAGGTTGTCTTACGCCGCGACTGCAGAAGGCTGCCAGTTGTTGGTACCGATGTGTGGCGCTAAATCCTCCGGCTTGACCGACATCAGGCGGGCGTTGGCGGCAATGGACGCCTGCGTGGGACTGGATTCGTAGATGTATGGCGGAGTTTGTCGAATTATTCCCGAAAGTGGAGTGCAAAGCGCGGGTCGTGGTACATTGGGGCTCGTGAACTCTTGCAGAGGCATCTCCTGCTCGAGAGCCTGTTCCTGCTCTTGGCGAAGCTCTTCCACAGCGAGCTCAGTTACCACTTTCGGGTCGTGATATTCATATTCGAGGGCACCTTTGTAACCAGGCAGACCCGGCGCTCTATACTTTGCAATTCCTGTTTCTGCGTCGTACGAATCATAGGTACTCACCAGACGCTTGCCGCCGCCGCCAGGAAGGTCGACGACAAACGCTGGCATCATGAACCCTGACAGTGTACCGCGTAGTTCTTTGTCAAGCTCAATGATTTTGCTCAGAGGCGTGCGAAGGTCTTCAACGCCGCGTACCATATCGCACTGGTAGATGTAATACTGTACATGCAAGTCAGCCTCTGTCGTGAGTGATTTCATGACGAGGGTTCCCCTCCAGTTCCAAGATGCTAGACTTTGAAACGAAGGAGACAGGTACGTACTGGTTGAATGTTCATGCTTGCAAGCGTTTCGATGAGATTTGATAGGTCTTCTTTAGTGTCATTGACACCCTTGAGGAGCACTGATTGGTTTCGCACAATCACACCGTGTTTGAACAGACGGTTGGCGGCCTCACGGGTAACCCATGTGATCTCGTTGACATGGTTTATATGCGTGTGTAGGCAAACCTGCTTAGCCATGTCTCGGCCTTTGTTAGAGAGTTCGATCAATGTGTTGGTCCACTGATCCGTTTCATCTGCAATGCGGCATGGCGCTACAGCGAGGCCTTTCGATGCGAAACGAATGCGCTGGATGTGAGGTATGCTAAGCAGTCTGCAAACAATTAGATCCTGGGCGCTGCTGAGACACGGGATCAACAAACCGTTCGCCAATCTCCTTTAGATCTTCGGGCTGCAAGTAATAGGCGTCGCCGCCGGAAACGACGATATCATGGAGGCTCGGAGTGTTCTCAATGTGCTGAAAGACAACCTCCCATCGCCTGCGACTGGGCTTCTGTGGTGATTTCGACACCGTTTCGGTATTCGCTCCAACGGCGTACGAGCGGGTACAGAATCGGCAGTACACTGGGCAAATGGAAGTCGCTACGATAGTTAGTACAATAGCGCAGATGCAGCAGAGATGATGACGCCAAGTCCGAAATAGGCAATTCAACAAAACAAGAAAAACGCACCTAGGAATAGAGCTCTTCCAGGGTAACGATGGACCAAGCCAGGTACAGCTGTCAGCAGTCAGTGGGCGAGTCTCCGGCTGAAGCTTGACAACGTACGCGAATCGCTTTGCTCATTCAACGAATCAAGTTTCAAGCCTTCATGATCCGGCACGATCCCACTTGCCAACGGAAGAAATTGCCGACGAATTGGATCATCTAGGGGATTATCCCAGTCGATGACGGATAACAGGTGAGGAGTAAGTCTGATTGCCATTGGTGCTAATTTCAGTGCAGCTGTTGCGTCGTCGATGAACTGTTGTCTGGTTCTGATCTTCTTGAGTAGAGGATTTTTCGTCGGACCAAGATGTGCTGGTAACACATCGGACAGGAAACGATGTAACTTCCTTGTGTCTGGCACAGTGTTGGCGAGCTGGATGGTCGAGTCAAACCTCTTCGCTCGCACGTAACACACAGTAATCGACTCACCTGCCATCGGTAGGACTTGAAGTCTTCTGCGGGCACGTCTTTCCATGGTTTGATTCTTTGCCAATAGGGCTCTTGTGCGGCAGACGTCGACTGCGATCTACATTTTGCGAATGTGTGATTGGCACCCAGAGGTTTCGACCTCAACACTAGGCGTTGAAGCCTGACCGTGTTCAGGAGCATTGTCTTCCAGAAGCGTTGGATTGACTGGTGGGGCAGAAGAGGAAAGGAAGGATAGGGGAGAGGTACAAGTTGGGATGGATGGAAGAGGGACAAGTTGGGATGGATGGAAGAGGGCTTGCTACCGTGTGTATTATAAAGGCACGGTCGAGGGGAGTGTGGTGTTTTGGAGAAGCTCTCTCGAGCCAGCGATTGCTGTGAAACCGTGTGCAAGACCCACTGCAGTGCTTCCGTGGTGAAGGATGGATTCGGGTTTTGGCGCGGGTGCAGATATCAGGGAGATATTCGAATTGTGTAACACGACATGATGATCCCGTCCAGCCTCGTTGAGTGCGAAACGCTACTGGAAGACTCCACAGTTGACTCTGGAGGGCTAGATGGGAAGCCATGGTTCCTGTAGAAGCAGGGTGCAGACGTCATGGTCGCGAGGGAGTTGCACTGCGCGGCAGACGGTAGCCTTTCTAGTCGAACAAGTACGCGGTGGTACGCGGACGACAGGACGGAGAATCGACAAAACTAACTAGTTCAGAGTATGTCTCGGATGGAAGCGTCGGCGGCTCATCCGCGGGGAGTTGGAGTAGACTAGTTCAGTACATCGTTGTGTCCGTAGGGGACATGACAACGACCGAGCAAAGCAGAGACCCTGCATCGGGCTAGCAGCAAAGCAGGATTGTGACAGAACATGTTGTCGTGGGCAATGTTATGCGTTTGTGCGAATACACAGGTACGGGAGCAGATCCGTTGGGCATGTTTGGAGGACGCGGACCCAGGCCCATGGACGTGAAAACCCAGCGGGCTGTGTTGCAAAAGAGCACGGCAGAAGCGGTGAAATAGGCCATGTGTTTGTGTAGCACGACGGACCGAGTTTGCGCAGCTTCAGGAGGGATAGGGGCCGTTGCAATAGGATGAGGAAAGAGGAGGGGTGCCTAAGTGGGAACGCTGGACAGGTGGGAGATGCGGTGAAGCGAGCAGGCAGGGTGTAACGTGGGTAGAAGAGGTGGAGGGTGGAGTACAGGGCGCATAGGCCGTTAGTGGAAGGAGTCGATCATCGGGAAGGCGGGAGGAGCGGGTCGTCCCAGGCTCCCAGCCAAGGTGCGACGGCGGCGGCCCATGTCGCGTCGAGAAAGAGCATGACAGAGGGCGAATCATGGGACATGTGGTGACACGAGGCGAATGGATGAGTGAAGGTGCAGGTGGGTCCTGCCTAGCGCGAGGACTGGCTGCTGGCCCCTGTCGCGCTAAGAGTGGTTGCTTTCCGCCATGACATGGCCCCTCCGCTGAGCGCTGAGTCGACTCCAGCTCCAGCTCCAGCTCTCAGCTCTCAGTTCCCAGCTCTCAGCTCATCATCAAACGAATCCACCACCTCCTTTGTTCTCTTCTCTTTTGCCTCTTCTCTCCTCTCTCCTCTCTCCTCTCTCCTCTCTCATCTCTCTTCTCTACTCTCCCCGCTCTTCCCCTTTCTGCTCAGGTCCACGGCCATTCCATAGATCACGCCGTCCCCGCCCCCAGCCCGCGGACATGGCTGACGTACCTGACGTACCGGACGTACCCGCAGCCTCGCCTGGGCCTGCTGCTGCAGAGACGCCCGCGCAGCAAAAGGCACGTCTTCGCAGAGAGCGCCTGGCTGCGAAGAGCGGTGCATCTCGATTGCAAAAGATCTCTGCGCTGCAGGGCGGCCCCCCCAAAGACGTAAGCGAGATACAGAAAGATGTACCCGGTAGGTGCACGCCCGGCCTCCAGAGCCAGCCAATGCGCGTCGGCGCCTACATGCGGCGTGTGTGCCTACATGCGTGTGTGTGTGCCTACATGCGTGCGTGTCTGCCTACATGCGGCGTGCCTGCCTACATGCGGCGTGTCTGCCTACGTGCGTGCGTGTCTGCACTTTCTCGGTGGCCTGCACCACGTTGGCGGTTGACAGTACGAGCCGACGGCTAACTGCGTCCCTAGTCCAACCTGCACCAGCGTCTCGAGCTTTGTCCGGCTCCGCGACGCCAGACCCAGATGAAGTAGACATCTCCCACCATCATTACACGCCTGCATCTCAACCACGTCGCCCCTCCCCCTTCGCCTTCGATGCCGACCCCACGCCTGCCTTCCCGCAGCCTCCACCAGGCCAAGGCGACCCATCCGTGGACCCCATGATGGCCATGCTTCAGCAGATGATGGGCGCCGGACCAGGTGCCATGCCTGCCATGCCGGGTCGCCGTCACCCACACCCGGGCGGTCCGGGCGATCTTCCTCCCGCTCTCGCCAACATGCTCTCTGCCATGGGTGGTGCTGGTGCTGGTGCTGGTGCTGGTGCTGGTGCTGGTGCTGGTGCTGGCACGGGTACTGGTGGGGCCACGGAGCCGTCACCAGAGCAATCTTCGGCCTGGATATGGCGCTTGGTGCACTCTCTGTTCTCGCTGGGCCTTGCCATCTACATTGTCCTGCAGACACCCTTCACTGGCTCCAAGCTGTCACGCAACACCGCCCTTATCCCTGTCGACGAAGACTGGACTGTGGGAGCCACGCCTTCGCAGAACTTTGCACATTTCTTCTACCTGTTCGCTACCTTCGAGCTCATCATGCAGTCCTCGCGCTACTTTGTTGAAAACGGTCAGTTGCAGGGAAGCGGGATCCTGAGCACCGTGGCAGGTTTCTTACCACCGCCGTACGGTGGCTACGTCAGAACCCTTGGCCGTTACGGTGTCATATACACAACAGTTGTCAGCGATGCCATGGTCGTTGTTTTCGTACTGGGCGCCACAAGCTGGTGGAGAGGCGCTGGCATTGCGTAACCGTTGTGCATCTTCTCGTATAGGGCCTGCTAGACTAATGGTATAACTGTCCACCAATCGCACAACACCACACACAGACCTTTACTAGCCAACTCCTCGTCTTATCTGATCGACATCTGGCAGCCACTACCGTGTCTTCGTCCCAACCGCCTGGTTCCATCCGAGTGCATTGCTTTTTGAGAAAGGCGCGTGAGTGTCGACCGTGCTACGTTGTCAGCTGCTGACATGGATTTTCATGTCAAGCCTTCGTGCACACTCGATGGAAACACACTGCAGAGAACACACTGCAGCCAGCCCATCCATGTCCTTGGTAAAATGCAACCGAACTTACTACTGTGAAGATGCAACTTCACTCACCGCCAATGAGCATCCTGCCCAACCGCCTTTGTACCGTGCCTGGGCGAGATGCAAGCCACAAGATCGTTTGCGTAGCATGTGCTGCACCAACGATCGTTGCAGTGTCACACACATGGCGACCGACTCAAGACGGCTGCCTCTAACTGATGAGGATACGTAATGCATCTCTTTCCCCTGCGCAGAACACCAATTGCAATTTCCGACATGCAGCTGTTCTTCCTGTGACCATCAACATTGTGTCCCAGCCCAGTACATGTCGAGCGTTCGTCTAGCAGTCGTTCAATGGTTTCCGTCTATAAATCGTCCGAATCTGCCATTTCGCCGTCTCTCCGCACTCCAATTCTCTTTGGTGTGTTTTCTTACCTTACCAGTCCACCGCTTCGAACACGGGCATTGAACGACGCCAGCTGCAAGAGCATGTTTTGTGAACAGCGCGCACCAGAGCGCATGACGGAAGACGGCACTGGCCATGCCAACGACAAGACAACGTCTTCGTATGCAACGGTCTCACAGTTCCCTTAGCTGCATCACCCTGGGCGTGCAGCCACCCAACCGCACACGCAGGGATCGACTGGGTTCCGAGACCCGTGACAGATGTCCTATTTCATCAGCCGTGGCACAAGCATCCAAGCGCCAAGGACTAGATGCGCTACTGGCTGCTGTACTCGGACGCGTCCATGGTTGTGCCTGCTTGTGCATTCCTTCGGTGAGTCTGCAGACGCACGCCTGCATCCAAGCCCAGCCCGGTCCAGCTCAGCGCGAGGACGGTGGGTTTTCTTCTTGGTCGAGAAAGCGTGCAGGACCCCACCATTACGCTCTCGAAGTGGGTGCGGCGCTCTGCACGCCGCCCATTAGCTGGCCTTTTTTCCCACGCCGGCCTCCTTGTCGTCGACCGTCGGGTACGCATCCAGAATCCTGCCCCACCGCTTCTTTCCTTTCCCTGCTCTGTTTACGAATGGACTGTGCCATTTCGTCTTGCACCGAACAAGCCCAGCTGGCTATCCTCTGCGGTGCAACGCCAAAATCATGGATCCTTCCTCAGCTCGCTCCTTCCTGGTTTCCCTCTCGTTCCCATCCTACCCTACACCATCCCATGCAACAATCGAGCACCTCGCAAACCTGCCTCTCCCAGCATCTGCACACACACACACACTCTCTCTCTCTCTCTCCTCCGTCTCATCGACCCCACCCGTTTCCCCTTTCTCGACTCCGTGCTGGACCGAGGAATACCTGCTTCCTCGGCTAGCTTCCTTCCTCGGCTCCTTGCACCCTCGCGTCCGGGGAGGCTAATGCCATCGGACAGAGCACCCGAGTGCCGCCAGCCACGCTGAGTCGTTGCTTCCTGCCTCGCTCGCTGTGTCGAGCCGAAAAGGAAGGCGTTGCGCTGGGCTTGGTGGCTCCGGCGTGGATGGATTCGTAGGTGCCGAGTCGATGCTTGGAGGGTTGGGGGATCGTGCTCGATCGAGTGGAATTGGCGTTGCTTGACTCGAGGTGGCATGTGCATGTCAATGCTCTTCTTTGCAGAGCGCAAGTTGAGCCAAGGACACCAAGTTGGGCGTGCGTGGGTGGGTGATGGTGATGGTGATGGTGATGGTGATGTAGATGTTGATATCCAGAGAGCTCTGGAGCGGGTAAATGTGATATACAACATCTATACACGTTCCTCTTGCTATGCTGTTTCCACGACACCCAACACCATAACCGTCTAGTGCACCATGCTCGCAGATTGAGTTTATTCTTACACTCTCCTCTCCTCTTCTCTCCGCTCTTCCTTCGGTCACGCCCGCCTAAGCAGCCGTAGCCGTCTCACCCCTCGCCATGCGCAGCAACTCGGCCTCCCTCCGCTCCTTCATCAGCCTCTCGCGCACCAGCACGCGATCCGCCTCGCTCCTCTCGCGGAACTCGGCCATCTCAGCCATCTGCTGCTCCTCCTCGGGCGTAGCGCGGACGACGACGCTCTCCGGCAGCTTGGCCAGCAGCTCGTCGAGGATCTCGCTTGGCGCCTGGTCGCGAATGTTGATCGTGTGCGTTGGCGCCGTCGCGTCCGGGACCAGCGTGTTGCGCGCGTTGGGCGTGCTCGAGGGCGGCGTCTCGGCCGTGCCCGACTGCGTGTGCAGCGAGGGCACGGATGTGTTTGCGGAGCCGTCTGGGGTGTTGGGCGTCGACTTTGTGTAGATGTGCAGCAGGGCCGGGCCGTCCGGGGAGGTGTGGCGCGATATCTCAATGGGGATGGAGGGGTTGCGGTATTTCATTCGCGGCAGCATTTCGCGCCAGAATTTCCTGGGGGGTGGGTGTTAGTCGAGGGCGCTGTTGTCGTGTGTTCAATTGCCTGTCTCTGGCCGTTTGTGATGGCATGTTCGATCCTCTCTTTCCTGCCTCGCTTGACAAATCTGCGCCAAGAGAAATACAGAACAAGAGACTGTGCATACCTCGCGCCTCTGTGTCCGCCGTAAATCTTGGTGTTGAACTCCATGCTAATCTTCGACACCTCCTTGGGCAGCACCAATGCGCCAGGCCCGCATCTTATCCACAGCAGCTATTTCCAGCAGTCAGCAATGGCCCATACACATCCCATTGCGGTCGGTAAGGGGTCGTGGACTGGGCTAGGATTGGATAGCGTTCGGGTAGGTATGCGGAGGAGCGAATCGTACCTTCTGCGAGGGGCGTTAGTATGTTGTTCCAAGTCACTCCATGAGATGGAGATGCGAACGCACCTGTTGCAGTTTCCGCGCACGCGCTATTATGTTGACCATGTTGGGCTGTGATGTTGCGGGAGCGTCTGAACGACATCGAGAAATCTCATGGGTCGCGTTCACCTCCGCCTCCGCCAACCGGAGTTTTGCCGTTCCGCGCATGTGCACGTGACGATACTCGCAGTTCAGTACAACAGGTGTAGTGCACACTACTTCTTCAATGTCTGGACCATGAGGGAGTAACGAGTTTTGTCATTCAACTTGTCGCATTGTCCCACCTATCATCATCGCTAATCGTCCAGATCCTGTCCGTCCGTGTAGAACACATGTCTTGACAAGAAAGAAGCCACAACCCAGGCAGAGATCCTCAAAATACAAAGTGATATCTAGTCGCTCGAATCTCCCATCCATGTACAGTAGTTGCGGTAGTCAGATCACACCACCGTTGCGTGTGTATAGAGACGCTCAGTTCTAGCGAGCGGGCGCCGGTGCTGCGGCGCCACCTTGCTGAGCAGCTCCAGGGTTCATGCGCTTGCTCCTGTTCGCTTGTTAGCATGATTCCCAGTCCGTTGTAGTGGTTTGCTTACATGAAAGTCCTGCTGAAGAATGAGATGAGGATCATGGGCAACCAAGAGGGCATCTTGGAGAAGCCCCAGGTAGCGTAGCCAAAGGGAATCGCAAGACCGTACTGTTGCAACAGGCCGTTGAAGGGGTGGAAGAGGCCCTCGTATGGAGGGATGGCATCAATCTGGTTGTCGACGACCAGCTCCTTGAAGGTCTCGGTCGTGGTCGAGGTGCGGTTCAGGGGCTTGTAGCGGAACTCGGGAACGGGCGCAGACTGGTCAGCCAGCGGCTTGGGGATGCGGAACTTGAGCAGAGAAGGCGCGCCAACAGACCACGAGTTGCAGAAGATGCTCTCGCGTTCGCAGTCAATGAAGCCAAATTTGGGCGAAGAGGGCTGCGCAGCGATGACAGGGACCGATGCCTACTGTTGTCAGCCATCAAGTGCGGCGCAATCCGTCGTGGGTACTTACGTTCCATGCCTTCTCGGCGGGTCCGCAGAAACCGTAGCATGTGCTGTTGCCGCCCGTGACGAAGATAAGCCACTCCTGAGTTGCGGGCGCGCTGACGGTGGGGTCGACAGTCAGCACCTCCTTCCAGTTCTCGAGCGTGAGCTCGTGCTGGACTACGGCGACGGCCTTGGCTGCGGCGGCCTCGACGGGCGCAGAGGGCGCAGAGGGCGCAGACGGGATGACCGAAGCGACCGACGCCGTTGCCTGGTTGAAGAAGCTCTTCACCTTGTCGAGAAGGGGAATCTGCTGCTCAGCGACTGCGAGCACCGGCAGCGCGAGAACGACCGATGACGAGAAACGCATTGTAGATGGCGGGTGTGGTGTTGAAGGTGAAGGTGAAGGCTGCGTGTGTGCAGGGAAAGTTGCGGTGCGTCGCTGCCTATCTAGTTCAGGGTCCAGATGACGTTTGCGGGGCGGGGCACGGAAAGAGCGATGGAAGACGCAACAATCTGCAATGAAGCAGTTGAATCTACAAGCTGAAGGCCAGGCAAGCTTCGATAGAGGCAGTCCAGAGAAAGAGATGGAAACGTCAGCCACAACACGATGGACACCACGCATTTGTTCTAGCGGACCAGATGCCGCGAAATTGGATGAAGCTTGGACGCTGCCTGGGGCTCCATCCGTCACCCCACCGCGTCCTCGTCACGAAGTCTCCGATTCGCCACCGTTGCAACAGCACGCTGGACTCTGAAACCAAGACGACTCGCTTGCTGCAGCAAAGCACGTCGAGTTGCAGCCATCGCCAATGAAACGCTCCATATCGTAGAATCTTGACCCAGACTAGTACTCAACGTCACCGTTGTCACATTCTACCACCATGATTTGCACCAGAGCCATCCTTCGGCAAATCCTCGAAGCCTCAGCCTGGTCCACCTCCAGCAATGTTCGCAGCAAAGTTCACAAACACATCAGGTGCAGGAGTGTCTGTCCTTGACCGAGCTTGAGAGGGCATTGCTGTTGCTGGTCAACATCAGCGCAACTGACTCAAGGCCTCACCTCAAGACGCATGCTTACCTGATTGCGGCTGTGGAGTGCTTCCCACTGACAAACTATTGCCCAACGTCTCCCTAAACGTCTTGTCGGGTATCTTGCTGTCCTCTTCCTGGTTGGATGCGACTGTTCTCCACGACTCAGAAGAAGGACGAGGTCTCAGAATCCTAAGGCTAGGTCCTGCTACGCCACGATCTCCTTGCCTGGATACGTCCATTCTGCGTAACTTTACCGTCAGTTCATCTTGGAAACTTCTGGGCATGGCCACTCGTGGCTGTGGTGCTGTAAGAGGAGTCACAGTACGATGATGATTGACTTCTACATACTCGTCAGCTTTCACTCCTTCAAACCTCAAACACTCGAGACCTTACTTCTGAAGATTTCTTCCTCCTTTCTCTCCCGCTCTTCAACCGCTTCAGCATGCTCACGTGCTTCGACTTCATCGCTGTGCGGTGTCCCCTCGTACACCGGCCGTCCTTCTGAGTCGGATCCAGCAATGACTCTACCTGCTGAGAACATATTGGAGTGTTTCTTCCTGTTCGGGTCAACTTTACGGAGATTTGGTGCACCGCCTAGAAATCCTGCCATGAGTGCGCCGCGAGCTGCATCGCCGGTAGGTGGCGCAGGTGGCGTTGGAGGTGGTCGAGGTGGTCGACGTGGTCGACGTGACGGTAAGGGTGCCGAGGGAGTAGCAGGAACGACAGGCACTGGCACATCAGCTACCGATGGCGTAAGGTTATATGGCGTCGCAACCATAAACGGTGCGGTCGAAATCGGAGGAGGTGGTGGAGCGTTGGAAGGCGTTGGCGTTGTGAATGGAGTCGCTGACCGTACAGACTTTGTAGGCTCAGGCGGCGCGGGCGATTGAACATGGATAGTAGGAGCCTGTCCAGCACTTCTGCTACTCTCCCCACCTTCCAGTCCATCTCCAGGATCCATGCTATCCTGACGACAATGCCGGCTGCCTTGTCGTGACGGTCTCACTGGTAGCGATGAGCCCTGAGCGAACGGTGTTGGTGGCCGTCCAGGTTTCGCAGAACGTGCACTTGCATCTGCCACCTGTCCACCATCTCTCTCCCTCTCATAAACACCACCGCCATCCCTTCTTGAGCGTCTCCCACCCTCGCGATCCCTAGATACCGAACTCCTTTGATCACGACGCCCACCCTTCCTGACCAGCGGCTCCTCATCACCATCCCTCTCCACACTCCTCCTCTTCTTCCAAAAAGCACCAAGATGCTTCTCAGCAAGCCCTTTACTGCGACGTCCAGCCTCCTGCTCAGCTTTGACGTGTCGATACACAGTCCTAGCGTGCGCAGCGATGCCCACTCCCTTTCCCTTGACCGGGAGCGATCCGAACGGCGTGCCGTCCGGGCCTAGTAGCTGTTCTTCGGTGTTTAAAGCACTGGACAGTGTAGGTTGCGGAGATTGAGTGCGCTGGCTCTCTTCCTGGTGATGGCATTCGCGACCCTCTCGATCTGCGTCTCTACCCGCTCTTGCCTCTCGACGACGACGACGACGACGGTGTCCATGTCGCTCTTCGCTCCCTTCGACAGAACGTTTCTCTTCTCCATGTCTTCGAGACCTGTGACTATGTCCCCTATCTTTCTTTCCGCCTCTCCCCGTTCCCCTCCTCTTCCGCTCCCCATCTCCACTCCCCTCAGTCCTCTTCTTCTCCTCCTTCTCCTTCCACTCCCGATAAATCCTCAAACTCTCCACCACGCCCTCCAGCATCAACCGCCCAGTACCGACTCCGCTCATCGCCTGATTGCGCGGCCGTTGTCCGGACACCAGGCCTTGGATGCTGGAAGCTACTTGGTCGCGGTAAGCCGGGGCCCCGGGGTCTGGGATATAGGGCTGCATGGCGGGTATCGATGGAGCAAGACAATGAGGCATAGCGGAGCGTAAGCATCTCACTGCGAGGGGGGGATATGAATGGAATTACGAGCGGGTGATGTATCTATGTCACAGACAGATGCTCAGCAAACGAAGACGAAGAAACACGGCACAGGCCAACGCCATCGCACACGCTTGTTGTCTACATTGATCCAGAAGAGACGGAACGAGCAGCAAGTCCAGGATTGGTAGAAGCATGGTTCGTAATTGTAATCATTTTGATACAGAGCTACACGGTGCAAAACTATCTAAACACAAAACCAACCAACCAACCTCTGTCCCAGCCATCGGTCTCGGAACAAACTGAACAAACAAACAAACAAACGAAAAACAAACGAAAAACAAACTGAATGCGCAACGTTCCCGCCGAGTTCATAATCATACCTTTTCATGTCATTTCTTCTTTTCGTCAATACATCAGTCCCCATCCCTACAACAACGCCTGCACAACAACAAAACCCACCACTCACTGCGCCCCCTCGGTCCCCAATGGTGCAGACAAACCCTGAAGCCACAGATCATCAGCAGCGCCAGGTTTGTTATTCAGCGCAGCCACATCCGCAGGGACATGGCTGGTGACGACCGGTCCAGGTCCGAGGAACCACGGCAGCGCATCCGTAATACTATCCACCAGACTAGGATCGATGGAGACAGGGGTTTCAGGGACCGTGACGCCGTCCTCGGCCTGGTCGGCGGCTTCCTGCAGCGGGTTTGAGTGCTGGTCGATGGGCGGGAGGTTGTCTGATGAATCGCTCGGTACGGGTGTCAGGCCTGAGAAGGTGTCTGCTTCGACTGGGTCCGCTGGCGTGTCTTGTATGGGTGCGGGGCCGAGGGATGCAGGGTTGTTTAGGATTTCTGACACGAGCTCGCCGAGGGTTTTGTTCTGGTAGGGTTGGAGCTCTGTGTAGTTCCTCGCTGGCGCCGAGGTGTTGGCGATTGGGTACGGAGCATCGGTTGTAGAGTTCAAGGGGTAGGGGCCTGTGAAGTTGTCTGGAAGAGGGTATGGGATTAGAGGGTTCGAGTGACCTGGACGAGGGCGACGACCGCTGGCATCTGGTGCCTCGAGTGGGGGGGTTATGTTCTCGAATGGGCCTTCAGACAAGCCGGGATATGTGCCGTGCTCTGGCTCGATGGGCGATGTAGCAGCCAGTGCCTGGTTCTCGAGGCAGTCTTCATATTGGGCTTGTTCTTCCGCAAAATTCTCGAGGTAGACATCGTGGGCAGCAATTGCTTCGGCCGTGAGATTGCATCCACCCCAGCAGGAGTTGAAGCCGACCTGCTGGATGGGCTGAACGCACGAAAAGATGACGGGGCTGTCCTCCCCAGGGTACACATCGGTAGAGTCAGGTGTATCAGTAGGTGTCGAGTCGTCGATGGGTTCGATGGAAATAATGATCGAGGGCTCGTTGGGCGGCCAGACATCTCCCTGAGGGTCCGGTCCTTCGCCAATCCAAACTGGTCCATTGGGTCCTTCTACATAGCCGGGCAGCAACTCTGGTTTTGGGTATTCAGGCGCGAATATCTGTGGCGGGAAAGTATAGTGCCCGTCCAGATCCGGAATCTCGAAATCTGGGTAGTCGACGTTGGGTGGATCATCCGAGGGTGGGGCATTGAGTATGTCGTTCAAGTGGTCCCAGTCGATGTCAGGTTCACCGTTGAGAAATCCAGGCTCGCCTGATGGCAAGGTTTCGGGCTCAGGCTCAGACTCAGGCGCGGGCACCGGATCAGTTTCAGGGTTGTCATCGAGGATGTTGAATGGGTCGCCGAATGCCTTAAGGAGGTAGTTCAGCAGTACCTCGAAGATGTTAACGCTGTCACCCGCATCGCTGCTCGCCTCACTGGTCACAGGGTCAACGAGCTGCCTCTTTCTCACCAATCCTTGGACCAGATCCGGGAACCACGCTTTGAAGCCAGCGTCAGCATCGGTAGCGTCGCCTGGTGCGCTGATGCTGCCGACACTGGGCCCGGGGTAAACTTGAGGCCGTGGTGCGTTGGCAAATGAGATTACGCCTCGTTTACTGTGCCTGCGCACCACTCCTGCATTTTGAGCACTTTCCGTGGCAGGCGCTTCGTTGCGGTCATAACCTGCGTTATGTGCATAACCCGCAGTGTAAGCGTAGGTAGAAGCAGGGTGATAGTACGGAATGTTGACAGTGGAAGCAGCAGCGTACTTGACGAGTGAGGCCATGTTATTGCTGAGCTCGACCATCCTGCGAAGGAAAGCCTCAAATTTTTCTTGAGAGCTCATGTCTTCGTAGGATTTCTGCGCAGATAGATTGTCAGACGTTCGTGCAGATGTCTGGTCAGATGCTTGCTGTTGATAGTACGCACTCTCATCGCTACGGTGGAATTGGATTGGTACTGCGCGCTTGGTGTACGATGCCCACCGCTTCTGGCGAGCTGTACGTTTGTATGCGGAGTCAGCATCCTCATGGTACTGCGAGTCTTGAGTACTGTAGACGTCCTTGTTGGAGTAATCGACTCCATCCTCTGGATACGGATCCAAATCCTCTACGTTGTGGTAGTGAGATCCCGGAGGATAATCAGAAGGTTTGTGTTTGCAATTTTCCGTGTGTATATGCGTTTTTGCGACGGCTGCCTTTGCGGAATACTCGTTCTTCGGGCTGTAGTTTTCGGCATAGTTGGCTACTGGTGCCATGCTCCTACGGACGTGACCTCTGGCGTAAAGCGATGCCAGGTACGCGTCGAGATCTTGCTGGACCTTTGTCTCTGACTTCTTGCCGTCTGGTTTTGGCGCGCTCTGTGACGGCTTCGGCTTTTGCTGAACTTTCTGCTGTTGCTGGTCTTGTTGTTGCTGCGCAGGCTGTTGCTTCTGCTGGTTTGTTCGAGAACTACTGCCAAAGCATTCGGGATACCACTTTCCGGATGCGATCTTACTTGCGCAATCGCTCCCTTGTTGCGATGTCGCTTTCGCTGGTGGAGTCCATTGACCACTACCACCACCACCATCACCACCACTGCCGGAGTTGCTCGGTGTTGTGCCTTTGCCAGCATCCTTGGACCCTTTTCCAGTGCACTGGCCCTTGGCGAAACTCGGTCGCATCGAGGCACTGTCACCATCACCGTAAGACACTTGTTTGCCGGGGTTGTCGAAGACGACATCGGTAGTCTCCTGTATCTTGCAGCTGTTAATGCCTGCCAGATTCGCAACGAACAGATCGGGGTATCTTGACAATGCAGCGGCTGCTGCAGCTTGAGAATCGCGCTTGCCCATAGCCTTGTTGGTGATGTCGACAACGGCACAGTTCATATACATCTCTCGGTTGCCAATTTTGTTGAACCTGTGTACTGTCAGGTCGAACGCTTTTTTTTGTGATGTTCCATGGGGGGAACTTGGAGTAGGGCAGTCTTACCATGTCCACGACAACAGACACTTCTTGGCTGGCGGTAGATCCTTAGGTATTGTGTACTCATAGTGATCACTCAAGGGACAACCGCCAATTATACTTTTCATGACATGAAAGCTTGACCCGCCGTCACAGCTCAACGCAATCTGACAACTACCGCCACCATGTGTTGCACTCCCTGACAACCTCAAGGTTTGTTTGCTACCAGCCGCATATGTTGCGACTGTGGTCAGTGGTGTGTTGAGGTGGTAGCCCTTGCAGGCAAAGTTGCTGCCGTCAGCGTTCAGTGGGCTAAGGATGTTGTAGTCTTTGGGCTCGTCGCGGTCTGCGTGTGGGTCTCTCAAGGGCGACGGTGATGACATTTGCATGTGCGCAAGAGCGAGGGGAAAAGCGCTCAGCGCGCCGATGATGGAAAGAGGTGCCATGGTGAGTATGGCCGGCATACGGTAGAGTGCAGAGTTGCGCTGGTAGATGGGCAGCGTGCTGGCCCACCATGGTGGTTATATCGATTCGTGCTGTTGCAAGCAAGGGATGATGGCAGGTGGGCGAGCTGCGCGTCGAATTCCTGGTTGTCGCGTGGACGTGTGGAGGCCCGTCTAGAAGTCAGACCGAACGTAACAGAAAGACAAAGGAGGGTTGTGACAAGGGATTAGAGATGGAATCAATGAGTGGATTTGCGCAAAGATGTCGAAGTACCGTGTAGCTCTGGGGGCTCTGCTGGAGTCAGGTGGAATTGTCTCAGCAGACTCGTGCATGTCCTCATCTCAGACATGTTCTGGCGTCCAAGTCCGACGTCGAGCTCAAACACAGGAAGAAGCCTTACAGTGAGGAATGGATCAAGTGTGCTCGTGCAAATCGCGTCAGGCCCCGGCCCTCAGTAGCTAGTTCCTTGTGGCATTCCATTAAGTATTTGTGCACCCCCAAAAGCTTCGCAAAGCTTGTAGCAGACCCAGTAACGCCGCGGAATGCAATGCCCATGTCGCTCCCTCTCATCTCAAGGATGATCTCTGCTTCAGCCCCTCGTCGCCCTTGTTGGCGTGCTTCCTCCCGCCACGGAAGTCGTTGGCCGACAGCTCCGTGGCAGTGTGCAGACCCAGCTCTGCAGCCTCCTTATCGGCGCGGCGCTTCCGGCTGCGCTCGGCGTGGGCGAGCAGGTATGGACGCACGAGCAGGTAGGCACCGACGATGATGATGATGCGGATCCAGCGCTGCGCTGTCATCTCCTCCCAAGACTTGACCGAGTTGTTGACGAGGCGGTCCTTCCACTCGACCACGTTGGCGACGAGCGCATTCCAGGAGATTTCTTCGGCCATGGCTGCTGTCGTTGAGTGGTTCGGCGGTTGCAAGGGTGGAGTGTGGAGTGGATGTTTGGTGGTCCTCGACTGGAGCAAACGGGCTGTCAGCAGCAGTTGGGTGGTTGGGTGACGAGTGCGATGTCACAGCGTGAGGGGCGACAGCCACAAGAGGCAGACGTATGCGAGGAGGTTTGTATTGGGCTGGATCGAAGCAAGGGAAAATGAGTGAGGAAACAAGCGCACGTTCATTTCACCGGCAAATCACTCACTCACTGTGGCATAATCGGCGGGCGGTGAGGCCGAGGTCTGCGCCTGAATCTGCGCCTGAATCTGCGCCTGAATCTGCGCCTGAATCTGCGCCTCCGACCCTCCGGCCTCCCCCGCTATTGGCCACCATCGAACGCGTCGCGTGCGGCGTTGTCCTGGTGTTGCACGCCCACCGTCGTTCTGGGGCCCTCTAGACGACGCAGCATCATGGCCTCGGTTGATGGCGAAGCTGCCGGGCGCGAAGAGGTGCGTCGTCCACGTGCTGCTTGTAGCCTTCCACGCTGATTTTGTCCCCACAGCGTCTTAAATCCGCTCTGTGGTACTCAATCGGCCAGTTCGTTGACGATGCCCTCCTCGCAGACGATCTGAACGCAACACCGCAGTTCATCGGCGCACTGACCGAGCTGGTATACACACAGATCGGTATGTGCCTGCCTCGACAAAGGAGTTGCAATCACGTCACGACCAATCGTCTTTGCCCATCTCTCTACACACCACACACTATACTTGGACTTTCCCGTCCGCCAACTGACACGACTCAGCTAACACATCCCGCGACCTCGAGACCTTCTCCCGTCACGCCGGCCGCAAGGCTATCAACACCGACGACGTCATGTTGCTTACGCGCCGCAACGAAGCTCTCGAAGACATGCTACGGCAAGAGCTGGATCGTCTGAAGGCTGCCGAGGGCCGTGGAGAGCCACAGCACAACGTCACAAAGGGCAAGAAGAGAGGGAGGCCTGTCGGTGGAGCAAAGGGGAAGGGAAAGGCTTAGCTGAGGGCTAGGCTTGCGTCACTGTGTCCATCGAGAGCATGGTCACTGTGCCAATCGAGAGCATGGTCACTGCGCCAATCGAGAGCATGATGGTTGTGTTGAATTCCCGGGCGCTCGTTGGTATGATACCCGTGGGTGTAAATCACTCACACGAAATTACACACTGAAAACGAGTATTGCATCTATAAAACACAAGATTGTCAAATTACAATTACACACTAAAAACAAAGAGTTTTGCATCTCCAAAACACTAGACTCTTCAACAGAAGCAGTGTTCCGCACTGGCTTACCCATCTTTTCCATCTCCAACCGTATATTTCTGCAATACTCTACAAAAGCTGCAGGCTTTGTGAGTGTGGGTTTTTATCGCAGCCGCCATGATACTTCCACCGCGTGCATCAGTCGCTAGCCTCCGCTCACGTGCGACCCCCCCTCCTCCAATTGAAAGCAGCAAGTGGGGTTTCGCCCCTCCACCCAGCCTACACTAACGGCCATCGGCGAGCTCCTGCACGCGACCTGGAACGCGCCGCGGGCGAGCACCGCGATAACGATCATTCGGCAGGCCTGTGATTCGCTGCGCTGCGTCTCACGACTAAGAAGATGGTCCTGAAGGGTCCAGTGACACTGCAGTTTGGGGTGTGAGCCGCGACCTTCTCCACATACCGCATGGAGCTGCTGTATCTAGTCAGTACATGTTGAACTCACATACTCTTCGCCTTTCGCTCCTCCTCAGCTCTGATACCCCTCCCCTTTCCCTCCTCTCTCGTTGCTACGTTCTCGCTGCTACGCTGTCGCTTCTGCCTCTTCGTTTTGTGATTGTGGCGAGCTAGAAGATCATGGCGCCTGGACTTATCGAGACCGAGTCAGCGCCCGCTGCGCCTGCGGATGCACTGCGCCAGCTGAATGAAATCACGGCCAGCTTTGACGATACGCTGAGGTTCTACCTCAATGGCACAAAGGTCACGCTTGACAACGCGGACCCGGAGGTTACCGTCTTGGAGTATCTGAGAGGGATTGGGCTTACAGGAACCAAGTTGGGGTGTGCGGAAGGAGGATGTGGAGCCTGCACAGTGGTAGGTTCTGATTTCTTTTCGTAGGGAACAGGATGGTCTGCAGCAGCGACACGTGTGCTAGCGTCCTAGAGGAACTGAGGGTGAAAGGAAGGTGCTGATATCCCTTCCAGGTCGTCTCACAGTTCAATCCCACAACGAAGAAGATATACCACGCCTCCGTAAACGCGTGTCTAGCGCCGCTGGTCAGTGTAGACGGCAAACACGTCATCACAGTCGAAGGGATAGGCAACGTCAAGAGACCGCATCCAGCACAAGAGCGGATAGCAAAGGGCAATGGTAGCCAGTGCGGCTTCTGCACCCCAGGAATCGTCATGAGCTTGTACGCCCTCCTTCGCAACACCGATGCACCCACCGAACACGATGTCGAAGAAGCTTTTGATGGCAACCTGTGCAGGTGCACAGGATACAGGCCGATCTTGGACGCCGCACAGAGCTTCAGTGTAAAGACCGGATGTGGTCAGGCAAAGGCAAACGGCGGGGGTGGATGTTGCATGGAGAAAAACGGTTCGAACGGCGGTGGATGCTGCAAGAGCAATGGCACGGGTGGCGACGACCAGCCTATCAAGCGATTTACACCACCAGGCTTCATCGAGTACAAGCCCGATACTGAGCTGATCTTCCCACCACAGCTTCGCAAGCACGAATTCAGACCGCTAGCATTTGGTAACAAGCGAAAGAAGTGGTTCAGACCTACGACATTACAGCAATTGTTGGAGATCAAGAGCGCATATCCCTCAGCGAAGCTCATCGGTGGATCCACAGAGACGCAGATTGAGATCAAGTTCAAGGGCATGAACTACAGCGCTTCCGTGTTTGTTGGCGACATCCCAGAGCTGCGCCAGTTCAGCTTCAACGACGACCATCTTGAGATTGGTGGAAACGTGGTGCTGACGGATCTCGAGCGGATATGCGAAGACGCCGTTGAGCACTACGGAGAAGGAAGGGGACAGCCATTTGCCACAATCCTGAAACAAATTCGTTACTTTGCCGGACGACAGATCAGAAACGTGGGTACGCCCGCGGGTAACCTCGCAACCGCCAGTCCCATTTCAGATCTCAACCCAGTCTTCGTGGCCACAAACGCAACGCTGGTAGCGAAGAGCTTGAAGGAGACAACGGAGATACCTATGTCGACATTCTTCAAGGGCTACCGGCAAACCGCTCTGCCTCCTGACGCCATCATCGCAGGTCTTCGAATTCCTGTGGCCAAGGAGAAGGGCGAGTATGTCCGCGCGTACAAGCAATCGAAGCGCAAGGACGATGATATTGCCATCGTCAATGCTGCACTGAGAGTCGAGCTTGACGACGATCAAATCGTCAAGGATGTGAGTCTCGTCTATGGCGGTATGGCACCAACCACAATCGTTGCGAAGAAGGCAACAGACTTCCTCCAAGGCCGGAAGTTCACGGACCTCCAGACTCTGGAAGGCGTGATGGCAAAGCTCGAGGAGGACTTTGATCTGCGCTTTGGCGTGCCGGGTGGCATGGCAACGTACAGGAAGACCCTTGCGCTTGGCTTCTTCTACAAGTTCTACCACGAAGTGCTCGCTGGTTTGAATGCCGACGAAGCCGACGTCGATACACAAGCGATTGGCGAAATCGAGAGAGACATCAGTTCAGGCTGGAAAGACGGCAAAGCAGCTGAGGCATACAAGCTAAGCGAGGTCGGACAGTCGAAAAGCCATGTTGCTGCTATGCAGCAGACCACCGGTGAAGCACAGTACACAGACGACATCCCGCTACAACGAAACGAGCTGTATGGGTGTCTTGTCTTGTCGGCGAAAGCACACGCAAAACTGCTCAGTGTTGACGCGCAAGCAGCTCTTGACTTACCGGGCGTTGCCGCGTACGTGGACCACAAAGATTTGGCCACGCCCGAATCGAATTGGTGGGGAGCGCCTTCTTGCGACGAGACCTTTTTTGCGGTCGACGAGGTCTTCACTGTTGGTCAGCCTATCGGTATGATCTTGGCAGATACAGCGAAGCATGCCGAACAGGCGGCTAGAGCAGTCAAGATCGAGTACGAGGAGCTGCCGGCAATCTTCACCATCGAGGAAGCCATTCAGCAAGACAGCTACTTCCAGCACTTCCGCCACATCAAGAAGGGAGATGTAGAGAAGGCGTTCGAAGAAGCTGATCATGTCTTTACTGGAACAGCACGTATGGGGGGCCAAGAGCACTTCTACCTCGAAACACAGGCGTGTCTGGCAGTACCGAAGCCTGAGTTTGGCGAGATGGAAGTGTACAGTAGCACTCAGAACCCGGCGGAGACCCAAGCGTATGTCTCCAAGGTCCTGGGTGTTTCTGCGAACAAGATCAACGCTCGCGTCAAGCGTATGGGTGGTGGCTTCGGTGGCAAGGAGACACGTTCAATCCAGCTCGCAGGTATTGTAGCGGTGGCAGCCAACAAGGTCCGGAAACCCGTTCGATGCATGCTCAACCGAGACGAAGACATCATGACATCCGGTCAACGCCACCCCTTCCTCGCTCGATGGAAGGTCGCCGTGAACAAGGACGGCAAACTTCAGGCTCTTGACGCAGATGTCTTCAACAACGGTGGCTGGAGTCAAGATCTCTCTGGAGCAGTCGTCGAGCGCGCGCTTTCGCATATTGACGGCGTTTACTCGATCCCAAACGTCCACGTCCGCGGCAGAGTAGCAAAGACGAATACCGTTTCCAACACAGCTTTCCGTGGCTTCGGCGGACCTCAGGGCATGTTCATCTGTGAGACCTTTATGGAAGAGATTGCAGATCATCTCAAAATTTCTGCCGAAAAGCTGCGTGAGATCAACATGTACTCACCCGAGGGCAACATGGTCACGCATTTCAATCAGGAGATCAAGGACTGGTATGTTCCGCTCATGTACAAGCAAGTCCAGGAAGAGTCAGAATACTCTCGCAGGCGAGCGGAAATCGAAGAGTTCAACAAGACACACAAGTGGAACAAACGCGGCCTCGCGATTGTCCCCACGAAATTCGGCATCTCCTTTACGGCACTCTTCCTCAACCAGGCTGGCGCGCTCGTGCACATCTACCACGATGGCAGTATCCTGGTTGCGCACGGTGGTACAGAGATGGGTCAAGGTCTGCACACCAAGATGACGCAGATTGCAGCTGAAGCGCTCCAAGTGCCGCTCGAAAGCGTGTTCATCAGCGACACTGCGACAAACACTGTCGCCAACGCATCTTCTACAGCCGCGTCAGCTTCTTCAGATTTGAACGGCTATGCTATCTACAACGCCTGCGAACAACTGAACGAGAGGTTGAAGCCGTATCGCGAGAAGCTTGGCCCTGGAGCGTCCATGAAAGACCTTGCGCACATGGCCTACTTCGACCGTTGCAATCTCTCGGCTCAAGGCTTCTACAAAACACCTGACATTGGCTATGTCTGGGGTGCCAACACAGGGCAGATGTTCTTCTACTTCACCCAAGGTGTTGCCGCGGCCGAAGTCGAGATCGACACGCTCACCGGCGACTGGACGACGCGCCGAGCAGATATCAAGATGGATGTTGGGCGATCTATTAACCCGGCGATCGACTACGGCCAGATCGAGGGCGCATTTGTGCAGGGTCAGGGATTGTTCACGACAGAGGAGAGTTTGTGGCAGAGGAGTACGGGTGGCATCTTTACAAAGGGACCAGGAAACTACAAGATCCCTGGGTTCAGAGATATTCCTCAGGTATTCAACGTCTCACTGCTCAAGGACGTGCAGTGGGAGAACCTCCGCACCATTCAGCGCTCGAGAGGTGTCGGTAAGTCCTTTCCCCCAGTGTTTCTGGCGAATGTTAGGAATCATGCTAACCTTGAGCAGGTGAACCTCCGCTGTTCATGGGCAGCTGTGTTTTCTTTGCTATCCGCGATGCGTTGAAGGCGGCGAGAGCACAATTTGGTGAGACAAGTGTGCTGCATTTGCAGAGCCCTGCTACGCCCGAAAGGATCAGGATCTCGTGTGCGGATCCGATCTTGAAGCGCGCTTGGGTTGAGCCAAAGGAGGGTGAGAAGAGCTTCTTCATCAGTATTTAGGTTTGCACAACACAGTTTTTGATGAGTTGATGGCGTCGGCATTCTGTTAGGATATACCACAATTGAATCAAGTCATCTATCAACGTCTGTCGATGCAGAGACATCGCGATACAGACATGGTGTTGAGGTTCAAATCGTTCATTGCCACGATGTTTCGCTTATCGCCAGATCGATCGCGCCCGTCGATCTAACCATACTTGAACATGACCATCATTGAAATGACATCACCGCCGCTCGCGATGCACTCAGAGCTTGACGCGTTTCTCGTTCAGCATGGCTTGCAAAAGGAACCATACAACTGTGTACTCTCGCCACGTTGAGCGCTTTTCACCACCCTCCATCAATAAACCCTGAGCTTCCTTTTTGATGATACGTTCTGCACAGAAGCTTGGTCCTTCAATCACACATCGAGCAGCACCGCGAGCGCCACTTGTCTTGCAGAGCTTTCGCCCACTTCCTTATCTTTCCATTATGCCTCCAAAACGCAAGAGATCCACAGCGGCAGCTGCGTCGCCTGCGGCCGTTGCGGCTTCTCTTGACCGATCGAAGATGCGCCGCTCTGAAGTGCCCTTTCCATCGAATGCCGCAGAAAAGGACGCAAAGCTGCCACGCCGACAATCTTCTCGTGGGGGTAATGCTGCAGTCACAAATCCAGATGTGAATCCTGAGGTTCTTGACGCGCCCAATGCTCTGCGGGCATCGCCTGATGGGCAAGAGTGCGCCGAAGCAGAGGCACACCTGCACCAGCACGACATCGACGCCGGTACTGCAGTCAACGGCGTCAATGCGGCCTCAGCTAAGCCCTCAACCTCGCAGGCTGCAACCACGGAGTTCAAGGCAGTTCCATCAACAGGTGCCGAACGCATTGACGAAGCTGGCGCCCCGTCTGCAGCGCCAGCAGCCGGCAGGGCCAAGAGAAAGAAGGCCGGGACGCAGCATGTGAAGACAGAAGGTGGAGAGAGCAATATCGCGGCGACAAATGGCGTTGTGGGGGATGTCACTGCCCCAGCAGAGGATGCGGGTGTTACTGGCGATCCCGAAGCCGACGAAGTGGACGGCGAGGAGGGCGACGAAGTGGAGCTCAAGAAAGCTCTAGCACGGCCGCCTCCTGTAAACTCTGAATACCTTCCTCTTCCGTGGAAGGGGCGGTTGGGATATGTACGGGGCCTGCATGACCCCACGCAATCTAACTTGACTAACATGCACGTTAGGCTTGTCTCAACACCTACCTTCGAAACGCAAATCCTCCCGTCTTCTGCTCCAGAACGTGCCGAATAGCGAGCATCATCGAACATCGGCACCCTCTGAAGGACCCTTCTCAGCCCGAGCATGCCACCAAGAACCGCCCTGATAAGGATCAGCCGGCTGACCATACACGGGGACAGAAGTTTGTTGAGGAGTTGGGCCTGGCCAATGTAAGAGACATTGGCAAGATGATCCGATGGAACGAAAAGTACGGCATTAAGTTTATGCGTTTGAGCAGCGAGATTTTCCCGTTTGCAAGTCACGAGGAGTATGGCTACAAACTCGAGCCTTTTGCTGCAGAAGCTCTGGCTGAAGCTGGCAAAGTCATCGCTGAGCTGGGCCACAGAGTCACTACACATCCTGGCCAGTTCACACAGCTGGGATCACCACGCCAGTCTGTTATCGAGAACGCCGTTCGCGATCTTGAGTATCACGCTGAGATGTTGTCTTTGCTAAAGCTGCCTCCACAACAAGATCGCGATGCCGTCATGATCATGCATCTGGGTGGTGCTTTTGGTGACAAGCCAGCTGCCCTTGAGAGGTTCCGCGAAAATTACGCAAGGCTCTCAGAGGGTGTCAAAAAGCGACTTGTACTTGAGAATGACGACGTTGTGTGGAACGCCCATGAGTTGTTGCCCATGTGCCAGGAACTCAACATACCTTTCGTTCTTGACTTCCATCACCACAACATCCTGTTCGATGACACCAAGCTACGAGAAGGCACGAAAGATGTGATGGACATGTTTCCTGCCATCCTCGAAACATGGTCAAAGAAAGATATCACACCAAAGATGCATTACTCTGAGTCGTGTCCCGGTGCCATCACCGGACGCGATCGCAGGAAGCACTCGCCACGCGTAATGACTCTTCCTCCATGTCCAGACACAATGGACTTGATGATTGAAGCAAAGGATAAGGAACAAGCTGTCTTCGAACTCATGCGGACATTCAAGCTTCCAGGCTTTGAGCGTATCGGCGACATTCTGCCATATCAACGACCGGACGAAAACAAGCCATGGAAGCCTACGCCAAAGAAGAAGGCCAAGAAGAGCAAGAAGAAAACTGGTGATCTCGATGACATTGACATGAAGCTCGAGGAGGCAGAAGAGGAGGAGGACGCTCCTCCACCCATCGTCCCTGACGAGGAGGTGGATATGGGCGGGCCTGAGGGACGAGTGTATTGGCCGCCTACGATGGAGGAGTGGCTTCGGCCACCGAAGCGCATAATCAAGAAGAAAGAGGAGGGCGCCGCGACTCGCGGTAAAAAGAAGTCAAAGGCTGCTGCAGCCACCGACAATGCCTCCGTCACTAGTGAAGCCGCAGGGCTTGAGGATATCAAAACCCCCGCTAAGAAGGCAGCGCCCAAACGGGCTGCTAGCTCGACGAAGAAAAAGGCGCCGAAGTCCGTCCCTACACCCTCCCCATCGAATGACGAAGATGGTCTCAGCTCGCCACCGCTCAGCGACTTGGGCGAGGAGGACGAGGCTCCTGCCGTGCAGAAGCGAGCAGCACGACCCGCGCCTATACGGAAGAAGTCAGGTAGGGTTACCGCTACCAAGGTAAGCTACCGGGAAGAAGAAGCCGAGGAGATGAGCATGTAGTGGCACTCAAGTGTAGCACTCGGCAATTTTAGGAGTTTGGAACTGGTAATCGAATTTCGAGCCTTTGTCTGCACCATCACCAGCCGTTTGACGTTGCGAATCGATGTGGAATGTCACTGACACACCGACACATATTCTCCTACACCCTAGCTCCCCTTCTCGCTTGCACTCCCGTACCGCTGTTACCCAGGGGTACCCAGCCTCTGCCGCGACTCTCCGCTCTTAACCTCGTCGCAGCTAGCGAGATTCTGCACAATAAGTACCTTCCTCATTCAGATAGCTCCGGGCTGTCTGTCAACCACGGAAACCACACACGAACAGACAAACAATCAGCACACCGGGTGCCTCGACAACAAGGACAGCAACATGCGTGCCTACCTGATCAAGGACGCCTACCTGATCAAGAACGCCCACCATGATCACGAGCCAAGCCACCTCGCAACATGGGGGCTTCGATAACGTTCTCGAAGAGCAGTTCCTGTACGAAGGCGTTATCGAAGCACGGCTCGCCTTGCGACCCCACACTCCGACGGCAACCGAGGCATTCCGCTACCTTCTTTGCTCCTTCCATTGCATAACCCACTCGCTCCCACCAATGAGCTCTCCCACATAAATAGGACTATTGATTCGATGCACGACATTCAAACAAGCTATTGGTGCGTCTGCAGTGTACCTGTCACAGTACAGTACGTGGTTCCCAACTTGCCCTGGCTGCTGCAGTGCATTGCAGAACGAATGCATGTCCAAGTTTGTCTCGGCGGGCACTCTGGAAGCCTGCTCATCGCAGTTAGTCGGAGCTGCGAGCCAAACAGGCCGGGACTGATAGGCTGGCCGGCACCACATGTTCTTGGACAGACTGATCATTTCTAGGCGAGAGAAACGCTCTGGGCTAAGAGTCTCGAACAGGCGCAATGCCCGTCCGTTTGCTGAAATGAAGGACTCTCAGGCACGGATGGATCCTTCCACCGTCTCGTACGGTTAGAGTGGAGATGGCTATAACGGAACTTGCAGTACGAGGCCGCGGTAGTGAGGTGGGGCTCAGTACGAGACTGCGATCTACCTCAACGTCTCTTGGAGTACCTATTGCACACGATATCCACCAATGAGGTCAGCGAGCACGCAATCAGGACGAGCTCTGAACAACTCGCCTGGTCCCAGCAGGAACGGAGGCAATCGAAAGACCGTTTCCACAACGCCTCTGGGCTAACAACTCGATCGCCATCAAGCCTGACGCATGCGCATGCGCACTGCAAGCAGCCACGCAAGAGCGGGATCAGACCTTCACCAGGCTGACGGCAGGCACCTTCCAACCCTCAGAGCGCCGGCCAGCAAGCTCCAGCCCTCTTGGTGCTGGCGCCCGCTGCTCGACCTTGCCTATCCCGTCTGCATGGAACGTTGTACAGCGAGACAGCTTATCAGCACACAGCACATGCGCTCGCTGATATGTAGGCACGGGCACTAGCCCCTCTGCTCGCCAGGGCCTGGAACGCACGGATGGGTTCGAGAAGCGAGGCGCAAGCGGAGAATGCAGGGGTACTGGTCAGACCCCGGCCATCTTGATCCACAAACCACTGGGCTTGGTGTATGTGAGCGGGGCAGGTACAGTAGGGCAGCAGTGGTGGGATGCAGTGCTACTATCAGGAACGCGGTCTATCGACCACCGTTGCTCCGGGGTTGTCGTGTTGTTTGCTTCTTTGGGATGCCAGTGGAACTGGGACGTAAGAATGGTGAGAATATGGCGAGCATCAGGACGCGTGAAGCGCAGGTGGGGGAGTGGGGTAGGGGGCCGTGTACATCTTGGTCTGTGTAGGCCGCTCGAATCGCAGTCGTGCTGTGCGGATGGGGAGATGACTCGGGATGAAGTCATTGTGGATGAGGGTGAGGAGATGATCCGCACGGCGAGCAGAGCGGTTCGTGAAGGATCGTAGCCGTCGATGCAGGACGGACGGGACGGTATCTAGGGAGGTGGTCTGAGTATGCGGACGAACGTCGGGCAAGCGAAAATCTTTGCTTTGATGCATTGACCAACTACAAGTTATCAACGCCATGTCTCAGTAGGCTCAAATGTTATGCTGGTATGCATAATCCGTGAAACCGGTGGATTCTGTTGGCCATGCAGATGACCTTTACACTCTGGATACAGACAGGATTGGATCAATCTAGTACAGGATCGTTGGGAGGGGGAGATGATCTCTATTCTTCTGTCTTGTAATGTCTCGGATAGCAAGAGAACGACGAAGAAGTAGAAAGAGAGTCCTGGACGAACAACGCAAGCAGGATCCATACATTCGAGGACAGACGATGTGTTTCGCGAATCACAAGCTTGTCTTGCAATCATCACTTATATACGTGCTGTCGTGTACGAGCGCCCTCAGGAACCATAACCATAACCAACGGTCAACCATCATGGCAACCGACTCGAGTGATGAACCATCTAGCCTTCAGCTTCTCTTGCAAAGGATGAAGAGCAGAAATGATAGGCTCGAGGAGCTTGTCAAGTGCATACGGGAGGACAACGACAGCCTCGAACGGCGGCTCGAGCAGTCCGCGTGGGAAGTTGGCAAGTATCGTTCGCGCTTCACAGACCCACGAGACTTCAAGACCGAAGCTGGTCGTTTTTGACATGGAGGAGGACTGCGTAGATTGAGGGATAGATGGATTCTAGCTCGGCGATGAAGTGGCAGGCGAAGACGCTGTAGAGCTGGAGTACGACCCGATGTCGCTTATCTTAGAACAAGCTGGAGACCACAAGGAGAGTAGGGATAGTATCGATACCTCCTTGAATGCTTGTAGAGCGGAGACGTTCTCTACAATGGATGGGGATGTAGCTGGACCGACGCTGTCAGGTCACACATGACTGAAACCACTGCCTACGACTTGTACGTTCTCGATGCTTACCACTCGGACCCTATTCGTTTTCGTTGCATCGGATCAACCATTCTTGGAGTATCCACGCGCCAGGTACAGGACCTGAGCGAGGCACCGTCAAGCTCCGCACATGCGTTCAGCACGCGGTGGCTGGGAGGAAAGGAAATACGGGCATGATTCCGCCGTTACGGCCCAGTGTAAGGACGACAGACGTGGGCCCTGGGGACGTCGATTCTTGGTTTGGGACGAGAGTGCGAATCAGGCATCAGAACTAGGAATGTGGCCGTAGCCGGCTGATGGAGATAGACAGCGACTACCCTCGCTGTGCACCAGTCAATCGCTGTTATTAGGCTGTTGTTAGCCGAGGACAACAGGAATCTTTACTATGTACACACTCATCCCATCCCGACATGAATAGTTTTGCGTGTACTATAGTAAGATGTCGCGTCGTGGACTACAGATGATCTCACACGTCACCAGCCGTGTCACACAGCCAATCAGATAAAAGCAAGCCGACGAGCAGCGGCACGACCACTCCACCACAACTTTACCCGAAGCAGCCTCACCCGAGACTCTCTGGCGCTCCGTGACGCGACACGGCGAGCTACGAACGCCACTGCAGGGCGCGAGTGACAAGCAACGGCCCCGCAGCCACTCGGCAGCCCCTTGGATCACGCGCCCCCGGCCATGTTTGTTTGCAACGGCTGAGATCAGCCAGCGCGTTCGTGCTTTCTACTGTTTACGTACAGAAGACCCTTCCCCCACATACTCCCATGTGCAGCCTCTACCTACTCTCACCGTGACTACCGCATCGAGCAAAGTCCGCGACACAGGGCCATGGAGACAAGTCCGAAGGACAGTCTACGGCTGCTAGAAAAGCGCCGTGCGTCATGGTCCGACTGCAGCGCGCAAGAACCGCGTGCGTATCTCCTGAAAACCGTCTACGGAGGGATGCTTGGAGCGCTTCTTCGGACGATGGTGGAGGGCACATGGGCCTGTCGATCTCGAATAGGGTTTGTGTAGTCGCATTTAGATCAGGGCCAAGCACGGCCGTGTAGCTTCGTACCACGTTCTTGCCTATCATTGGGTCCCTAGTCTGGGACGTGAATACTACCTCTCGGCGGACTACTTGGGTCCACCCGGGCGGGGGATGGGGATTGGAATTGCCTTTTCATGCCCACTGCTGTCCAACAATCGTGCTCCGAGGGGGATGCGACCACGGAGATTGAATCTCTGCTATCTTCCATGCGGCGATAGGGGTGGCGAATACACGCTTCCCCTGAAATCTCGTGTGGTCTTGACGAAACAGCGGCTTTCTCGCGTCGAGCGTCGAGAGCGTGGGGCGAGCTACCGTTCCGTTCCGGTGCGGCAGTATCCTGCCATCAGCTTGCCTCGCTGTCGGCTTTGTGGGCAGCTAGCTACTGTACGCCAAAGCACACACCGGCAGAGAACGGCAGCACCTGATAGATCCCTACAGTACCTAGCTGCAGCACGGCTACGTGCTTGTCTCGCAACACACACACACACCACACGTGCAACCGAGAAGCAAACACCGCAGCAATCTAAACGTCCTGCACAAGATCCACAGTACCTGGCAGAGATCGGCACCGATCCCTCCCACAGTAAGCTGGACCCTTTCTCTCCTCAGCGCCACCAGCCCAGCAGGCGCGCCGCACGTACGTATTCAAGCAAACGCAATGTCCGCGGTGCGCACGCACACGCTACGCTGCACGAGCCACAAACTCGCGCCTTCGCCAAGTGGACGGGTGCCAGCAAGAGGCGAACATGGAAGTGGACGGGTGCCAGCAAGAGGCGAACATGTGGAAATGGTCCATGCCAGCAAAGAGGCGAACACGTGGAAATGGTCCATGCCAGCAAAGAGGCGAACATCCAAGTTGGCCCGTCTGAAAACAGCGCAGCACGGCGTGTCCGACACAGCCGCTTACTACACATGGTAGCCCCTCCCGCCGGGCCAATCACATGCACCAGGCGCCGTGGCCTGGCTGGCGAGCATGCCAACGCGGTGAAACGAGGTTTGGGAGAGGAGGCCTGCTGTGTGTTGAGCAGGTGGCTTGATGGGTGCGTGCAGGGACGATCGGCGGGCGTCGAGTCGTGTGCGCGGGTTGGGGATGCTGACTGGTTCGAGGGTGCGACGTTGAAGATGGGGCGAGGCTGTGGGTTGGCGAGTCAAAAGACTTGAATGAGGGGATGGCTGTGGTGGGGTTGCACGGGGCTGTTGTTTGCTCTGGGATCGCCAGTTCACCGGTGAGTGGGCGTGTGGTGGTGGTGGTGGTGGTGGCTACAGATCTTCCAAGCTCGCCGTTCGCGGGGAACAGAGCGATGGTCTGTCATAACAAAAGGTAACAAGGGAGAATCACTGGAAAGGTTTGCAGAAGATCAAGCTCGGTAGAGTAGAATAGTGACGCTTTCATGCATTTCGTGATTCAATCGCAGAGTCCTACTGCATCCTCGTCTCCAGGGTATCGATGCCCATAACATGTCGCGATATATCCAAACAATCCAACCCGTTATCGCTTCAACGCATCGCCACTCTCGCGGCGAACCAATGCAGACCCCAGTCCGCATGCACATCTCCCAACCCGTGCACGATCCCGCTGCACCCTGTCAGGACATCATATGACGATGTACTCCCCGTCCACGCGATCCATCGCTTTTCTCCACCGGAATGCCTGCTGCACTGTACCAAAGGGCCCTTGTCGCGGGCTCTGCATGTCGCCGTCGACCCACTCATCGTCGTCCTGCCACATGCGCTCCAGCACCTCGAGACCACTGAGATTGTTGAAGAAGCCGCTCTCACGTTGGATTTCGACGCAGCGCTGTCGCACCATGGCCCGGTGCTCGGGGTCTACGCACTCTGTGCCGACGATGAAGAGGGGCCAGAGTAGGAATTTGTTGACGCAGCTTGTGATGCCGATCTGTGAGATGTGGTAGAGGCCTTGTGCGACCAGGTTCTGGAAGTTCAGTGCGCCGGCGGGGAGGGTAGGGTGAGCAAGGCGCTCAGTGTAGAGCAGTGCTGCGTAGCGGAAGCTCTCGCTGATGTGGAGAAGCGCGGCTTCGTTGGGAGACATGGCGAGCATGGACGATGATGCCTCGCAAGAGCCTGCAGCGTTTTCGCCAGGGGCACCAAACTCCCACTCTTGGAGCCGGATGCGCACATCGTTCCACTCGATCCAGAACGGAGAGTGGGGATCGTCGCGCGCCGAAGCAAATGGGTCTTTGAATTCAACAATAGGTGTACCCCAGCCGTTGCCGTCAATGTGGTCAAAGTTGAACGAGTAAAAGTCGTTCGGTTTCTTGGGTCGTGGTGATGATTGGGGCGTGTCGTCGTTGTTGCGTACAGGTCGGTTCTGGCTCAGTAGGTTGAGCCTTCCCAGTCGAGCAACGAGTTTGAAGAGTCGTCCTTCGCAGCCCGAGTTGTGTTCCAGCGCACCAAGGTTGGCAGTGAGGTTCATCATGTCCAGGGAGTCGCCGCGTACCTCGATCTCACGGTCGTTGACAGCGGCTGTCATGACATCGAACCACGTGAAGAACACTTCTATCCATCCGACGAACTCAGACTGTACAGTCCTGTCTCGCATAGCCAAAAGCTTTTGAACACCCGCTAGTTGCGTTTTGAATTTCGTAAAACCCGAGTCACAGACATGGAAGAGACAGAGAATGAGAAGAGTGGCTAGTACGGAATCGTCCTGCGAGCCGTTGATGTCTACTAGCTTCCTGTTCAATAGTGCAATAGACTGGGTCTTGTAGTGCTTTTCCTCGCTCGTTGCCTCTCCGTGCATTTCCCGTAGCTCCTGTGTAGTCATTTGCGAGTAAGCGTGCTCCGGAAGCAGGCGGTGGTCTCCTCCAGGGGCACCTAGTCGACGACCTTCCAAGCCTCCACGCATGCGCATGTTGTTCGTGGCTAGTGCAGCAATAGCGTTCTGAAGCTCTTCGCTCTGCATGGCCAGATGTATGATGTGCATCCGGTATGGATTGGAAGGGTTATCAAAAGCCACCAGTACCGGGCATATAAATTTGTCGTAGTAGTCCATAAGGTATAGCATCCGAGGGGAAAGGGGCGAAGCGATGGCAAGACTCTGAGGGATAGATGTGGTGAGCGAGAGTACGTCGAGAGACAGGGGGCCGGAACCGTAAGAAGACATTGACGTACCCTCCGAAGGAAGAAAAGAGAAAGCGGACTGAGGCATCGCAGCGTAACTCGAGTTCACATCTCCTTCCGCAAAAACATCGTGAAACACTGCAGGTCCCATGTTCTGCTGTGCCGAGCTCACCTCGACATAGTCGTGTATGCTTTGATCTGAGCTAACGCTGGAACTCATGTCGTCAGCCATGGGCAATGACCGTGGGGCCTCATGAAAGAAGCTGTCCATGGAGCCCATGGGCGCTTGGTCGTACGAGTGGAGAGGCGAGTAGCGCGGCATGGATGGATCCGCAAAGGGAAACTCGTCTGCAGGTGTGTGGGGGTACTCTCCGGGTGACGGGAAGTCGCTGTCGCTATATGTGCCGAGGGAAGCGGTGGATGCTGACAAGCCGCCCTCATCGAAAGGCATATGTATTGAGGTGTGTAACCTCTGCAGGGGCCCTCTGCTGAGCTGAGATGGTCTCCTCATCTTGGAGGCCAGTGGGTGCATCATTTCAAAATGCTCTCGAGGGGACTGCATGGGGAAGCCAAGCGGGGTCGAGGGCGAGGGAATGGGAATCGGGCTTGTGGCACCAAAGTACTGGTACTCTTGTGGGGCTGAGTATATGCTGCCGGGGCTCATGGGGCTTGTGGGAGATTGGATATTGAAATCAATGCTGGCTTGGCTGTTGAAGCTGGAGGAGTGATGGCTGGCATGGCTGGACGCGTTGGTGGCAGAGGTCGATGCTGTCGATTGGACTTTGGAATCCCGTGTGGTAGTGGTTGTAGATGGTGATTTGGCAATGGGTAATGACATGCCTCGAAGCTTTCCACGGCTGGCAACTCCCACGCCCCAGGTTAGCGTCGTGCGGTAGCCAGTGCACTCCTTGCCAATCTCGACGCACTGTCCGCAGTAGGGTCGTCTTCGGTCGCATTTCACGGAACGCTTTTTGCAAGAGAAGCAGTCTTCGGTGGCTCCTGTAGCCGGAGCTCTTCTCCTCCTCTTCTTGGGTGCGGCAGCTGCGTTGTTGCTGTCATCGACCTTCTTGACCTCGATGGGTTGGGTGGTAGTAGGTGAAGCGACAGCCATGTTGTGTGGTGGTATGAAGAGGGTCGGTTGTTACAAGTGCTAACTGTGTTGCATCGGTAGGCGAGGTAGGGTGTAGGGTGCAAGGCGTGTGTAAACAGAATAGACAAATGGACGAGGGGCAATTCTCAATGGAGCATAGAGAGGCGCATCAAGGTGGGTAAGTATTATTTGGATCTCGACGGGTAAGGGCAAGGAGCTTGGTCCCCCAGGACGATAAGGTCGGGGCTCTAGCGGGCAGGGGCCGTCGGCACGCCAAGAGGCAGGATGCAAAATACCGCGGCAGACATGGAGGCGCTAGGATGTTATGAGAGGAGGAAGGCCATCTTGAGATGTGCATGAAGGTAGAAGCGTGCAGCGAGTCGACCAGGTGCCCGCATGTTCGAAGCCGCCGCTACGAGGCTTCGGTCTGCGGCCACCCCTACCGCACCCCACACACGGACGGCGAATTGCAGTCCCGAGAGGGTTGTTGGTCGGGTTACATCGTGGAAAAGGTGTTGCACTCCGGCCACAGGCTTGGATGTGGATGGCGACAGCGGTTCGCCTGCAGGACGGAGAAGGCTGGACGCCACGCAACATCCACCAATCAATGCCCGTGCTGAGTACGATCTGCTACCGGCTACTAGCTTCGGAGCAACTGACGCCCTCAGCCATTCAGCGAGCTTGTGTAGGATACCTAGGCTGGCGAAGAAGCGCTCAAGGGCCTGCTCGGCTGGCGAGCTTCTGCAAAGCCACGCTGATAGCGTCAGGTCCGCCATGGGCAGCGTGAGCGCGCGGGCGAATAGCCAACGAGCAGGCCGCCTACGGAGCCGACCGAGACGGCGTTGAGAAGCTGCACCGAAGCTGTGTAGAAGATAGCTGTGCCTGATCACGATGCTCACCACTGAGAGGGCGCAGCAGAAGCCGCCCGCTGTAAAGCACACGCCAAGCTGCGGGAGAACGAGGCCATGTTAAAAAAGACGCCTTTTCATCACTGCTGCCACGACGGCAAGAAAGCAGCCTCTCTCTACAGCGCGTGCAGTGTAGCAACGAAGGACCTGGCCATGAGCGTGAGCGGGAGCGTGCACGCGAGCGGCAGCACGTGCGAACAGGCCGACGTTGGGCGAGGCAGCGAAGATGCCGGCGAGGATATTGCGATGACATCGGCCTGCGGGAAGAAGCAGGAATGATGCGGACGATGCAGGCAAGGCCTGGGTGCGCTGTCTCTCTGCTCCGCACCAGCTCTTAGCGAACCGTGGTTGTGGGTTGGCTGACTTGATAACAGCCATCAGATGCGGGCCTGATGTGAACAAGATATGACCATGGCGACCTGTGCAAACCGCGCCCCCACCCCGCGACCTTGACGCCAGCCGTGACAGGCTGCCAGCGCTCGACTGCACCGCACCGTCCTCTCCGTCGGGGGCTCACTGGTGAGTGGTACCTGCTTGCTGTCGTCGCGCCGCTCGTGCTCCTGAATCGTGTCAGGAGCGTTGAGCGATTGGCGACCCTCCACGACGAGTGTACTGCTCGACGATCGATGGCGCGCCTAGCCCAGTGGCCTCCCTCCCTAGCAACGGCGTGCTCAGAGGCCCCCCTCCCAAAAGTTTGTTTCGACGGCTCGCGCTTCTGACCGATGATTCAGCGGTGGTTTTCCGCTTTGGTGCATGCGCACGTGCCTGTGCCCGTGCCTGTGCCTGTATCTGTATCTGTATCTGTATCTGTACCTGTGCCTGTGCCTGTGCCTGTGCCTGTGCCCGTGCCCGTGCCCGTGCCAGCGCCCGTGAAGCCAAGAGACACAGGCATCCTGGCATCGGCCAGAGGTGCCTACTTTGGCGCTCTCGTGTAGGCTCCACCCAGTCAGCAATTTTACTGAGGTAATCAGCACTCCAAGGCGTCCCGTCTGGAGGCGCACGATGGCTGCTAGACAAGGTATCGCTCGCAGGCGCCCTGCTGCTAGCTGTATGTATCTGGAGACAAGTCTCACCTAACGGCACTGGCGCACCCAGGGGTAGAGGGCAAAGTCTGGGGAAGCAAGAGGCCCAGTCTGCAGTCGGGCTACGGAGCGCGAGGTTGCCTGCTCGAAGCGCTCTGTACATTTAGACCTGACGTGCCCTGCTCTCGAGCCGGCCTAGTGCAGCCCACAGCTGCCTGTGAGCCTCACAGGGTCATGTCGGCAGCCGCTGAGGACCTGGCATGCCAACGACACGGGAGGGAGTGTTCGCGGTTGCCGAGATGCCCTTGCCGTAGTCTGTCCGGCGAGAGGCAAGCAGAGGTTGATGGAAATTGCAAGACCCTTTGACGATCAGACGCTGTTTCAACGACGATCGAAAGCTCTGGACAAATCGCCAGATGCATGCTGTGTGGAGACAGCCGCAACTATATCTCGTCGCGAGCAGACCAAAACGCGCCACGGACGGGTACAGTATCTGGCCGAAAGCAATTTTCCCGGTATTACTCAGGCGCGGCTCGAATGTCGTGGAGCAGAGCCTCGTTCTCACCGTGTCGTGTGCCCAGGCTGAGGCTCTCTCCCAACACCCAAACCGGCCGAGGCATGACTCCATCGAGAATGCCTTCCGCTGCTGTCGATCGAGCGCTTTTGTTGGGAATGTCGCCATGGACCGCGAGGCTGAATGTACGTGCGAGTGCGCGCTGGCCGGCCATCTGAAGCCGGCGCTCCGCCGGTGGGGGACAAGGGGGGTTTATTTTTGCACTCCACAACCCCTCTACCTCGCACAGCAGCGTCGACCGCCGTCGCCAGCCTTGCACGTAGCGTGTCGACGTTGGACCACGATTCGAGTGTCGCCGGTCGCTGAACACTAGGGCAATCGCGCGACGAGCTGCCGTTGGTTCTCTTGCGCAAAGAGCGGTCAACGCGCTCGTACTATAGCATAGTAGTAGTATAGTTGCCTGCGTTCCTGACGAGCTCATTATCGCACACGGCAGCACGGACTCCCACCGACGGAAGCGAATGTATGGCGACATGCAAAGAGCGCGTTGGGTGATTCCAAAGACACATGCTGCAATCAATCTCATTCATTGCCTGTCCGCAAAGCCTGCGCCCGCCCTCTCGGAGCAAGGCTCTTGCCTGCGTGGCTTGGGCAGAGTCAACCTTGGATGGACGGCAACTCGTCGGCGGAAGACCAGCCATGGCGACTCCGTCTTTAAGATGCAGCATGGCGCTGCTTTTTTGGCTGCTTCCTTCCTGACGTCTCGTCTCGCATGCCAAGCGCAGCTCTTCGTCCATGACTTTGGTACACGGTACCGAATGCTTAGCCTGCAACTGTGTGTATGTGCGCCTGCACAACACTGGCACAACACTGCCGAGATCTGGGGAAAGGGAGCATCGTGGCATCCGCCAGGCCCTCCCAATCAACCAGATTCTGTTGTGTAACAATATCTGCCGAGTGCACTGTTGATGCCCTCGGCTGTTGGAGGTTCAAGGCTGGCGTCCTGGCAGACACGTCCAAGCTCCCTCGGCTCAAGGCCCCGCGGGAGCTTCCCCACACGTTCAACCAGCTCAGCACAGCGCTCCTCGCCACGCTATTACCCCATATCCCCTGCGTGCCCGAGCCTCAATGGCTCTGTTCGCGCCGCCACTGCCCCAGATCATGTCTTCCAAGCTGGTTTGCCTGCGTTCCGCGCGGCTCGCTGCCCGTCATCCGTGTCATCCGTGTCATCCAAGGACATTTGCCTCGACCGCCTCTACCCGTGATGCCGTCCGCGTGGTAGAAGTCGGGCCAAGAGATGGGTTGCAGAATGAGAAAAAGGCGATACCCGTAGCTACCAAGATAGAGCTGGTCGAGAGGTTGGCGCGCACTGGCCTGCGCACCATCGAGGCAGGCTCCTTCGTGTCGCCGAAATGGACGCCTCAGGTAGGCTGGACGCTGCAGCAGTCGGTGAGCGGATGCTGATGTGCATCGCAGATGGCGAATTCCTCAGAGATCCTCGAGCACGTCCTCCGTAGCACACCTCACTCCCCACTCCCCATCACCTACCAGTGGCTGCTCCCGAACGTCAAAGGCTTCGACAACTTCCTCAGCATGTGGAATGCCCAGTCATCCTCGGGAGCAGATGCCTACCCGACACCGCCTCCCTCCCCAGGGCCAGACGGCGGCCCACCGCTGAACACCTCGTCCGGAGACCCCAACGCCACGCCCTCCGCGGCCTCTGCTGCCGAAGCCATGGGCAAAGAGCGAAGCGCATCAAGCTCCAATGCAGCGCCGATGCACGAAATCTCCATCTTCACTGCCGCCACAGAGGCTTTCACGCAGAAGAACACGAATTGCTCCATAGCTGAATCGCTCAAGCGATTCGAGCCTGTCATGTCAAAGGCAAAGCAGATGGACCTGAAAGTACGGGCGTACATCTCGGTAGCCCTGGGTTGCCCATACGAAGGGCCAGACGTAGACCCTCACAAGGTTGCGGAGCTGGCCGTCAGCCTGTTGGAGATGGGTGCAGACGAGATCTCGGTTGCAGATACAACCGGCATGGGTACTGCGCCTAAGACGGCAGAGCTACTGAAGACGTTGCAAGCTGCAGGAATCGACAAGCACGACTTGGCCTTGCACTTCCACGACACATATGGCATGGCCCTGGTGAACTCGGTAGTCGCTCTGGAGCACGGCATCCGCACCTTCGATGCCGCAGTCGGTGGTCTCGGCGGGTGCCCATACAGCCCGGGCGCGACAGGCAATGTTGCCACCGAAGACCTCGTGCACCTGTTCCACAGCTTGGGCATGCGCACCGGCGTAGACATGGAACCTCTTTCCGAGATTGGCGAGTGGATCTCGCACGAGCTGGGTCGGTCGAACGAGAGCAGCGCTGGGAAAGCCACGCTGGCTCAGATGCGCAAGTAGAGAAGAAGAAGAAGAAGAAGAAGAAGAAGAAGAAGAAGAAAAATAAAAATGAATGCCAACACTAGCTTGCTGCACCACTCAACAGCACCTGTGTGCACCCACTACACTACCACCTCCCCCGACTCACCAAGCGTACGTGCTTCTGCATCAAAGGATCATCCATCGGCCAGAAGACTTGGACGACGGACGGGGGAGAGCGTCCATCGTGTCGCGTTGCACGTCAGGGCTAGAGCGAAGCTCTGACGAGGATGAACGCTGTTGTGGCACGTCACCATCTGAATCGCTCTTTCCCTCGCCATCATTGTGGAGCTAGCGCCTCAATCTCTCTCTCTCTCTCTCTCTCTCTCTCACACACACACACACACACACATCTTCACCGCAATCCAAGACAAGTGGCAGAAACAAACTACTTCCATGACAATGTAAATGATTTCCAATGAGCGCGTTGCGCACTAAAATGTTCGAGGCAGAACACAATGATGGAAACAACGTATATTACATTCCTCGAAAACTCGAGCATTATGAGTGTGTCGTCGCACGAAGCTATTCCTCTAACAAGTCACCTTTTTTTTCAAGTCCCAATCCAGTGCCTGGACCATTACCCCCTCACGCCTCCCTAGGCAGGCCTGACGCGCCCCCATCCATCGTCGACGAGCTTCTCCAGAGCAGCCACTCAAGAACAAAACGAAGAAGAAGAGCTTTTAGAGTCATGTTGCGAGAAATAGAATCGGAAGAATGTCCAAGAGGAGAGCTGGCACTGTAACACAATGACACAGTCTAGTTGCAGAACAAAGCAGCTCCAGGGTATGTTCAAGCGATGGGGGGGTGGTGGGACTGCCGAGCATGGCTGTCGGGAAATCGTCATATCATCGCACACTCATGTGCGCATTGGGTCATCCAAAATGGCAGACATGGCTCAAGCGAGGTTCAGCAGAGCACGCGAACATGTTGACGAAGAGTATGTGTAGGTCGTATCGAGAGCAGCGAAGTCAAGCAAGCTGTGTACGAGGTCGGCTTCGGCGCATAAATCGAGTGAGCAGAGCATCGCAGCGCAGGTCATCGATGATTATAGCGAGACAAGTCCCGCAGGTCAAGATAGGTCGAGTTGGAATCCAGAAAGTCGGGTAGAATCATGCCACGCGAAGCATAGTCCAGGCATCGGTCATGCAAGCAAGCAAGCACAAGCGGCAGCATCAAGCCGCGGTCTCAGCATCATGTGCATGATCACGGACGGTAGGCAGCCTAAGCACCAGGGGGACCCGGTGGTGCACCTCCTTGCTGCTGTTGTTGAGCAAAAGACGCATACCACATCGCCAAGTAGTTCTGGTAACCGCCATAAATAGCGTATGGGTCAGCTGCACCGCCGGCTGGGGCACCTGCTGCTGGCGCAGGAGGCTGTCCTTGAGGAGCGCCTTGGCCGTAAGACTGCTGTGGCTGCTGTGGCTGTGAGTAGTTATTATCTTGACCTCCGTTGTCACGTCGCCTGCTGTTGTTCTTCTCCTTCTGCGCATGGTTAGCGTTTACTTTGTACAAGCTGTCGAATGCAAAGCATCGAACTTACTACTTGATCAACCTTGTCCCAGATGGCTTGCTTGGCATCGTCGATGGCTTGACGAGAACCAACAAGACCAATCTCACGTTCGATGTCGGCACCCGAAGCTTGCGAGACGTTGATCTTGCACCCGGTTTCGGACTGCATCTGCTTGATGGTCTCACCTCCTGCTGAGCGTTAGTCTGAGTTATACCTGAAGCAGAGCATGAATTTTACCTTTGCCAATGATCATGCCAACAGCGTCTGATGGGACCATGATGCTGTCGTTGATTTTATTACCGCCGCCACCACCTGCACCAACACCGCCACCACCATACGGGTCGAACTCGCGCTTTTGGTTCGGCTGCTGGTGATGCTGTGGTTGCTGCTGGTTAGGACCATCCATCTGCTTGGTGTCACTGTCGACAATCTCCATGATCAGCTCCTTAGCATGTGCGGCAGCAGCGGGGCTTCCAATGAGGTTCACAGGGCGAAGGCCGTTCACGCTCTTGTTCTCACCAACAATATTGACATGGCAGCCACTGCGCTCCTGCAGGTCACGAATGGTCTCGCCGCCACGGCCAATGATGAGACCAACTGTACGGTCAGGAACCATGATCTGAGATGACTGTTCACCTTCGCGCAGAGCAGGTTGTTGACTCGTCGCCTTCTGGGGGGCGCGAGCATTACGACCGGTCTCACGAGCAGGGTTGCCACCGTTCTCCTCAATGATACGGTTGATCTCGCGCTTAGCACTAATACGGGCACCTGGGGGCCCTGTGATGCGACACTGGCGCTGCGGCCCGGCCTCAGGGCCGTTGATGAATTGAATCCTAGTGCCTGATTCTTGTTCAATGCGACGGAGACTCTCACCTTGACGTCCAATGACGAGACCAACAAGCGAAGAATCAATGAGAATCACCTCAGAGTTGTCATTTGGGGGAGTGGAACGATCATGTCCGCCATACTGCTGGCGGGACGGAGAAAAAGTGTTGTGCCTAGGGGGGGAACGCGAGCGATCGCGGCCATAACCACCGGATACGCCACGACGCTCATCACGACGCTCGTCTCGGTAAGGGTTGTAGCCATCACGGGGGTTTTCTCGGCGCTGCGGCGACCTTGAGCGCGAACGCGAACGTCGGTAGGGCCGTCCGCTTAGGCGCGGGTCTTCTTGGTGAGCTGGCATTGCGTAAGTCTGCGGTGGTCCGCCCATACCAGGCCACTGGTTGTCCATACCTGGACGCGCATCAAAGGCAAGGCCCTTCTGGGCCGCAAAGCCACGCGCTTTCGCGAGCGCGTCCTGGATGCTGACCGAGCCAGAGTTGACAGGCTTGATCGCGCTGAGGTCGAGGCTGCCGGATGTGGTGGGCTGGGGAAAGTTGTATCCGGGAATCGGAGGCGGCGTCGCAGTAGGCATTGCGCCGGGGAAGCCCGCAGGGAGGCCTGGAGGCGGCGGATGCTGCTGCGGTGCCTGAGACGGAGTGGTAGAGGGGCCTCGTCCGGCAGCTGGCCGAATAATTAGTATGCGCACGCACGACGAGTTGAGATCTGCCTACCAAGAGCTGCCAGGATGGCATTCAAATCCGGAGGTGCAGCCATGGCGTCAGCTTGAGATCAGATGACGGTTGATCGCAAACACTTCAAGAGTAGTGGAAAGGAAGGGATGGCACTGCGGTGGGCTTGGCTGCGCAGTGATAGAAGTGTGTCGTGTTGCGTTCTTGGTCGACTCGAGCGGAAAGAAGAAACCAAGTCGAGGGCTGGTGCGCTAAGGCTGACTAGCGCGACTGGCACGTGCGTCGACCTTCACCCATCAGCCGAGCAAGTTTACTTAGAAGCTGCGCAAAAGAAGCTCACTGCACAACAGGTCCAGCGGCTGAAGACGGCCTTATGGATACACTCGTATTGGTTTGCTACAGCTACAGCTACAACTAGGCTGGAAGAAGCTTGAAATGAGTCGTAAGGATGACTTTATACCCAAGCGTACAAATCCCATTGCGCATCCATGCTACCGTACACATGCACACTATCCAGAAGCGAGAGAAAGCTGAAACAGAAAATGCCAAAACAAGCTGTGTGATCGATCCGTGGGTATACATTGAGATGCGAGCTGGTCGTAATAATGAGCTGCTAAAGCATGTGTACTGAAGAGAGAAGACGCCAGCTCTGAGGAGTCTCGGCGACTGCGGCAGGTATGAGCACGGTGAGCCGATTTAGCGTGCATCCGACGCAACGACATAGGTCCCTGCTAGATCTGATGGCGCCGATGTGCTATACGCAAGTCAATCCAAACGCCTGCAATGATGATGCCAAATCCAGAAGCCGAGGTTACCTCATCATCTGGGAGATGTTGTTCCACTTCTGCTTAAGGGTCTCGTGTTCCTCGTTGATCTGAATGGCGTTAGTCGTGCCTGGTTGAATATTTTGCGCAACCTTACTGTCGCCCACTTCATCTTGGTATCCACCAGCTCCTGCTCCATCTCAGCCATCTGCTCTTCCAAAGCTCTGTTCTCATTGTGAACCACAATGTTCTTCTGCATGACCGTCTCCATCTCGTTCTTGAGCCTTTTCTCGACTTCTTCAGGCTGCGTATCTACAATCTTCTGCAGCTCTTCGACCTTCGTCTTCAGCGTCTCATTTTCCTCGGCGAGTTGCTCATTTTCAACCTTGGTCTTGATAAGCTCGGATGCCATCTCTACGTGCTCCCTATCAGACTGCTCGGCACGATTCTCCAGAGACCTGACTTTGGTTTCCAATGTGGCTGTCTTCTCCTTCAAACCTTGAAGCTCAGTCTCGCGTTCCTTCTCTACCCGTTGTTGCTCCTTCCATTCTGCAGTGTATTCCTTCAGCATTTCAGGTGAAATATTGACAGCCACTGCGTCCTTAACGAGCTGATCTGCACGGTAAATCTCCCTATCGACACCACTAGTTGAGCCAAAGAAACCATTCTCAAGAATGGAGTTGGCCGAAGGGGCCTTGTCAATGTAAACGTCGAATAGCTTCTCTTTCAGGAAGTTTGTCAATGTTGACATGTCCTTCATGGCGAGCAATGTCTCGGCGTTCTTCTGCATCAGAACCAAGCCAAACTTTAGAATCGCTGCTTCGAGACCATCAGAGAGAATCAAGTCGTAGATGCGGACGACGAGCTGCAAGGGGAAACGGTAGGCGAAGAGAGTAAGGAACCACTGGGTGGCGTAAAGCTGCGGCTTGACCTCTCGGCGACGCAGATGACAGTACAGAGCAGGCTCAAACTCCTCTAGCAGCCGCTCGAACTGATGCAAATGAAGATGTAGTCCAGCCATGTCTGCGACGAACAGGTCTCGCAGACCGTACTTGTTCATCAAGGTGACGAACAGACTGAAGGCTTCTTCTTCTGGCATGTTGAAGAGCAGCGGCATGGCGATGAAATTCATGCCCTGAGCGTAGCCTACCGCTTCATCGTAGAGTGCGTACGCTTTGCAGATGCCGAATAGACCGTCCTGCAGGCCAGCCGCCATGAGGTATTTTGAGTAACTCGTCCGGGCGCCAAGATCACGCTTGATCGTCTTCTCCAACTTGTTGATTGCTGCAGTCTTGTCCTTCTTCTCAGCAGCCAATCTGGCCTGGTGCTTGGTGGGATCTTCAGAAGTTTCTGAAATGATGGAGGGCGATGCTAGAGGGGCATTGGTGCTTCCTGTGGTTGTAGCTGGTGTGGAATAATCCGAGTGGATCGAGGATGAAGATGATGCAACAGACTCCCGCTCTTTGCCATTTCCGTTTGTGTGCGTGTGGCCCTGGACAGACATGTGTTCCTTGTCGGTTCCTCGAGCAACAAGCTCCCTGTATTGCTGCTCAAGCGCTTCGTTTTTGCTTTGCGCCAGGACCTGCCAAATGACGCCACGGATGATCTGCGGAATGCCGTTTGCAACAGCGCGATTGAGTTCCTCCGGACTGGTTTGCGCAATCACGGTAGGACCCTCATTCACTACCGACTGCCACAAATCCCAGTCAACTGGCTCCGCCTCCTCAGCTGATGGACCTGTTGCAAAGCCAGCTGCAGTACCTGGCGCCAGCGCGGGATTGACAGTCGGCTGTCTAGCCAAACCTCCTGGACCTGGACTTGTCACAGCCTCCTTTTCAGCTGCACTCCCTGGGCTTCGTATCCCAAGACCCCCCTCGCAATTTGTCTCGTCGTTCATAGTGATTCCAGCCTCCTCCCTCATCCTCAGAGCCTTGAAACGATCGCGCAGGTTCCCCTGACTCGTTCGATTGTTGCCCTTCTGGCCATCTTCGTCGTCAATCCTGCTCAAGATGAGCTCTGGATTGCTGCCCAGAGATTGAATCGAAGCGTTGGTGTTGCGACGGTCCGCAAGAGGCAAAGGCGGAGACCCCGGCTTCTTGCTCGAGCTGTTCCGTGACAGCCAAGTGAACGGACTCGTGAGCTTCCTCGTTACTGCAGGCGGTGGGGCAGGCTTCTCTTGGATGACGGGTGGAGGCGGTGGTGGGGGGAATTTGACGGGCGGCATTTGGCCAGAAAGGCCCTGCAGGCTGCTCGCGGATGCTGTCGAGTCTCGCGAGTCGCGTGGTGGCAGTGTTGGCAGTAGGTCTGGGGCTTTGCTGCCGTCTGTAATAGGTCAGCCCAGGCGCAGCTCTAGCGACAGGCAGGTGAAACTACCTTCTTCCAACGAAACATCGTCCATGTCTGAGGTCACCGATATTCTGTGTGCCGTGAGTAAGGGTGACTTGGCGGGTGGTGCGTCTTCGGTAGATGTCTGGACGACTTCGACTTCGCCCTTGGACTGCTCTGCTTCGTCATTGGCCTGGGTAGCCACTTCCGGCTCTTCAGGCGCGGGGGAGTCGACTTTGGGCTCCTCTGCTGCGGTGTCGGTAGATTCGCGTTTGCTTATAAGCGACCGTGATCGTGATTGTGAGCGCTCAGGGTGTGGTTCGGGGCGAGGGGTAATCTCGGATGCATCTTCGAAGCTGTCCTGTGATGGCGCTCCTATGTTAGCTTGGGCCCTTTGGAGTGTTGTCATTGCTTTGGCATAAGCGGGCGGTCACTTACTCCTTCCTTGTCGGAGCTGTGTGTGCTTGTAGGCCTCTCGGGCTTCTTGTCCTCCTCCATGTTGAAAGGACCACTCGGATTGGCTGGTTATTCGAGACCAAGTCTGGTAGGGAGCCGCAGTCGATGCAGCAGAACTTGAGTGTCGAGGTGTTTTACGGAATAGCGATTAAGGTGTAGTAAGAAATCGGTGCACAGCGCTTGCAGTGCTTGTCACAGGCGCTTGGCAGTGGTGTCGAAGTGAATGGTCGGGAGACGCTGGAATTGACGATGCCAGGTGGGTACGTCCACAGGTCCCTGACCGCGGCCTCGACTAGCTCAGCAAGGAGCTGCGGGTGAGCCACGATTGCCCAAATATACCCGGCGCTCGTTCATCAATCAACCAGCGCCCCAAAATCTCCGTTGAGCTGAACAGGAGCCGAAGACAATGAACTCGTCGTCTCTGCAGATTCGTGGCGGCGCACGAGCTTGTACAACCAAATGCAGGTCGAACCAGCTGTCCTCAGGGTCGTGCGTGGGGTAGAGAACGGCTGAACAGCACACAATGTTTTGCGGTCAATCTGAAACAAGCTATGCTAAGGCAGCCACAGGCCGGGTGGCGGACCAAACACTAGAACGTCCACCGCAACTCTGATGCACGCGACACGACCGCTGGTGTTGAGCTGCCTCACGCATTTTCTATTTCTGCACCATCGTGCACCTGAGGCGTGCCCACCGTCTTGATGAGTGCTGCGCTATAGCTTCTTCTGCATCATGCTGACAGGGAGGGCCGCAAGGGAGAATGCACGCCATCAATGCAAGCCCTGACCCTGCGGAATTGAGATTGCTTCATCAGACCGGCCAGGTGTTGTCGTCACCTACTGCGATGGACGATACGTGGGGGTTTTCTGCTGAAAGGCCTGGCTCCAGAGTTCACCAGAGACGCTTAGGTTAATTAGCCAGGTTTGCTGTCGTTTGCAATGCTGATGAGCGAGCATGTGCTATGTTCTAGGTTCGTTGACGCTAAACCCACTACAGTTACATGAAGATCACATGTGGAATTAGGTGTCATCAACAAGTGTATTGAAGGATTACAAATGTACTAGACGCGGAGAGTAGCGGTGACTGAAGAAAGCAGACATTCGAAAGATGACAGTACGCAGTGAAAAGACAGTTGTTGACAAAGAAAACGAACACCTCGTACAAGAGTGTCATGGATACTCAGGGGTATCCTATTGCGCAAAGTGTTCAAGAAGCAGTGCCACAGAAACAGAATACAGTATGCGCCATCGCTATGCAATTCGTAGCTTCGTATCCAAGCAACCTGTGAAGGTGTGGTATCCAGTAGGTGAACGCCCACCTAGTGCTGTGGCAGGGGTGAAGTGATACCCAAAGGCCATGACAATTAGTTCAAGATAAAGTGAGTAATAAGGAAATGGTTGGCGGCGGCAGGAGACTTGATCAACGTTCGTGCAGATCGTCTCCAAAGACATCGAGTGCTTCGTAGAGGGCAGTCCAAAACCCTCCTTGTACAGTTTGTACAGGCTTGCGAGCAACGATGAATCGTCTATACTCGTCGGTCTGCGTGGAAGACTCGACCATGGTCGATTTAGACCCAGTGGTTTTGAAGTCGTCTTCATCTTCAGAGTCTGCTACTGCAGTTTCGATGGACTGCCAGCTACTGGCGACATCTTTCCGGCCTGGACTGCTCGCTCTCCTCTGCTTTCGAGGACTTGGGTGCTGCATGTTCTGCTGTATTGCGCGCATGTCTTTCCGCAGATTGTCGATGATGGCGAGCTGGATCTCGTTCAAGGCTTTGGCTTCGTCGAAGCGCCTCTTCAGATCGGCCGTGTAAATCTGGACACCTTCAATGTACCTGCCCACCTCGGCCATGTAACTACTCTCAGGCTCCGCAGACATAGCTTGGAGACCAGGGCTCTTGGGACGCGGCGAGTCTGCACCGGAGAACAAGTCTTCGGTGCTCTCTTTTGTCTGCGCATCTGGCGCGGCGAGGTACGATGTCATGTTCTCAAACAGCCCAACAATGTACTCCATCTGGTCGTCGGTAAGCTCACGCGTCGAGGTGAGGTTCTCAAAGTGCGCAATACACGACGACAAGGCATTCTGCACAGGCGACGCCGAGTAGTGCGAGTCGGTGTCCCATGGTATGGGCGACAGCGAGCCGACTGTGTTTGCGCGCAATATGCGCGAGCTCTCGGGAGTGTAAGGATAGCGCAACGCCTCTGGCGCATGGTGTTGTAGCAGGCTGGAGGTCTTGGTAGGCGTGTACGGCGCAGGCTCGGTGACTGTATGGACAGGCTTGGGTCTGGATACGCTGAGCGGCTCGTTTGGTGTGTCGCAGCGTTTGCTCTTTCGCGCAGGGGTGCCTGGCCGAGGCTGTAGAAGCGGCCAGCGGTGGTCCATGTCGGATGCGCAGCTCGAGGGCCGTCTGAAAGGGTCGGAGAAGTAGGCAGACTCGGGGCTCCCGTGCGCCTCGGTCTCGGGCGGTGTCCAGGGTCGTGTGGAATGCATCGGTGGTGAGTCCATGGCGCGGCTGTGCGATGGGCGATCTCCTTGCTCCCAGAACGCGGGTTGTGCGCGTTTATGTGCGCGGGTGGTGTGGCGCGAACAAAACACCGTCTTGCGCGCGATAACAGACGGTGTAGGTACGGAGAGGAGCAATGCGACAGTGGTGAGGGTTGGGCAGGAGATGGTAGGCTGTGACGTGAGCGTGCTGCTGCCGGCGCATTTCAGACGAATGGGCTGGCTAGCAGAACCCTTGGCTGGCTGTCGCACGGCTGGCCACGAGCGGCGGCCGACGACGCGGTGCGGGGCAGCGCTGGAAAACCACCAGACGCTGGCCAATCGGTCTCCTCCCTAGTCCGACCAGATGCCCTCTTCTGCACACAATACCGGCGTCGCATAGCTGCAATCGCTGCAACTCGGCGCTCTTCCCCTCCTACGCACACCAAACCTGATCGCATAGCCACAGGCGCTGCACCTCGAAACCATGGCCCAACAGGTACGATGGCTCTGTCCGCTCTGCCCGCCCCCCACCGCCGTTAGCAGCATGCAGAGCTGAGCGCATGACCACAATAGCTAGGCGTTCAGCCATCCCTTGACACGGTGCGCGAGGTGTTGGCTGCGGCAGTCAGCTCCCCAAACCCGCCCAACCTCGTCCCCGTCTTCTCCTCGATATCCGCCGAGTTCCTGACGCCCTCGAGCATATACCTCAAGATTTCTGCAAAGTGAGTGCGTGACTCATCTACGTGGTCTTCGGCCTGGACAAGCGTTGACCGTTGGGTGGGCAGGTCGAAGTCGAAGCTTTCGTTCCTCTTTGAGAGCGCAGCCACCACCGAGACAATCGGACGATACAGCTTCGTTGGCGCAGACCCTCGCAAGGTCATCAAGACTGGCCCCGGCCATGGCGAGGAGGCGGATCCCCTTCCCAACCTCGAGAAGGAGCTCGCAAAGAGCACGGTCGCGACCGTACCCTCGATACAGCTTCCCCCCATGACCGGTGGCGCCGTTGGATATGTTGGCTACGACTGCGTCAAGTACTTCGAGCCAAAGACACGGCGGGACGACGTGAAGGATGTCCTGGGTGTACCGGAGAGCTTGTTCATGCTGTTCGACACAGTCGTGGCTCTTGACCACTTCGCACAGGTGGTCAAGGTCATCACCTACGTACAGGTCCCAGACAGTCTCGACGACTTGGAGGCGGCGTACGAGGAGGCCAAGGCTACGCTGAAGAGATACGTGACCATACTCAAGGACAAAGAAGTGCCCATGCCCGAGCAGGGGCCCATCCAGCTCGGGAACCAGTACAAGTCGAACATTGGCCAGGAAGGCTACGAGTCCCACGTCAAAGAGCTCAAGAAGCACATCAGTATTGGCGACATCATCCAAGCCGTGCCTTCGCAGCGTTTCGCACGACCTACCTCGCTGCACCCCTTCAACGTCTACAGGAACCTTCGAAACGTCAATCCATCGCCGTACCTCTTCTTCGTCGACTGCGAGGATTTCCAGATCGTCGGCGCAAGTCCCGAGTTGCTGGTCAAAGAGGAGCAGGGTCGGATCATCACACATCCCATTGCCGGGACCGTTAAGAGGGGCAAAACCCTGCAGGAAGATGCAGCCCTGGCTGCAGAGCTTTCCGACTCACTGAAAGACCGGGCCGAGCACGTGGGTCTGACTCAACTTGTACGTCGAGTTCAGCGTTGACTGACTACAACAGGTCATGTTGGTGGATCTCGCCCGGAATGACGTCAATCGTGTTTGCGACCCGCTTTCCACTCGAGTGGATAAGCTGATGGTGGTGCAAAAGGTAGGAACACCAACATCGTCATTGTGTTCATGCGCGAAAGCGATCTGATCGGGCCCCATTGGCTAATTGATCCAGTTTTCGCATGTGCAGCACCTGGTCTCCGAGGTGTCAGGCGTGCTGCGACCTGGCAAGACACGATTCGACGCCTTTCGGTCGATTTTTCCAGCAGGTACGTCCAGTGCTCCCACGATGTGGCATGATGTTGAAAGGTGGAACCAGGGACCGTGAGCGGCGCGCCCAAAGTGCGGGCGATGCAGCTCATTGCCGAACTCGAGAAAGAAAAGCGCGGTGTCTATGCTGGCGCTGTGGGGTATTTCGGCTACGGTAGCGTCGAGGGTGATAGGCAGATCGAGGGTGCTATGGACGTGAGTTGGCCCCTGAGGTGCACGGCCTTGGACATGGCTGATTTACACAGACGTGCATCGCGCTACGGACCATGCTTGTCAAAGATGGCATCGCATATCTCCAAGCAGGGGTAAGTGGGAGAAATTCCTGCTGTTCACACTTGCTAACTACTGGCCAAGGGCGGAATCGTGTTTGATTCGGACCCGTACGATGAGTGGATGGAGACGATCAATAAACTAGGTGCGTTCTTCTCTTCTTCTGCGTGCAATGCCCCCGTCGAACGACCGTTGACTGACCGCCGTTTGGCGTGCAGGTGCGAATACACACTGCATCACTTCAGCCGAAGAGAAGCATCTGGCCGAGCAGACCGAGGGCGAAGTCGACACGGACAAATCGCAGTCTCTGGAGGGCGACGCAAAGCCGCGCATCTCTGCGGCTGCGTAACTGCGCCACACAAGGCTGGCGACGTGGTGTGGCGTGCCGACAGTGGTTCTGAGTGGTTGGTCAAGTCAGCTCTGATGTGCAGAGCAGAGTCTGGGCCACGATCGACGCCATTACACGGCGGCGACGCAATTGGTCGAAGATTGAATAAGGGAAATGACTGCCACAAGGTGGCCGGGGACGGCAGTACGGCAGGTCGAGACGCTATACAGACGTCACATCAATAGGCGGTCCTTGATTCAAACAAGGTTCGATGGTAGATTTCACAATTTATCCTGCCGCCAGCGCTGTGAAAGCGAGATTGTGCAACGGCACAGGGGCTCTCCTGTGTGCGTGCGTGTGTGTGAGCGACTCGTTCTCGCTGTGACACGGTGAGCGCAGGTTGAGGGCCATGTTGGGGTGGCAGGTTACTTGGACAACAGCCTCTCTCGTCTCGGCGCAGGGCCGTGAGGTGTACATGCAGGCCAACTCTCGCCTGTGCGTGCATAGGCCGTCATCGACATGGTAAAACTGGAAAGCTGGGCATTGGCCAATCAGCGCGCGTGGTCCGGAAACGAGTTCCTTGTTCTGGCAGCGATTGTGCCTGGGTTGCGGCGCTCACCACCCCTGCAGGATCCAAGAGGAGCTTGCCTAGTGCGAGCTGGCGTCACTGCACCAGCCATTTGTTTGCGGAGCGACCAGCCCGCCGTGTGAGGTAACAGGGCAGGACTACCTTCACCTACCAGCCACGACCTGCGCGACCACTTGCTCAAGAGATAAAACCTGCACCTCCCTCCATCCCAGTTCCTCACCCACCTCACCCACCTCACCCACCTCATCTTCAATCAAGCATTCCACAAGCCTAGCATCCTCTTCCCTCCACATCCCCTACTCCAGCATCAGCCTAGCTACCTTTGCTCTCTCACACACTCCCGCCATCACGATGAAGCAGTCATTCGCCCTCTTCGCTGTCGTCGCTGGCGCTGCCACCGCCCAGTCTCTCGGTTCTTGCGCAGTACGTTCGCCCTCCAGCCTCACACGAGAGCCACGCCGCCGTCGATGCAAACAAGATGCAAACAAGGTGCAAACAAGATGCAAACAAAGCTAACCTCTTCCAGCAAATGTGTGTCAGCAACATGAACATCATCGCCAACACCCAGTTTAGTTGCGCCGCTGGCGACACTGCTTGCTTCTGCACTCAGTCCAACTGGGCCTACGGTGTCCGCGACTGCTCCAGCCAGGCATGCTCTGGTGAAGAGTCTGTTCAGGCCATTAGCTACGCCGCCGGTCTCTGCCAAGGTCAGTCCAATCCACCATGCCATTGAGGAGCTTTGACTAACTCAATTCAAGTCGTTGCCTCGTCTGCCACCGCCTCTGCCACCGCCTCTGCCACCGTTCCTGCGGCGCTGCCCATCCTGACTTCGGCTCTTGCTAGTGCCTCTGGCTCTACTGGTACCGCATCAGGTGAGGCTTCTGCCACTGGCAGCTCCCAGTCTGCCATTACCACTGTGCCCCTGCTTGCTACCGTCACCAACTCGGACGGCAGTGTTCAAACCTCTACCTCTGGTTTCAGCACTGTCTACAGCTCAGGAGCGCTAACCGAGTCTGCAGCCAGCGCGGCCTCAAGTGCAGCTTCGTCTGTCGCTTCCGAGCTCAGCTCCGGCTTGTCCTCGATTGCTGAGTCTGCCTCGTCTGCTCTTGCATCCGTCAGTGAGTCATTGGCCTCTGCTGCCGCGTCCGCCACCAGCGCCGCCGGTTCTGCTGCCTCCTCTGCCACTAGCGCCGCCGGTTCCGCTGCTTCTTCTATCGCCAGCGCTGCTGCCTCTGCCGCTTCCAGCGCTGCCTCCAGCGTCCCTTCCCAGGGCGCCGCTCCCCAGATTACTGGTGTTCCCGTCGTCGCCGGTCTTGCCGCCGCTGCCTGGTTCTTCATTTAAGCTCCTTTTACGCTGTCCAAGGTCCTACCTCGATGGAGTAATGTGCATAATGAATAATGAGGTGGAATGGTAGCGCGAGGAGGACTTGGATAGATCGCTGTGTGTCTCGCGGCGATGGACTGACTACACCCTGGTGAATTCGGTTCGAGTCGCAGGACTCACGATTTCTTACGACATTCACACGATGGCTTGATGACTACGATTCATTACGCCAATGGCTTTTCATGTATAAGCGGATTAGCTCTTTGATACCCTCACCCTAGGCTTGTGGGAGAGCGTGCCGGTGTTCGGGCGCAGGTAGATAGCCATGACTGAAATATGATAATTCACTCACATAACCATCGTTCTTTTCTTCCATCTCAATTCTTTGTGAGGCCTGCGATCGCTGGTTGCAGGGATTGGGCCTTGATGGTTCGCGATAGAACTACCGTAGTACTACCTTACTACCTGCGCTGATGAGCGTGGCCTGTTGTGACGCCGTTTCCATGGCCACGTTGAGCTACAACATGTAGTGGTACGGGGCACAGGCGCTTCGAGAACGACTCTCCTTCGGGACGTAAGGGATATGAATCCGTGGTTTGTGGAACCTGACGATTCCCGTCGGTGCAGCGTGAAAAGGATCCAAGAGATGAGGTTGACATAAACTTCGTCAGCCACAGGTCATCACCCAAGATGAGCATCAGCTTGGCTCCACATGTTTGCTGACAGGTTGCAGATTACGAACGACTCCACATGGCCCTTCCCTGCATTGCACGTCCCGGCCCGGTGCGGATAGGATTAGCCATGTTTGATCAACAGCCCGCCTCCCTGTGAAGGGCCTCTTTAGTCTGGGGAGGGAGGAGGGGATGCATGCAGCGATGCTGAGAGGTTGTTGGGAGATGCGAATGCGAATGCGGTTGCAAGCAAAGAGGGCTGGGTGTGGGGTTCTTCTGCACGGTGGTTGGGGCGGGTGCAAGCACGTTGTTGAGGCGTGGCGTGGCGTGGGTGTATGCAAGGCGGAAAACGAAAAGCATAAGTCGCCTTGTGTCTGCTGGGGCATTGATGCAAGGACGTTTGAATTTCGCTCGCCTCTGTTGTTGACGAGTGAAGGCTTCCTGTGAAGCGTCGTTTTCTTGGCGAAAGATCTGAAACGGCGTTCGCTTGGTGCTGACGTTGCAGGGTGGGGTCGAGCTGGAGCTGGCGTTGCTCACGTTGCTGCCTGCTGCATGCCTGTAGGAAGCTGCCTACAATGGCCTCTGGAGGCCAGTATCGCTGGTTACAAGAAGCAACGGTTTTAGAGTTGTATGTCCATTGTATGAGCGGGTTTGGATTGCATTGCTAGCTGTCTTGGATTGTCTTTCCTCGCTTCTGTGTCTGTTGTCCGCTGCTTGTGCTTGTTCAAACAGCTTCGCCTCTTTTCCGTGCGCAGAGAAGTCTTGGTTGTCAACATGTCCGATGCTGATATGGGAAATGTCCATCGATCAGTGCGACCAACACCGCGGGCACAGCAGGCGGTTGGTGTCGGCCAGGTTGCAAGGCGCCTTGGTTATGCGGCCAACAGCACCGCGCAGGTCTTGTACAGCATTGCCAACATCCAGAATCTCCTGACCGAAACTCAATCTATGAAACAGCTGGTGCAGAAGCTGTATGTTATTGCCCTAGTCCTCTCCGATTTAACGGCAACTTTGGTGGAATCTGGAGAGCACGAGGTGTGGACTGAAGAACATGATGAGAATCTCTTGCACTCGTTGAAGGAGTTTGAGGACATCGTTCCGGCCGTCGTTCGTGCAATACGGGAAGCAGACAAAACCTCAACGCACTGCCAAGACCGGCCACAGGAGGAGACTACAATGGAGTTTTTCTCTTGGCCGATGAACGCAAGGCTGGGCATGTTGTGGACAAGTGCTTTGAACTTGTTGTCCGGACAGGTTTGGTGGCTAGATATGAAACACTGGCTCGGAAAGAATACCTGTAAGTCATGCTATCAATCTACAAGCCGCTTGACTGATTTCAGTCTCAGTGATGAGGATGAGGTTCCAGAGGCTTTGCGTCTCATCCGAGCGTTTGATGGTTCTATAATTGGTGGTATTCAATCATATAAAGACGGACTGCGGGATCCAGAACGGTTGCAGAGATATCTGGTGCCATCATCGATAACTCCTGCATCGTCTGCAGATCAGACCAAGTCAGCCAGAACCAACTTCGTCGATTCCACCTATGTAAGTCATCTTCCCAGGTAAGTCGAACGATCATGTATTAAATATATATAGGGAGGAGATAGAAGAGTCAAAGCCAAGGGGCAACGTTCCTGTCAGTGCGTACAATCAGTGGCCACCCTTCGGCAATCCTCAATATCCAGCATACCTCGCTGCCATGGCGAAGCGACCGAGAGAAGAAATTAAAACGACTGTAACGGAGTCTTCAACAGTACTTGCACCGAACTTGAAAGCATTTCGGGAATCTGGTCCGAGCACTAGCCGGCACTCAACGTCAGGGCTCACTCCTCAGTCAAAACCCGGACCGAGATTATTTTGGGAGCCAGTCATTACAAAATCCTCGTTTAGCAGTAGTTCCCTCTATGGGGGAGATCTTTCTGGCTCGTACTCCAGATACGATCAGTCTAGTGCGAGTCCATTCGCTCCCGCGCCACGGCTGGAAGCCTACATCCTCCGTCCGACCATGCAGTCCACATGCACCAGCAACACATTGTCTCACGGAATAGAGCTGCTCCAACTTGATGAAGAAGCGATGCAGGATCAAATTCGTAGGTTGGGGCCAGAATACTCTGTCATGGACTCACTTTTCGATCTTCGACCACAACAACTGCACCTGTTACAGACCCATACTCGGCATCGTCAAGGGTCGATTGTTTATGTTCAACAAGGCAAGCCTGCCGGCTTTTCCACTCTGTTGGGCACTCTGCAAACATCACCTGTCATGTTCATAATCCAAACGACTACCGCGTTTGCACAAGACCCGTTTAGAGCATCGGATCCTACACCCGGCAGAGATCATCTTGGAGATACCACACTCGCAACAGGCTTCAAGATGCCCAACACTGGATCTTTCTTCAGTGCTAGACACCATCTATCTTAGCCGGAAGCATTTTCGAAATATCTATACGAGCAAGGAGAGTCCTGCACGTACGTTGAAGGTACTGAACGTAAGGGTGCATCCCAACACTACCAGATCATTACAGCCAATACTCAATGGCACAAGAATGATCGTTCGCTCGAGGAGATTCGGCTTGCCGACTACAATGCTGGACGCAAAGGGCCGATGAAGACGAAAGACATATCGTATCCTTGGGATGGGACGAATAGTCTGTTTGGAGAACATGGTGGGTTTGGTGGGTTGGAACCGATAACATGAACCATTCCGAAGACAGAATAGGTTCTATCCAACCCAGTTCCCCCAGCTGCCGGCGTTCCCTTCGGCACACACGAACCAAAGAAGACTGTGTTCGATCGATCTACCTAGAGCTCTCTATCAAAATCTCCGCCATGTGCTCCCGGGAACTCTGGTGCTAGTCGCGGTCAGCTCAGCCACATAGCGCCGCATCTACCGGCCTTTGTACCGCCCGAGAATTCGCGAAGAGTTGCATTTAGTCCCGGATCAAGGTTGTCTACGCCCAATGCATTCGGAAGCAACACGGGGGATGTACGGAGCGTTTCGCCTGGTTCGTCAAGCACGAGACTTGACACCCAGCACGTCGTCTTTCCTTGACCAGCCCGTCCTAGCCACCAGTGGCTCGAAGTATCCCTTCGGAAATTTGACTGAGCTACTTGCTTGTTTCGAGTCGTATGGACGAATGTGTAGCAGATGGAATCGTCGGCCGAGTCGGTTATGTATTTTCGGATAGCGTATATCCTGTGACGCCAGATCGGGGGAAAGGTGGAGACTGCCATCTTTCTTCGTTTAGCGAAAGACTGGCCACGGTTGCGGTTCGTTTTCCATCCAGAATGTTATCGTTGGGGATCGAGTCCTTCCTTCTCGATTGTTTCGATGCTCTGGCGAACATGCTGGTCAAGAACAGCTAGTTGTTCGTGTTGATGCCGGGAAGTGGCAGCGCCTGGAGCCTGCGAGGTAGCCGGAAACGATACCATTATAACTAGCTGATAGTTAATCAAAGTTGGAGCCTACAAAAAAAGCAATACGAGGCTCAAACGAGGACTTGTGGTGACGCAAACACCTGTGTAATTGCTTCAGCTACTGTCAGATGCTTGTTACAATTCGTACACAGCCCCATAACGCCCGATTATGCAATAAAGTACATCTTCGTCGTACAAAAATCTCCAGTCCCCTTCCCTTTCATTATGTTCCCCTACTCCCATTCCTTCATCGCCTGCGCCGCCCGGCTCTCAATGTAGTACCCTGGCGCTGGCCGCCTCGCAGCCTTCTGTTCGGCAGGCGTCAGCGCGTGCTTGACTTCCTTGACGTCCACCAGCTCCTTTATCCTCATGATCTGACCGGCGACGGATTGTGTGACGGGGTGGTAGACGGTGGTCATGCGCTTCTTCAGACCCAGCGCCTTCAAGACACCCTGTGTCTTTTGAGGCATACCGATGCCAGAGCGCATCAGTGTTATCCTGAAGTAAGACATTTCGTGTGGTGGTGTGTTCGAGGTTCAGACGAGGCGGGGTGGTTGTGGAGCTTTGAGCGAACAGAGGAGCTGTCGAGTTGTCAGATCATGGATCGCAGATTCTTTCGAAAGAAATTGGCGCACTGTGTGAGATGTTGGACTCGTTCGTCGTTGTTGCGCCTCGCTCCTGCTGTCATTAGCTTTTTCGACGTCGAGATCAAAAGTCGCGCTTTCCCAATACGGTATGGTGCGCTTCACGTGCCTTCCTCCTCCGCACTCCGCCACTCCAACTCTCTTCCAGCATCAACGATGCCATCTTCCAGAGTGACGGCCGTCAATCTCTGTCCTCACCGCTACTCTGCCATCACTACCCATAGCTCAGCAAGAACATTCGGCATGCACCGATCCTTCCGCCTGCACGCCGGCCACTACGACATGCAACGGTGCGGGTATGCACGACCGCGCATTCGTTTACTCGGGAGGCATCGAGCTTGCGGAATCTACTTCCAAGACGACGATGTGTGGTTGACCAATGAGATTCCATGCGAAAAGGCGCCACAGAGCGTGCGGCCGCCTGTACGTGCGACACGAGCAATCCTGCCAATGTTACGACGAATGGTGACACGGGGTTGAGGAGCCTCTCTGTCGATTCTGCCAGCCTGCAGTCTGCGATGTACGGTGCCTTGTCAGTTTTTGTCTAGAGTGAACAAACGACAGCACACTTGTAACTGGAAAGCGGAATGCTAGCCTACTTCGAAGACTTGGTGGCCATTACAGACTGTTCGTGGCTTACACGTAAGGTTTGGTGTCATTTATAAGAGTTCCTACTCTTTTGCATGACACCAATATCCGCTGTCTCATATTCCAAAGCTATTCTGATTTTACTGACATGCACTCTCTATTGCTTTTCTCCACGCGACCATGGAGTATACCAAACTTAAATATCAGCATATCAGCGAATCCGACTAAGTGGAGCTATACCCCGGACAGTCGCGAGCATGTGCGACATGGAGCTCGGCCAAGTCCAAAACGAGGATCCTAGGAGCAGGGTATCAGCTTTGAGCGCGACCCAAGGATCTGGTTGTTTGCGGGAACCAGAAGATACATCCCTGCTTGTTTGACTACTCAATACACTTTCTTTGTAGGCCGTCTATCGAAGAACGGCAAGCAGCGTTTGGAACTGCCGATGCCGTTAGGCGGACGGGAAGATGCCATTGATTGAGATACTCGTCTCGGGACGGGGAAGGGCAGTTGACATGGCCGTAGCAGGTTCTGGGGTGAAGACGGAGAGCCTGTTTGGATGACACCAGAAGCTGCTGTTGCTCTTGGATGTAGCTATAAGTTAGGTCTCCCAGCTCCATGACCACTGCCGTTCATTTCACGCCCTCTTCAGCCCAACCACATTGCTCGTTCCGGCTCATACATAGCTATCGTTGCTGGCGTGTCTACGTTTCTGTCTTCATCTGCCATCTCAACGCTCAGTGCTCATCAGCGCTCTCATACCCAACAAGCATACAAGCCAGCCAAGCCACCTACTCCATTCACCATCACCACCGCCACCACCATGGCCAGTAAGCCACCCTCCCCTCCCGCAACCCCACCCCTAAACCCCACAGCCCTCTTCGCCCAACCCGCCTTATACCTCAACCCACCCTCCCCCACCCCCCCAACCGTAATCCCCGCCCTGGTATACCGCGTGCACCGCACCAGCGCGCAAACACGGTACTCGTTCGCGACCGGCTTCAGCGCCAAGAACCAAACCACCATCCTCAACTACACGTCCGCGCTGTCCCGCTTCGGGCTCGCGCACCTGCACCAGCAAACCAACATCTCGTCGCCGTTTGTCTCCGTGTACGATGACCTGGCGCACGCGCACAACGTGGCGCAGCACTGGGCGGACGTGTACGGCGAGGAGACGTGGGTCGTCAGTGTTGACACGCGGCATTTTGCGCGGGGGCCGGTGTTTAGGGCTGCGGATTTGTTGAAGGTGAGATGAGATACCTTATTTTTCTTTTCCTTTTTTCCTTTTTTTTTTCTTTCTTTCCTTGGTTCGCTGTCTGTCGTATATCTGTGGGGGGTTTTCCAGCTCCGCGTGCTGATGCTGGGTAGGATGCGAGTGTTGACCATGGTGATGCCTGGCTGCATTGGGGCGAGTATCTGGTCATGTACCGTGTCCCTGCTCAGGCTATTCGGGACCAGACGCCTGTAGGGCGGGGCAAGGCGCAGGCTTGGAGGGCTGTGGGCGTTATTGGTGGTTCTTGATTGGTAGAGTGTTTGTGAGGATTGCGGTTTCGCGGTCGGCCTTTCCTTTCCCGTGCGTGTCTGGCTTACTGCCTTTTGTTCATTCTCTTCTTTCGTGACGGGCGCGAGCATGGTTGCGTTGTCATGGTGGAGTGATGGTTGTCTCCGCTTGATGTTGTTTTCTTGTATTGAGTCTAAACTTGGGTTGTGGTCTTGTTTCTCTCGATCGTCTCCATAGGATGAACGGCGTTCAATTGTTCCAGGTCCCTCATTCTGTTTTCTCGGCAACTTCAGCATCGTTACATTCCTACAGTGGTAGTGAGCAACTGAATAGTAGCAAGCATCTGAATAGTAGTGAGCATCTGAAGAGTAGTTCGTAGATAGCATTGCCACACTTGATCTGCCTTTCCTCTTAGCCAGTCACCTGTTTCAGCGGCAACATCCTAAATTTGCATAGTACAGCCTAGCTCAATAGTGGCAAGACTCTCAGTATCTTCTCTCATCCCTCTCAATCTAACAGCACCATCGCTTCTCTTTCACGTCCGTTTCAGGGCAGTGTGCGGATCAAGTAAGCATCAGGGTGGAGGTCGTGATCGTGCCGTTGAAAAAAAAAGGTATGTAATTCTACATTACTATTATTTTCAGGGGGTGCACTAACTTCTGTGCCATTGCCGTCTGTTCACTCGTTCGTGGACCCAGTCGCAACATCTAAATACATTATGCGTGTGACTCTCCTGTACCGTCGTGATTGCCTCGCCACAATGGTGCGGCGTGTTCTGATCTCGCATCCTTCCTACTCATAAGACGATATAGTCTCTCGGTCTTGCATGCAAGGAAACGCTACTGCGCGTGAAAATATTGAGATAAATGCGATTGAAGCCCGACTGGACGTCCAAGATTGAAATCTCGAAGTTTCAGTAAGGGCGAGTCTTGATATACTTCGCTGATCCTGTTCGGCGTGTTGATAATGTTATTCTCCCCACTATTCACAAAGGTCAAGTGTTGCGGGATTTGATTACAGGGCCATCCTTGCAGCCTGTAGAAGGCGAAGACGTCAGTGACTACAAAGCCGGATAGCAGTCGACACCTATCGCTCGCCTTAGAAGCTGCGTCCGTTCCTAGGATCCGTGCGCTCGTGTTGCAGGTATCAACAATGCCCTTAGTGACCCAGAAACTCGCAAGTCGCGTTCGTACGAGCAGTCCACTCTCGAAGTGGTGTCGAGTTAATCTGGGCCATCAAAGCTAGTTGAATGGTGGTTTCGTATGTTGTTTGGACGTTTTGTGGCCACGTGTTCAGGGAAATAGCCACGGCACGAAGCCGAACAACATGATGCCGAAAGTAAGGTACAGCGACGAAGTAAGGGACGGGACGCGCAAGCCCGCACTCCCGGGTCTAGTAATTTGTCAGCAGTTGCATACCACGGATAAGGGCTCTGCGGTAGCGTTCGCGGGTACACCAAGAACGAAGACAAGATTGGGTAATTCCGCCAAGGGGCAACGTGGAATGGAGGGCGGCGACAGCCAATCACCGTCTATATGAGGAAGAGAAGGATGTGCAACTTACTGCTCCAGATGCAAGCCCATGTTCGTGATGACGTCGCACCTCTTCCACTCTTCGGCACTGACTTCCTCCATGGCCACTTGGTTGTCATCATCAAACTTGAGTCTCATGCCTAAACCCGTGGCGTTTCCAAAAGTCTTCCACTCAGGATTGTCCAGCTGTTGTCCCTTGGCAAGCAGGAAGTCAGCGGTATGTTTGTTCGGGTCGTAGCTTCGAATGAAACTAGCCCAGTACGCCTGCATGAACACAGCAGACGCAGAGGTACCATTGTGCCAAATCGACGGCAGTTCGCCGACGTGTGAGGCAGTGCCGACGTTCCAGCGGTATTGGTATGTGGGGTTCGTATTGTTTTCTGCGTAGACGGAGGACATGTTGAGGTTCGGGCAGTTGTAGCGAATGTGGCCGTATACGTCAGATGCAAGGCCGCGCCAGCGTGCGTCGGCGAGAGCATTCATCTGGCCATTCCAGACCGTCCTGATCTTGGCCCAGTTGGCGGTGGGGAACTGATCGAGAATGAATTGACGGGCGAGTTCGTAGTTGGAAATGGTTTTGGGGGTAAAATTGATGCCCTCGTTTGTGGAGTCGCCGAAGATTGTGGGGACCTTGACGTAGCGGTCGTATTTGAGGGCGTTGTAGGTGTAGTCTTGGATGAAGTCGTAGTCCAGGGTTGGGTTCCAGAAGTATATCGGGGGGTTCTTGCCACCGGGGAAGGGAATCTTGAGACTCCGTACAGCATTCTGGAAGGTTACCGAGTCGAGTGAGGTCAGACAGGCGAGATCATGGCAACCTGATCGTTGGAGCAAGGCATTGTACTGCCACTGGCTTTGTTTGACATTGCGTAGAGGTGGAAACGCAGCGGACTCGGCAGCAACAGCGTGGAAGAGGTTGTCGTTGCGTCCGCCAAAAGCTGTGAGTTGCAGGACAACCGAACCACCGCCAGCACTGGCTCCTCCAAGCGTGACGTGGTCGGCATTGCCGCCAAACTCGTGGATATACTTCTGGACCCACTTTAGCAACAGCCTCTGGTCTTTCAGTCCGTTGTTCAGACTCAGCGTCTTGTTGGCCTCGATCTCCTTGCCGGCGAGGAAGCCGTACGGCCCGACTCGGTAATTGAAGTTGACCACAACCATATCCCCACCTGCAGCATCGATAAGATCGGCAGCATCGTAATTTGCGTTCCCGTTCATGTTAAAGCCGCCTCCTTGAATGAAGACGTAGACGGGGAGTTTGCTCGTGTTGGTGGCTTTGGAGGGTGCAAAGACGTTGACAAAAAGACAGTCTTCTGACCACTTGTCGCCGAACTCTGCAGCGAGTGCGCTTTGGGTGCCGATACAAAGAGGGCCAAACTGGTCATGGTTAACGAAGATGCTGCGAAGTGTGATTCCGTACGTACTTTGGTTGCGTCTGATGTCACTTTGTTCAACTCTTCAAGAGGCTCCTGGGGTGCCGTGAAGCGCAGACCATCGACTCGAGACACACTCCTTGCGTAACGCATGCCTGCCCACCGATGAACGCCATTGCCAATGTCCTTTCCTCTGTACCTGGCGTACCCAAGGTCGACAGTCACATCGACGGCTGCCGCAAGCCGCAGCAGCAGAGCCACACACAGCAGCACACCGATCATGTTGGTCGACAATGAGCTGTTGTCTGGCCGCGAGACAACCAAGCAGTCTTGGAGGGGGTTGTCGATGTCCGGGATGCTGCGTAGATTGAAGAAAGACGTGGACTTGAGAGAAACCAAGCAGGGGTGTGGGTGGTTGACGGGTGTCTAGCGGAGAGTACAAGAATGCTTCGAGACCGGTGGCATCACGTCTAGTTCATCGTCATCTGGTCGAATCTCCGTAGTTCAGCGGCTCACTCCAAGGCTCTGCTCTCGCCGTCAGCAAATGACGATGGACAGAGGCGGTTTCGCGATACGAACGTACGCGATATCCTCAATTACCCTGAACCCAAAAACCGCAAGAGCAGACCGTCTTGGACATGTGCAGGGTACCAGGGGGAAGCACGAGTTAAGTGAATTCGAGGTGCAGTAGCCATATCAGCCACAGTTCACGCTATCCTCGTCGAACGTGTTGCGGCCAGAGCCTTCACCGTGCATGAGGCGTTCCACCGGGCGTGCGTCCGAATGCGATTGACTGGTCTGGAACCCCTGACAAGCGCCCGAGAAGGAGTGCACATCACAGGCTGCGCCTCACCGGCGCGTCCGCTCGCTCTGCGCATGACAGCAGCACAGCAGCACAGCAGCACAGCACAGCAGCACAGGAAAGCGACGGCAACGGGACGCGAGGACGGTCATGTTGACGTGCCGGCGGTTGACGCAAGATCCTGTGGAGTTGACGACACGATGAAAGCAAGAGGTGCTCAGCGAGCTTGTCGCTGCGGGCTAAGCGCGGGCCCTGGAGATCATGCAGAAACCATTTTTTGGACGCCGGATCGCCCGCTTGAAACTGCGCACAGCCGTTGTACCAAACCTGCGACGCTGGTGCCTGAGTGAGTTGTCCGTCCAAGTGTGCCTTGACGCTTGAACATGCCTTGCCAGACATGTCGCATGGCTACGAGATAGCCTGAGAGCCGGAGCTGCTGTCTCGATTCTCGACTCGACCCCAAGCGCACTCCGCAACTCCGCCGCATCTCAGCGCGCTGGCCAAGCGCGTGCTGTGTATCTCCATCGCCGCGGAAGCGTTGCGCTCTGCACGTGAAGCTGGCCGGTTTTAGACTGCCCTCTTCTGCCCTTCTCCCGCGACACGAACAAACAAGTCAATACGCGTCTCACTCGTGTACTGTACAACAGCAAGCCACGTGGAGAAATCCCACCACTCAAACAGCCGTCTCGTTCCTGATGCGGAAGTGCACGATAATAGGCGGCCTGCAGAGTCTAGACTTCCATGCAGCATCCAACCGTGCGGCACGCGAGAAGGATTCATGCGCATGTAGAGACTGGTCTTGCTGCTTCTGACTAACCAGATCCGCAGCGTGAGGCTGGCCTGAACAAGATCCTGACACATGATTCTTTACCACGACGAAGTGTATTGACTGGATTCTTTACTACAATGTTGTGTATTAACTTGATTCTTTACTACAACAAAGTGTGTTGACTAGGTTCTTTACCACAACGAAGTGTATTAACTGGGTTCTTTACCACGACAAAGTGTGTTGACATGATTCTTTACTACAACAAAGTGTGTTAACATGATTCTTTACCACAACAAAGTGTATTAACTTGCTTCTTACCACAACAAAGTGTATTAACTTGCTTCTTACCACAACAAAGTGTATTAACTTGCTTCTTTACCACAACAAAGTGTATTAACTTGCTTCTTTACTATAACAAAGTACATTAACTTGCTTCTTTACTACAACAAAGTATATCAACTTGATTCCTTACCACGACAAAGTGTATTGACTTGCTACTTTACAGCGGTGCCGGAACAAGTACAACGCCGCCGTTAGAGTCAGACAAGATCTTGACAAGACTTGAACGTTACCAAGTCCGATGCGCATCGACAGTCCAGCAAGCTCCGTTGCCACCCGAACCCACCGATTGGCCGAGCGGATCAAGTAGCCGACCTCATCAAGCCGTACTTTCTCTCGCCTTCAGTCTCCAGATACTTTCTCCCGCCTTCAATCTCCAGATACTTTCTCCCGCCTTCAATCTCCAGATACTTTCTCCCGCCTTCAATCTCCAGATACTTTCTCCCGCCTTCAATCTCCAGATACTTTCTCCCGCCTTCAGTCTCCAGAAGACAGACACCCACCCACCAACCGCAACCGCAACCCCAATTTCACACAATGCTCCGCACCATCACGCAGCTCCCACGTCAGCTCTCCCGCCGCGGCGCAGCATTCAGCACCAGCGCCACCGCCCGCAGCTCAGCATTCGGCGGCCCCAGCCCCCCTCGGCTCCCGAAAGAAGAACAAGAGCTATTCGAGAAGCTACAAAAAGCCAGCACAGGCGCCTTTTCGCAGCCAAAGCCCAACGAGGAAGCCCCATCCTCCCCCGCGCCCTCACCGCCGCGCCCGCAAATCAACCAATCCCCGGACTCGTCAGTGCCAGACATGCGCTTCGAGAGCGGCAAGCCGATCCCCAAGGGCGACGAGTTCCACCCCAACATGCGCCGCGGCGCACCGCCCGAGTTCGAGGGCGACGTGAATCCCAAGACGGGCGAGGTCGGCGGGCCCAAGAACGAGCCGCTGCGCTGGGGGAGCTCGCATGACCGCGGCGATTGGAGCTACAACGGGCGCGTCACGGATTTCTAGGCGGCCATGTGCAACCACAGACCTACTGTGTAACATCAGTATAGGCAGTTACAAAGAAGAAGAATGATAATAACAATAATAACAACAACCGCGTATCTAATTCCCAACAACAGCCACTACCTACCTAGAGGATTCCTAGGAGCTAGGGAGGTGAATTAGGGATAGGGATAGGGATAGGGTAAATAGAATGTCATGTGTATAACCGACTTTTGACTTGAACTTTGATTGGATTTGTTGATTCGATTCCAGTCCTTCATATCGCTTACAGTGAGGTACTGTTACATGCACGCTAGCTTCGTCTCAGCTCATTACACCCAACGCCTTGTCCTGCCTTGTCCTGCCTTGTCCTGCCTTGTCCTGCCTTCCCTGCCCTTCCTTCCCTTCCCTGCCCTTCCTTCCCAAGCTTGTTCGTCACACTCGGCTCACGCGATATACCCGTCCGCCTCGCCGAGCCCCTTTGCGCTCCGCCCAGCGTCGAGGAACAGGTCCTCGCACTCGTCGACATCGTGCACGGCAATCTCGCCGCCCTCGCGCCCGGCGACCTTGGCCAGCACGCTCGCGGGGGCAAGCAGCTGCAGCGCGTAGCGCAGCGAGACCTTGACCCCGAGGTCTGTGACCTTGTCTTTTGCGTCGTTGCTGATCTGCAGGCGCTCGGTGCCGACGCGCGTCGTGATGATGCTCTTGATCTCGCTTGCGTTGTAGGGATGTGTGGGGATGATGAGGAGGCGGGCGAGCAGGTCTGGGGGGATGCCGTGCGCCGAGGGGGGCAGGTTTGTGCCGCCGCGGATGTGGGTGAGGCCGCGGTTGGAGGCGAGGATGACGAGGGGGGAGAGCGGGGACTCGAGGGCGCGGTTGAGGAAGGTGAAGGCTTCGAGGTCGAGCATGTGCACCTCGTCGATGAAGAGGACGCCGGGGACGAGGTCGGCGACGCCCTGGTCAATGTAGCGGTTGACGACCTTGTTGATTTCCAGCCGCAGCTTCTCGGTAATCTCCGTCTTCTTGGGCTTCATCAGCTGGCCCATCATGCTCATGATGTCCTGGCCGCCCTGGGGGCGTGCGTTGGCGACGTCGAGGTCGTGCAGGGTCACGTCCTGGACAATCTCCTTCTTCTTGTGGACGTCGCCCTTGGGGATGGGGACGTACTCCTCGGCCTCGAGGTCGAACTCGGTGGCGTAGGCGTCTGAGCGGCCGACGCGCTTGACGGCGCCCGTGTTGGCCTCGATGTAGATGACGTCGCCGAGGCGCACGCGCTCCTTCTGGATGGCCTCGTAGATGGAGGGGTCGAGGCGCAGCTTCTTGGTGCCCTTTGCGCTCTTGAGGGTGATGAGCAGGTGCGAGATGGTGCGGCCGTAGCCGCCGAGCGGGTTCTCGGCCTCCTCGGGCGTGAGCTCGGTGACCTCGCCCTCGTAGACCTCTTTGGTTTCCTTGACGCGGAGGCCGATGGCGCGGCGGAAGTTCTCCATGAGCGCCTCGGTCTTCTTGACCTCGGCCGAGTAGATTTCGCTGCCGACAATGGGGCAGAAGGGCACCTTGGTCCCGAGCTCCTGCGAGACGGCGAGGGCGAGGGCCGTCTTTCCGGTGCCAGGCCCGCCGGCCAGCATGACAGCGCGGCCGGACATTTTCTTGGCCCTGACGAGGTCGACGACGAGACCGCAAGCCTGGAGGCGTTAGTGTTGGCGCATGGCAGTGGGTGCGATGCCATGTAGGTACCTCTCGCGCCGCAGCCTGGCCGACGAAGCCGCCGGCCGACGGTGTTGCGCGTCCATCGCTGGACAGGCCGAGGCCCCTGATGTGTGAATGCGCCGCGGTCCTGCTCTCGCGCGTGTTGCTCTTGACCTCGCTGACGGGGACGGTCGCCATGGTGGCGGTCGGCGCGGTCTCCTGGCAGTGAAGACGACCAGATGAGATGAGCGTGCGGAGGCGATTGACGGTGGAGGCGACAGCGGCGAGGATCGGTGGAGGGTGCAGAGGGTGCAGAGGGTGCAGGGCGGGCGCAAGGTCGGCGGCGCGTGTCTTTGGCCTTGTCACGGGAGCTCTGAAAGTTGAAGTTCCATCGCGGGCCGACTAGCGCGGTACCGTGAGGCTTGAGCCCTGTCACCCGCTCGCCATCCCCACTCTGCACTGCATCTGCACCGCCTCTGCTCGCCGAATGCTCTGCACCGCGGACGAGCAGAACAGTCCCCCCTCTCTCTCCCTGCTACTGCGTGAGGACCTCCCTTTCGCACCCACCGATAGTATTGCGCCCGTTCGTCTGCTTTTGTGTTTGACCGTTCACTTGCACACGCCTCCCAATTCTTCCTCCTCTGCCCCCTTGTGCCGCCGTCGTACTACAACACAGGTCGCTGCCTGAATGAGCAGTGAGCGACAACAACAGCAACAGCAACAACAACAGCAACAGCAACAACAGCAGCAACAGCAACAACAGCAGCAACAGCAACAACAACATGGCGGTAAGCATGCGACGCGAGTCTGTCGACGTCTGCAGTCTGGCAAGAACACGACCAACGCTGACTGCTGCAGACCAATACTCGAGTCGGCCGTCTTGATGCACCCTCCCGGCGGCCGCCCTTTGCTGTGTAGATGCCTGTGCCGCGCCTCTTTCACGATCATGCACGCTGCACCGCGGAGCCCTGTGGATTCTCCACATCTGCAGACACGACTGCTCACAGGCAAAAGGGCTAGTTTTGGCTGCAGTTCGTCCTTCAGCGTCCACCACACACCACCCACTCGACCATCGACCATCGACCATCGACCATCAACCATCGACCATCGACCATCAACCATCAACCATCGACCGTCGACCATCACACATCACAACAAGCGACAACACAACGACACGACACGACACACGACACACGACAGAGGAAGATACGGCTGCTATTCCTCCACTGTCTACGTGGACTTTTGGCTATTGGCTACTCATACACCGCCCCGTCCCTCCTTCGAACGTGTCAAACCCCCGCACAAAGTCAACCATCAATCCCCTCCGATTCGAAGCATCCAAACCCACAAGCCTCGTCACGCGCATAACCTCGTTGTCGGCCGAAGACCCCTTCCCTCTTCTGCACCGCGCTCATCGTTGGGGGGGAAAGTATACTGTACAAGCGATATCTGTGTTGGGAGGAGGGGTGCCGCCCAGGTGGTGACGAGGCCCTGCACTATCCACGACTAGGTTGCTGCAACGTCCTTGCTACCGCCCACCCCTGAGCAGGGTCCAAGCAAGACAAGAAAAGAGACGAGTCATGTCGCACGCAAGATGCTATCGCTTTGCTCGATCCAAGAGAATAAACGAACGAGAAGGTGGTCAGGTGTGGGCACGTTTGCGCTTGCTTGCTCTTACTTGCAAGCAACCAAGCATCTCACACTCATCGGGCAAAAAAGCAAAAGAAGAGCTGTCGCTACTCCTCCTCGCTCTCCGACCCGCTGTCGTCATCGCTGCTCTCCTCTTCATGCGCTGCATCCGTTAGTCTCACATCATCATCGTCAACATCACGCATAGACAACATACCCGGTGGAGACTGGCTGCTACCCGATGCCCCGCCCTGGAACGACTGCAGCTTCTCCTGGATCTTGCGCATGTTGTCCTCCTGCTCCGTCTTGCCCATGGGCTTGTTCTTCTTCGGCCGGCTGGCTGTCGACTGCTTGTGCACCGGCCGCGGCGGCTCAAAGTCGTCGTCGGCCACAGACACGCCTCCCTTGGGCCCACGGAGCGACTTGATGAACTTGAGCAGTTCGCGCAGCGTCTCGTCGTTGATCTCGTCCATGTCGAGCTCCATCTCATCGTCATGCACGTTGGCCAGGTGTGGGCACCCGTTTCGGATAATCTGCACCGCGCGCCTCATGTCAGCATCCCCGAGCGTGCTGATGCCCTCGGAGATGTCCTGCTTCTGAGCAAAGCTCAACGGCTGCGGTGGCTTGGCCTTGGCCTTGCCCGGCTTCACCGGCGGTGGCACCGCAAGCGGAACGCTCTTCTTCTTCACCGCCGGCGCTGGCACCTTGGCCTTCTTCTTGCTCGGCGCCTTGGGCGATGCACGCGTGCCCTTTTGAGCGTGGAGCAGCTTTTGCGCCTTCTCGTTCAGAGCAGCAATCTGTTCCTGCAGAGCGAGGAACTGCGCCTGGGCCGCATCCACCTCCTCTTCCTCTTCCTCGTCCTCGTCGTCTTCCTCGTCAGAGTAGACTTCGGGCGACTGCTCGGGCGCCGGCGCATGCTGCTCCAACCACGCCGCCTTCTCGCCCCAAAACTTGTTGAACAGGTCCTCCATCTGATGGCCCATGGCGTTCACCGCGTCGCCCTCGGGATTGAACTTGTAGCAGTTTTGGAACACGAGCTGGCAGTCTGCGTGGAAGTCCTTTGCGCTCTGGTACACCCCGTTCTTGAAGTTCTTCTCAATCGTCCCAAAGTCCATGGGCTTCTTGATGATCTTGAGATACGACGGAATGTTCAGAGCTACAGGATCCACCGGCACCACAAACGGATACGTCACCGCCTGGTACTTGGGCTTCATGATCTCGTTCAGCACGCTCTCGCAAAACTTGAGCTCCTGCTGGTACTTCTTCTTGCGAGGCTTGGCATTCGTGTAGGGCAAATCCTTCGACGGCCGGTGGATCTCTCGCTTAGGACGATCGTTCGCACTAGTAGAGTCGCGCCGTATGAGGGGCATGCCATCCTGTCCAAGAGGCCATGCGGCTTGGGGGGATGCTGCTACGGCCGCAGCCGGCGACTTCACGGTAGGTGGTACCGGCTTCGACTCGCGTCTGGCCGCTGCCTTGGGCGCTGTGCTCACCGACGGCTTCTTGGCCTTGACCGGCTTCTGCGGCTCGTCTACGCCGCCCCTCGGCATCTTGCCCATGCCCTTGAGGAAGTATGCGCGGAGGTTGTACCCGGCCTGTGTGACGGGATGCTGCTTGTTGTTGAACAACTCGCTGTTCTCAATCATCTGATCGAGGTCCTCCATAAACTCCCTTACGTAGGTGTATCTGTTTTCCTTCAGCTTTCCTTCCATCGTCGTCAGGTCCATCGGTTTCGTTACAATGGTCGGGTAGGTGGGTATGTTGAGCGCGACCGGATCCACAGGGTCCTTGAACGCCAGAGACACCTTGATCTTCTTCGTGTTTCTTATGCGCTCGAGCAAGAACTTGTTCTGCGCCTGCGTCATGGGGGTCGTCGGCCACGCCTCGTAGTCAGCAGCGCGATGCACCCCGGATGGTTCCGACGAGATCACCGTAGCCACGCCTCTAGGTGTAGCTGTTCCATCGCCTCGCGGGGTGCTGCTGCCGCCATTGGTCTGCACAAGCTGCGCCGGTAGTTCGGACTTGATGTCTACCTGCGAGCTCGACGCTTCCTCGGTCTTGGTGCGCTTCGCTTCGGGCGCATTATCCTCGATATCCTCCTCAAAGTCTTCTCGCGGCCGCACTTTCCCAGATTGTGGCGCATCTTCCATCTCCCGGTCCGCATCCGCTGATGGCTCTGTTTTTGCAGGTATGGACGTAGACTCTGGTTGTATGGAGAGCTCCTTCATCGGCTTGGTAGGTGGCGCAGACTTCGAGTCCTCGGGTGCGTCGGCGGCGGTGTCCATTGCGTCGGCAGATGCTGCCTCGATCGAAGGTGCGATTTGAGTCTCGAGCACTTGCTGTGTGCTTTCACTCGTCGTTTGGGTCTCGGTTGGCATGGCATCTGCAGATGACGCTGGTGCTGGCTCGTCGCGAACGTCCGAGATGGGCGCCTCGGTGGCTTCTGTTACCGACTGCACGATATCATCGTCACCAAAGAGCGAATTGCTATCTGTCTGGTCGGGCAGAAACTGTGCGACACCGTCGATGCCACTAGAGACATTCGTGGCAGGCTGAACGGCAGGCTCTACGGCAGGTGGTGGTACGTCTGAAGCCATGTGATCGCCGTTGGTGATTGGTTTGGATTCTCCAGTCGCGCTAGGGTCGGCGCCATTGATGGGCTCATCGAAGAGAACATCGTGGACGCTAAAGAAAATCAGTAAAAGTAAATCAGTAAGTCGGACCCCAAGGTGAAGGCGACTTCAGAGGCCGAGGCGCACTCACCCATTTGTCTCACTACCGATGGCCATTGCGTCCGCCGGGACGAGCGCGTCTGCCTTGAGATCAAGGGTAGACTTGTCGAAGGTGGGTGATGTCATTACTGCCATAGGGCCATGAACTTGATGAACGTGTTTGCGCGTGCTAACGAAACCGCGGGATTTGATGGGTGCTGCAGACGGATGTTATTAGCAAGCTGCAAGCTGACACGTACGCGACTTTGCGGGTAGACGCGTATCGATGACGGATACGGATGCAACAAGGAGCGGGGCGCTGCACTGTGGTGGGCGCGTGGCGACGGTGAGGTGGGGTGGGTTGTGGTGTGGCTTGGGTCGTAAAAGCAAGGCAACCAAGGTAAGAGGGGCTGCAGAAGAATATATGTTGCGGAGGCTGAAACAGGCTCGCGGTGCACGTGACTTACCGGGAGGCGGCGGCGAGGTCAAAGAGCTGCGCGCGTGCAGTGAGTCAGCGGGTGGCTCTGGCAAGCGTGCGCGACGGCGGCGACGTGTTTGTCGTGCAGCGCGGCGCGTAGGGAGATGCAGTAGGGCTCCGTGCAGCTGTGCGCCCTCTGGCAGAGGTGCAACCACAACACAGACAGTCCGCGATGGGGCGCACGGATGGCAATGGAGAGGTTGAGCACAGGCGTCCACGAACAGCGCTAGCGAGGTGCAGCAGCTGGGGGACGTGACAGCAATTGATGGCGCGGTGAGATGTGCGAGATGCTGCAGCGCAAGGGCCTGGGCTCCGGGTCGCGAACTGGGCCTGACAGTTTGACAGTGATGCACTCTGGTGGTTGGTGGCTGGTGGTTGGTGGAGCGCGAGTCGTGGGCGGTGTTCGGAGGAGGCGCGCGTTGATTGGAGGCAGATCGGGAAGGACTTCAGCAACAAGGACGAAGATATTGAGTTGGGCAGCTCGCCTGTTTAATACCTTCCGACCTACCGATGCGTGCCAAGCGTGCCTTCCCCCTGAGCTGGCGCTAAGCCCACTGCGTCACGTGTCGCGGCTGCCCAAAGCCTGGCAGTGCGCAGCGAGCCTGCGCCCTTGCCATGCACTCGCTGCGAATCGTGTCAACGTGTCAACGTGTCAACTTCCAGCGCGCCTCTTCTCGCAGCGCTGCTGTCGCCGCGTGCCAGAGCCGCGGTACCGTCGCCAGAGGCCAAGACGGTGGGCGGCTCTGACGACCATTCTTCGCCGCAGCGGCCCATCCCTGTCGCCTGGTCCTAGCTCGCCTGCTCCACCAAAATTCTGTGCTCATTTTTTCGGCTGCACCCATCTTGCGCTCTGCTCCAGGCAGCGACACACACCACCCAGCACCGCAGCCTCGCCGCGTACCACCGCACCACCGCACCACCGCGAAGCCGCCAACATGCCCGCCGCCGTTTCTTCTCGCACACCCAACGCCTCCAAGGCCTCCAAGGCCGCCCGCGACACCGCACCGCCGCCCAAAAAAGCGAAGCTCGCCCCGTCGCCCGCTGCAGCCCGCCAGAACGGCCTCAAGTCGCTCCTCAAGGGAGGTGCTGCCAAACCCACAGCGAAGCTCAATGGCGCCAGACATGCGCGCAACGCAAAGGTCGACGAGTCCACGGCCGTCGTCGGCGGAGGCCAGGCCGGTCATGGTGACGGTGACGTCGACATGGAGGATGTCGCCAAGGACGTGATTGAGATTAGCAGCGCAGACGAAGAGAGCCACTACTCAGGCTCCGACGACGAAAAGGACCACGCAGCACCTGCTGTCGCTGGCGAGCGAGACGACGAGGACCGCCCAGTGGACGACGAGACTGCAGACCCAGAGGAGCTCTCGTTTGGAGACAGGCTGCGCGCACAAGAGCCCGAGCCTGTGCAAGAGTCGCGCATTGTACATGTCGAGACCGCATTTGGCGCAGACGACTCGAGAGCTTTGGCAGCAGCCTCGGCCAACCGCCCGCTCTCTGCACCGTCAGCCTCATCTCTGGGAACCGTTCTCACCCAAGCCCTACGCACAAACGACCAAGAGCTGCTCGAGTCGTGTTTGCGAGTCATCGACATCGACACCATCTACGCCACAGTCGAGCGTCTGCCCTCGCCCTTGGTCGGCAACCTGCTGCAGAAGCTTGCTGAGCGCCTACACAAGAAGCCCGGTCGCGCAGGTGTGCTCATGGTCTGGGTGCAGTGGTCGCTTGCCGCACACGGTGGATACCTCGCCAGCCAGCCTCAGCTGGTCAGGCAGCTTGCCACCCTGAACAAAGTATTGAAAGAGCGCGCAAGTGGGCTGCAGCCTCTGCTGTCACTCAAGGGCCGTCTGGACATGCTACAAGCTCAGCTTGAGCTGAGGAGAAGAAACCAGAAGAAGGCTGCTGGCGACGACGACGATGAGGCTGTCATCTACGTCGAGGGAGAGGACGACTACGAGTCCTCCGTAGACGACGAGGACGATGCGCCCGACAGCACACGAAAGAGGATACGGGATGTGGAGGACGACGACGATGAGAGCTCAGACGACGAGATGCCTACCACAATGGAGGTTGACGAAGACTCCGACGAGGGCAGCGAGGACTCAGACGGTTTGATTGACGACGAGGCTGAGGAGACCGATGATGACGCGGGTGATGACATGTCTGAACCCATGAGCGACGATCTGGATGACGGCGAGGGTGTTTCGAGCGAAGAAGAGGCAAAACCTGCGAAGCGGTCTACAATCGGCCGTGCTGGTTTAAAGAGCCGCCGCTAATCCTGACGATATCAAGGATACGATATGTGAGAATGTACGGGCGATCTACGGCTCATGGCGAGTCGCCAACTTACTTCAGCATCTCCTTCTTGCTGTGTTTACTTGTTGTTTGGATGCATGAGGATGCAAAACTATCCCGCGTCCTGGCGTTACTATGGTCTCGAAATGCGTTCTACTTCACAACGCTCGTGCTTGGTGTTTGCATAGCGCTGGAATACACTGCCACCTTCTGCAAAGTCTACCCATGTCACCTCATCTTCTTTGTGCTGTCGAGTTTGCTCATGACGGCAGCTCTTTTAAATCCGTCGATATGCCAGCGTTCCTTTGTCATATTGCACATTTGCATACCATGCGAACATCTCCATGAAAATGCGCTTTCTGTGGTGCTTCTGGACACAATTAGATTGTCGGCGCTCGAAAAGCAACCGCAATGACTGTACGCATCGCTCACAAGAAACCCGCCCCAATCCACGCACTACACTGCTGCAAGCGCAGTCCAGTCACGCAACTCAGTCAGTGTCTCGACCAGTTCCCCAGACCCCTCCACGACAGCAAGCTCGAGCCTCGTTCGACACATCCTACACTACCCTCCCGCTCTCTTCAGGGTCGCCACCTTCAGTCGTTCGCACGGCACATACGGAACATCTGTTCACGCCTACCCCAGCACCTCGACAGTACCGCACAACGAATGACTCCAACGGTCCCTACGATTCCTTGCGCAGCCACGAAAGCAGGATGCTTACGTCCCGGACACGACTTCAAGGACCACAGAGCTACGAAGATAGCCCGACCTTGCTGGGGAACTGGGAGCCTGGTGGATTGACGTTCAATGAACGTATAGATCGTCTGTCTACCAGAGATACGTCTCCACGTGGCCGCTCCACACACCGATACACATTCTTGGATGACAAGTCGACATCATCCAAGAACGAAGATGAGAATGTGTGTCGCAACCTTGATGACAGTGGATATGTTTCCACTTTCCCAACGCCAACAAGACCACATCACGTACAAATGAACACCACTTCCGGCCCAATGATCTTAACAGACCTCGTACCAGCACCTCTATTATTTGGAGAGGTACTGGCTGTGTCCTCTGCGCATGTGGACGTACCGCAAGCACCAAGACTGCAGAACCGTGTGGCGCTGTGCGACCATCGCCCTTGTCTGAGACACAAGTGGACTTGTCTTGAGCATACACCAACGCCAGCGCCAAAATCGCGTCGAGACAAGACAAGCCGCAGGACACATGGTGAGAGGGTCGAACATTACGAACCAGATGTGTGGATGCAAATCGCACCTGAGTATATGCCTGATGTGTGACACACAGGGCAGGTCTCGAGACTTGTAGCATAGGCCATGTCTCGTTGATAGCATCGGGGGTGGCATCCACAAATATCAAGTTGTGAATTTGTAGGCTTGACTGTGCACATCTGGAGCTGGGTTAGCTGGCAATTTACCCCTCACAATGTGCCAGTAGTTCTGCCTGATGAGGTGATGATTCCCATTCTTCAGTATCTTCCCATTACTCTGATTTTACTAGACACTGTCAGAGCCGCTCACACAACGCTCTGCTGCTCTGGGACGCCTTGAGTCGCTCTTATACATCCGGATATGGCCAATCGTGACTATGCTGCGGGCATCGATCCACAGCGCAGGATCTCATTATGGGGGAGGATCACCAAAGGGGTCAACTTGGAAACTGACTGGAACTCCGCGCCTCCTCTCACAGCAGGGCTGCGGGAACGATTTCCTGATCTTCTCTCTAGACCATCGCCAGCCAATGAACCACCTGTGCCAGACGTTCTACAGCCAGGTCAACATGCGACTATTCGTAGCCACCCACCACGCACTCGCGTGGACAGCATGCACAACCTGGAGGCGAAAGAAAGAATGAGAAGAGACCTCCCGCGCACCATAGTCTTGGGCGGAGTTCGTCATCAAAGGTCTGTCAAGCGAAGACCCAGTCAACGATCGCGTTCCCAGCAAAACCCCCATCAGCAAAGGATACGTGAAACAACCCCTGACCATGATCTACCATCAGCTGCGCCAAATCACGGGCAAGTTCAGAGCGCGATGTGGAACGCTGATTCACATGAGGATCCCCAATCTGCTCCTGCTCCTTTCCCACGCGCCACTCCACCGTCCCATCGGCAACAACAAGATCCCAATCATGATCTTCGCCAGCATACCACCAATTTTCCACAACTCTCATTACAACACCCAGGCTATCGTTCCTCGCGTACACCCACCCTCCGCCGAGTACCTGTACAGTCCTCACTCCGCAACCAAGTACTTCAAGACGCCAATCACAGCACTGAAGCCCGTCAACTTAGCAACAGAATCAATCGCGCTGCCACAACTGCAAACCACGATGTACCAGCTGTTGTCCGAGCGGGAGGCTACAGCCACTATCCCGCCTACTCGCCCTTACCACCAGCCAACCCGCACGCCCTGCCACGACCGCACAACCGCTCGTCGTCTGTAGCCACGTACGCATCAACGCCAACACTCCAACAGTCCAGCCCCCTCCCTACCAATAATTCCAACATCCCTCAACTGCCAGAACATGCAGAGTTCAGCCCGCCCTTTGCGCACTTCTCTCCCGGCTCGCTGAGTAACAGCAGCATCGAAACCTTTGCCAATCCAAACAATCCGACAGGCCCTCCGCTGAGCAAACACGACGCGAATATTGAAGGGCTGAAGCAGCGCATCATGGCGCCGTGCCGCAGCTGGAAAGTCAAAGTTGCCAGGATTCTGAAGCGCGTGAAAAGCTCGCTTGCCATACTGTGAGGTTCAACGACCACACGCTGAACCTTTGCTCCGCACAAGCTGTTCTGAATACTGCTTGGATGAGGTGGAAGGATCATTGGTCTTGGGAAGGAAAATTAGATGAGAGTCGCGAAGTATGACTGTACATGTTTTCATCAGTTATGTTGTGGGATATGGTTGAACACTTACGGCTGTATGATGTGAATTGGCAAACGAACTAGACTGTTTAGAATGTATCGACGATCATGAAACATATCGTGGCAAGGTGATGATTGTCCAAAGTAAATGCAAACAGTGTTCTTTCATCTTCGCACGACTGCTCCACGAAATCTTTTGTCGCGCCTTTGTTCATTCAGTGATCCAACGTCCAACCACGTCAATCAGAACACATACATAAAGCCACCAAGAGACTCCATGACCTCGCAACATCCGCGATCCACACCCTCTCCGCTCCAACCTCACCCGCCATGTCCAACCCAGCACTCCCCCTCGCAACCCCTCCCTTCCGCCTAACCCGCCACAAACCCACCATCTCGCGACACACACTCGACACCATAATCGACAGCTCCTTCACCCAGTCCCGCCCATCCAGCGCATCGACAACTTCCTCCTTCACAACCGCCTTCTCAAGCCTAGAAGCCGGCTCACCCTTCCGCTATTACCTCCCACATATCAGCACCTCGACTTCCCCATTCTACACCAAGAGCGAAGCTCACGCATGCAACCTCGTTCCGTGCACGCCAGGCGTACGAAGTGAGCAAGCCGGTCGCTTCTACCACTATGTTCCGCGCGGAAGCACAGAGGAGCGAGCCGTGTACGGCGAGGCGATCGAGCGTGGAACCCGGGTGCAGTCTCGCACGGCACTGCAGCGCGACGCAGCGGGTGAGCAGAAAGTGCCGGGCGCGCCAAAGCAGCTCGTATCCAGCGACCCGCTGGCGTCCGGGCTGGGGGGAGCTACGATTCCCCTGGAGAATACCGCGGGGGCTGATCTGGCTTGCCGGTCTGGCGACGACGAGGAAAATGGTACCGTCGATAATGGCAGCTACACGGCAGGCGAGACGCTAGACACGTGTGCGTCGACGCCAGGGATCGTAGGCGGAGAGGCAAGAAAGCAGAGGAGGAAGTTGACGAAAGGGCAGCACAGGAAGCCAGAGACGGTAGCCGAGATGTCCAAGAAGGTGAGAAGAATGCTGAAGAAGCTTCGTCTTGGCAGGAAGGCTGCGTAGGCCGCAGAAGAACGTGTATGTGGTATGTGTAGTCGTCCTCGTCGTTATCACGGTCGTCCAGCTCCTCAGCTACCATTTTCCTCTGTTCAGCATCCACAAACATCACTAGCATACAATGTACTTGCACAATACAAGACCCCGAGTTGATTAAAAGCACGCCCGCCGATCGTTACTGCCTACGATACATTCGAAACAGAGCTCAACCACTGTCTTATTATCCTCACACTGACGCATCTTAAGACGCCATCGCTTCTCGACCTTATGAAAGCCGGCTCCGAATCTCGCACGCTCGGCGAGCAGCCAGATCGAGCATCTATTGAATCCCTTGGGAAACGCAGTGATTGTGTTGCTGCCACTGCCTCCAGGCACCAGTCCAAGACGGCGCGAACTCGCTCTCGCTCCACACAATCTGGTTATGAATCGACTCGGACTTACGATACTGGTAGACCCGCTCGACGTGCGGCATACCAGCAGCAGAGCGCAGCGCTGAAGTTCCTTTATAAAAAACCAACGGCACGTCCAGTGTCTGCCAAACCAGATGGAAGTGAAGAGGATGATGATGATATCATTAAGTGGTCAATGTATCCCCAGGTGATTGGAAAGCGCAGGTCTGAATTAGTTCGTGCGCGAGCGCAGTATATGAAGTCTAGTCGAGCTTCAACTACTCCTAAAGGACAAATTGTGACTGACCGGCCAACAAACCATGCGACGCGCCACGAGTATAGGTCCCATTGCTGCTCGGTAGGGTCAGGCTTATCTTACGATTCCGGCTACGATACCGAGAGTATCATGGACGATCGACCGGTTCGAGCCTGCATCTACCCACAGCTCAAGTACTGCAAAGTGCCAGGTAAGATGCCTGCTGAGCCCCAACAGCGCGACCCAGTCCTCTTGCCTGACAACACACTGTCTAGACACCCTTCTTCACACTCGCTTTCTTCTCGCATTCCTTGGAACAACACATACAGGCCTGGCGGACTCCCGCACGACGAATATCGCATCCTTGTCAGGCGACAGAAAATGCAACGTGTTCGTGAGATGCTGGAAGCGTTTTTCGCACACCACGGCAATCGACAGGGTCCACGTATCTGGCATGGGCTCAAGCAAGCCCACAGAATCCGACAAACCGAGCGGCGACGCGTGTCCAAGGTTAATCTTGCAGTACGTAAGGCGATGAAAGCTAACCTTGACCTACGCAGCAACGGCTACGAGCTCGCCCGGTACCGCCACGCAGGTAAAATTCCCTACTGCGAGCTGAGCGACGTCGACGGTGTACCTCTTCCTCCGGCGATGATCGACGAGTTCACTCGCGCTTTTCGAGACGCTCAAGATGATGCATATATGCTGAAGTTGACTCCCCTCCCGTATGGTCAGCCTATCCAGCATACATGGGTAGATGAACGTGTTCGACAAGCAGCAGCATGTCACCGAATGGACAGCGGCATTGTGATGGAAGAGCCAGTCGAACGTCCACAGCTAGTGAGTAGGTTCAGCTGGGACAGCGATAGTGATCAAGAGGTACGCAAGCGGAAACGGTTGACGAAAGTGAAGCGATGAGATAGGCAAATGGACAAGAATGGAAAAGCAGAAAGACACACGTCATACCAGACCTCAAAAGTCGCGTGACCACAATGTTGGAAGTATTGTCAAGACACGCAGGTCAGTGTTCAGCCGGCCACCTTCGAAGTGGCAAATAGCATTGATGACCCGTCTACGAGCAAATGCTGAGCTAAGATTCTCGGGTACAATCAGAGCTGAATTTTGGGTAACGATCTTTGAAGCGGCAGGCGACTGATCGGTGTTTGAACAGCTCAACGAATGGGTAATAGAAGCTAGCGATAGATGGACGTCTGCGCGGACCGCGATGCCGGAGAAGAAAGTGTCATACTGTGCCGTTCGGTAGCCGGAACAATTACTTGAAGCGAATCCAGCCCAGAAACCACAGGTTGAGATGGTATCAGGAGTCTGGTGAATTTGGTAGGAGCTGTTGGTAAGATGAATGCGGTGACCGAACAACATGGCGTTGTAGAAACGTGTTGGGAGGCGTGTGTTCGATATCCAGACATGTCACGGCGCTGCCGCTGCTTTGAATACCACTAGTTGATGATGCAGTCATGGCGCAGACAAGAGGGGTGAGAGGTGTTCGCGACTGGTCTTCTGCTTTGACCGGTATTCTCTTGAGCCTGCCACTTTACCCCAAAAGGCAAGCCCGCCACGAGCACCCAATCCTACACCTTCCCTTCACAGACACATCTCATTCGCAAAGAGGCAAGCCGTATTCGCTAGAGGAGTTGGACCAATTGCCAAGCGCCAGCAGGCGGGATGGATGATAACGCGTTTAAAGTGGATGTGACACCCGCATACTTCACGACGACTGCCAACGCTCTAGCATTCGTTCGTCCAGCATGATGCAGACACGACCCAGCAAACGCAGCCAGCGCAGCTCGCACAACCCATATCGCGACTACGATGACAAGATACCCGCAAACCCCTTCCTGGACGAGAAAGAAAAGGCCCTGAGCAAGGAAGACGACCAGTCCCCACTATCGCCCATGTTCATCGACTACCTGCGCAAAAAGACCGCCGCCCCTTCCAGCGATCTTGAGAAGATCGATACAGCCAACATCAGCGACAAGTACCACGGCATCAAGATCGCGCACACAATATCGCCCGTCGATGGGAAGACCTTGGGTTGCGACCGCGAACACACTTTCGATACCTTCGTCGACCAACGCAAAGTCAGTAGCGACGCGGGACAAACCAAGCGAGTCGGCCATGGATGGCAGGTTGCGAGGGCGATGAAGCGGGTGCTGAGCTCCAAGGGGCGGGATACGAGAAGGGCTAGACGACAAGAGGAGGCGCTACCGCAAGGGTTAGCCGCCTGAGCCGAGGAAGAGCTTGTGGCTGCTGGCAAGAATCAGTCATGGATGACGGAGGTCTCGCGCATGCTATGGTTCTAACGAGCATGTGTGCTGTGTCTTGTTCAGGTTGGAGCATCATCTGGAGTTGGTTGCGCGACGTTCGTCTGGTGTTCTTGTGTCACCGATTCCCTATACCCCTGTATTTAGCGTTCATGACTTGGTCCATACACGATTTCCAGTGGAAATGAAGTCTCCAGCAGGGAAGCAATTCATTTCTATAATGTTTATTTGTTTTGAATATTTTTTCAACGTTCGAGCTTGTCGTCGCTTACAAGACAATCTTCATGATCTTGCCGGCCTCAGACAAGGTGCCGTTGACAGGCGCAGCAACGCCACCGGACGTGGTAACGTACAGAACATTGGCAGCGATCTTGGACAGAAGGGCGGATGACGCGCCAGCAAGAGCCAAACTCCCAGCGTTGCCAGCAACGAGAGTGGGCTTGCCACCAGCAGCAGCGAACTTGACGACGGTGTTCTCAGGGTTTGTGGTGACGTAGACGGTGCCGTCAGCTGCAACGTCAAGGTCGTCGAAAGAACCGCCAGTGTTCGCAAGCTCCTCGACAGCGATCTGCTTCAATGTAGCAGTCCCGGCAGCGAGATCGGCGCCAGAGGGGTACTCGACGTTGATCCGGCGAAGGACACCGCCAGCGAAAACGGTATAGTAGAGGTAGTCACCCTTGATACGGAAGCCATCGATGCCAACAGCGAAGGCGGCGCCGGCGGGTGCGATCATGGTGTCGTCCTGCAGAGCAAGGCTGTTGGCACCAGTCGCAAGGTCAACAGCCCAGATACCACCAACGACTGAGTCAGTGATGAGAAGACCCTTCGATTCTCCAGCTTCGAACGAGCCCATGCCGTTGAGGAACTTGGCCTCAGGAAGCTTGGTGATGAGTGTAGCGGTTGCCTCGGCTTCCGACATGCTGAGTTTCCAGGTGCTCCAGCTGCCAGCCTCAGGTGTGAATGTGGCGGCATCGACGTTACCGACTGCAACAGCAAACTCGTCGTTGTTGCCAGTAGGTGTAATGCCAGTCACTGAGTTGGCACCGGGGAAGCTGTAGACCAACTCAGCAGAACCAGTCTCCGGGTCGATGAGCCAGAGTTCGGGAGTGAACATGCGGGTGACGAGGAGCTGGCCATTGGAGCGCTCAGCAATGTTCTCCACCCAGGCGCCAGAGCCAGCTGGGAACTGGTAAATCGTAGACAAAGCAGGAACTGAGGTCGAGGTAGTAGTAACCACGGGAGCAGGGCATGCAGCCGGTGCAGCAAGGCCGGTCCTTGCGAATAGAGCGCATGTCGCATTTGCGAGGAAAGCAAGGCCGCGCATGTTGATGGTAGGTAGGGATTCTGATTGATCCGCTGGATGACCTGGTACAGCGATGGTTTGCATGAGCAGGGCCCAAGTCGACTTATATATCTCGCCATGGTCTAACGCCCGTACCGTAAATCTCTGTCTCTTTCCAGCACATCCGCGATGTGGAGCAGGCAACATGTCTCGACCTCAGGGAAGCCATTTTGCCGGTCCGTGGTGGATATGGTACAACGAGTCAATTGGTCGACACCGCGCACAAAACATCGAGTCGAATGCAGGTACACCGTCCGGCAGGCAAATCTCTGGGATCTTACTTGAATCTGGTCAGTGTTCCGGTGTGGACGCATGGGGACGGAGGCTCTGTGGATCAACCCTGCGGGTGTATGGATCCCTGCTTAACCTGAAATATCATTGTGGGCACGAGACTGCAGGAATAAGAACACCAGCCCATCGCTGGTGAGATCTTGGTACGGTACACTTCCCTCCCGCGCCTCTTGTAGAATTTGTCAAAGCAAGTACTGGACGCATTTAGCTCCAGATCGCTCAGGTGTTCGGCGTGCAAAGATACACGCGGCTGCGGCTCGGGACAGGCCCCCCATCCCTACTTTTGCCGCGCTCGCCCCTGTTTAGCCCCAGGGTCAGGGAACGAGAGTCGAAACAGGATGCAAGGCCTGCTAGGGATTGAAACATCCATCTGCGCCTTTGCACGGTCTCTGTTCGACTCTCGGCACCTGGCTCCAAAGGCATCCATCTTGATTTCTGAAAAATTCAAACTGGGCCGTCTGCACACACGCCGGATCCGGCGACAGTTTGTTCGTGCAAAGCCAGAGTCAGGGGCAACTAGACGACTACGCAGGAAAGGGGAGACACGAAGACAGCGTGGGACGGTGGTGATGCTTGTGCGATTAGGCGTCACTTTCGGCAGATGCTACCGATGGGGCAGCCTCGGCGATACTTTCCCATTGAGCTACGACGGCAACGACATCCCAACAGCAAACACGCACTTTCAGCATAATTGTTATACAACTCATAAGTGGAGTAAGAGCCAATTCCTCGGAGAATCCATTTGCAGCATTGTCTCATTTCATCTTCATTGGTCTCAGGGCAACATTTGCATTTCGTTCAGGCAGGCATTCTCGTCGTTGTTTGAATGAAACCCAGGGCCTCCTTGATACATGTTCTTGAACCACGTCGAGTCATAGCTCCAGTTTGCTTCGTTTTTTGTCGCCGAAGGTGAAAGAAGTCGACAACTCCTACGTCTTCTGGTAAATGCACTGTGTTACGAACAAGCACAGACTTTTATACACCTTGCCCTCTGAAGTCCTCGGCTGACAGTATGCCCCCTCTCTTCTCACGATGTATGAATCAGGGTGGATGACATGATTGAAACAGTGGCTATTACTACTCGCTCTCAGGCTGCACACGCATGGCGACACACACATACCAATACACCAAGGCCCCGGTTCTCAAGGCTTTAGTCGAGGGCGAGGAAGAGGGAGACCGATGCTATACGGCAGCCCTGTGCGCAATTCACCACCAGAATGAGACTTAGCACCTTACACTCCGCCGGCCGTGTACGGCGATTACTCCCATAACGTTCCAAAAAAGCAAGCCATCGACATTACGCTCTGAACAGCAAGAAGCCACTCCCGTACCAGCACAGCCTTCTGACCACACCTCCGAGAAACAAGAAATAACTCATGACGTGGCACAGCCATCGCAGGGCAATTTGGCTGTCGCTCTGGCCGGCTTTTTGCAGCAGAACTGAGAAATGGCGGAAATGATAACGCGTATGATGGTACTCAATGCGAATCACGAGCAGGTTATGGAGTTGCTCACACAGTCTAGGCCAGCAACAAACCATCCAGCCTTGGCCAATTCGTTACAAGACACAATCGGCCCAATGGAAGAATTCTCAACTGAACCACATTCCACACCGCGTTCAGCTGAGAGAGTTGATGAAGCAACACAGCAGTTCGTCCAGTATTTGGGATCGCGGCTTGTGTTAGAGTCATTAGCTAAGGCACTTGAGCATAAGCCATCCTAGCAGGAATTATCGGTAGGTCTGCAACAAGCTCCTCAAGCCACGGTTAGGCCATCCAAGGAGCGAACCCAGGATGTCGGTGAAACCTCAGAGGAGCCGCCGAAAGATACGCGATCATTCCTACCCGGGACGGTGGAAGATCGCTGGAATTACGCGAAAAGCTTATTTTCGGACCGATTGTTACAATCTTCCAATCACGATGACTTACTGGTCTTTGTGACGACGTCCGCCCAATACCTGGAGCATCTTGAAGAATAACTGGCTGGCAAGCACGTCAAGCAAGTCGTCGTTGACTTTATCATGGTCAGGGGGGCATTGACAAACACATTCGTCTTCAGACTGAAGCTGAGGAGACGATTTTCAATATCAGGTATCGATGACGTTGATGAGACCTCGGACGAATCAGATTTGAAAGAAGACTCAGACTCAGACCTGTCGGAGGAGCCTTTACCTGAAATCAGGGGACTTCCGCAATTTCCATCAGTGTTGAGGTTGTGTGGTGAAGGAGGCGACGAGCGAGCGCAAAGACTCTACGACGATGATTTTCAAGCTTATCACGAGACCGCCGGGAGGGAGACAGCAGAACTCAAGTTGCAGGTCTGAAATGGGCAAGTGCATGCTCTAAGCCCCTCTGTCGCGATCGTGGGACACCGGACAGAGAAGCTCACCGGGAGGATATGGACGAGAAGGGTCTTGGCCGGTCTTGACTATTGGGGAGCAGGGGCATTGATTCTACCAAGCATGAACGACATGTTTCAGATACCTCGCGGCAGCGGATTTTGAGTTGTTGATAAGCCTCAATCCCACTCTGACTTCAGGCCATTGACGCCTATTGGGACTTCACCGAGAGTTGTAATGCGGAAACCTTGACGTAGTCCCTCCCCTTCATCACTGGTGTTGTAATCACTGATAGCAGTGTGTGCTGTCACACGATTGTCCCAAAGTGCAACAGTCCGGTCATCCCACTTGACGCGAGCCTGGATATCTTGGCTTTGCGAGATGTGCTATCGATGGTCAGCTTCCAACAGCCCTGATTACTCGAAAGGGAGATCACGAACCGTAAACAACAACTTCAGAATCGCCTCGCTCTCCTCAGTCTTCAGCCCCACAATTCTCTTCGTAAAGCCCGGGTTCACAAACAAGACCTTCTGCCTCGTCACAGGATGCACTCGAACGATTGGATGGTAGCTCTTCACTGGCTCTCTGCGTACAAAGTGCCCGTCTCTCCTAGCGTTCTCGGCTTGAGGAAACCCGCTATGCTCCGCTCTCAGCCCCTCGAGGAAAGCTCTCAGCGGCTCAGACAGTCGATCATAGGCCGCTGCTTGGCTCGTCCACGCCGTATCTCCGCCTGTCTCGGGGACTTGCAACAGAGTCAAAAGCGTGATACCAGGCGGCTGATGTTCATACGAGACATCGGAGTGGTAACCCGTGGTGGTGAGCTTGCCATCGCTGCGGCCGAGGCGGTATAGGTTGTCTTTCCCCAAATAGATCGAGTGGAACTCGATATGGTCCTTGACGTGAGCGCCAACAGGGTGGACGTGGAGGCGGCCGAAATGCTGGCCAAATTCCTTCTGGGCAGCTGGGCCGATGTCTTTGAAGTCTTGGTCGCGGAAGATTACAACGCCTCGTTCGGCGATGAGGAGGGCGAGGTCGTCTTTTTGAGCTGGCGTGAGCTGTGAGAGCTGCAGGCCGGTGATTTCAGTACCAGTCCGCGGTGTAAGCTTGGTGACTTTAAGGTTGGTGTTTTCCTTCGAAAGCAAGTTGGCTTTACCGGGTTCGGCGTGGTGGCCGCGATCGTCGAAATCGAAGAGTTCTGTAGGTGGGAACTTGGTGGTGGTATCGTACACTGGAAGGTAAGATGCGTACTTGGAATAGTTGTGGACCTTGTCATCGTAGGCTACTGCGAGCTTAATTGGTGTACCCTCGGCGTTCGTGGTCTCTTTGATGTGGGTCGTGGTTGCCATCTTGAATTTTGAGATGGTGCTAAGTTCTGGGCCTACACTACAGCCGCAAACTCGTTGACTTTATATCCACAGCCTTTCTTCGCTTATATAGGATGATTTATCGCAGTCTCTGCTACGGATGTCTATTTGTGTATAGTTCAAGCACGACATTTGACCCCGCACAAACGCAACATTGCATCAAAGATCGACGTTGTCGGACGTACACACCTCAGCCGATAGCTTCGTTCGCTGGAAAAACAACTATGACTGCTCGTAAGTATCCTGCACCCTCAAAGAGCAAACCGATATTGACAAAGTCGAGCATGGATCTGTACTTCGAATGCGGCCATAGCCAGCACAGTACATCAGTTAGCCACCACATATGAATACTGACAAGAAAAACTGCTTCGGCTGCCGAGGAGATGGGTTACAAGATGCACGTGTTCTGGCATCTTGCGTTCCATACTGAAACGGGACGTCAGCAATGCGATAGTTGCAACGCTTTTCTTGTAAGTTGCCTTGGCTAAACACAACAAAAAGGGATTATTCGTGTGGAGGTCACGGACAATTGAAGGGCTGGATATAGACGACAGATCTCGGACGCTTTGTGGTTCAGAATGTAGAATGTAAATCCCGAGAGCCATTGACATGTTCTACCTAGGGCGAACTGGCTTCATTATCTATTATACCTGCATGTCCAGCTCTTCTCATGATCTGTCTATATACGAAAAAGATATACATACCATAAAAAACAGAGAATCAATCAAACAAAACGAACCCCGCGGCGGAAAAACCACGCCATCGTCCATCACCTCCACCTCACATGCACCCCAATACTCTACTAGAGATAGAGACTCCCTCACCACATCCTCCTCGGCAAACTCATTCCCTTCCTACCACCATCATCCTCCCAAACCTCCTCATCCTCAACAAGCACCCCCTCTTTGCTCTCCTCGACAAAATACTCTCTACTCGCAACACTACCGGACACCCTCTCCACCTCGTCAACATCCCCACTCAACAAGTTCATCCTCTTCTTCCTCTGTACACGAATTCCTAGTACGGCACAGACGAGCAGAACAAGCACACCGATCGCAGTGCACAAGCCCGCGATAGCTGCAGAGTCAAGGCGCGGGGTAGAAGTAGTTGGCAGAGCAGACGGCACAGGCGGGATCGTAGCACCGTGCAGATGCGAGATCGCAGATACAGGTACAGAAACGGATGGCGAGAAGGCGGAAGCAGGCGGTGCTGAAAGCGAGTCGGTGGCGACCTCTACATTCGCGTCATCCACCCCACCAGGTGCATCTGCGCGCTTGACAACATGGTCCTGCTCTGTCCGTAAGCCCGCGATCATCTCAAGTCACGTCACATACCAGCCACCATGCCGTGTCGGAATCTGCACCTACCAATCTCTGCATCTCGAACGCTTCTTCCTCTCGGTGACCTGCGGATCTGATGCCGTATGCACTCCACACGCTCCTCGAGCGCTTCATCTTCGCGAGAAAAGAAGACAGCAGCAGCGCAGAGCACATTATCGACTTTCTCCCCGCAGCAGCCAGCGACACAAGCAGATCCCGATCCGGACGCAGACAGCAACGCCGCGTCGACTCGATGGAAGGAAGCCGAACGAAGCCTGTAAGAATGGCCAGGTGAATCGCGACGAGTCTGAGATTGGGTAAGTGGATAGACAACCGCGAGACCACAAACGCTAGCCACGAGGAATAATCGAATACAGATATCGCCGCGTGTCGGTGTAGATGTGGACAGAGATGAAGAAACAAACAAATACATCCACGGACCAACGGACGGCTAAATCAACACAAGCGCAGATAAACCAGTTTGGATCCGTGGTCCATGCATGCATGCATGCAGGCAGGCAGGCAGTACATTGCACGACGGCGGTTCCGCCGTTTGTGTACCGTTACCTTGCACATCCTTTATTATTATGGGGATCTAGAGGAAGCTTTTCCTTCCTTTTTCTTTCCCCATTTTTTTCTTCTCTCGTTTCGTTCCGTTTCGTTTCGTCTCATGTCATCTTCTCTCATCTACTCAATCTCATCTCAGCAAGTGGCGATTGACTCGACGAATGAGTGAACGAGCATGGCGTCTTGAGTGGAATTCGAGAAGGAGATGGTTGAGTCTTATGATATTGAAAGAGAGGTGGGGTGAAGCTTATTTCGTAGTACTTCGTAGTACTTTGTACGACAGGAAAAGGTGCAGATATTGACTGTGTAGAAATACAAGGGCACACACTACATATGTCGTGCAACCCCACCGCCCAGCAACGAAAGTCAACAAACAACGACGGGCTTAGACACGACGGCACGAATTATCCCGCCACTGACCCAGCTGGGGTCTTTGTCGCAACTTCAGCGTTCCAGAGATGTTGTTACGAGTGCGCTCTTTTCTGTATCCACATCCCCATCCCCACCCTCCTCAACACGCGCCTCGAGCACCAACGCCCTCCGCACGCTCATCAGTCCCGCGATGCTGCACCGCAGCCCATCGAACGGCGCGCCAAGCAAGCAAGTGAGGTAGCTCGAGGGCTCGGATGGATCATTCGCCGTGACCGGCGTCTCGCCCATGAGGATCGTGTGCTGGTTGCTAGAAACACCGGGTCACAGATAAGCAAGGACGTCGTCTCCACGGCTGGCCACGCACGACCGCAACCCCACCGCCTCGGAGCGAGAGCCAAAGTTGAGAAAAGTATCACTCACGGCTGCCTGTCGTCCCTCCAAACGCTCAGCACAAACCCCAGCTCCGGCCTCCTGTGTCCCAACTCTGTATACTCCCTCATCCGAAACCTGACCCTCCCCGGCCCCTCCCCCGTACAACCCATCGAATCCCCAACATCAGGCAGCGTGCCATTAGCCCACTCAGCGCGGCAGTGCGCGGTGTGGTTGTTCGGCATGTTGACGTCGAAGGCGATGGTGGAGGGGAACTGGGTCGATTCGGGCCAGGGTTGGGAGCCAGGGAGGCCCGTGTAGCGCGTCATCATGTGCATAGAGAGGGAGGGGATGGTCCATTGTTCCGCGGTGGGAGGGGCTTGGTTCGAGAATGGGAGGGCGGTGGTGGAGAGGGTGAGGAGGGAGAGTGTGGTGAAGAGTAGGGATAGCATTGTTTTTGGCTTGTTGGGTGGTGGGCTTGATGAGAGGATGTGCGGGGAGAGAGTGGACGGGCGATGGGCAATGGGTCATATATGGGAAGTGCGGTCAGGGTCTTGCCTGCTGTGCACTCATCGTGATGGGCAGCGATGCGCTACACTTCGTAAAGCGCAGCCAGTCATGGAGAACAAGAGCAACCAGGAAACATTGCGCAGTTTTCACTGAGCCGTTGGAAGCTGTAGAACCGTCATGGCTGATCGGGGATACAAAACGTTCAAGCTGTGGTACCCAGTAACGGCCAAGACCGGAGAGCCTCGTGTGCACGGCAGAGGCTGAAAGGATGATCTTCGAGTGAGCTTGTTCTTTGCCAGTGTGTGCGTTACCTATAGTAGCACTACTATGTTTAGCAAAACGATGCTGACGTCGTAGGTGAGGTCGCACGGACGACGCTACGCCCCCATCAGTGTCCAAAGCGCCCCAGCTTTGGTATCTGTGCCTGTGAAAATGCAGAAATAGCCTCGCAACCGATAACGCCTTCGATAAATATCGAAATATATCTGTCTTGAAGCTCAGGCAGCAGCACTAACACGTCCCCTGACCGCAAGCGCAACCTTTGCCATGTCCTTGAGGTTCCACTCGTCCTTTGTAGTCGTACTCTTCGGGATATGCTCACCGCTGTTGATGATGTGGACCTTCATCTTTGGATGGAATTTCAAACCCGAGAGCAACTTCGGTGTGATGAGAAAATATTGGCTCGTACGCTCTTGACAAGCGATGTCAACCATCCGCTCGTGCACCATGCGCTCGTTGCGCGGGTCCATGCCCTGGTTGATCTCGTCGACGACGCGGAACGGTGCCTGTGCAAGGTCTTGCAGGGCCATAAGGTAGAAGATGGTCGAGACGGCGCGCTCACCACCCGATTGACGATTAGCGTTGAGGACGGACATGGACTCGCCCTCGCTGAAAGAACGTTAGTCACAATAAAGATGCGGAGCATGTGAGAATGCTCACCGGAAGCGAACTGAAATCTGAATGGACCAGGCGTTGAAGTCGTCATCATCCTTGTACACCGAGACCTCCCCAGCGCAGCCAATCTGTGCGAAGTTGTGTGCGAATGCATCGCTGATTTTCGCGATGAGTGCATCCAATTCCTTCTCAAACGGATCTTTGATGGATTTGATCTTGTCTTGCGCCTCCCTCAAGGCTGCGGCATGCTTGTCCAGAGAGTCTTGTGTCTTTCGGATTAGTTGCTCGCGGGTTTCGTATGTCTTGACAGCCTGAGCGCTACCTCCAGACATCATTTCGAGTCGAGCATTGACCGACTGGATCTCGTCGTCCAGCTCTGCGACGCTTGGGAGGTCCTTGTACGAAAGCACAATCTGTTTTTCCTCCCCTGTGCAGTCATCCAGTAGCGCCTGAGTCCTGACGTGAGCTTGTCGAACCTCTTCTTTCATAGTGTTAGCCATCTGCTCCAGCTGAGCGACCAGCACTTGTTTTGATCGGAGTCGCTCTAGGACCAACTTGTTCTCCTTTTCGAGCGCTCTGACTTCCGACGCAGCTTCGATCAGACGGATTTCAGCCTCGACAAAATTCTCGTGAAGGCGACGGAACTCGGTGACAGATTTCTGCTATCGTGAGCAATAAGCACAGCACAGGAAGATGGAAGACATACGGCATACTCCAGAGTGAGGTTAGCAATCTTGAGCGAACACAGTCGTGACTGGGCCTTGATCTCCCGGATTCGGTCGCTTGTTTGTGCGTTCAAGTCAATGTACTGCTGCAACTCGTTCTTGTTCTGATCTTAATGCTGTTAATAGAGCTTGTTGAAGAATACATCCAAGACACCTACCAATCATACGAGGAAGGGCTTCCCATTCCGCAACAGCCTTTCGTATGGCAGTCTCCTCTCTCACTATATCATCCTGACAAAGTCAGCACGTTCCTCTGTAGCATGTATTCTGGAACTCACCTTCTGTTCTTTCACTGCCTTGTTCTTCTCAAGAAGCTGGTTGAGCTCGGCCTTGGCCTCGGTATGCTGTGCTGCCATTGCGTTGCCTTCACGATTCAGCTCCTGCAATTGTTCGTCGAGACGCAATTTCTCATCCGAGTTGACGGGTTGATCGACGAAGAACCGTCCCTGCTTGAGATGGTTGACTGCAGTGGACGACACGCCGTACTCCTTTCGTGTGGTAATTCTGTATACTTCCCTGCCGCTGACCCATGCCTGAATCGGGCTGTTCGACGCAGCGGCGTGCTGCTGATCAGTGATGGCCTTTGAGGCAAAAGCAACCCTGTTCAGTCTCACGTTGTCGCAGAGCATCGCAATGACTGGGTCGGGCCCTGTAATGTAGTCGCGAAGGTAGCCCTCGAATCCGTATTGGGCAAGATCCGATGCAGCCACAGGTGACTGGTAGGAAGACAACGGCTTGGGCGACGTCCTGAGGTAAATGCCGTGTAGCCCAAGCTTATCCTTGCCAGTCATTTCACGAAGTAAGAGCCTCTGATCGTCATTGTTGGTGCACGTCATGGCCACAACATCGCCTAATCTCATCTGACTGTCCACAGCGTCTGCATATTTAGGGTCTGTGATTCGGCACTTCAAGATTGGAGGTCCATAGACTTCGCCCTTGAGAGGCAGTTGCGCTTTGTTCGCCTCGAACCATTCCCAGGCCTTGGCTGTCTCAGGAGAGATCTTCTGTAGCAGACTGCTTTGCTTGCCGCTCTGAGTGTCGAGTCGGTCTCGCTGTTGCTGAACCGCTGTTCTCTGAGCTTTGAAATCCTGGACTCGAGCTTGGATGGACGACATGATGCCTCTCAGATCTGTTATGCGACGTTCGGCCGATGAATACTCCTGTCGCAATTCGTCCTTGCGCTGCTGATATGCTGCTTGATCGTAATCGACGGGTCGTTCATGTCGCTTCCGCTCGAGATCGGAGACCTTCTTGGTGAAGCGAGCTATGTCCTGCTGACGGCCTTGCTTAGAACGCATTTCACCAGTGATTTGACCTTGAAATCCATCAATGACCTGTTTTTCTGTGCTGATCGCCTGGGCTTTTTTCTCTGCCTGCTTCTTGACCATATCCATCATCTGCTTGCGTCGCTGGACGACTTGGTTGACTTGATCATGATAAGTCTGCGCTGCTGCCCCAGCTTGCCTGATGGGCTCTACCTCGTTGTTCAGCTCATCCAGCCCCCGCTTCGCTGCTTGGAAGTCATCCTTGACCTTTTTATATTCCGACTTGCGCAGCCTCAATTCAATAATAGGCCGGACTTTCTCGAGGGCTTCCGACTTGATTGCAAGCTCCTGACGCTGGTTCCATCTTTCGACATCGCCCCGTGTAGTATTCTGCAGGGCTTGGAGCTGCTTGAGATGTTCATCATCGTCGTGCCGCTTGGCCCCAAGGTCCTTTTCCTCTTCGCGCAGGACCTTGAGTTGGTTGTGCCACTCGCTCATTTCCGGACGGGCTGCAGCACCCAGAGTCGCCCGTAGTCGCTCAGTATCTTTCATCTTGGCGAACTCGACGACCCGGTCCTGAGGCAAAAATTGACAAAGGTTGTCGATCTGGATAGCAAAACGATTACACAGGTCCATAACAGCAGCCTTGGTAGAGTGCTTTCCGTTGAGGAGGAACACTGTCTTGTTGTCCTCCCTGCGCAAGATGCGGGTCACGACTGGATTTGTCCGCATGTCTCCTGCTCTGGCCAGTTCGATCTCGATCTCGGCTTCAGCAGCGCCATGCTTGACGAACGCACTCAGCTCCTTGGCTCTTCCCAGGTTGTCGGATGACCATCCCAGCCCCAAACAGATTGCGCACACGAGCGTGCTCTTTCCCGTTCCGTTTGGTCCGATAACCATGTTCAGGCTGGGCCCCAGATGGAACTCAGCAGCGGTGTAGGTGACGAAGTTCTTGAGTTTGACTCGCACGATCGAGCCAGGTTGAAATACATCCTCCGCGTATGCGCCGTTGGCCGAGAAGTTTTGGGCGTGTGCGTGGTTGCGAGTGCCAGACGCGTCACGGCTGTAACGAGCGCGTTTGCCGTTCACAGAGACGGGCGTGGGGAGGTCGGAGTCGGATGATTCGTCTGGTTCTTCAGGCGAGGGGCGCTTTCGCCCACGCCGGACGAGGCCAGGCATCGCTGCGCTGTGTGAATGCAGGGTAGAACAGTGGAGAGTGGCTGTGTTTCTAGGAGAGCGTTCCTTGGTGATGGATGGATGGACACGCGCTAGTGTCCATCACGTGATAACGCGCAACCGTAAAAAAGTGCGGGGATATCAGTGGTGAGCGACGGATGGAAGAGTATGGGTATCTTTGAATCATGTGCCCCCTCGACCGCTACCTAATACAATGCTGCAGTCCTTGTCCACCGACCAAATGCAATAACGCCAAAGTACAACGCAATATTGACGTGATGCAAATCTTTCCCTCGTCCGTTTGGCTCATTACTCGTCCCAACGTCAAATTTCGTATGCTTCAAAGGTTGCCCACCTAGGCTTAGAATCGAAACTCACCACGGGCACAGCCAGCGCGAGGATGCATGGCTCTGATCGACTCGAGGCTAGAAGATGGTACCAAAGTTCTCTTCGACTGCGCCGAGAGGTTTCCTCGGGCTGGCAGGCTTGCCATTCTCGTCTGCTGTCTTCTTGTGACGGAAAGTGACTGTCTTACCGTTAGTGATCTGAAGTGTTGGAGCAGTTGGCTTGCACTTACATCCTACAAAAAGTCCCTTGTTCATCTTCTCATCGCGCTCCGCCATGGCCTCCAATGCTGCTTGCTTGTCGTGCACCTCCTTGTACTTGGCCATGTCGGCTTCGCTGCCAAAGTCGTCAAAGTATCCCGCGTCGGTGTCACTATCCAGCTCTGGCACGAATGGCGCCTTGTTCTCCCTCAGCTTCGTCCAGTCCACTTCTGCGAAGTACTGGTGTGCATGAATCTCTGAGATGCCGCGGAAACGAGTCGACTTGGAAGCAACCAGACGGACAATGAGATCCCAGGTACGCTTGGACAAGAAATACGCTGGATCTTCGTAGACTGGCTTGCGCAGGACCTTCTTCCACTGCTTCAGATTCTGCCACGTCTCATCCACAGTAGCACCAGCGAACGGCGGGTATCCAGCCAGGGCTTCGAAGAGCATGCATCCTAAGCTCCAGTAGTCGACTGTGAAGTCGTATTCCTCTCCCTTGAGGACTTCAGGTGCCATGTAGTCTGGGCTTCCAACGATACTCTTCGCGTAGTTGACGTCTCGCTCGCGTAGGGATCGGTAGTTGTCTCGGCGCTGGGCTGCGCTTCGCTCTTCCACAGGACGTCCAAAGGGCGAGATGACATCGCTCACCGACTGTAGCTTGATGCGCATAGACTCAATCTTGATAGGAGCAAGCATGCCGGCTGCTAGACCAAAGTCGGTCAACTTGACGTGGCCAGTGCTATCGATGAGGAAGTTTTCGGGCTTCAGATCACGGTGAATGTAGCCAAGCTGGTGCAGGGAATCGACGCAAGAGAACATCTCAGCAATGTAGAATCGCGCGTGTCGGTTATGCAGAACCCCAGTGTTGTTCAACAGCGTACGGAAGTCGCCGCCAGGGACATACTCCTACGATGTATCAGTGGATGTGCTGTGACAGAAGCGACGTCAGACGTACCATAGCCAGGTAGATGCTCTTCTCGTCTTGGAAGGCATACAGAAGTCGAACAAGCCACTCGCTCTTCGCTGTCGTCAGAATATCACGTTCCGTCAGGACGTGGCGGACCTCGTCCAGCTTGAACAACAGTGTTTTGCTCATGACCTTCAAAGCGCACACTTCCTTTGTGTCCTTCTTCTGCGCCAGGAACACCTGGCCGTAGCCTCCCTGGCCAACCTGTGTGAGGATCTGGAAGTCGCCCTGCCTCAGTCGAGTGCGGCGCTTGCGGAGGTTGGCGCGCTCGCGGCCTAGGTATTGTGTGAGAGCATCGTCGTATTCAGCTTCCGGTGTCTCAGGCGGCGCGGGGTTCTGAGCCTTGAATTGGCTGAGGCGGTTCTGGCGGGTGTGTACGTAGGTGAGGAGATCGTAGTAGTAGTCGAGGAAGTCTGAACAAGGCGTTAGCGTGACTCGATGCCAGTCGGTGGCCAGTACCTACAAAGCTGCGTGACGTTGGCCAGACGCTTCACTGCTGGCTTCCTAGCTTTCTCCAGCTCCTCGGCCGAGAGACGCTGGGGTGCAGGGTAGTACCGTTGCGAGCCTTCTGCTTCCCGCGATCGATACGGCTCCTGTCGCGACTGCGCAGCGTGTGTGAGGAAGCTAGCGTCCTTGTGCGTGGTCGGCCGAGCGGCCGGCGGCGTGTTTTCTTGGTTCGACTTGCGCGTGGGACTGCCTGCTGAGAGCGTGGTGACGTCTCCCGCAGCAGGGTCGACGTTGGTGCCAATCTTCAGCCTGCTGGGGGAGGTGGGTGTGTCCGGCTTCTGTTTCGAGGGCGAGCCCATGGTGGGGAACAGCTTCATAGCATTTTCGAACACGTGCGGGAGGTCGAACGCGCCCGGTGGCTGGTGGCTTTTGCTGGGGCTGCCCTGAGGCGTCTGTCGCGGGCTGATGAAGGCCTCCTGGGAGGGCGTGCCGGGGCGGTCCATCTCACTGGAGCGAGTGTGTAGCGGCGGTGGCGGCATGGGCATCGGGAAGCTCTGTCTGTTGGGGTCTGAAGCCATGGCGGTGGTCAGAAGCAAAAGCAAAAGCAAAGGCAAAGGCAAAGGCAAAGGCAAAGGCAAAAGCAAAACATGCAACGACCGCAGGGAAGGCACGCCTGCAGCTCCAATCGTCGCAGCTTCCCACACAAACAACGAGACCGGCAGCAAAGCAACAGACAAACACGGGAAGCGGTTCACGGATTTGGCGATGCAAGAGGGGATGAGCCGATTGGGACGATCTCGTGGAGAGACTGTGGTGATGGCACCGCCAGCTTTGGTGGTTGCGGGGTGTGGTCTGGTTTGTTTTGTGCTAACGCTGCGCATGGCAACCAATGAGCATTCCGCAACCGTCGTGCGTCTCAACACGGCTTGACCTGGACGGCGTGCTGTGACGCTTTGTTGTTATTGCCCTCGCCGCTACCGACTAATCCAAACGTATTCCAACATTAATAACAGTGCCCAGGTGGTGGATCCAAGGAGTGTGCGTGCCCCTGACCAAACTCATGCCCAACCCACCATACCATCAACGCCGAAAAGGGACCGCCGACCGCCGACTGCCGACCGCCGACCGCCGACCGCGGATAAGGCTTTGAGTAAACACCGTGCACAACAATGATATCATAGCCCGAATCGGCCGCATCTGCCGCATCTGGATTCTGCCGCATCGCCAACGCTATGCCGAGACCAGGTGCCCCGCGGCGGAGCTGCTTCCCTCCTGCCAAGTACCGCGTCTGCCCAGGAGAATCATCCACAAAGAAAGCAGGATCATGGCATCTAGCTTGCCATCGCTCTTCTGTACTCACTCCCTCACCCTGTCTCAAGCGTGCGCATACTGTGCTTGGAGCTCGTTGGCCAGTAATTCTTGAAAACCTCGAGAGTTGCGGGCGGCGTACATGTGCAAGTACGCCGATCTGTATTGCGGCGACGGCGGCTCGACCAAAACCTTGCGGCACATCGGACAGGTGACCTTGTTCTTGTGCGTCTTGCAGGTGTCAAACTGGAGTCAAGTCAGCTTCACCGTGTTTCGTGCGTGGACTTACGTACCCATTGGGCAATGCAAAACTCGCCAAAAGTGTGCCCACAAGGAAGCTGCACGGCGACTTCCTCCTCCTCCGAGGGTTGCACAGAGGCAGCAGCGTAGTCTTTTGCACAGATGTCGCAAGTTGGACATGTGTCTTTGGGCAGGTCGCCTGCAAGCAGCTTAGGCAAGCTTGTCTTAAGTCCTTGAACTTGACGACTGGTGGAGTGGTTTGGATCGAGGTACTGGTGGAAGAAACGTGGCCGGCCTTCCCTCGGGCGGTGCCTCACGCGACTGGAGGGAGGGGAGCGAGCCGCAGCCTCTTCCACGTCGGACGATGTGCTAGATTGCGGTAGATCCCAAGAGTATCTGTCAAAACTCCGACGGGCCGAAGTGCGTGGAGAGGAATGCCGGTCTGAGTGACGGCCTTGCGCAGTGGGGTTCGTCGGTGCCTGTCCTTCTGTGTCGTCAGAATTACGGGTCGAGAGGATGGGATCAGGTTGGTGTGACCGACGCTGGAGCGGTCGTAGGTGCTGGTTTGACGGTGATGGTCTCTGATGGAGCGGATGCATTTGTCGAGACTGTTCGACGCCTCCACCCCTCAACGTTGGCGTGGGCTGCCCCTCGCTGAACACCTGGTTCGGTGCATCTTCTGGCATCGTAGCCGTTCGGGCCGATATTGAGTGTGGTGAGTAATCCATCGCTGCGTGCAACAGTCCTTGATAGCCTAGGTGATACGAGGGGAAGAATTGCGGCGTTCCACGCGGTGCAGATGGATCGTGTCTGGGGAACAACTCGCCAACCGTGGGCCTGCTTGAGACCGCGGGCGTATCGACGGGGCCGCTACGTATAGCTGGAGGGAGCCTTGGCTGGTGGGATGCATAAGAAAACGTTGATGGCGGAAAGTACAATGGCTGCGGCCCGCCATAGACGGCGTACGGGGAGCGCGCGAAGTGCGGATCACGGTATGGTTGGCTGTTCATGTGCTGTGGTTGTGTCGAGACGAAGGGATCGTAGCTCTGGCTGTACGGTGTCTCGTATCGTTCGTGCCGCCACACTCCATGTTGATAGAACGGCGGCGCGAGAGGAGATGGTGGGGCAGAGACGTCTGCACCCTGAGCACCTGACTCTGTGGACATTGTTTGGAGAAGGTGAGCCGCATCAAATTCAGGCGCAGCCATATGTGCTGGACGGTCTTGTGTATGTAGCTGTCTTTGCCTTGACGTGTTCCGGTGTGAGTGGAGGGTTGGTGCTGACCGACGGTCTGTGATGGCGGCGGATGTCAGTCAGGCTGGGTGTGTGATGTGGATGGTTAGGCTCAAGTAAAGAATCAAGCTCGACAAAAGTCTGCACAAGCTCGGTGCCCTGGCACCGATGAGAGTTGTGAAGCGGAGGGAAAAGAGGAGAAGTGCGGTGCAGCAGCAGAAGGGCCCAGCGTCATGTGCGGCTGGGTGCACGAGTGCAGGAGGCGCGGGCGGTGGTTTGCACCGGCGCTTCACAGACGAAGCACGGGTGGGCGAGAGTGAGCAAGGGCAAAGGGCAGGAAGGCAAGGCCGTTTGTCGTCAGCGATGTCGTTAGATTTCAAGGAGAACCGCAAGCGGGGTTATGTGACGCTGGCACCTGTATGGCTTATCCACAAGGAACGGCGGCGACGGGCGGTCAAAGTCAGGTGGTGGACAGACTCCACTGCGAAGCGGTTTGTGAGACGCGATCAGCTGCGCAGGAGAGGCCTCCATCTAAGCATGGCCTCGGGCGACATGAGCCGGGAGTGGCCTCCCTCTGTCCAAGCGGGAGGCGCAAGGAGCGGAGGTACTGGCGGCAAGCTGGATCCGAGGACCTGAACGCTTACCTGAGCGTTGAAGGCTCGAACGCCGGTACGTTTGAACGCTTGAACGCTTGAACGCTTGGACAGGGTGGCCGGCTGGCTTTGGTGGGCGTGGGCATCACAAAGCGTGCAGCGCGGCCAGCGCCCCATTCGGCAGCGCAGTTTGTGCCTCAGACGCAGCTTGCGTCCAACTTAGTTTGAAAGGAAAACAGCGAATGGGAGAGCTGCCGTGCAAGCCTGCCAGCAGAAGAGTGAGCGAGCACGCCCTTGGCTGATTGAGCACAAAGGGTACCGGTGTGCCGCGGAATATCGATTCAGGCGCTGGAGGGTGCTGGAGCTGGAGGAGGGTCGGGGCTAGAGTGGTGCAACTCTGCGGACCGATGCATTGCTTGCTGATGCAAACGAGCGCGGCCATGTCAAGAACGCGGCCAATACGCCGCAAGAATACGGATACCTGGGCCAGCTGCACAGCAGCGTATGGAGGCGACAGCTGGCCAACATGATGCGAGGAGAAGGAGAGAGAGGGAGAAGAAGAAGAAGAAGAAGAAGAAGAAGAAGAAGAAGAAGAAGAAGAAGAAGAAGAAGAAGAAGAAAAAGAAGAAGAAAAGGAAGCTTGAGAGAAGAGATGAGAAAAGCAAGGGAACGAAAAGAAAGGCAAAGAAAGGGAAAAGAAAAGGGAGATCTTGATAGAAAGAAAGAGACGAGAGTTGGGACCGTCTGGCATGGAACACCACCAGACCTGGACACGCATTTGCTTCCAAGCTGCATCATTTCCATTTCCATTTTCATTTTCATTCTCATTTTCATTTTCCTTTTCCCTTTCCTTCCCCATACTCGCCCCGTGCGCGGTGGAGGGATGGTCGAGGTCACGTGCAGCGAGCTCGGCAGACCCACCTCCGGCATTTCCCGCGACGAGGCTCTGCGATTGCCGGCGGGCGTCTGAGGGTTGGATTTCTGTTTCTGTTTCTGATTCTGTTTCTGATTCTCATTCTGAACTCCATCTCCATCCCATCCTGTAGAGCAGAGCAGACATCGCAGTCGGTCAATTGGCAGCTCAGACAGTGCCCCTTCTCCACCGTCCTCTCCACCTCTCTCTCGATTGCCCTCCCCCTCTCCCAGCACGCGAATGACTGCCATGTTCACAAGCGCGCGTGTGCAGCTCCGGGCTGCCGAGGCCGGGTGCATGCGCTCACTGGCACACGCGAGGGCCAACCCCTCCATGCTCCGCGCCACGCGCCCCCTCTCCACCGTGACACGCCAGACGGCCAAACACACGGCATTGGCTGCCCAGCGCCGCCTCTTCAGCGCATCGCCGACCATGGCCAGCACGCGCACCGAGAGCGACGCCTTTGGCGAGGTCCAGGTGCCCAGCGACAAGTACTGGGGCGCCCAGACGGAGCGCTCGCTGGAGAACTTCAAGATCAACCAGCCCCAGGACCGCATGCCGCCGCCCATTGTGCGCGCCTTTGGCATTCTCAAGGGCGCCGCCGCCACCGTCAACATGAAGTTCGGGCTGGGTGCGTCCCCGAATCCACACCAACACTGACTGCCCGTTGCCACCGTCTCGACCTGGCTGCTGACACCTCCGCAGACCCCAAGCTTGGAAAGGCGATCCAGCAGGCCGCCGAAGAGGTCGCCTCCCTCCAGCTCCTCGACCACTTCCCCCTCGTCGTCTGGCAGACGGGCTCCGGCACCCAGTCCAACATGAACGCCAACGAGGTCATCTCCAACCGCGCCATTGAGATCCTCGGCGGCACCATGGGCTCCAAGAAGCCCGTCCACCCCAACGACCACGTCAACATGTCCGCCTCGTCCAACGACACCTTCCCCACCGTCATGCACATCGCCGCCGTCCTCGACCTGGAGGAGTCGCTGCTGCCCGCCCTCACCAGCCTGCGCGACGCCCTCAGGAAGAAGAGCGAGCAGTGGGAGAAGCTCATCAAGATCGGCCGCACCCACCTGCAGGACGCCACCCCCCTGACCCTCGGCCAGGAGTTCTCCGGCTACGTCACCCAGCTCGACTACGGCATCGAGCGCGTCAAGTCGTCTCTGCCCCGCCTCCGCATGCTCGCCCAGGGCGGAACCGCGGTGGGAACTGGCATCAACACCTTCAAGGGCTTCGCCGAGGACATTGCCTCGGAGGTCTCCAAGATGACCGGCCACGACTTCATCACAGCCCCCAACAAGTTCGAGGCCCTGGCCGCCCACGACGCCATTGTCGAAGCCCACGGCCAGCTCAACACCCTCGCCGCCTCCCTCTTCAAGATCGCACAGGACATCCGCTTCCTCGGCTCCGGCCCCCGCTGCGGCCTCGGCGAGCTGAAGCTGCCCGAGAACGAGCCCGGGTCTTCCATCATGCCCGGCAAGGTCAACCCCACCCAGTGCGAGTCCCTGACCATGGTCTGCACACAGGTCTTCGGCAACCAGGCCGCCACCACCTTTGCCGGCTCGCAGGGCAACTTCGAGCTCAACGTCTTCAAGCCCGTCATGATCCGCAACCTGCTGCACAGCTCGCGCCTGCTGGCCGACGCCATGCGCAGCTTCGAGAAGAACCTCGTCGAGGGCCTCGAGGCCGACGAGAAGCGCATTGGCTCGCTGCTGACCGAGTCGTACGTCCCCTGCTCCTTTTCGCTGTGCAAGTGATGGTTGCTAACAAATCTCCACAGCCTCATGCTGGTCACCTGCCTTAACCCCGTCATCGGCTACGACGCCGCCTCCAAGACAGCCAAGCACGCGCACAAGAACGGCCTCACCCTCAAGGAGGCCGCCATGGAGCTCAAGGTCATCAGCTCCGAAGACTTTGACAAGCACGTCCGCCCGGAGCTCATGATTGCCCCCAAGGAGGCCAAGCTATAAATGTACATGTATGTGTGTGCGTGCGTGTGCGAACACGGGTGGGAAAGTCGGAAAGAGAATGTGTAAGTATCCAATGTAATTGTGAAAGCGAAGCGAGCGTCGTTTGAACCACTGTTTGTTATCATCGTCCTATCTGCATCTACGCATTGACTGGGCATGTTTGGTCTTTGAACACTGCAAGCCCGACGTCCCGAATCGCTAACCTCGTGCGTGGTCTTTTTCCCACGTGGTGCGAGACTCGACATCGCCATACAAAAGACCACAGCTTGCCGGTCTGTAGAAGGTGTGATGTCATTATGATACTGGAGCTAGCTATGGATATCTCGATCCTCCATGTGGTGGCGTGTATGCCCCATCCAGGAAAGTGTGGAGTGACGCTTTCTACTGTCGTCGAGCAGGTGGGTTGAATGCCTTTCGAGGTGGATCGAGAAGGCGTGGACTGTGTTGGCAACGATTGGTTTTGAGATGGGGGACGATTCAAAGCATGGTTGGAGAAGCAGGTCCAGAGACAGCGGTAGTCGAGGAACAGGATCCCAGCGTACCTCTCTCCTTGAGAATGCCCGTGTTTAAGACCGTACATTTCGTGTTGATGGAACCGCTAAGATATGGCAAGACTCCGAGTCGAGAGGGATGACTGAAAGCTAGCTCACAGCTTCGCCTCAACACCACCCGCACCTTCCCTTAATCGATCCCAGTCCTCCATTGTGAACACCACATACCCCCCATCTTCTTTCACCAGACCTGAGTGAGCAGCGAGTGAAGCAGGGTGCCAGTACAGCGTGTCATACTCGACACCCTCTGCCCCCTTCTCCGCCGCTTCTTTATCGGCCCTGTCCATGATCTTCCTCAAATCGATACCGTCGTTCCTCAGCGGCACCTTGTTCTGCTTGTTGTTGTGCATACTCGTCTGATACTTGAGTACCCGCAGGAAAACAGGGACCGCATACTTGGGCAGCTTGGATTTCGCATGGGCCAACAAGCCGCTGAAGTCAAAGGCGTCGGTGTGTGTTGACGCGATGTTGATAGCTGCACACCCAGCCCGGCCATCGTGTCCGGGTACTTCGACGCCGTAGACGTTTGCTTCGCTGATGCCGGGGAAGGAGCCGAGTGCTTCGGCGACCTCGGCGGTGCTGACGTTTTCGCTCTTCCAGCGGAACGTGTCGCCCAGCCGGTCCAGGAAGAACCAGCGTCCGTCTGGGTCGCGGCGGAGAGCGTCGCCGGTGCGGTAGTAGAGGTCGCCTTTCTTGAAGACGTTGCGCTCGAAGCGCTTCTGCGTTGCTTCGGCGTTGTTGTAGTAGCCTACGAAAGCGGATTCGTCGGGCATCTGGACCAGGATCTCGCTGCCTTCCTCGTAGGCTTTGCGTTTGCAGAAGCCTGTCTTGGGGTCGCGGATCAGCTCGCCGGTGACGATGTCAACTTGGACGGGGACGTAGGTGTTGTGGAAGCGCCAGCGGTCAATCAGGCCCTGGTGGCCGACGGATGTTGCAGTGAATGGGCCGCGGGAGCTGTTGAACAGGCCCATGACACCCTCTGTGCTGTTGAAGAACTCGCCGACGACTTGGATGCCAAAGCGGTCAACGAAGCGCTGCCACACGTCTGGTCGTAGGCCGTTGCCGTACATGGCTCGCACGTTGTGCTTCTTGTCGAGAGGGCTGGGGGGCGTGTTGATGAGGTAGCGGGCTGTCTCGCCGACGTAGACAATGGCCGTGGATCGAGAGTCGCGGACGTCGGTCCAGAATCGCGAGGTGGAGAACTTGGTGCCGATGCAACATGTGATGCCCGTGACCATGCAGACCAGCGCTGTTGTGCCTCCTGTGCCGTGGTAGAGCGGCATGCAGACATACCACCTATCGCCGTTGGGTCCTGTTTTCAGCCCCATGGCACCGACGCGACCAGTGAGGCCGGCCGCTCTCTGCGTCTCGAACGGACAGGCCTTGGGGTGGCCGGTTGTGCCGCTGCGCATGTTAGCCCAAGCCTCCTGCCCAATACGAGACAGCGACGGACCTTGTGTAGAACAGGAACAGAGGAAACTTCCCCTTGGCAGCGACCCTCAGCTCATCGCCCGGCCTCTTCGGCTCCAGGCGCGAGATGCCGCCCTTCTGCGTCTGATCCAGCACGACAATCGTCATGCCCAGCTCGGCCTCCAACCGGTGCCTGACCTCCTCGATCCTCCTTCGACAGCCGTCGTCCTCGTCGACGACGATGAGTTTCGCATCTGCGACCTTGAGACAATGCACCAGCGCATCCCCTGCGAGATTGTAGTTGATCCACGCCGGCGCACTCCCAATGCTCCAGCTGCCGAGATGGGTGAACAAGAACTCGGGTCTGTTCATCATGTACATGGCCACCAGCTTGCCCGGCTGCAGGCCAGCTTGCCGCATGAACTGGCCATAGCGGCAGGCATTCGCATACGTCTCGGCCCAGGTGTAGCAGCCCGTGCGGCTCCAGATAGCCTCGGCGTCCGAGGGCAGGCGGCGCACCTGGGCTTCGAACTGGTACCAGAGGGACTGGCCTTTGCCCTGGGCCGTCTTCTCGAGCGCGCGTTGGGCGGCGCGCTGGCCGAGGATGCCGCGGACGTCTTTGGTGATGTGGAACTTGGCGTCGAGATAGGCGAGGCCGGCGGTGGACGCCGCGATGGCGCCTGCGACGGGGGCTGGTGTCGTGGGTTAGTGACGGCTGCGGCCGCGCAGACAAGCGTACGCACCAAGAGCCATTGCAGATGGATGCTTTCTCTGCAAGATGACAGCACAAGAGTCAAAGGCACGAAGAACAAGAGCAAGAGCAAGAACAAGAGCAAGAGCAAGAGCAAGAGTAAGAGCAAGAGCAAGAGCAAGAGTAAGAGCAAGAGCAAGTGCAAGGACAAGAACAAGAACAGGAACAAGAACAATAAAAAGGAGATCAGACACTCGCTGCTCTTCATCCATCTGCAACCGCAGCGCAACGTGACTGATTGCCGACTTGCCCTCGGTTGGTCCTCGCCGCCGCCTTTCCCCATCCAGCCTACCCCACGACGCTAGGCGCCCCACGTCCGAGCTGTGGATGCTTCTCGGTGCTTCAACGTGCATCGTCGGCACTGAACCGCGAAAGACAGCAACCGGCCATGTCGTCCAGGGGACATTCCGACATGCAGACCAGTGCTTGCCTGTGCTACCACCTCGGCCAGGCGTTGTCGCAAAGCGCACCGACCAAGGCTCGTGCCTCGTGGCCGTCTGACGAGCAGGTAAGAAGCTGGCTTACGCGCGCAAGTCTGCCTCTGTGATGAAATCACCGTGGCAAGTCTCCGCGCGGAACCGCCGCACAGTGTCAGCATCACGTGTCCCTGTCGACACGCGAACCAGACGGGACACTACTTCAGACCGGGAAAGAGAGTGCATCTCCACAGAAAGCTGCTGATGATGAGAAGCTGCAGGACCGGCTGCTGGATGTTTGTACTTTGTAGTCTGTTTTCTGCGGTCAAGTGGCAGTAAAGTATTCCTTCCACATCATTCAATCTTCATCCACTCCATGGCCATGTCCACCATTTCGCTATCCTATCTCATCTCTCCCTCTATCATGACCTTTCCCTACCTGTCTTACATCCTCTTAGCCTCCTTCAACTTCGCACCACGCTTATCACGACACACCTCCCCCATCAGAAGTGACCTCGTCACTACAGCCATAGCACCCCACCTCCCTCGCCAGCGGGCTACCAACGCGAGAGCCCGAGCCGGACGGGTTCCGCACCGTACCGCCATGGCCCACTGCTCGCCGCACGACCATGCACACCATCCTGCCCCACCGGCGCGGGCGGCGAGATGGATGGCCCGCTGCGAGAGCGCGAGACCGGCGACGTGTGCGAAAGCTGGCGCATGTGAGCCGACTCGTCTTGTCCCTTGGTCACGATGATCACGGGGAGGATACGCACCTTCCTGTCCGCGCCCATGTGCAGGTGAGTCGGGACGAGGTTCCTCCGCAGCCGTGCGTGCAGAATCCCTTCTTCTGGCGTCCAGGACCTCAGGTTGTGGTTCTTTGCGCCCCGCGCCAGTGCCGCTTGGTCGGTGCGAGTGAGCGCCGTTGCGTAGTAGCGCGCCAGGCTGCGTGGCTGCTTTGGGTGGTAGGTTGGCAGGCTGAAGTTGCGCACGGGAGATTGTCGACGACGCTGTTGCTTGCTTGCTGCCTCCGACGCCGCACCGTACTCGGTCGTGGCCTGCGTACAGAGCTGTGGCGACGCTTCGGTGGTTGGAGCAGCCGCTATCGAGCGGCGCACTGCATTCGAGCGGCGTAGCGAAAAGGGCAGCTTTGGGAGTTGGGGTGGCTGTGAGGATGGTGGGTCGGCCGCCTGAAACGGCGGCTCTGGGACCTGTGGGCGGAGTGAAAGCGACGGAGTGGTGGTTAGCGGTCGCTGAGTGACGGGGGCCACAGTCTGGGTCTGGGAGAAACACACCATTGTCAAAATGATTGCGTGTACCTGGAAAAGGCTCTGATAGTATGCGATACTACTCTGGAGATGGAGTTGCGGCATATCTCAGCCACGATTTGATGGTGCGAACTGCGGAGGCAGATGATAGTACGTGTATTCACCCTCACTGTTCACTCATGGTTGCGATGCTCACACATTGTTCACGCAATATGACTGAACATCAGCCCACATTACATCCTCTACAGGCCATCAATTCTTCCATCGTCTGTCAACTATGTGTGCATGGAAACCATAGCCACTTGACCGCGTTTACAGCATCTTATCTACAGCTACATCTCCGTAATAGATGAGCTTCGAGAGGTCTTTCGATAGTCTCATAATGTACACGAACCGAACCCGCCTCTGTTCCTTTGATTTCGTCCAGCTCTTCTGTAGGCTCGTCCACTGCCGGCTCCGCACTGTCCCAAGAGGAATGGGAACAAGTCAGCCCAGCCCAGATCTAGACTGCAATACCATCCGAAGAGTACGTGTGGAACGAAGAAGACCAATGCAGGAGGTGATTCAGATCACGCGCCGGTGGTCTACTTCAGGGTACTCAGGAGCACAGTCGAGGGAAGGTGTGTTTGCGTCTTTCCCCCCAATTGGCTGTCATCGACAAAGACTTTTCTACCAACTCTTACATAGTGTGCTATACACTTGCAACGCAGCAACTCCAGCCTGAGGCAGTCACGCAAACAAAGACTGCAAGAGGAGCATACCCCAGATTGTGGCAGCGACGCAAACCGAGCACGTCAGTGACATCACCCAAGGCCAACCTCGACAACTTATATGCAACTTGTGAACAGCCTTACAGCCTCATCTTTGTGGCATGGGCTTCAACAGATTGTCTAAGATTGTCTTGTCGCCCAAATTTATGTTTCATTTGACAGCCTGTCGCGCTGTTTCATAATACCGCCGCTGGCATCTGCCATGTGCAGCTGTCGTTCTTTGTATCAAAACTGCCACTTACTCTACGCATTCTCGCCGAGCCGAGCGTGGAAACATCATTGGAAGCGGACGACCATTTTCCTGGAGAGATGGTTCGAACGAGCCTATAATTGCAGCCATCCATGTTCTCGACGTTCATGGGCTTTTTAGCCCGGCCCCACATGATCGTCGCCCCCGTTCATCTAGATTGCTCGTCAATGCAACCTTTTAGCCATTGTGCTTTCAGGTCTGCAGCTATCGTGCTACCAGCCGGCAGATTTTATGGTCTCTAGAACATGGACAGCGCATCGAAACACATCAGTCGTACCTCCCACAATTTGTTTGCTCCCATGAGCCACCGGGAATCATATGCACCCCAGAGCGCCACAGTTTGCATCCGCATGAAACAGACATGGGTCACGGCAATTACCCCTGGCTGATTGCCAGCACAGGACTACGTATTAATTACGGACGCGGGCGAAAGGACGAACGATCTTTTCAGGAAGCTCAGCAGTCTGTTGTACCCCACAAAATGATTAGGGGCTTGTTTGAGCCTCAGTGATTCTGCCTAAAGAACGGTCCCATCGCCTCAGCTTGACACCTACAAGTTCACGCTCAATCGCTGCCCGGATACGACCAACAAGCATCTACTCGAAGCATTCCAAGACATCGCAGGCAATACCATTCCGTCCAACATGAAGTTCACTGCTGCAGCCGCTCTTTCTGTTCTCGGCCTCGCCGTCGCAAATCCTGTCGAGCTTACCGAGAGGCAGAGCTGCCCAAAGGTCTACATCTTTGGAGCTCGTGAGACTACTGTTGCCCAGAGCAACGGCTTCGGTACGGCTAGTGGCCTCGTGAACCAGGTCAAGGCTGCCTACTCAGGATCTGGCGCCGAAGCCATTGTCTACCCTGCATGTGGTGGACAGGCATCATGTGGCAGTGTCAGCTACGACAACTCCCAGAGCCAGGGAACCGCTGCCGTCATTAAAGCTGTCACAGCTTACAACCAGAAGTGCCCCAGCACACAGATCGTGCTTATTGGATACTCTCAGGTAAGCTCCTCTGAGCAAGGATTGTAGACTGCTCGCTCACCAATTGTAGGGCGGTCAAATCATGGACAACGCAATTTGTGGTGGTGCTGGAGCCACACTTACTGGAAACGCCTTGAAGGCCGTCAAGGTTGCCATCTTCATGGGCGACCCACACAATCGTGCCGGCCTTCCTTACAACGTCGGCACATGCACTGCTGGAGGCGTGAGTAACTTGTGCACATCGGCCCAGGTTCTGACTGACAAATGTATCTACAGTTCGCTGCCCGCCCTGCTGGCTTCCAATGTGCTCCCGCTAGCACAAGCATCATTAAGTCATACTGCGATGCTGCTGACCCATACTGCTGCAACGGTAACGACGCCAACACGCACCAGCAGTACGTCAACAAGTACGGTTCTCAGGCTTTGGCTTTCATCAAGAGCAAACTTACCGCATAGGCGTCAAAATAAGTCCATGCCGATCTCGCCGAGGGTGGGGCACCGTTGGCCTTTGTTGTACATATTCAATATCAATACATACATCTCTGAGAGGTCCTTTGATACTCACGTTGACAAAACCCTCCAACAAACATGCTAATAAAATGTCAATTATTTTTTTGATGACTCATCAATCAACCACAGGGTGGTATGGTGTAAGTTCAAGTCACCAACTGCTTCACAACCGTTGTCTAACGATTCTTCAGCTAGTGGTATGACGTCGCGTTGTGGCTGGCGAGCACCTAGTGTTCCGATCCAGATCCGCGCCAGCCCGTGTTCGATTCACGGTACCGCCAAAATCGCGTCTTTTTTTTTTGGCTTCCTTGAACGTTGCTGCTTCGCTTTGTGTGTTGCTGTGGGGTCTTCGGTTTTTGCTCCGCGTGTGGAAAGAAACTAGTACGCCGCTAGTGACCTAGGTGACAGCGTTTCCTTCACAACGACTGTTGAAAGGCGTGTGTGTGTGTGTGTGTGTGCCAAGCTCATGGTCATGTATAACGTTAAATATCATGCTGCTCGTATGTCTATATCGAGTCGATTTGAAACCCCAAGACGCCGCGCGGTCCATGCTAACATGCAGCCTAACCAAATCCTTCGCGAGACTCGCTCTCTTCTCACAACTTCGCCTTCGGCCACTGGTCCAACAGGTCGTTCATCTCAAACCTCGGCCAGTCGGGGTTTAGAGAGGGAGAGGGCCTCTCGCGATCCCACGCCCACTTCTCCTTTAAATCTGGCCTCAGTCCGTCTTCTAGCATCTGCACAACATACTTGCCCAGCACGGGGAAGAACTTGTAGCCGTGGAATGAGCCGCATGTTGCAATGTACAGACCCTTCGCTGCTGCGTGTGGTGAGATGATGAAGTCAGAACTTGTTGTGAACGCATCCCTGATTATTGTTAGTACGTGTCACGAAGCTGAACGAGGGCGAAATAGCTTACCAGCAGATACGGTGCTTGTCCATCTTCCAGTTTGCGCCATTCTTCCCGTAGAAGACATCGTTTGCGTGGTCGATATCCAACTTCAGCGGCCCTGGTACGTTCCATTGGTCGTAGTCCGGTCCAGACGGTGGCGCAGAGACGAAGCGTCCGGGAAGAACTTCATGCGTATTCTTGAAAATCTTCTCTCCCCACCACTTCAGTTCGCGGTCCTTGGTAGGGGGCAAACTGCCGATGAAAGGCCCGGTCTGAGCGTTGTATCCTTGAACACCAACAGGCATGTGCTTGAAACGCTTGTATGATTCCTCGTCAAGAGTAGTCATGCCGGTGGTGATACCGCCAGCGACAATCCTGTGGCCAGCACTCAGGTTGTTGTTTCCACTCCTCTTTGCTGCCTGCTCCAGTAACTTGGCGGTATAGGCTCCGGTCGACAAGATGACATTGGTTGCTGATACTGTCTTGCCGTCTTCAGTCTTTACACCTGTGCAGCGGCCGCTGTTGTCGATTTCCAAACTCTCGGCCTTGCCGACAACATGCTTGACGCCTTTATCGATAGACCATTTGGTCACCGCTCTAAGCGCATTGCCAGCTTCTGACCACCCACTCGTCTTGTTGACAAGTACTTCTTTCGCGCCATCGTAGTTTGCATCCTCGAAGAGCCCGCCGAACAGCTTCTTCGCCTCCTCAACCGACACAGCCTTTAAATCTGCTGCACGACCGAGCTTCTTGTAGTTGTTGATGACATCTTGGGCGTAGTCTGAACGGCACACCCAAAAAATACCGGTCTCATGAAAGTAGGGTTTCCAGAGAGGGTCCGATTTGAAAACATCCTGTGCTTCGAGTGCGAGCTCAGTGTACACAATGTCGTCATAGTCAGCGCGCACGACCTTGTTCCAGTCCCAAGAGGCGGCCACGCGGTTGTCTGCGTCGTAAGCATCCTGATCGAGGATTGTGACTTGGCGATCAGGATACTTCTTGATCAGGTGGTAGGCGGTGGAAACTCCGAAAACGCCAGCTCCAACGATGAGGTACGATGGCTTTGAGGTTGTCATTGTGTTGCAAGGTCAGGTCTCGTGCAGGTGAAGAGCAAGAGCGCGATGACAGTACTCTTCAGATCTCTCCCTTCAGTCTCCGTCCTTATAACACATCAGCTCCATCAACTTATCGCGACATACTAGCCTGTTTTTAGCCACAAGTTGTGGTCGGTGTCGCGCTAGCAGCGCGGGGCTCTTTCTTTGTGTGGGGAGAGGTACCCCAATCAGGCAAAGGAGAACGAATTACGCTTTCCGACGCCGTTATCTGGCGCTTGTCCGCCGGCTGGCATGACCTCAAGCGGAAAACGCTTGTGAGAGGTAGGATGCATCTGATGATATTGCGGCGATTCCAAGTCCATTCCGTCGCGCAGCACTCTCAACGCTTCGGCACACGTTGGAGGGCTTTGGGGACCCTCCCGAAATTAAGCGAGACTTCGGGTGTTACGCGGTTGGGTAGTCATGTACAGGAAGGATGTCGATTACAACTACGGGAATAGCTATTCAGATCTGTGGTACGACACGGAGGGTACCCTTGTCAGATAGCCTGTAGAAGTTGCAGACCTAGCAAAATTTCTATCAGACAATACATAATATGGATTGTCTAAACGATAGCACCCACCGTCCAAGATCTTGGACCGCCTTGACATGAATAATGTTGCTACAACACCGAGCTCTCAACTTGGGTACGCGACCTCTAGAGGTTCAAGTAGATCATTGACCGTATATTTGACGCTAATCATCGGAGCAATAGCGTACATCAAGCTCCTGATGCCCTCTTGAACCAAGCTCCGAAAACTAAGACTACAGCTGACGCAAACCGCTACCAGAATGCATGCAGAGTCGTATTCAAACTTGCTATCCATGTTTTTGAGATTTTCTTGATGTAGATGTAGATCTCATTTGGTCTTGTGTGAGTTCAGATCCCTATTACGCAGTGAGCATTTACGGAAGTGGTCAATTGTCCGCTAATGCTTGAACCGCGTTGACAAAAACTGATAGGGCCACTGGTTGAACGCTGCATCCTGATTGGGCACTGATCTTCAATCAGAATAGACCTCTCTGGATCTTGGCATCCGCTTTGCGAGTGAGAAGAGCATTTGATTGCGTCGAGAAAAGGATAGGGCTCACCGTCGTCGTAGTAGGAGCAGGTCTTAAAGCCACTCGCAAAGCGTATCGCAAATTCAACATTTCGTCGACTTGTAGAGAACATGGCACGTTCAGCACTGCGTCGCGTCAGTCAACGGACGCAAAGATACCTTCACCTACAATGGGGCGCAGCTTGCTCTGCTTCACTCTCTGGCGCCCGCATACGTCCGGAGCACCCAAGCACCTCAATATTCTTGAACACTTCTTCTTGAATCACTCACCTCACCGGGCCATCTACATCTGCCCAATTAGCAGTGTTCAACGGCACCTATTTGATGAAACCAGAGCGCATTACCAGCATGAGCGCAGTGCGTGGAGTCTTGAACAAGGCACAATCCGAACACGCATTGCTCTTCATATCGCTTGTCGACAATCACAAAAACCATCCACACGCGTGCAAGCTTGCCCAGCGTCTCATCTTTGGGCCAAACGAGAGAGACTTCCCCGGTCTAGGCAAAAAGCTATCGCCCTTCGATGTCAGCGGACTGCCTTCACCGGATGATATGCAGAGACTTCTCATCGATGACCTCCGAGCAGCGCGCAAAGAGCACAACGACCACGTAACTCATACCGTTGATAATAATGCAACAGTCGGCTCAGAAACAGACGATAAAGACATATGTTCCAAGCTGCTCGAAACCCTGGCTGATCACGACAACAAGGCCAGTGGCGGTCTTCTAAGCTTTCCAAGTCGATCGCTAGACGAGACCTGCGGCGACGCGACAGGGGAATGCGATGACTCCCTGCGAGAGTCCATCACCACTGCGACAATTTTGCAACGCGACACCCTTCTCTCGATTCAACATAGCAACGAGGGAACCACCTTCACAACCTTGTTGTCAGGCGCCATAGCTTGGATCATCTGGCCGCCAACAGATCATAACACCATCATGCTCAAAAGCTCCTACGAGGCTTTTGACAATGGGTTCGATGGCACGAAAACCAACGTGGCTGCCGAGCTTGAAGGCGGCGTATGTCTTGTTCAGTCTGTCGGTGAAGCTATCCGCATTCCTCCGTTCTGTCCGATCTTGTGCTTGTCATTGGAGCTCTCAATCCTGGCCACCTACTCAATTGTCAACATTGATCAGGTTGTTAGCATGTTGCGTAAGCTCCCACTGCTGCAAGTGTGGTTCAAGTCCGAGATTGACGGTGAGCGCAAGCAAGCTGATCTCGTTACCGCGCTGCTCGAGCAGTTGTCATCTATCCTGGAAGGCAGCTTTGAACCAGCCAACCTAAAGAAACACAAGTACCCTTATCTTCAGGAAGGTCCATTGCGCTCATTGTTGCAAGCGTGGGACGATGTCAAAAACAACGTAGCTCACATGTTGGATCCAGTGAGCACTGAGCGCCTGATGAAGATGTGGGAGCAGTTTTTGCGTAGTGCACGTGGACGCGAGTGCTGGATCTGTGGAAAGACTATCTGTAATAAGCCCAGGGACATGCGCAAGCACTTCAAAACCGAGCACTGGCCCGCTGCAGACATTGCGGAGGTTAAATAGCATCAAGATACCCGCCTGGATGTATCTGAGACGATCGTTACTCCAGCTGTTTTGCCAGGAGAGACCGAAGAGGAGTCTTTCCAAGAAGCTACACATGTAATTGAACGACAGGAAGGTGAGCCTCAAGGACCGTTCGAAGAGGTCGTCGGTCTGCCTTCTGTACTAGAAGGGACCGAGGGCGAGCATCTTGACGATGCGATGCAGCTGGATGATTTGACATAATCTCAGATGTAGTCCTTCTACTGTGGGGTTGGACAAAGGACAGGTGAGAAGGGTAGAAACGTGAAGCGAATGAGCCCTGAGCGACTCATCTGCAACTAGACTCTTTCTGGTAGGATGCGCCCTATTTGCACTCGTCATCAAAGGCTTCTGCATCTCTCTGGTCTCTTTTTCGTATATGATCATATAGCCTGTGATACATCCTGACGCGCAGTTTTGCGTCGGTGAGCTGGGTAATCTGCATGATTGAATGACGAACGTGATGTCATAGCGCCACATCTGAGATCCGAATAGCTTCACACTGCTGCATTCACTCAACAAGGCGCACCTGGAATTGACCGAATCTCTCAACCTCCCCGCATAGCAGTAGTGTCTTCTCGCGTAGGCAGTGTTGCTAATAATTCCACTGGCGGTATGTATTCCTGCCGCTCCTCGAAGACGGCAGTGAACATGCTGTTCAAGAATCTTTCCGTCGATCTAAAAGATAAGAACGTCCCTGTGATTTTGCTGCACCCGGGCTTTGTGAAAAGCAAGCTGGACAAGAAGTGGAAGGAGGGTGGAAATGAAGATGTCATAGGTGCAGTTGAGCCAGATGTTGCGGCGGCTGACTTGTGGAGAACACTGATGGGTAAGGGAATGGAGAGCTTTGGGAAGTTTTGGCATAGAAGTGGAGAGGAGTTACCTTGGTAAATGGAGTCTGATGGTGCATGTGTTGAAGGTGAATGAGAGCCACTGACCCTTGTATGCTATCAATGTTCCGGTATATTTGTTTTAACCCTAAAGAAATTTGGTCTAGAATTCCCTAGGCTTAAGAATTTAATGCGCAAATCTGAAGTCCAAGCGCCTGTTTCCTTTGTCTTTCGTGGTCTCGAGATATGTCACTTTATCTTCCTTTGACATGCTACTCCAAACTGCCTCTCTCCTCTTGTTGACCGTCACGTAGAAGATCTTCGCGCCAATAAAGAGCGCAAAGTTATAGGCACAGATCGCAATCAGCACCTTGTTACCCCTACGATACAGCGGCTTATCATCTTCGCGATAGATGTTCTGTGAGATGATACTTCCTGCCTGCACCGTCATATTGTACAGCGCAGAAGCAACAGTGCGTGTCCGGACGGTGCCTGCGTTGCGCGAGGTGATAGCGACTAGGATAGCGTGCACGTACGGATGGCCGACGACCAAAATAGCTAAGACCCATCGAGCCCAAGGCGAAGTGTGTGGGGAGATGACCTCTAAGGCTATGAGGAGGGGAAGAGCCCATATTTGGGAGACCAGGCCGACAAGGAACCGGTCGTTGACTTTCTCGGATACCCAGGTCCAGAACAGGAGCTGAATAATGAAGAGAACATAGGCGGGAATCTGCTCAATGTCAGCATGAAACATTGTCATATTAATGGAGCACGTACTGTAAGAAGGTTGGTCTCGAAAGTTCCAAAACCCAGCGATCGTAGTTGAAGAGTGAGGTACGAAGTAACCGGGTTGAACGGAATGGTCCAAGACAGACCAATCAGGTAGATTGGCCACATGTGGTAATCCTTGAGACATTCCCAAAGCATAGGAAACGAGAGACCTTGTCGGTTGTGCATGTCTCCCTTCGAGGGGTCGTCTCGCAGGATGCGGTTGACCATAATTTTCTCCTCTCGCTCATCGAACCAGCCTTTCTCGCCACGAAAAGGATTGATCTTACTTGTAGTCGCAGACTGCGTTGGAGAAGGCGGCAGGTAAAACCAAGCGGAAATGCCGATGAGACCCGTGAGCATCCCTTCCAGGGCGAAGAGCCACCTCCATCCTTCCATACCATTTCGGCCACCGAGACGCAAGATGCCAAATGCCAGAAACGCAGAGATGATCTGGGTGGATTGATACGAAACCCAGAACCAGCTGAGGCGAGCCGGAAGCTCGAACCCTGTGTAGAAGTAGCTCAAGTATAGGATGTTGTCCGGGATAAAGCCTCCTTCAATGAGCCCGAGAAGAGCACGGCATGCGTAGAAAGAGCTCCTGCCGCTAAGGAACGCTTGCATACTGGCAACTAGACTCCACGAGACCATCTGGATTGGAATCCAGTTGTCGGGTCCGATCTTTTTGCTGATAAGTTGAGACGGCAGCTCAGCGCAAAGGAAGCATATGTAGAAGATAGTCTGTCCATAGTTGTACTCGTTGGTGCTCATACCAAGATCGGTCAAAAGGTTGTCTGACAGCGCCTGGCTGATGTTGCCTCTGTCTAATGTTATGTTAGTTCCATTCTTGAGGTGGTCGCTCAGCCTTTCGTACCCAGTTGGAGCGCAAAGAACATAAGACAGACAAAAGTGCATATCCGCTTGTCAATCTGGCGAGTGTCAGCGGGACTGCTTTGGCGTGAAACGAATGAGGTCTCATACCTTCCTGATTATCTTCTTCTCCTCCTCAGGCTCCCACTCAAAGTCGGGATCATATCGATGCAACCCTTCATAGCTGTCGACAGGGCGGTAGTGATCCGACTTGAGCCCACTAGCAGCCCAGGTAGTCCCTCGCTTGCCAGCACCGGCTTGCTCAATGCTCGTCTGACTGGAACTCGCACTCGTGGGAGCATCAGTTTCCAGCTTCCCAACAACGGGAAGGCCCGTGGCATTGTTAAACGCCGTAGTCACGTTACTGACCATGGTGTGCGGATCTACCTGGTGTCTTGGATTGTCTTGGGAGTCTCTGGGCGAGCAGTCAATCAGAGTATAAGTAGGACCCGATCGTCCCCATTGCGACAGCCACGATATCAAATTTTCCTTCATCCTGGCAAAGACACTTAGTGGAAATGGCAATCGAATACCATGTCGCACATCTCTCTAGTGCTGCGACCATGATGTGAACGGTCCGTAGAAAGGTGCGATCTCGCCACTCATGCTGGGACCAGCGCTTCTCGAACATAAATGTGGCAACCATGTCCCAGTGGCCACTATACTGCGCGTCAGTTCTCACTAGCAGCAATGACTATCTAGCAATGTTGGGTAGACATAGCCAATGGGCCTCGCAAACAAGCGGCCTTGGGTGCGAGCCACACGCGACGCCATAGCTGCGCTGCGTATGATTCGCGTTCGGTAAGGCTCCGATGTCGTTCAAGGTGGAGCAGCGTAGGGTTTTCTGCAAGCACGCAACGTTTTGAAGTTATGTCGCGCTGAGCAGCCGAGAACGCGTCCTGGATGATTCGTCGCGCCGATGTTTGATGAGGCATTGCGTGATTGGCCGGGTAGTTCACGACATCAACAGCAAATGTTGACTCGCGACGGTCTCATTCCTACCGGCTCTGGCATTATTTTGGCGCGTAATTGATCGTGTGTTGACCAAGGCGGCAGAACGCGCGTGGGGAAGGCTGAAAATCGCGTAGAGCCGCGTGGGCTATCCTGTTTCGGATGCGTGGACTCTGATAAGAACGCATGGAGTGATTTTGTGCATATTGATGCCATCAGCATCCAATCTGATTAGGTCGGCAATACCGCGGGACCGGTGTCTTGCGGTGTTCATGGAGGGGTCGTACTTTCACTACCGTCTCACGTTAGCTGAACCAGTTGCCCCCAGGAATTGAAGCGAGGTCACGCAATAGTCATATTCCCGTTGCTGTTCCCGCCGCCTGCGAATGACGTTCGACATTCAGACGGGATCACAGCACGCCTTTTGACGTATAAGAGACATTGGGGTCCAACTAGAGAGCGTTTGCTGATCATCGCATCGAACCTTGAAACACATACCACTCCAACTCCTTTACAATGGCCCCCGCACTCGTCGATACGGTCGTCCATGAGCAATCACCGGTCAACTTCAAGTCGCAAGCCGGCCAGTACAAGGAAGCTGCCTTCGGTGGCCCCAAGCTGTACAAAAAAGAGCTCGAACTGAGAGGTACTGGCGAGCATGCGCCCGCAAGGTACCCAAACTACCTTCCAGTGTGGGACTTTGAAAAGAAATATCCTGCTCTTGAGCCCTTTGAGCACTATGAACATGGCAAGGATGCCGATGATTCGTTCCCAAACCTCTTGAAGGACGCCAAAGTTGCGGATCTGACGGCGAATATTGGTGCTGAAGTTACAGGTGTGCAGCTGAGCAAGCTAACCGATGCTGGCAAGGATGAACTGGCGTTGTTTGTCGCTCAGAAGAAGGTGGTAGCATTCCGCGATCAGGATTTCGCAGACCTGCCCATCAAGGACGCACTGAACATCGGTGGCTATTTCGGTCGACACCACATCCACCCTACGTCTGGAGCTCCTGAGGGGCACCCAGAGGTCCATCTTGTTCACCGAGGAGCCGACGACACCACCGCCCGCGATTTCTTTGAAGAGCGAACAAACTCGATTACATGGCACTCAGATGTCACCTACGAGAAGCAGCCACCCGGCACTACATTCCTGTACTTGCTGGATGGTCCTGCAGCAGGAGGTGATACACTCTTTGCAAACCAAGCAGCAGCATACAAGAGGCTATCGCCGGAGTTCAGGAAGCGTTTACAAGGACTGAAGGTTGTCCACTCAGGTAAGCCGTGATCTTCTTGATAGCAGATGAAATAGATGCTGATCGTGGTGCAGCTGTCGAACAAGCGGACAACAGCAGAAACCGAGGAGGCGTCGTGCGTCGTGAACCAGTGACCTCCATCCACCCACTTGTTCGAACACACCCAGCTACCGGTGAAAAGGCGCTTTTCGTGAACCCTCAGTTCAGCCGTCGCATCGTAGGCTTCAAGAAGGAGGAGAGTGACTTCCTGTTGAACTTCTTGTACGACCACATTGCCAAGGGTCAGGACTTCCAAGCTCGCGTCAAGTGGGAGCCGGGTACTGTCGTAGTCTGGGACAATCGTGTTACTGCACACTCGGCGTTGTTGGATTGGGAGGACGGCGCGCGCAGGCACTTGGCAAGGATCACACCGCAGGCCGAGGCGCCGTATGAGACGCCGTACGAGGAGCGCAACAGCGGTGCCGTTGGATTCGAGTACTAACTTTTTCTCGAGCATAATTCAAACCTTGGTCGTCTCACTTTACAAATGATGCTGTCGCCGTCTCGAGGTAGATGACGTAGCAGAGATGATATTGCAATAGTGACGTGAGGTTCCTCTTAATGTCAACCACAGATCTGTCAGAACGGAACAGAATCCCGCAAATTGTTAGAGCAGATAAGTACCTATGATATCTCGATGGGATATGGGAGTTTGAAGATGAAAGGTGCAGTAAATGGGATTTCGAACGTATTTCGCCACACCGAATCCAAGGGAGCACTAAATAATCACATTGAGCCTGCATAAGGTCCGCAGTGGACTATTTGTTCCATGGAGAGTCAAGATTAAGGAACTCTCTATTTGATGTAGTTAGCTTGTGCTCTGTAATCCCATCAAACGCTAGATCCCCAAACAAGACCTAAAACCCAGGTCCTGCTCAATGAGTAGAGCTGCAGTAAACTCTAGCCATCAAAAAGCTTCTTGGGTCATTCCAAATCTTTGGATAGGTGTCCCAGATCCATGCAACGACAGCCGTTTTGCATCAATTTTAAATTCAAGCCGATACCAGTAGCAATCCACCCTGCGTGAGGAAGCCAACGTCTGCTCGCGGCCTTCCCTTAATCTCAACCCTAAGGATCTCGTCGGCCTCGCTGATCTTCGGCCGTTCGTCCATCTCAGTAGCCATTCGATCGAAATCATCTTCGAATTCAACGCGTAGCGCCTCTTGGCAAGCAACGCAAAGCCTTAGATGACATCCTTCGATATCGACCTCTTTCGCTCCGTGCAGCGTCGTCTGTACAGTCTTGCATCCCCATGATGCCGGTGAAAAGCACATCGAACACCACCTTTGGAGCTGATACTGCATGTCGGCTCCCCCAGGTTCTGCCCCAGCAAGCTCGTCGGTGAGAGTATCGTAATCCATGTCTGCATCGGCCAAGCGTTCGAAGCGATGGCGTGGACATATTATGATTTGCAGTCTGCGTTGCGTGCATTCATAGCACATGACTGTCTCCCCCTCATTCTGACAGTGACCGCCGCCAACTTCTGTGTAGCCAAGGCCTGAATTCCAACGAACAACATGGACTTCTCTCTCGTAGTAACCCACCATACCGAAGACAGGGAGCCCGCAGAAGTTGCAGTCTGAGCTGGCTGATCCTTCGACATGGAATCTGATGGGGTGCGCGAAGGAGGTGTTGATCGTGGTGAGCATGCCTGTGTTGCCTTCTGCGTCAGTCATCTCCAAATCCAGTGATGGTACGTGGGAGATCACGACGTCATTCCGTTGATGCATCTTTGATAGATCTTCAGGTGTGAAAAAACCAGATTTCGGATTCGCGACTTCTGGCATAATCTCTGGCAAACTCTTTTTCTTCATCGTTTGCTTCTCAGCACTGTATGTGGGTAGCTCGGTGAACTTGCAGCCGAGATTGTTCTTCTTGCAGTACTTGCATGGCGGTTTGTCCTCTTTCCCCTTGAGACTGCATCGCTTTTTATGCAAACGGCAGGCCGTGCAGGCCGTGTAAGGTCGGCCTGGGCCATAGACGATCTTGTCGAGATCGACACGCTGAGCTTTATAGCCAGGAAGAGGGAGTGCTTCGCAGACATAGTCGTTGTCGGCACAGTGATCGCAGATTGCTTGTGAAGGATTATCTTCAAACGAGCAAGACTCTATCTCTGTATGGTCACACTGCTTGCACCGGCCCTTGATGGTAGGCTTCTGGATTGGATGGCATTCGTTGCCATCCTCGACGCACTCTACACACGGGTATTCACCGCCTTTGATCATTGAGCAAGGTTGAACAAGTTTGCGGCATTCCTTGCAACCTCGGGCTGCAGGATTTCCGGTGAGATCATCAATCTCAGCAGCGGGATCCTCCAGAAGCAGTTGTAGTTTGCAGTCGGGTGTATTGATTCGATGCGCCTCCCAATACTCGCCGAGTTCGCGCTCTTGCTCTGAATCGATTTCAGACCAGTCTTCTGGCCAGTGTTGCTCCTCGTTGGTGGCGTTGCGCACATTACCAAAAGCTTCGAACGGGAGTTTGACGATGCACTTCATGGTGTAGTTCTTGTGTCCTGGGCTTTCGCCCTTCTTCTTCCTCTTTTCTTTCTTTGCTCGCTTCGCTGCTCCTACTTTCGCCTCCTGCTCCGGATCCCAGTTTCCAGACTTGTCATTGTCCATATATGTGAAAGCTTTTTTCCGGTCAATGTTCTGGCGTAACTGGTAGGGGACCTGCGGAGAGGCGTCAGCCTGTTTCATGCGTCAGAGGTAAGGTCGCAGAGCTTACCACATCGTCTGGAGGGATGTGAAAATCTTCATCTGATGGGACTGGAGAATCCCGAACACTCCCTATGTCAGAGCATGCAAAACCAAAGCCTGTAGTGATGGACCTGTTGATGTCGCCATCATCGCCCATTTGTTGGTCAAGGCTGAGGCTGGACATGCGATTGCCGATACCATGTTCCGGTGTCGCAGGCGCAAAAGGGTTGCTGACTTGCTTCTCTTCGCGCAGTTCTTCCGTGAGTTCACCAAACAACGACTGACGTGGCTTTTTCGCTGGAACACTTGATTCAGAATCATCCTCGGCGTCGGAGCGTCTTGGTGACTTCTTGCCTTTCACAGCTTTCGTGGCTCGCTTCTCGGCCTGGTGACTGTGCCATGAACGATCAAACGCTTCTTGACCACCGTCGTCATCAGAAAAGCCAGGGGAGAACTGCCGATAATTCATGTCATCTTCGTTCCCGTCCTGCGAACTCGTTTTGATGTGGTCCTGGCGATCGCTGATGCCATGAAGATCAGTCGTCGAACCATGGTGGTCTCTCAGAGTGTCAAAAGGCCCTGAATCATAGGCTGCATACATTGGCACCGGTGTGACCTGTGTGTCTTCCTCGACATCCGTGCCGTGAGGCAGGTTGAAATCGAGAGTAACCTTGGGCTTGTTTGGTGGGGCAACGTCCGCCATCTTCGCCAAAAGCCGTGCTGCGGTGAAGGTCTTCCAGAACGACTGCAAAAGGTGTTTTAGTGTGGGTCTTGGTATAGAAGTAGTGTAGGTGTGTGGTATTATCGTTCCAGAAAGGTGAGGGAAGCCGGTGGACTACAGACATCAGGGCTTAGCGAGATGTCTGGCGAACCTTGGGCGGTGACAGTGATGACGATGAGGGAAAAACATTCTTGGGCGCGACAGTGAGAGAGATAGCGGTGAGCGGTCGGTGCATGTATGGGGTGAGATTCTCATATGCTCTCAACAGTGCCGGGAAGTCGTTACAGGAGTGTATGCCCTTCATTCTGATTGGAGGTCCTAGCAGGGCCAAAACTGTGAAGGGACCTTTACTTTTGAGTTTGCTTGCTTGATGTGGGATCAACAAGTAAGGACCGTGCAGGCGAGGCAGTGGCGACGGTGTGGGACACAGGAACAGTCGGAAGTAGGCTAGAGGTCGAATGTTAGACGTACAGAGATGAAAACCATCGACAGACGAATGCGCAGGCCTAGGTGACAAAATGTTTAGCTAACCAGGGAACGCAACGGGAGCCGCTATTAGACAGAAAGATGAAAAGCAACCTTAACAAGCCTGTCTCTAGTCACTGTAAATGTCCATCACTTGGAAGGCTCTGGTCTTCTGTTCTAGGCATCACGACCTCCTAAACATTCATATTCAGAACTGAATATCTGAACCCGTAGGTTTGGCGCGCGCTCTGGGCTTGTTGTAGCGAGAGCTGCGAATGTTCCTCCTGGCGCATTTGCATCAGGCATTCTGGGATGCGGGAGCGCGGAGGAGCGAAGCGATGAACTTGGAGCATCATTGGAACTTTTTGAACACATGTCCGTAGTCTTGGTGGATGTTGTAGCGTCACGCAGGAGTCGAAGTCGCCAATCTTAGTCATCGCCCACGCTAGCACAGACCACGGAACAAAATGTACGAATCATTTTCTCTTTCGTGATTAGTCCTTCAGCACCACGACGCTAACATGGAGCTCTACACATCTCCTTCACGCTCTCATCGAGCGTCATGGCGCGATCGATGAGGCTGTTTCTGATTCGGCATGGAGAGACGGTCGACAATGTCGCCCAGCTCTAGTACGTCATCTGCCCTCGAAGCATGGAGGCATCTGTGCTAACCAGTGTGCAGTGCCGGCAGCAGAGACTCTGCACTTACGGTCCACGGCTACCAGCAGGCGACGCGCCTTGGCCAGCACTTTAGGTCGCTCGACCTGACTCTTACACATCTGTTCTCGTCGCACCTACAGCGCGCAGCCAAGACGGCTGGTCTGGTCAGGGAGGCCCAGCTGCAACCCAAGGGCGATGCACAATCTGCACGACCGGTACCCGAAGTCAATCAGCTGCGCATCCTGATGGAGCAGGACTTCGGTGACCTCGAGGGCAGGAAGTGGTCCGAGATGCAGGCCGAGCTGCAGACCAAGCCCGGCTTCGTTGGTGTTGAGACGAAAGAAGCCATGGGCCTACGAGCCGATGCCTTCCTCGACGAGCATCTGCTGCTGTTGCTGGAGGAAACGGCAGAGGGATCTGATCCTGTGGTCGCCATCGTCTCGCACGGCATCTTCCTGTCGACACTCTGGAAGCGCCTGCTTCGGCGCCTGCCCGCAAGAAGTATATTGCTGTTACCCGAGTTACAATCGACTGCCCGCCCATCGTTGGAACACCTTGGGGGCTGGTCGAATACGGGGTACTTGGAGCTGCACATGACGCGAGACGAGGCAGTGAAATCCTCCATCGCAGATCTAGTGCCTTCTCCGACGTCGAAGCCTGACGTGTCGCAACCTGTTAAGTCAAAGTCGCACGATAACATTGGTGCTGTCAAAGCACCTCAGGCTACTATGCAGGAGGGCACCGGTGAGGCTGGAGTCTCAGCAGTCACCGTTCGCGATGCCGTTGATGCCCGGGACACGACGCTAATTGCGTCTGCACCTCCCGCTCCTTCAAATACGCGTGTGCCCGGGCCACATATCACCTGTGGCTGGACGACAACAATCCTGACGATCAACGGTAAAGATCATCTGAAAGATCTCAAGCGTACTGGTGGTGGTGTGGGCAGTTCCCGCCACGATGCTTCACAACAGGGCATTGAACACTTCTTCAAGCGGCGTAAGCTCGATTGAGGTTTACAAACGTGTGGAGACTGTGAAAAGCCTCACACACTGATCGTGCATTGGTAAGTCCGCGGTTCCTGTCCATCCTCCTCGGCACACATGCAATGATGAAAAATCAATATTCACAGACCTGTTCTGAACCCAAATGTGGACTCAACATTGATCCAACTGCTGTCTGAAATTGCACAACACCTGCACTTCTTGTCTAGACGTTATTGCCAGATGCTTGCTGACAAACGCCCCAGAAATACCCAAGGCCGCGCTCCCAAGGCCGCGCTCCCAAGGCCACGTTCGCAAGGGGTGACAGTCTGCAAAGGTGCTGCATGTCTGCGCCGCTCTATATTGTGATCGAGATGTAGGCCAGTACGAGACGTGTTGCTGGACTCGCCTTCTGCGTACAATTCCCCCATGATGAAGAAGCGGCTCGATCAAAATTAGGCAGTGCACTTTGATACCTGAACCGCACGGCGCTATATAGCTGCCGCAGTACTCCCATAGATCTATATCAACTGCTTACAGTACGGAACGAATTCTTGTCTCCTATGCAAAACTACCCGCTGCCCAGATCTTTGCAACAAGTCTCACAAGCCAGCCGGCTGCATGCCTTGGTTTGGAAGCGCGGCGTGAGCTGTTGACGAAGTATTCTGGACAGCCGTTTCGTCAAACTTAACGTCGAACAACGAAGCGCCAGCTACAGTTCGAGACTGGCAAACCAAGCCACGCGCCGACAATGTTGTGTCGTGGTGACAACGTGAGGAAATCCGTGCTTGACCCGCCCACTCAACTCGTCACCGCAACACCATAGCTGGTCAATACATCGAAACAACGCGTCTGCATAAAATACGCCAGTCACTGTTGTCCGGGCCTTTGAGACTATGCAACGTCACCATGCACTGGCCATGTTGTGGGCCCTACACGATGTTGCTTCCCGCGACAAACATGATTTGGTGTGCCTGAGGGGGCTGGGATCTACCAACCTCAATCAGCCCCATATTTTCACTGACTTGCTAGCGCATTTTCTTTGCCATATCTAAGCATGTTCGGTGACTGGAATGCACTTCTCTTCTGCTGTTCATTCCAAAGTGTCATTCTTCTAATTATTAATTGTTTGGTCTGATCTCTCAAGATTAAGGTCGAGACAAAGATCAGCCTGACATTAGCCAATCAGAGCACAGCATCGTCACTACCAACAAAGTCACGATGGCACGTACTGCTTCTATCTGGGTGCTGACAGCTTTGTCGACGGGCGTCTTGGGCAATGCTTCTCCAAAAGCCAATTATACCAACAGTGAGCCTGCCCCCAGTATAATTCTAAAATCCCAGAGACTAACCTGCACCAGCAGCTGTACCACAGGTACCACATCCTTACTGGTGGGAAGGACCGTACACATCGTCGCTTGTCGAAAGCGCGTACAAAGCTCCGACATCCCTTCCACTGCCAACACTACCGTCATCCGAGGAAGAGCCCTGTGAGACAACGTCAAGCACGTCACCTCCACCGCTACAATCTTCCGAGCTAAGTGGGACGCATACTGCGGCTTCCTACGCGCCAGTATCAGTGACGGGCAGCTATGAAACCGCAATCTCTCGGGTTTCGTCCTCTTCAGCAGTACACGAGCCATCAATCCCAACGATCTATGCATCCTTACCCACCTATCCTACTTCCGTAGGCGTCGACTCGATTGCTTCCACCTGGCTGCCGCCCTCATACACTGTCGCTATACCTTTCTACCCCAGTAGCTCGGTTACTTCCACATGGCTGGCTCCGTCGTACACCGTAGCCGTACCTTTACCTCCGAGCTCTGTTGCTCAGGCGACTTCGTCGTTACAGCTGTCGTCATCAGAATACTCCCCATCGGCCTCGACAGCCCCCAGCGTTTCTAGCTCTGTACCCTCGTACCCCGGAACCACGGGCCTATCAACACCTACAATCACAAGCTCTTCCGCTTACCCAACAAATACACTGTCCACTCTTGGATCCAGTAATGTTTCCAGCTCCGTTGCAGCATCGACCGCAACCATTATCATCCCGGTGCCTCCACCCCAGACATCAAGCTATGCCCCGACTACCTCACCCTTGAGCTCTCAGAGCCCTGCCTCATCAATAACCCCCACATCGGAAGCCAGTATCGCTTCCAGCCTCGTTGCATCGTCTTCAGTGACTATCGTCATCCCGGTCCCTCCACCGCAAGCCTCGAGCTTAGTATCGGTCTCGTCCGGCAGTGAACCCAGCTCGGCACCAACAGCCTCTTCCTCAACCGTGCCTGGCTCAGAATCCACAAGTACAGCTCTGGAAACTAGCACACTTTCCAGTCCGTCATTGTCTACAATCACAACCGTTACCCTTCCCGTCTCGTCGCAGGTGTTGCCAACGTTCTCTCTGGACAGTTCTTTAATCTCATCGGCTATATCGTCAGTCCCCTTGTCAAGTGTAGTGGTCCCCCAGCCTTCGAGCACCGCTAGCGAAGCATCATCCTTTCTGGTTACATATCTTTCAACATCCAGCACTGTTTCATCAACGTTATCAAACGCTAGTCCCTCAAGCAATTTGCCCACCTCGGTTGGAACAACTCTCCAAGGAGTAACCCCATTTCCGTCTTCCTCAGATCTCTCCTCTATCAGCTCGTCGACGGTTATCCCTGCATCCTCTTCAACAGAAATTACGTCACAAACTACACAGCCGACGGCTGCGGGGTCTTCTGTTCGGTACACGCTGTCTACAAGTGCAACGCCAAGCTCATCTGCACCTGCAGAGACGACTACCGGCGTTCCGCCTGCACCGCCAGTTCAGACTGGAGCTGCGAGCGCACTGGGCTCAAGTGAAAACGAGAGAGTATGGTGGGTTTCGTTCTTGCTCACGTTTGTCTTGTTCGTCTGAGGGTCGTCTGAGGGAAGGTACGAGGCTTCAATGAGTTATGCTCCACGATTCTTGTATGTTTATGATCTATATGATACCACTTTAATGTTTTACACTATAATGCGACGGCGATCTTTGGGCAGGGATCGCAAGGCAGGCAGGGTTACGAGATACTGGCGACTGGAAAGCCGTAAGCCAGAGATCTGGCATAGGCTACTGCAGGTACGTAGATGAAATCTGAAACTCTACATGTACGATACCTCAGCTTTATTCTTGACGACCGACAAACATCTTCTTTCCTTCTGTACTTCACTTACCAACCACACCAAGCTTTCCGGGTGGATTGCGGAGGCCAACCAAGCATTACTTGTCACTCGAAGGCATGACCGCGTCACACCAGGACTGACCCAGCTTAGCTACGGGGGGCTCTCAGATGACCGACCGAACGTCTGTGCAAAGATACATCATGCGGATCGACTACCTTGACGCAAGTGCGGTCGCGTTACTGCGATAAGCTTACGGGCCGTGCTGCTCCGGACCCGATCCCTAGTTTCCGCTAGACTGAAAATCTTGTGAGATCTGGGGTCAAGATGCGGAGAGACGTTGAAATGATCTCGTACCGGCTAGCGTGTCCTAGCGCAGCCACCATTTCTTCCGTCAATCAGACCTCACTTCTCAGTGACACTCGCTTCCATGGACGTTTCACGGCATCGGCGCCGCAACCTCGCATCTCAAAACAGCATTGAAGCGGATGGAATCGCCTTGTTAATGGCTGCTACGCTACAACAGTGACAGAGCCTTCATACGATTGTACACCCTACCCGGCGCCTTAATGCTTTACCTTCGGTACAGTATACTTGCCGCGACGATGCATGTGCTTCCTGCTCGTACTAGGACATGCTTCTATACCCTGCTGACTGCAGGCCCGACACCATCCAGGCAGAATGGCATGCGTTCTACTGCGGGGAAATGACCGCAAGTCAATCTTGGTCAACAGCCCGGTTAATTGTGATCATCTTCAAGTGCACTTCTATAGTATAAAAGGTACGTAGGTACTGCCGATAAATATTCGTAAGCTACTAACAGGACACGCCGAGCAATCTCCTCACGATGAGATACCAATCCCTCGAGGCGGCTCTGCTCATTGCCGGGTCACTACTCCCAGCTTTCAGCCATGCACTTGATTTGGTTCGCAGGCAGGCTGCTGTCAATGCCACATACAAGGACCCATCTGCATCGATCGATGACCGAGTTGCAGACTTGCTCTCTCGCATGACTATCGAGGAGAAAACTTCTCAGCTGATCCAAGGTGATATCTCCAACTGGATCAACACGACTACCAACGCATATAATGCCACCGGTATTGCGTGGAATTTCGAGAAGCGCGGAGGTCAGTTCTATGTTGGATACCCGGTTGAACAGCAATGGCTTGCTGGTGGCGTCAAGAAAGGTCAGGATTACATTCTACACAACACAACACTTGGTATCCCAGCGTTTGTCCAGACCGAAGGTATCCACGGGCTGCTTGTAGGCAATGCAACTGTCTTCAACAGCCCTATCGCTCACGCATGTTCGTGGGATCCTGAGCTTGCCCATGAGATGGCTGTAATCATTGGAAAGGAGTAAGTGCACGCCATTCTATCATCCGTCCTTCACGTCTTGACCAGATCAGATCTCAAGCACTCGGTATCAACCAAATATTTGCACCAGTCGTCGACTTGGCACGCGAACTTCGCTATGGCCGAGTTGAGGAGACATATGGAGAGGACCACTACCTCGCTGGAGAATTTGGCTACAACTACGTTAAAGGTGTCCAAAGTCAGAAGGTTGCCGCTACAGTAAAACACTTCGCTGGGTTCTCGGCTCCGGAGCAAGGCATCAACACCGGACCTGTGCATGGTGGTGAACGTGAGCTTCGAACTACATGGCTGCCTTCGTTCAAGCGTGCCATTATCGACGGTGGTGCATTCAGCATCATGGGTGCCTACCATTCGTACGATGGAATTCCATCGATCGCGGACTACCTTCTCCAGGAGACCATTCTGCGCGAGGAATGGGGCTATGAATATTTCATCACCTCGGATGCTGGCGCTACAGACCGCCTCTGCTGCACATTCAAACTCTGCCAATGCAAGACCGAGGACAAGCCGATCGACAAGGAAGCTGTAACCCTCTACGCTCTTCCTAATGGCAATGATGTTGAGATGGGCGGTGGCTCGTACAGTTTCGAAGTCATTCCTCAGCTCGTCGACGCTGGCAAGCTCGATATTGAGACTGTTGACAGGGCAGTCGCTCGTCAGCTCAGGGCCAAGTTCACCTTGGGCCTATTCGAGCACCCATACAACTCCCTTCCAGCGAATGAGACGAAGTCTGTTATTCATACTCCTGAGAGTGTTGCTTTCGCACGCAAGCTTGAGGCTGAGTCTATCGTGCTCCTCGAGAACAAGAATCACACTCTTCCTCTGTCGAAGTCGGCCCACATCGCCGTTATTGGACCAATGGCCAACTTCACTAACTTTGGAGACTATGTTGTGAAGGATGCTGCAAAGAACCCCGCAAACGTCAATCCTCTACAAGGTATCCAAGAGGCTTCCAACGGTACCATCACATTTGCGCAAGGTTGCGAACGCTGGTCTTCTGACGAAGCTGGCTTCCCCGAAGCCATTGCTGCAGCCGAAGCCGCAGATGTCGCCGTCGTGCTAGTCGGCACATGGTCTCGCGATCAATTCGAGCTCTGGCAAGGCGTGAACGCCACAACCGGTGAGCACGTAGATGTCGCCTCGCTCAACCTTGTCGGTGCCATGGGCCCACTCGTCCAAGCCATCATCTCGACTGGCAAGCCCACAATCGTCGTCTACTCCTCTGGAAAACCCATCACCGAGCCCTGGATCTCTGAAAATGCCGCTGGTCTTGTGCAGCAGTTCTACCCCGGCGAGCAGGGAGGCCACGGTCTCGCTGACGTCCTCTTCGGTGACGTTAATCCCTCTGGCAAGCTATCCGTGTCTTTCCCTTACGACGTTGGTACTCTACCAATCTACTATGACTACCTCAACTCGGGCCGCTACACCGAAGCCGGTAAGGTTTGGCCCAACGGCACCCTGCAGTTCGGCCACCAGTACGTTCTCAACAACCCTCAACCCTTGTACGAGTTTGGCTACGGACTGTCCTACTCCAACTTCACATACTCCAACATCTCGCTCTCCAAGACCGAAGTCAGTGCCGACGAAAAGATCACGGCGACAGTCAGTGTCACAAACCCGTCTAAATGGGACGGCAAGGAGGTTGTGCAGATATACGTGCAGGATGTGATTGCCAGCATCGTCGTGCCGAACAAAGAACTCAAAGGGTTCAAGAAAGTGCTTGTCCCAGCCGGAGAGACGGTCGACGTGAGCATCGACCTGAATGTCGCGAATTGGGGTCTATGGAATGGCAGCATGAAGTATGTTGTCGAGAAAGGCGAGTTCGTCGTGCACGCTGCTGCTAGCTCCATGGATCTGAGGAGCAATGTCACGGTCACTGTGGTTTGAGAGATCTTTTGCAGCAAAGGATGGATTGGATATAGATGTTGCTTTGAAAACAGTGATGGAAGGTGCCATTTCAACAGAAAACTTATGTGTCGTAAGGACGAATAAATCGAAATGATGCGCCTACCTACTGGTCCATCCTGGCTATGCAGACACAATGTGTGTTCGACTTTTAATACACCTTTGAGGATAGCAGCGAATCATGTGATCCAGTGGTCAGATTGCGAAATTCCCTAAGCGCCCTGATCGACTACCGATAATGTTGGCTGCGTGTTCTGTTGCAAAACCAAGGTTTCTGTTGTTCCATGATTCGGACGTGGAGGCCGGTCTGTATCACGAACCACTTGTTCTCTAAGGTCCACTTCTTCTCGGGATGTGCCAGATGAAACTAATCAGTCAGCGAAGCCTTGAAGCGGAGTAATGATTTGTGTCAACACACCTCAAACTTCCACAGCAATTGTGGAAGAAGCTTGCTCATCTCAAGCATTGAGATGTACTTGCCGATGCAAATACGCGAACCTGCCCCAACCTAGCACGTATCATCATTAGTCCATCCATTTTTTCGGAACTGAAAAACTTACAGCTAGATTGGACCTTTGCATAACTTTCAACGATTCAGGGTCCACCTCAAGCCATCGTTCTGGTCGGAACGAATCCGCATCCGGACCAAAGACTCACTGATCTCGATGCAATACTCATGGGCAAATACCGACAACAGTTCCACCGGACAGCCACTGACCGGCCACATGAATGTCATCAACTGGTACTATGCGTTCAAGAAGAAGTCTGACTGCAGGATATTTCCTCAAAGCCTCCTTCGTCACTGCTTGGAAATATAGCATCTGATTTGACTCCGCATATGAGATAGGCTCAAGATCGCAATCTCGAGCCTCAACAACAGTGTCAATCCCAGCAATGGCTTTGCTTATGATGTGTGGATTCCTCAGCATATGGTAAAAATAGCTCGTAGGGAGACAGCAGTTGTGCCACTGCTCGCAAAGACCTTGGAGTTTGCGCACGACAGAACTTGGTGTCTGTCAACTAATTTTGGATCTTTCTTATGTGCTTGCAGGAAGACCTCAAGGAAGTTTTTGCGGTCTGAAGGCTTGGAAATACGATCTTGCACCTGATCGAGAGTGAATTTGACGGCAAAGTTCGTCGACAGCACCTTCAATAACAGGGTTTTTTTTTTGAGTACAAATCGATCCAGGGTGGGTATTTGACCGACCTAACGCTTGCTGTTAGCGAGTCCCAGGCCAGGCGAAGAGCACATACTACTGCGAAGTACCCCAACTTCCATTCGATACCATCACGAATGAACCCCGGACATCTTCTCCTTTCTCGATAAAACCTGATTTCTTGCTGAACGTTATTTCTCCGCTGGTAATTATGAGTACAGTTATCGAAGGAACTTATCAACATCAACTGACATTACGTCAAGGGCATAGTTATGGAGCCACTGTACCAGATCACATATCCTGTTCTTTTTCACAAACCCTACTTTGAGTCTTTGGCACATGAGAAGTGTTGTAGAGTCGACAAAAGGCTCATATTGCACCATTGATGTTATGCTAAAGGCGTTTGCAACTAGACGCTTGATGATAGCATGGCACTCCTCGCGAGTCGTGTTGAATATGTTTCCAGGCGACCTGCCATTGCTGATGTTCTGCTCCACATCATAATGTGCTGACTGCACAACGTCAACGAGTGCTGTCTAATACGATCCGACTTAAGAAGGTGGCTCTGCCTTTTTGAATTCGCCTCTCATGCCATATATCAGTTTGACGGCCGCTGGGTCTGTTACAGAGACTGTGTCAGGTCCAATACAAACAAGGTCTGATGAGTGCTGACGATGCAGCCGAATCAATGTGTCCTGGTGGTGATGTTTCGAGACGTCAAAGAGACGCCGCCACAAGTTCGTGGAGGAGGCGGAAAATGGGCCGCAATCCTACCCGGTAACGCATACGCACAACGTGGATGAGCAGGGCAAGCGTCAACAGAGCCGCTGCAAGCGGCACATGCGTGGCCAGAGTATCCACCACAACGGCCATGGCGCAGACTGGACGAGTGCATATCTGTAGAATCTGCACAGAAATCAGAAAGACAAGCTTCGAGTCGGTAAGGCAGCCTGTTGGTTAGGGTCAGAGCAGCACCAATCGTGTAGGCGATAGCAAAAGTTTACGTAAAAAACCCCTTCGTATTGCAGACGCGACCTGTGCAGGAACTATGCTCCTTTGAGTCACCGCTCCAATGCGGCTCCGAAGCTACCCCTTCTCTCCGCTTTGTGTGTACAGATAGTATTACTACAGGCCTGTCTACTTTAGCGCTGATTCTGTGTTGGAGCATGTGTCTTGAGCAAAACATGGACATCTGAGGCACAAGCGTCGTGGAGCTTGATGAGAACTAAAAGGAGCGCTCTAATCCAGATTGCGTTTGTTTGAAGCTTAACGATGATGAAACCAAAACTTCTGCTTCGTTTCGGTCTCGTACAAAACCCACATGCCAAGGTTATCGCCTCCACAATTCGCTGCAGGTTCCGAACAGCACGTCCGTCATTCGCGACAATGATTAGATTAACTCCTTGGACATCATAATTTACCTGGATAAGCTGCATTAGCTCTATCTAGCTCACGGCTGTATCTCTCGCTCATGAAGCATCTCTAGCACCCCAGACTTATCTTGAACCAAGCTAGTACAAAAAGCTTCATAACGTGTCCGTGCGAGATAGACAAGGCTATAGAGCCACATATAAAAGCTATTATTATATGCTTCCATAGTATAGTAGTATTTAATAACTTATAAATAGAATAAAACTATGTAAATTTTATTGGTTAATTAACATTACTTTCTATGTGTAAAGCTGCCTAAGGAGCTCTATACTGAGCTCTACATAACTCTGTTACAAGAAGTGTACCTATAAAGGTACTAATTAAGCATTCAATTTAGTGGCCCTGCCTAGCTTATTAGAGTGTAAGACTAGTATTTCGTACAACGTTATACTAGCTAGACACGCTTACGTTATGGGACTGTTACTGCCTAAGATCTGATGTGTGGTATGCATTACTCCATGTAGGTGGAAACGGCCGATCGGTGGGTTGTACGTTGTACGTTGTACATCCTGCGGGGTAACACAGAACTTTCTACTTATTGCCTTTCTACCCGCTTGTTGCCTGATAAAATCGATACCGGTTAATACAACGGCTCTATTTTCACAACAGAAAAATACCCTCAGACTGTCTCCATCATCTCGTCATGTCGTTCTTTATCACGCCGCAAGCTGACTCGTATATTTTCCGCGGAAACTTTGTATTGGAAAGTGCCGCATTTATTCTCATCACATACATGTTAAGCTTGGTTAGTGACAAGTAGTCTTTGAATAATCTTGGCATACCCCGAGCTAACATAATTTCTGCGTTTTGGCCGTCTATCGACTAGTAGTGCATCCACTGCGCAATGTTCCTGGTCCATTCTTAGCCAAGATATCCACCCACTATTTTCTACCTTCGTTTTTTAAATTCAATCGCTGCTACGTAAGTACATAATGACCGGCTGTCTACGAATTTATCAAAGTAATCGAAGTTTGTAGGTGTTGCGGGACTTGCACAGAAAGTATGGCTCCATTGTGCGTGTAGGACCAAATGAGGTCTCCTTGTCTAACCCTAGGATGTACCGAGACATCTACACGGCTCGTAGTGTTGTCAAGGACCCCAACTTCTATCAACCGTTTGAGTTTATTGGGGAGAACAATGTATTTGCAACAACGTAAGACCTCTAATGTTCATTCGTCAATTGAAGATACTCCTAGAACGAATTACAAGCCCGACGACCTCTATTCCTGGTCAATGTGGAACGTCGTTGAAAGATAGCTCATACCCAATGGCTTTGGCACCCTCCAGCTACTTTTTTAACCATTATGCTAATACATTCTATCAGAAACGAGATCGACCATGCAGCACGAAAAAAAATCTTATCTCCGCCGTTCTCTCATCGAAATGTCATGGCCAGATTCGAACTTATCCTCGAGAGAACTGATGTCATGATTGATCGAATCATTCGACGAGCATATAACTCTACCTCTAGAACTGCAGATGTTTATGAGCCGCTTGGCATCTGGAGTGTTGAAGTCATATGCAAGTTCATGTTCAACTGTGGCATGTCGCCTGACGAGCACGAATTTTCCACCATGTTAAAGGCAATGGAGGGGAGCCCGCCAACATTCTTTATTGACAGAGCATTTCCATGGCTCAGGCGCCTTAAGCTTGAAGCTAGTCTCCCGGGTCCCATCGGACACGCTTATCGGTCCTCTGCACAGTGGCATAAGGAAACAGCGAGGCTACTCGCAGAGTTCCAGAAAAGAGACCTGAGCACCGAGGAAAAACTGGGTTTTGTGGGCGGTCATGTCTTCTTAACGCCACACAAGACTTTAGGACGCACTCTTACCTTTAACGAAGCCGTAGGAGAAGCCATGGGCTTGGCGTTGGCTGGAAGCTCAGTTACCCAGCACACGTTGACGTATCTCCTGTACGAGCTGGCCAAACCAGAGGGTCAAGCCATTCAAGAGAAACTGCGGAGAGAGGTTCAGGAGGTTGGGGATGAGGGTCCGGCGATCATGGATCTTCGCTACCTGGCTGCTGTCATCAAAGAAACGCACAGAGTGCATCCGGCGATTATGTCGACCCTGCCCCGCATCCTAACGCACCCCCTTGCTGTCCAGGACACTGATATCACACTCCCCCCAGGCACCATTGTTGGAATGCAGAACTTCGTACACCACAGAGATCCAGTACTTTTCCCCGAACCCGACAGCTTTATCCCAGAGCGCTGGTTGGAAGGACATGCACTGAATCAAGGTGTCACGTTGAAGGACATGGATGAAGCGCTCACGCCATACAGTTTGGGACCAAGGGTTTGTTTGGGCCAGACATTGGCCAAGATCCAACTTCCGCTTTCAGTGACTAGACTTCTAAAGCGAGTCAAGTTCACTCTAAGTAATGAGATGACTGAGGATGATATGTTCGGGCAGGACTCATGGGCTGTGAAGATTAAGGGAGGGAAGCTACTTTTACAGATCCAGGTCTTAGAAAAGCAGAAATAAGTGAGTTATATTAGTGGGATTATGTAAGCTAAGAGTGAGAAAGAAATATTGGATTCAATTGTTATATCTAGAAATTACCTTGCAGTGATAGCAATCAGGTATGGCTCCATAGCTTTATATTTCAGTAATCTTTCAAGGTGATTCGCGTGGAGCCAGGATATGGCCTACACAACGCTGTCGCGCAGGCTTTGGTATAGATCTATAGCAGCAGTTTCACACGTAAAGTCTAATTTTATAAGCAGAGCTGCTCTGCCTCTACTATATATAAGTTAGGCAAGTGCAAAGCTGGCCTTGCATACCAGGTGCGGCTGCGGGGCTGCCTGCATACGCATCAGCCTGCAGCCGTTCCTGCCACCAATCGCCTCGTACCAAGCGACGGGCGCGCACGCCGGCAAGGCTGTGCGGGCGGGGGAAAAGCCACCCGCACTATGCCACAACTGCTGCGCCCACTACAGGCCCTTATCACTTAACTAGGATAATCCAGGAGTATAACGATCTATCCTTCTATCACGACAAACAAACTCAGGATACGGTGTTCAAGCGTCTAACATTAAACATAGACGGTACCTGCCTTTAGATAGCATTAGTGTGTCAGGACCTTGAGAGGATGAGACATAATTCTCTTAAGAAGTTACACTTTTTCCTGCCAGGCCGAGACGAGTTGTACGAGGGTACGAAGATGCCGAGCTTTGCATCCAGATGCTGGCTTCTATTTGCTCATGTATTGGCCGACCACGCGGGCGGTGATGATAGTTCTCATTAAGTTGCTCGACGACAATTCCGATCAAAAGGAAGTGTAAGAGATCATTGACTTCTGTGGATCTCTTCTCATCTCGCCGGAAGATAAGGTCTACTTCATGCATCAGTCTGCACAAGACCTCTTTGTGGAAGCATCCACCATTTGTTTTTCTAAACGAAGGGTTCTATGCACATAGCACAGATCACTTTGGAGACTTCTCAACTGTAGTCTTGCATGAGTAGTTAAAAGGCAGACGCCCAGAGATTGTTTCTGTTGTCGTCATCACGCCCTTACTTAAGTTCCAATCTGGAGTAACACGGGATTCGCTCTTACGGCATCTCAACTTTGGTCTATAGCAGGAGGTGCGATTGCCATTGATTACAGACCTGGATGTTTTCAAATCATATTCGAAATACACCTCCGATGTATATGGTAGTAACTGATGAGTTCCAGCAGCAGCGCGGTCTGAATATGCGCCTTTGAAAGCAGCGTACGCTCAACCAAGTTTATCAGTCATTCGTCAGGTTTGCTTTGCTGCTCAACCAAAGATGTGTCAAGGGTAGTTTCGCGTGTTGTCTGACCAGTGCGGAATGCGGACTGCCTTTGCGCAAGATCTGCACGCGATTTGGAGGTTGAGGGTGGACCATAACACAGTTGAAACACTCGCACTGAAGCAATATAGCATAGTCGTGCCATTGAGAAAGGAATCTCCTATCATTTCAAAGTGGCATAATGCGGACAACGACCACAAAACCAAGCTCAACCTTCCATAACGGCACCAATAACCAGCAATCAAACTCGGTACCATAAAACGAAGAGAGGCAAGGAAAAAAGACAGATGCTCACTAGATCCTATCAATCAGTCAATCAGTCCCGTTGCTGAGCTCTAGATGCTAAACAACTTGGGCTAGGGAAAGCTGAACAAGACAGAGAAGATGTACAAGCGAGCGCTAGAAGTGCAAACGAAGGCAGTCAGACCTAAGAGAATCTCCACCTGTATGCCAGCTCTCAACAGTCTGTGGTCCCTTAGGTCGCCATCTGGCGATGAGTACGATGTGAATTGATTGATTGGCACTACGGGAGAGCGGGAATATCTGGACTGTGCAGAAAGAGGTGCCAACTCATAAACTTAACTAACCAACCTGTCTCAATAACTGTGATACTGACTCTTCTGTGCTCGCCATACAAATTTGTTGGCTTGACCGATATTGCTTATAACAGCTCGGCTCTCAACCCAATCCGTCAGATAAAACACCATGTCACTTTAGAGCATCTTTCCAACAGCTACACACAAATGCCAGACTAAGTGTGCCTAAAGAACAGTACCGTGTACGATTCACGAGGTCTTGCAATATTCTAGCACTATAGTCAGCGTGTTCTTTTTTACAAAAGCCACGAGACTAGTGAAAGATCTACGTCTCTTCTAGAGCGAATTGTGTAATAGCGCAACATACTCCGAGCCTGTCAAACTCTCTGCCAGGGTAGGTATCATTCCGGTTCCACCCGCAGGCTAGTCCGCGCTGGTTATACAGCTGTGAGCAGGCAGGCACAAAGGAGCAGTAGAATTTGTAGCGATCGCCTCCCGACTTGCACGCAATGGCGTAGTGCCTAGAATGGCGAGTGTGTATAAAGTAGCTCTTGTGGCCTTCCGCGTTATCGTGGAAACTAGGGAGATACACGTGCTGTCACGCACTGACATCGCTCGTGCGGTCTCAGAATTCTTCTTGCGAACTATCCTCCTGCGGACTATCTTGCTTTGGCCGACAACAAGCGCCAAAGAAATAGCTGTCGGCACTCGACACATCAACATGTGTGAAAGGGGCCTTGGAGAACCTCTCGACGACGTCGCACATATTTGAACGTTCAATTGGATGGCGTTTCGGCATTTACCTGATGAGTTCTGCCAGAGCACGAATTGAGTCAGGCTGACCCCTTCCTGCGATTTCGGCATCTTTAAGAGACAGCGCCGTCATTGCCGAATCCAGATCTCCCTGAGGTGGTCAGCATAGCGAGAATTGGGTCTGGATTTGCTGACATCGGACCAAAGGCTGGTACAGGTAGCGCCCCATCATCAGATGTTGGCCAACATCCAAAAATACACAATCCCTAAGCTGAATATATCCCCAGATGCTCCACAACGCTCACCATAGATTTGCTCTGGCGAGTCATATCTAGTAGGGATTGGATAGCTAGCACCTAAGTCTCCATCCGTACAACGACTGACATTGTTTAGTCTGGTTTGGAATCCACGCGTATTCACCCAAATGCCCAAGACCGCCCACCGCCAGCGATAGCGTCACTTTGACAGACCTCGACCTACGATACCAGTATATCTCACAGTATCTTGCGAGGCGCAGATGGGGCTCTTATCGCCCGTTGTCCGAGGGGTGGTTCTAATGCTCGAGCAGTGCGATCGGGCGCTTCGTGTCGGAGAATGAGTAGCCCATCGTGTGTAACCTGCGCACGGCTAGGTGGGATGTGGGAGAGTGGGCGCGGTGAGGTGGTTTTTCTTGTTTGAGTTTGGGATATGGGGGGACATCCTTCATTTGCTTTCTCAAGGGGGCTTGTTTTTCCTTTCACCTGTGCATGGTGTGTTGTAGGGGTGCTGTCGGGGATAATGTCAAGTTGATTGGGACGCAGTACGACATGACAAGTGCAGCCTGGGTTGTTTGTGACCTGCCTGTGTTTGTTTGCTTGCTTGAGAACTCTCCTTTCGGGAGCTAGCGTGTCTGACGCGACACGCTATGACATCTGGTATTTTTTTTTTTTTTTAAAAAAAAAGCAAAGTAGTAGTCGTGATGCAATGTGATACTCGCTTCCATACATTTGTTCGTTGAGTCTTAAATTCAGACCGCCGAAAACGCCAAGGCAATGAAGCACTTTCAAAGCCGAACCCGTCGCTCAGTGTAAACCGCTCTCGCCCGTCTCTGCCATGTCTTTCTGGCAGTGCACCATCATCTTGACCATATTGCCCACCTCTTCCAGCCTGCTGAGGACGACCTTGTTGCCCTCGACAAACCCGTAGCAGTGATAGTTCACGCCGGTCTTCTTGCTGAACTCCCTGACAAGCTCCTGGCCTCTGCGCAGGTTATGCCTCGGGACACGCGGGAAAAGATGGTGCACAGCCTGGAACTGCAGACCACCGTGGACCCAGTCCAGCCACGCAGGACAGTCGACGTCCATGGTGGTGCGCATCTGACGCTGAGGGAAGGACTCTGTGGGGCCGAGATCTGAGGTGGGCATGCCCCAGTGGGAGAGGGTGATTTGGACGTGCAGAATCATGGTGACCAGGTGCGAGATGAGCACGAAACCGATGCGGACCGGCCAGCTGGGGAGGGTGCACCACACAAGCAGGTAGCCGAAGATGAACCAGTAGCAGGCCATAAAGGCTAGCTCTACAGGACGCGTCCACCATGCGGCGCCGAGTTGTGCCGCGCGCGGTGAGCACAAGTGGCACCAGCTGAGCAGATACAGGTTGAATCGTGCAAGCGCCATGACGGGGTAGTACGTGTACTTCTGGTAGGGCAGCATCACCTCGCACGCCGCATCCCACTTGAACTCAAAGTCCTTGTAGAAGGTAGAGACGATGCCTTTCATGTAGGTCGGAGAGGTAGAGAAGAGGGGGGTGTTTTGGATATCGGGATCGTGCTCGGGCATGTTGGTAATGAGGTGATGGACATTGTGGGAGGACTTCCACCAGCCGATCGAGAGACCGCAGCAGAAGTCAGCGATGAAGGCGCCGATGAGTGTGTCGACGACAAAGTTGCCTGAGATGCCACGGTGGCCCGCGTCGTGCGCTGTGAACATGATCTGTTGCTGGACGGTGTTAGTAGATGTTGTATAGGGAGAGGTAGTGACTTACCCAGAACAAGCCGAGGAAAAGGGCAGATGTGAGATACCACTTGCTGTAGAGCAGGTATGCGAACGCAGCGAACAGAGCGCCGTAGCGAAGAGACTCCCAGCCGTATGCTGAGTAGTTGCACTGGTACAAGCCTTCCGCCTTGACCTGCTCGTGCAGCTCGCGGTAGTCTAATATGATCTGTCGTTGCGTCTCGGCGTCCAGAGATGGATTGTCCCTTCTGCCCTCCATGATTTCCTTCTCTTCCATCTCGGTAGCATACTGCATTCGGTGTGCGACCTTGTCGAATCGAAGAGGCAGGGTCGGTTCGGATCGTAAGAGAGGCTGCTTCTCTGGGTCTGGTGTGCGAGATCTGCACGTGTTGGCGCAGCCGTCGACAGGAATCAGCTTCTTGGTTAAGGTGGCAGCCACCTGTGATGATGAATTAGCGGATGCTAACATGGCACGCTGGAAGGTGAATCCATAGAGCACGTGTTGGACATGGAAACTAACGGAGCCCAGGTCGACACTCCGCCTTGACCGTCTATCATCAGCTGTGAAGTCGGCCTTCTCGTCGAGATCTGAGTCGGAGTGGTGCTTTGCGGCACGAATGGGAGGCTCCAGGTTCATCCACGGTTCTTCTACGCGGCCAATGCGGTACTGCTTCATCATGAGAAGGGCCTTTTTGGAGTGGTAGCTGCGGCATGCGGGGTCAGTTTCACGTGCCAGTATCAGAGAGATGAACGAGCTCCGCTTGCTCCCGGGACCAGAAGAGTGCGTACATGTTGATCTCGTCTGTGGCATCTCTGCCTACCATGTGCAAGATGGCCAGGCGGCCGCCAGGGTGGTTATCGATCCACGTCGAGATGTTTAGGGCGTATCCCTCGTGAATGACGACCGGCTCACCGTGGGCAACTAACTGCTCAATCTCCAGGGCGGAAATGGCGTTTTGCCGTGTCATTGCGGCGGATTGTGTGGTGGAAGGTCGCAGAGAGGCTTCGAGAGCAAGCGCAGCAGGAGGCAGGCAGGCAGGCGTATATGTACCGCCGTGGCGCATTTTCGTTTTCACTTGACCCCTTGGGACTTCCGGTTTAGAGATTGCGCGTATGCACGGTTCGCGGGCCCAAGACCTGCAAGACGGAGCAGCTTGCGAGGGACACGGGGCTGAGTTCTTCGTGCTGTGTCCTAGCTGTTCATGCTGATGGACCACCCCAGACATGGTGATGACTGCGCCAATCAGAGCCGTTCAGGGTCTTTGGACCCCTGTCCCGAAGCGGCTAGCAGCTCCGCTTTGAACATGTCCACAAACGCGCATCTGGGAACTTGGCCTCTTTCACTCGCTCTTGGAGGGTCGCTTGTGGGTCTCGCTGCACAGAGGATCAAGTGACTCACTCTCCTTTTACGAAGCCGTGCGAGACTGTGCGAAGCTGTGCGAAGCTGTGCGAAGCTGTGCGAGCGACGTGCCACACTCGGCGCGTCTCAAGCTCGGCTGTCAAACACTGCGGGTGCCATTGCCCAGGGTGCCCGGCCGTCCCCCAAGGGCTTGGCGCGTCGATACTGGCTGGTCGACAGGGGCACGGCCTAGATCAAACAGTGCAGCACGGCTTCTGGAAGCATGTCGCATGGCTGGCTGGCCACCTGGCTTGCTGGTTGGCAGCACATGGGTGGCGCGTGGCGTGTCTGTTGTCTGATGCTGTTGGCTTTCCCGCTTCGACGTCGGAGAAGACCGCGCCTACCCGCAGAGTTGTGCCTGTGACGTCGCCCCAGGGTCTCGATATCCCTGCACTGTTTACACTCTTCGGTCCCGCAACGCACGCTGCCATGACGTATCTCGAGGAACAAACTGATACGGGCACTGACACTGACTGCGGTGATCCGCAGTCCCTGAGTACTGCCGATTGCCGTTCATCGCAACACACAGTCGCCGCTCTTAGCGCCAATTTGGTATTGTCTTGTGATGATCGTTGAGTGCGACCGTGCCGTGTTTCGACGCCTCTGGCTCCGTGGCCCAACCGCTTTGAGCCTGGATCTCATCGCGTTCGCCTGCGACCCAAATAGACCAGGCTGGGCGTGATTGTGATGGCTGTCTGCAGGTTTTTGCAATGCACGCTGCACCGAGCCTGGTGGTCCCACAGACGTCCCCTATCCGCGAGGCGTCATGGGCGCGTGAGACCTGGAAGGGTGAACAGCGGTCCCAGATCCTTCTGCTTGTTTTCGCGCACGACAGATATCGTGGCGTACAGTGTGGAAATTTGTCCAAGGGGGCACCATCTTCTCTCTTCCGGTACTCTTCTTCGCATCTCGGCTTTCTCCTCACTCTCGCCGCCATCGCCTACCGCGCATTCGAGGAAAAAGACGCCAAGCATGTGGCGACTGTATTCGAATCGAGGCCCTGAATGCGTCGATAGTAGATGCGCGAGCTGGTCCTCCATGACGAGTTCCAACTCGGCAAACGGGTGACAGGCATGCTGGCCGGTGATCCAACAAAACTGCATAGCCAACATGTCGCATCTGGTCCGTCGTATCGAAGACGTCGTCACTGGTCCAACTCTTCAATGTTCAATGTCGCTTGTTTGGCTACTTCAAACGTGTGCAGCCCACGGCCTAGATGTTATCGCTGTTCACCCGTGCTGTCAATAGCACTGCGCCTTGAACTGTCGCGTCGAGATCATCCTTCTCAAGACGTCGCCTACCCTTCAAAATGGGGCTCCAGCTGCACCTACGCTGCACCTTACCCAATAACCTAGTGTTGCGCGCCGGCGCTGAGATACCATCACCTTGGACTCGACATGGGCGACAAAGAGGGGAGCCCTCGCAAACATCTAAATGTCATACGCAACACATCAGTGATCTGTCCTGTACAAACCTGCATGCTCAAACTTCCGAAGCTAGGCAGCATGCATAATGCGCCCGTGTGTGTAGTGAAGGCCTGAGCAGCGACTCAGCCCCCTGAGGTGCAAAGCACGTGACAAGCACCTCTGGGTCTGCGTTCAGTAGGTACCTTGTTCGGTCGTATACGGAGAGAAAAGGAGAGTTCGAGACATTTAAAAGGATGATTTGAGACGTTGACGTGGATTACACATCAGATCCGGTGCATCCGCCAGTCGAGTCAACTATCCCTTTTTGAGCCGTCCGCTTATTGACACCACCGCCCCGGAGGAAAAGTCCGAGCCTACTCGTTCAATAGCAATGCAATGTAGAGTGTGGTGAGACGGAATTCCGCGATCGACAAATTTTGACTAGCTATTTTAGGGCAGTTTAACATCATTCGAGCACCTTGTGCGCGAGAGCTCCAGCCTCACTTTTCAAGATACTACGCTGACGACGAATTGCTGCACGCGCGAACGCACCATAAATTTAACCTTTCAGACCCGGTCCCTGGACTTGCCCTTCATGGAGGGTGTGCGTCGACACCTGATGCCGCCTTGCAGACTCCGTGCAACAGTCTCATCAATTTAGCGGCTCCGATCAGTCAGGGGCGTCGAGTAAAGCCGACAGACCCATCATACAACACAATACTTCTCAAGGAAAATTTGGAGCAAAGTAGCTCTTTCTAGCTAATCGCAATACTATCATATCTTGTTCCAAACGATGGCTGCACGCAATCACATCAAAAGACACAGGCCTGCACTCCCGGTCTGCCTTTGCTTCATGTCGTGCCTACTACAATAACACGTAACGCCTTCCAATCCCTCGGTATGTAATGCAAATACAAAAGCGCGCCAGCAATGCACATTGAAAGTCGTGAATATGTATAAAAGCAGAAAATGGTCGATACTGTCTGCGGATACCATCTACCACTTAGGCGAAGCCAAAATACTCGCCACCAGCGGTCATGGCGGTGTAAAGGGCCTTGCGGAGATCCTCGTAAGACTCATACTCGGGAAGGTCAAGCTCTGCCATTGAATTAGTCAGGGTTCATTAACAAATGAGAGAAGTGAGTACTCACGGTTGAAGCAAGTATGGCTCGACGGTAAGCGATCCTTGCTACCATAGTCGCGATGGATGTTGAACTTCGAGAAGCCGTTCATACCCTCGAGTTCCTTGAAGCCGTTCAGTGGTACTTTACTGGTACCGGTGACAAACTGAAGAAGTTTTGCTTGCTCTTCCTTCTCAAAGGTACGAACAGCACGCCAGAACCATTGAATCTGGGGCGAAGCTGCTGTGTAGTTGTGGTACTCTGTGTTGTTCTTCCAGTCATCAACGTTGATATCAGGCAGACCGGAAATCAGGAGTTCGAGCTCTTGTTCGCTGAAAATAGAGACCAATTCAGCTGGTACGATATCATGGAAGCCCCTCAGGAACTCCTGAAGCTGCTCCTGCACGGCGCCTGTGAGACGGTACTCTGTGATGAGACGGATGTACTCATGCTTATTCTCCTCCGTCACCGGAATGTTGCGGCCGTCCTCGATGAGATCCACGGTCTGCATCTCACCAAATGCCTCCACCTCAGTCGAAAACGTCTCGGTGATGATGTCTGTGATATCATTGTGCAACATCCACTCCAAGGATTTGTAGTACTCAAGATCCAGAGTTTCCATGTCCTTCAGGTTGACTTGCTTGCTCATGATCTGCTTGTAGACCGCTCGACTGAAATGACAATCGAGAACGCGATTCTCGTAGAGCGCTTTGCCGATGATGCGTCCAATGAACTTGAAGAACATTAGGTGTTCTGGGTTGATAGAGCTAAGTCGGTTTGGATGGAAGGTGGTTCGGTCGGATGCGACAGGTACGAACAGTGCGTAGTCGGCGTTGAACATCTGGCGTGCAATGACCTGAAACCATTCGCGAGTTACGCCACCAGCGTCGACACCTTCTTCGCCGTGGAACCGAATGCTGAGCTTGCCATATTTCATCTCTTCTGCGGTCTTGAAGTACAAAGACTTGAAAGAATCTAGAAACACCTGGTCCCTACGCACCGAGAGCTGGAGTGGCGGATGTGGTTGACGGTCGCTTCCCCGAGAGTGAAGCTTTCGGTTGAAATAGTTGCGCTTGTTGTCAAACTCTAGTACCTTGGAATTCTTGACCAACAAAGAGAAAGTGCCACTCATCAATTTAGGATTTTGACGGACAAGGTCGTTCAAGATCTTTCGATGATCCTCCGTGAATTTAAAGAAGAGGTTTTCCATCTTGCTCTCTGGTGGTGGGCTGGTGAGAGCAAACTCTTTTGGCAACATCTTGGCCAGTGGAAGTTCCTTGAGAGTGGTGTTCTTGCAGACCACCATGAGAGACTCGATAAGTGGGAGCAACGTGGTAGCGATATTGAGCATATTGCCGCGTTCGCGAATGACGGTCAGACAGTCGCTGAGTTTGGTCCAAAGCGGTGCGAACGCCGCATCTTCGTAGAGTGTCAACAAGATATCCTCCTTCTGCTTGGGCTCCAGTGCTTCCGCATTGGCCTCGGGCTTGTCCTTATTATCGCGCGAAGGGTCGAACAGGTAGTCAAGCGCAGTCAAAGCTCGCAACAACTTCGTCTGGTCGGAGGTTGCAGGTGAGAACTTGGCCAGAGCAATGCCCTGGACGTCTGTGTGAGACTCTGCTTTCGAAACCTGAGCTGTCAAGCTGGCAAGGTCATCGAGTATCGACGTGGCCAGATCCTTTGCAATGCCAAGAAGTTCTTGCCCGAATATCTCCTTTGCGCCCGGGATTGGCGAGAGGTTGCTAATGACCGAAAGTGTTTCCTGGAAGACTTTGCTGTTGCACTCGCGGGCAGCGAGGATTTTGGCAACCAAACGCAGATTGTTTTCAGGGATGTCTGGTGGCGTAATAGTCTTGTGCTTTTTACCCTTCTCTTCTTCGGCCCTGGCCTCCTCTGGTTTCATCGGGTTGTCTTCGCTCTGCGTGGCTGTAGCGGTTGACGCAGCCGTATCAGCAATAGCTGATGCACCAGTGTCCTGGCCCGATGGCTGATCTGTTGAGCCAGAGTTTGCTTGCTCAGATCCAGTCGCTGGAATCTTGGGGCTCTCGCCTGCCGCGGCGGTTTCAGCTGCCTTCTTTGCTTCTTCTGCAGCCTTTTCCTTGTCTTTCTTGATTTGCTGCAGGGGAATCGTGATAATCCGAAGAAGATTCGTCAGCTGCTCCATTATTGAGGAGCTCTCCACAATAAGCTTGCGGTCCAGTAGCGTTAAGAGTGCGTTGACAGGGTACCGTGTTGACTTGGCATCCTTGCCTTTGCCCTTGCGGTTTCCACGGTTCTTGAAACCTACTCCTGTTTCGTGTTCGGTTAAGAAGAATTGCCAGACAGCGGGGTTCTTCTCTGTCAGTTGCGCAAGGGTATTAAGACACTGCTGTACTACCATGAGTGGCGACACGTCCGAGTTGATGGACAGTGCTCCGTTCTTGCGTGACAGTTTTGGGGTCTTGTCCGCAGGCAGTTGAGGCTGCTTTGCACGAAGTGAGAGTTGGGCAAAGCTGCGCTCAACAGCATTGACGTCGGCGCTACCATCCTGGAGGATTGACAGTAGGATGCTGATGACTTCTGCGCGGTTCTGTCTATTCTCACAAACATATCTGAGGATCGCGCTGAGGCTGGACTTGGCACTGCCCTGCTGAGGAATGAACATGAGCCTCAGCAAGGTTGCAACACCTGCCTTGTCAAGCATCTGAACGCAGGGCCGAGCCTTCTTCTTCTGTGAAGCGTCGTCCAGTTGACCTCGACGTCCGCCGCGTTGGTAGCCGAACTCGAATTGATTCAAGCGGCGATCACCGCCGTATGCGCGGGCTTCCGCAGAGATCTCTGGTGGCAGTTGACGCAAGGTTTCCTCGTCCGTGTCCATAAGTACGGCAGCTCGCAAAGCAGGATCCAGTGTTGCGAAGAAGCTGGCAGCATCAATCTCCTCTGCTTGAGGCGCCACAGGGCCAGCATCTGCAACATGACGTCGGCGATTCTCCTCTCGCTCACGTCTTCGTCGGTCGGATGCTTCTTGTTGAAGTAGCTCTGCGCGCATCTCTGGTGGAAGTGCAGCCAAAAACTCTTCGTCAAGTCCAGTGGGCTCCTCAGCTTGGGCAGCATCGCTGGCTTGTCCGGCTTGACCAGACGACTGCTGTTGTTGTTGCTGCTGCTGTTGTTGACGCGCCTGCTGTGCTTGCTGCTGACGTTGCTCTTGACGTCGCTCAGCGACTTGTTGCAGCAACACCTCTTCCCGCAGCTCCTCGGGTAAAGCATCGAGGTACTCGAGGTCAATGCCAAGCTCCGTGATGTCATACTCACGACCCCTAAGCGTGGTAGTAATACGCTGCACTGGTTCGGCTGGTTCGGTGGGTGCTTCAGGCGCTGTTTGGTCTGCTTCAATGCCCTCCATCAACGTACTGTCGGATGTTGTTGCAGGCTGCTCGTTGGCCCGGTCTGATGCAACGGTTTCTGTCGCACGACTGGCGGCTTCGGCAGCTTCAGCAGCCTCACGTTCTTGTCGCTCTTTCTCCTCTTTCTCACGAGCTTCACGCTCTTCGCGCTCCTTCTGCTCCTTGCGCTCTATTTCTTCCTTGAGCTTACGGGCAGCCTCAGCTTCCCGTTCTTCTTGTCGCTTCTTAGCTGCTTCCATGGCTGGAGGTACCACGAGCTTCAGGATTGAGTTGATAACACGTTGGCTCTTCTCGATGGCGGCTGGTCCATAGAGTATTCTGGCCTCCTCTTGCCAGCGCTGACTGGTGTAGGCTTTCGAAAAGGCCACTGCTGAGTGCGGATCTTCTCGTCCGGAGCGTGACAGGTTTCCTGGCCTTGGAGGCACCATGTTGCGATGGAAGCCTACGTCAAATGGTGGAGGAAGACCCATTGGAAGATTGTTGAAGGAGAGATGGATAGCCCCGCCATGCTGTTGTAGCTGTGGTGGATTGCCTTGGCTCATGGCGTTGAGCAGATTGCTGATAAAGGACACAGGGCTGTCAGCATTGACTGCACGAGGGCCTCGCCCCTCAATAGCGTGGACCCAATCGCTCTCACCCCGCCCATTAGCGGGCCCGTCACGGCCGTGCGATCGACTGCTGCGTTGAAGGAGAGGGTTGATGCCATCATCTGTTGCTCGTGGGCTGGCACCTGGGCGATGGGAACGGTAAGCTGGAACAAGAATGCGGTCGCCAGGTCCGGCAGGGAACATCCAAGGGCTCAGTCGATGGGTGTGTCGGGAAGTCGGAGCGACTGGCTCGTCCCAACCATTACCGCCCCAACCAAGCTCAGGCATACCCTCTTCGTCATCCTCCATCCCGGGATCGTAGTGGATGTCATCTTCATCGTACTCTTCTTCTTCATCTCCATCGCCTGGATAAGTCAGTACAGTGTTCTGAAAGTGCACGATGGCTACATACCATCTTCGCCCATCTCATCACCCAGGAAGTCCTCAATGTCACCGCCCTGACGCATCTGTTCAAGAAGCTGGGGTGGGTCGAGGATGAAGTCGTTAAGAGGGTTCGAAGGCATGTTGCCTCCGTTCATACCAGGAGGAAAATCATCGCCCTCGTCACTCCAGTCTTCCTGGTCGTCAGCAAGACTACCGCCTTCATCGTCACCGGTGACTTCTTCGAATTCTTCAACCAGTTCGTCCATCGCCTCCATTGCAGCCTCGTCATCCATGACTTCGTCGTCGTCGTCATCGTCTTCATCCATATCTTCATCATCCTCGTCATCCTCGTCCTCTTCTGAGTCATCATCAGTGCCCGAATCCAGGCCCTCGTGACCATCGTCGAGCTCGATCTCAACGTCAACATCACCGGGTAGTCCTTCAATGGGGCCCATATCGTCAATGTCCATCTCCAGCATCTCCTCGTCCTCCTCAGAAACAACATCATCATCGCCTAGTTCTCCGCCCTCGTCGAACTCCATGTCATCAGCATATGGATCGTCGTACATCATCTCTTCGTCATCTTCCTCCTCGTCATCTTCAGATTCGGAATTGTCGTGAGCTTCGAATAACCCTAGAGTAGAGTTGCGGAAAAGGTCAGGTGTCTCCTCGCGTGCATTGTCAACAAGATCATCGTCGGATGCTGTCGAGATCTCAGACTCATCTGCAGAGTCAGGCGCCGAGGAATCGTCGTAGTGTGTGCTAAGGTCCATTGCGACATAGCACAACCACTTGAGTGGCTTCAGGATATACTTGACAACTCGCTTCGCGTTTGGAAAGTTGAGATCAATGTCCGAAATGGCGGTCGTCAAGATCGTGATGAAGTTTTTCTCGTACATGATCTTGGCCATCTGCTTGAGGTTCGGAGTAAGATCGGCGTTTTGTGTGAGCATCTCGCCGTTCGCTCGTTGCGACACCATTCTTGAGAATGTATCAGCGATGCCTAGCAGCCGGGAGTACTTGATGTCGAGCGCTTCATCAGAAGCGTTGGCATCCTTGAAAGCTTTCAGGGCATGTTCAAGGACAAATTTGCGCACAAAGAGCAAATCTGGCTCCGTCTCGGCATAGGGAGACAACTGATTTGCTTCGGTCTTTGGCAAAGCGTTCTCTCCGGTCTTGTTGCAAAGGGAGACAATGACGTCAACCGCGCAATTTGAAGTTGCAAGCTTCTTCTTGAATGCCAGATCGCCTTCATGGTTCAAGGTGCCAATAGGGACCAGGTTGCTGAGAAGGTAGTTCAACACACCAGATCGAGGTTTCGACGGTGTCATTGTGTACGGGTCGGCCTTGCGTGAGAAGTTAATGAACTCGATCTTCGTACGGTTGTAGCTTTGTAACAGTTCCGCGAGACACTTGAGGACGAAACATCGATAGATATAAATTGGGTGTGCATCAGCCTTAAAGGCTGGCTTCTCGGGCTTGTTCGTCTCTGCTGCCGTGGTAGAAGGAGTCGACGCTCCTTCCGGAGTGGCCTGCACGTCACCAGCATCTTCCGGAGTCCCTGAGATCTCTGTCGTAGACTCTGTAGGCTTCGGAGGCTCTGTTTTGTCCTCGATCTCCTTGTATGCGAGCAGCTCGCAAAGCAGGTAATGGATGACACCGTCTGGATTCTCGACAACGGGGAGTTTCAGATCAGTGGTCTTGGTACGCTCCAAGGTTGGCTTCTGTGTTGAGAGCTCGCTTGATTCCTTTGGCCTGTCTGCCTCAGCTGTTATATCCGAGGGCCCTGCGTTAACACTCGTATCTACGACAGGAATCTCTTCGCGTTTGAGTGTCAGAGTCTGAGAACGTTGGTTAGGGTCAAAGCGTGTCAGTTGTAGCTTCTCATTGGTGACCTCGACAAAGATCTCGGGGGCGCGGATAGCGAGAGCATACATCTGACGGGTGTAGGCAGTCGTGTCCGTCTGTCTGCGTTCGCGCGTCTCGAAGATCTGCTGGATCTCTGTGCGCATGAGCTGTCTGATCATGGCATCATCCTCGATCATGTGACGGAGCACTATCATGAACGCGCTGCGTAGACCTTCATTCGTTACGCCAGCAAGTTGCTTGACCATGAGGAAGATGCGCTGAATGTTGCGCTTCTCTGCCAAACGTGTTGCGATCTTTCGCGTCCGAGTAAGCATGACTAAGACACGGGTGACCGATAGAGCCAAAGACTCGTCCTTGCCAATACGAGGGAGCACGTCCATGATTGCCTGAAACAGAAGGTTTTTCTCGTCTGTGCTTATGATGGGCTCCGGCAGATCATCGACAGAGGTTTCTGTTTGCGATTCTGCAGTAGGAGGTGTCCACTGGATCTGGCGGGGCAATTGGTCTTCCGCCAGCAGTCGCTCGATAATGAGAAGCACCTGTCCGATCCAGGGCGATGATTCCTCTGGTGTCTGATCTGGGAAAATCTTGATGAACCCCAACAGCGTAGCGAAGTTGTCCTTCAACTCCTCCACAATCACTTCGTAAAAATCCTTCTCCTGCAGCACCAGAGCGAGCAAGTGAGCGGAAGCTGCTATCTTCTTGCCTTGCGATCGGAAGTCCTCTTCGCTCTGGTAAGAGATCAAAGACTGAACCAGTGTCACGCCGATTTCGGAGCGCATGGCCGTTGTGTCAGATGCCTTTGCAACGGCTGCGGTGATGAGTTCGGCCAACTCAAAGGTTACACCGTCGTGAGAGTTGAGAATATCGAGCGAACGATCCACCAAATTTTGACGAAGCATAACACGCTCCTGGTCCAAGTCGTCCAGGGCAACAGCTTCTGCTTTGTTGCCAACGGCCATTCGCTTTTGGTAAGCCAGAGCATCGTGCGGCGCAACAAAAGTTTGTGTTGGCTGACCGTCAGGCACTGGCGTGCTGGGAGTCGCATCCGACATGTCTTGAGAGGCGTCCGCAGCAGCAACGTCCTCCATTTGTACGGACCGAGTATCCGGTACTTCTGAAGTGCTCTCGTCATTGGTGTCTTCGCCTGTAGAGATGCTAGCGTTATCGGCGTGTTCAGGTACTACAACCTCCGCTCGGCTGGGTGATGCAGACGGCGGGCCTCGAGCCTCAATTTCGTACTGAGGAATTGGATTTTTTGAAGACTGCTGACGAGTTTGGTTTTGACAATAATCAAGCGCTAAAGGATAGTTGTCACAGCAGCGATAGAGCGCTTCTTCAGCCAGGCCTTCATCGAACTCTGCCTCTTTCAAGCGATTCATGTGCTCGCCGTTGCGGGGAGTCCAAGGCTTGATGATGGGCTTGCTTCGCCTGGGAATCTTGTCCACGCTCTTCGAAGCCCCGTGCTCACCCTCGCACTCAAGCACAGACTTCAGGATGTTGATGGACGTCTTCACTATCGAGGTGGTTGCTTTGTCGATAAGATCAGAGTTCCATATCTTTTCGACAGGCTTAATGACGGCATAACGTAGTTCGACCAAGAACTGGGCTGTAGAGAAGTAGTCTGCGCGATCCCTATCACGGTCTGGCCGAGACTGCATTGAAGACGTCTGCGGTGATTCGCTTATAGTCTTGTTGTTGATGATTTGCGCATAGAAAGCCAGCATAATCTTGATACCACCGAGCGAAAGGTGTAGAAGCCGCTTGCTCTCCTCACTTGCATCGTCGCCCTCTTTACGAGAGGCATCCGAAGCTGACTCGTAGAACTTGTTTAGCACGTCGGCAAGAACTTCAAAGCCGCCCAGATTTCTGAAAGAGACAAGGAGCAGAGTCAGCGCTTGGGTCCTCTCCATGTGAGGGTCAATCATGAGCTGCGACAACGATGTTAGGGTGACAATCCAGTACGCGTATCGATCCTCAACTGATCCCGACTCTTTGGGTGCCTCAAATTGGAGCTGGTCGATGACTGCCTGCGCAAGCTGATCCGATACGATGGTGGCACATTGCCTCTGGTAAGGCTCTAGATTTCTGCGAGAGAGCAGTAGCCTGCCAAGTGATTGGAAGAATGGAGCAATCTCAAGCGGTATCCGGCTGAGGAGCGAGCGGAGTGTTTGCGTGTTTTTGAACTGTGCACTGTTCTGGCTAGGAATGGGGATCGCAGATGCTGTATCCTGGGAGGGGGTCGTGTCCTCGCTTGTGGCTCCTTCCGTTGGTTCCGATGAGCGGTTGCTGCTTCCCATGCCAAAGATATGATCGGCTTCAGCGACTCCAAAACCTGGGCTGATGATACGAGTCTCCTTCTCCCAAGCTGTTGGCATATTTCTCTGGAGCAGGATCTCCTCCCACACACAGCTACGATGTAGCTTGCCAAGACTGTCAACGAGGCGCGCGTACATGTCAGCCAGGTTGACTTGGGCTGAGACATTGTGCTGAGAACGAGGACTAAACATCTGACTCTGGAATGTCAGGGTCATAGCGGATACGAGCGTGTGCGCAGAAACCAGAGACTTCACGTAATGCGTCCCATTCTTCACCACTTCGCTGTCTTGAGAAGTGTTGCTGGTGAAAGGCGCGAAGAATCCTGACCCATTGGAATGGCTCAAGAGAGGTTCGAGTTGATCTAGCGCCCGCTGAGTTCGCTTGATCAACGAGGGTACAGTGATGTGCGGCTTCTGCTCAACAAGAACTTGAACAACGCGGCCGAACTCTTCACTCATACTTCGTGATTCCTTGGCTTTTGGATCAAGGCAAGCAAGGCTGGATATGTCCAGGATAGATTCTACACCATCCGCTTCGATATAGGCAGCGCACATGGCATGATTCGAGAAGAAACCACCCAAGAAGCGACACAGCACTCGTATGTACTGACTGGTTGTCGGACCTTGGGTGCTATCTTCCATATCAACAATCTGATCGATTGACACAACTTCTCCAGAAGTCTGCGATGTCGTCTGCTTGTCAGAGTCTTCCATTTCGACATCCGTAACACGAGAATTCGTTTGCTCAGCTCGGTCGTGCACCGATTGTGAACCCACAAGTGCTCGGCGGCCACCAGCAACGAACAGCTTGCCATCAGAATCCTCAGTCCACAATTTTGCACCAGCACCTTCCTTCTCTGCTTTGTTGGCACAGAGTTGTACGACGCGGGCTATCAGCTCGCTCAGACACGAGAGGACACGTGCTTTTAGTGGCGGATGATGACGGACCAGTTCATCGAAAGTGTTACCAATCATAGTAGGCATCTCAGTGTCGGCATCAAGAGCTTTGACGTGAGCCGGGCTCTCAAAGATCTCGAAGAACCGTTGGAGGGCATTAGAAGACTGAAACAATTTCATACCAGCCTCGGCCAGGCAGATCGCTCCAAATGCAGGAGGTAGGGTTGAAATCGCTTCAGCTACTGGAAGAATACCTGTAGCCAAGGACTGTCCAGGCTCTCGTGGTGTGTACGCATGTTGTGGTCGAGGGGTGGCGGTATCTGACAGGCTGGCGATAGCCGCAGCCGTTGCTTCTGAAGCTGGCTCACCAGCCACCGTTTCTAAGAAAGCATCACTCAGACCGGCCTCAGCGATAACCTGGTAGCTGGTTGGCTCGTTGTGGATGAAGCTCGTAAGGACGTTGACAGCCATACTCCATACAGTCGAACCAAAGATGCTTGCGTTGGAAAGCACAGTGCGAAGAGCAGTCAGAAGTTGCGAAGAATCAATGAGTTGCCGCATGAGACGGTCGAAGTTACCGCCTGTGTGCGACATCATGTGGTTCAAGAATTTGAAAAGCCATCTTAAAGTCTGCTGGTGATAAAATGGTATCTGGTAGTCGGTGAGCTGAGTCTTGTACTCTTTAGGCATGCCCTTGTTCTCTTCGGCGAGCTTTTTGGACGTGACGACTTCGTATTGCATGAGATCAGCAATGATTTCCAGCCCTCTAGCACCAACGAGAGCTGCGAACGCATGTTGCAGGTTGTAGACAAATGTATCAAGGAAGTTGAGGATCTTGGGATGGTTGCGTTCTGCCTTGTCTGTTCGAAGCTTGAGGACTTCGACCAAGATCTCAAGGAGTCCAGCGGAGACCATACCTTCCCCTGTACGTGATTGAGACTGAGGAATAGTGTTGAGCAGAGAGAAGACTGCATCGCGCCACTCGTCCTCTACGAAGTCGATTTGCTGGCCATCTGTGGCATCCAGACCGGCGACAAGCTTGCGAACAATGTAAAACAGTACACCGTGGTTCACGTTGACGCTGAGCGCAGTGCAGACATCGGCAGATTTGGTCTTGTGCTTGGCCAATGCCTCTAGTGCATTGAAGGTGAAAGTTTGCAGCTCTGTAGACAGGCCGCTCAGGCCATCCCCTGGTGGCTGTACAAGTTCGGAGAGCTGGAAAGCTAACTGCAGTCGCCGTGGCTCGTCTGCATCCTGTTGACCTAGACGAGCGTGAAACTCTTTCTCGCTGTGCACGAAACCCATGTTGGCAATCGCGAGTAAGCGGACAGCAATTGCATCATCTCTTCCTGCACTTCCGCTACTCAACATCTTTGCCACGCGAAGCTTGTGCAAGAGCTCAAAATGCGTACCCGTAGGCAGTTCGGCGAGGCCTTGCTTGAGTAGATCATGTATGTCGGTCTTTTCAACCTTGTCCGCTGAAAGTTCAAATATCTTAGGCCCGCTCGGTCGGCCAGCCGGCTCTCCTGGTGTGAAGGCTGGCGTGCTCGGCGACTCTACAGTCGGTGCAGTCTGGGGTGTTCGTGGGGTTTGGTTCCGCATATTCGACGTTCGGCGCACTGGCGTCGGTGTGCTGGGTGCATCTGTGCTTGGCGCCGAAGGATTGTCGTTGCTCTCTTCGGGCGGTGCAGTCGGCTCATAGTAGGAGATGGATACCCCGCCAAACTCCTGCTTCAGCGCTGATTCGGGAAGTTTGTACAGCCCGGTCAGATCAGCGGGGTTGAACCTGTCTGCCTCGTTGCGTCGGTCGCCAGATACTTTGTCCTTGCCTTTGCCCGCAGGTGTGCCGAAAAGCGGTGTAGCTGCCGCAGGACCCTTGGAAAAAGGTGCGGATAACTTCTGAATCTTGTCGAGACCAATGTTGTAGTGGCTCGAGAGGAGCGAAGGGTGCATTGAGGCCGGTGCTAGGCGTAAGCGTGCGGCCTGGTAGCGCTGCGACAGCCTGTGACCAAGACGGAGAGTTGCCCTTAGCAGTGACGTAGAGGTGGTATTAAGAAGCTTGTCTAGTCGCTCGCTGCTCGAATACAAGCTGCGGTTGCCGCAATTCTCTAAGAGCATGCGGGTGAAGCTTAGGAGCTGCTCGACTAGCTCACGATCGCCATCCTGTGAGATGTGCAGGGTCTCCAGAACGGCGTCGGTGGTACCGGCTTCGGCACTGGTGCTTGAGTTGCCCTCCTCCGCATCGCCCTTCAGCAGTAACCGCCGCTGGAAAGGCTGTGTTTGCGGCCCCTCGACAAGTCCGTACTCCTGGTTGAACAGCTCTAGTATGCGGTCGAAACGGTTCAGCACAGGTATCCAGTGATAGGCATCTCCTCGAGGAAACGGCCACTGCTTGGGGAACGAAGCTAGGTGGGCAGGCAGCTGATACAACGGGATCGACTCGGTGGCTCGTACAAACTCTGCTATCATGGGCGACTGGAAGAGTTAGCAAATCGTCGACAAGGCTGGGGGTTGTGTTACCTACCAAGGTGGACTCATGCCGCGCTGTAGCCTGCTTCCTGATCTTCATGTTGGCGCGGGGCGCTCGGAAAGCGGTCTGCCCTCACATGCAACCCCTCCAATGTCGCCTGTGGCGCGAGTCCGGCCAAGGTCTGGAGGCGACAGGCGAAAGTGGTCGCAAAGCAAGGTTCTTTCGTAGAACAGACTGCTGGCTGTTGCACCAGGTGCAGAAGGGTGCAGATGTCGCGCGAGGATGCAGCGAGTGTCGTGGCGACGCTGGCGGACGATGGATGACCTGTTTGGCAGGGCGCAGACGAGGTTGTGAGCGGGGAAGGTGGTGCGCAGGGTAGGTGCGGAAGAGAGGCGTAGACGAGGAAAGCGCAGCCAGAAGTCACGGTGCAGGCGTGAGTCTGTCTGGGCGAGCACAGAGTCTGTGGCAGATGACTAATACCAGAGACGGTGAAGTGAGCGTTGGGCCTCACTCGCGTGTATGTGTGGATCGGATGTTGTCACTGTTCGCTGTCGATAGCGGAAGCTTCAAGATGATGCACGCACGCGCTTTAGCGCTGGGACGCTTAAGTAAGAAACGGCCAAATCACGACCAGCACGCGTTCACCAGAATTTCACCAGCACCGCAAAACTGGCCGTCTGGAAGTTTCCACTTGTAGTGACGTCACTTCTTCATGCTGCAGGCTCCGCGATACTGACTACAATACTCGGTCAAGGGCCGGCGCACAGCACCTGCTGCTTAGACCCAGAAGGTACACCAGACTGGTCGTGTGCACCTCGTTTCCTTGCCGTCAAGCTTCCCTCAACACACCACTGGCCTTGTTGTCGTTTACGAGCCTGAGGGTTTCTTCCAACACCAGCAAATCTCTCTCCAACATCTCGGCCCAGTTCTGCACGTCGCCAATCTCGTTTAGCTTTTTTGTGCTTGTATCACCAAGCTTCTGCCACTTGTCGCTCTCCTTCTTCAGCGCAGCAGTCTGCTTTGCAAGTTCCTTTTCCTGCTTGGCAATGGCTGCAGAGTTGGCGTGCAGGTCTGCCGTACGCGTGCGAAGATCGGCATCGACTGATGTGCCAATTGAGGAAAGAGATGCAAGCACTGCTGCCCGCGCTTCGCTTTGCTGCTGAGCCGTGGTGGAAGACGTTGGCGAAGACATGGTAGAATCCAGCAGTGTAGGAGATTGTTTGTGGTCGGTCAAGTCAAGTCCTGATGGCGACGATCACGTCGACTGCGCAGTCAAGCGGGTGCTCAAAAGAGGTTGCTATGTGTGGCACCGCCGTTGGCTGTGTGTCTCAATACCAGCTCTTGTAGGGAAACGCTGGGTCGGTTTAAATTGAGGTGCATACGTAAGGGTGTGACTATGTGTCATATGACTGGTCGAAAGAAGCGGCGCTTCTGCACGCCGGCTGGTTCTCACTTCATGCAACAAGTGTACTGCTGGGACTATGCTAGACTGCGGTAACCAAGCCTGGAGACCTTCACCAAGTCTTGGGCACTTGTTGACCATTGAGAAAAATCGCTGCACCCTTTTCGTTTACCCGTCACGCAAGGATTGTTTATGGAATCTCGCTCAACTATCTCCAGTCATTAAGGAAATTGATAACTTCGTGGCCTGCATTTCTCGCAACACACAAGCTTTCCCGCAGGCCAACGAGCGCCAAAGGCCATCAGGGGGCAAGCAAGCTACTCGGCAAACATAAAATCGAAGAACGGCAAGATGGATGTTGATGCCGTCACTGAATCGAGGGCTACAAGTGGGTAATCACATCCAAGTACACGTTTCCCGTCTCCAAGATGTATAGGCACCCCTGCACATGAGCACGTACAAGATATTGGCGATACTACACCTGGAGCTTGACGACCCGCGCATCGAATTAGCTCTCAGCAAGAATTTCCCAGGAAGATCCCGCTCTGTTTGACTGTGCTGCAGAGAATGAGTTTGAGGCTTCCCACCTCTGCAACCCCGGTCCCTGCTGCAACCCCGAGCACATCATGCTCAAGACAGGAACCTAGAACATGATACGAAAAGGCCACCAAGAAGGCAGATTTTCCTGCGATTGCGAGCTGGCGTGTCTTCGCAATAGTGTAGTGTGATATCCACACGAAGAACCTGGAGTGCGAGCGCACCCCCCTGTGAAAGCAGGGGTCAGTGGCAGCAGGGACTTCACAGAAGGTCGTCTCGAGAAGTTCGATTGCGAGAACCGAAGAGTACGCGAGAGCGGTACACTAGAGGTGGACTCTGAGCCCGCCGTCGTTCCGCGTCTCAACAAGATAGGCACAACCTTGAAGATGATGGAAGATGCCCGGGCTCAGAACGAGATCAATATGAACACGATTGCTGGCACGACGCTCTCGCTCCTCCCGAACGCCACCCCTCTCTCCTTCGACGAGCGGCTTTCCCCGCCAAATACCACCACCACCACCGCCACCCTGCCACCACCTACACCATCTTATCGCTGAAGCCCAAGTCTTCATGCACGGAGCGAGTCTGAGCGTTCGCATAGTCTCGCCAGCCGTTCTGGTTCATCGCAGTGTTTCGTACCTCAGGGTCCACCGACAGGACTCCGAGGAGATCGATATCCTACTCTGCGCCACATCAAATTGGTGCAAACCATCGCAGGCCACGGCCCAGATGTGGGACTAGACATAGAGATAGCTAGTCTCTGGGCGGCTTGCGACGAGGCCAAGGATAAGTTGCGCCGTCAGGCGGTCTGGGTCCAAGAGCAGATCGATAACCCACCCTGATGCACCGTCGACTTCGCCACCATCAACGATGCACGCTGGCACATACAATTCTTTCTTTGGGACATGATATACGACCAGCGTTTGCAGACATGGTCTATCACCTGTTCCAAGAGCGCGTTTATAAAACTGAACACCTTGCAGAAGAGCCCTCAACCGGCGGAGGACCTACTGCATGAACTGGCTGACGTCGCGTGTAATTTCACCGTTACCACCCACCACGCCCCGCTCGGCAACCCTACCCACGAACTGTGTTCTGGCTGGAGCACTCAGGAGGCCCCCCCCCCCCCCGAATGCAGCTTGCTTCACACGTCTTATTATTATACCCCTCGGGAGGTTGTCCATTCTACTAGCTATTCTGAGTATAAGCGCAAATTACAATCAAATCAAGAGCGGGTTGACGTCTGTCCTCGAGCATTCCCGCTCTGCGGTTGATCTGTGGTATGCTATCATCTGCATTGATCATGTGTCGGTCGTTGATTTACTCTAGTCGTCTCCTCTAAGATCAAGAATGCAGCCGCCGCATCTCCTACGAATGGGATTATGGTCCTTTGAAGCCTGAGCCGTGCTTGTGACCAATCATCTCGAATGTTGATTCCTGCTTCAATCCCTTCATCCTCTGAGAGATGCAGAAAAACTGTTATCTGCACTAACTATATAACCGTCGTACTAATAATTAGGCAAAAATGCCTTAGATTTTGATTATAGAATTACGCGTTGAAGGTTTTTTGGTCTAAGCAATGTAACAATGTTCAATTAAAATTTAGTAACTCTAACTCTAATCCGTTTGATTATAGCGCTTACAGATGTCTGGTTTAAGGCTATAGTATAGCTATACATTGTAAAGAATAAGTAAGAAGATATTAAAATGCAGAGTTCTATAGATTAGATGTGGAAAGAGAGAGTACAGTTGTATAAGAGACAGTAATACTTACGTAATTGTCTTACGATAGTAGTGCATCTTACTATACGCCAAAAGTCCTTTTAAAGCTTCAACCCGCTGATATAACATAATGACAATTCCTAAACAACAGCTAAGTAAAATCAAAGGTAGACTAGCAAACTCCCTCTATTTTAAAGAACATAGTTATCCTTAAATATCTTAAGTGCACATACTTGCGAAGGGAAGAAAACATGTATGGCTGTGCGATCTCTTATATATACTGAGAGGACATAAATAGATATTGTGATTTCCTATGCTAGCAAAACAGCCTGAAATTGTGGCCTGTACATTTTTCCTGCCTTAGTTAGACACGCCGCGCCAACATCTAAGCTACGAGAGCGACAGCGACCTTATTGATTTTACCAGCCAAGGCGGTAATCCTCTCCTCGGCTTCGCGTTTCGCGTTTCTGGCCTTGATCTTCGCCTGCGCACCTTTGACTTGCTGGATTAAGAAGTCAGCACCCTCATCAGCGCGCGAACCGTACGTCAGGTGAGCTGGGAGAACGACCAGAGCACCTTGGCAGACAGCATCGCCAGGCTGGCAAATGATCTTGACCTTATCAGCAGGGAAGTTGGGAATCTGATTCCTGTCCTGTTGCTTCTGTGTGTCGCCGTAGAGGACAACTCCAGCGATTTGGTCCTGAACACTAGCGTCGAGCTCCTCGATAGCGCGGTGGTTGACGGCAGCACCCTGAGAATAGCCACCAGCTACGATGATCGAGTCTGGACACTTCTGCGCCATGGATTTAAGCGTGTCTTGCATAAGCTTCTTGGAGGCTGTGTCGGTGCCTCCAGGGATTACGTTTGTGCCAACTGTGGCAGCATAGTTGATGCCTTCGGTTGCTACAGCGTTGGCGCCGAACTCTTTTTTCAGTCCATTTGAGGTTGGGGGGCCGACAACAGTGCCCTGTTCGAGTCAGAATCTTGAAGCTCTCTTGTCGACTAGCTACATACCATGTTGCCAATCTCAGTGGATCCGCGGGCCCAGGCGAACAAAATGTCTTTACATCCACCTTGAGAGAACTCCTTGGAGGTACTTTCGGTACCACCAAGGCCGAGCTGGCGGACTTCGACAGGACCGGCAGTGGTGAGGCCGGCAAGAGCGGTGATGAAGATTGAAAATTGGATGTACATAACGATCGAAGTGGAGAATTTAACAGGTGTGACTGAAAGTTGGTTGTTTGTCTCGAAAAATTGAGCGAATGACTGAAGAAGAAAAAGAGAGGAGACCCGTGAAGTACTGCTGAGATTGAATGCATGTTGGCGACGGAGACTTTTATGTTTTCAACCCACTCGTATTGCACTTACAGCTGGGTCCGTTCACTGCACGATCGGATCAAAAGCAAAAGCATGACTCTAGGCGACGCCAAGTAGAGAGAAGATCCTTTTTATTCGAAGGACCAAGAAAGCTGGAGAATACCGAACTGGTCGAAGTCAGGTGCCGAGGAGGTCTTCCAGTGATCGAGCTTGTTATTGGCTGTATTGAAGCATCGTAGAGCTTGATTCATGCAGACGCCGCGAACTCGACAGGGTCTCTGGCATAGTTGCTTAGGAATCCTGGTTTTCAAAGCTGGAGTAAGCTCAAGGCTTGCCTCAGGTAGATGTGGACATAGGACGTTCGAGCTCCATGTTTTGCACTGCCACTTTCATCAACCCTGCAACCAAAGAAGTGGCACATCACACGAAGCAAACGCCTATTACAATAACGTTGTTTAACGTACCACAAAGTACACATGGTCATTGCGTGTGAAGGACTGCACTGTCTGGCTCGCGTGCCTCGGACTGCTGTCACCTGCAACAGCTACCATTGGTCGAAGCAGACCTGTCGGATCTGTCAGTGTTTGGACGTGGAGTCAACAAGAGAACGGCAGTCTCAAAAGCTTCGCGCATAATGAAAGACCTTGTTTCGGGTATATTGAAGCAGGCCTCCAAAGAAACATGCTCTTATAAAAGGCTGCTACTACTTGTTGCGAAGCAGCATATTCGTCGATCAAGACATCCAAACAATAACAACACAACTTTTCTCGTGCCAGAAAGTTATTTTGTGGAGGCAATGAGATGGTACGGCTGCCCCGGCATTTGACAGCATTCAGCCGTTTCAAGATCTCCGTTGGCGTAAAAAGCAAGGCTCCGTATCATAACTAAAACCTCTTCCAAAAGCATGCCGAGGGCTCTTCGTTGTGTCTCGCATCAACACAAGAACACCGACTTTTGCCACAGAAAACTGTGAAAAGGAATATGGATCAGTCATGCAGAAAGCCTCGCGCGAGAGTTAATCGAGAGCCGCGGCGCATTTACTCTTTGATCAAAACAAATCTAGGACAATTCAAGAGTTCGACTCCAAAAGGTAAAGGAATTCGAATTGAAACATGCAACAATACTGAATTGCTTTGTTGGTCAATGTCAAATCCTAAACTTGAGTACTCCTTGAATCGCGCCCTTACTGGAAGGGTGATTGATTTAGACCAAGCACTATAAGTGCACATCCAAATTGCTCTTCCAGAAGGTTTTTGGAACTTATGGGCACAGAAATCCCAATCTTGCATGGCTACGTCGCTTAACGAGCTCCCTTTCGAAAAGCTCTGCTGCGAGTCATCGTCTCCGATGTTTCAACCCTCTATTTTGCTGATCAAAAAAATTGTGCGCTAAATCTTGTTGTTGTAAGATCTAATGATCACGCCTGGCTCTGCTGGTTATATAAAATAGTCAAGCTCCTGTCACTCGTGGCCTTCAGAAAGGTTGCGATATTGTGCGGTCGCGGCATCAAAACGTCCTTGAACCGATCAACAAGTGTGCAGAAAATCTGCCTGGCTCAATCAATATCACGTACAGTCTTCGCTAGGCGATCATTTGCCAGCGATTGCCTTCGGTATGTACCTATGGGGCCTGGTGTGTCTGGGTACTTCTAAGCATGTGGTTTTTGACATTATGGCGTTAGTCTCAGCAGATCTGCACACTGCAGCGACGATATCTTTCTTTGGCTTACTTATTGGACCAAAGCGACAGTTTTGATAATCGATGCTGTAGCTTTCGAACATTCACAGATAACAATCGTGACTCCAACAATTTTTGCGAGAATTGGCTTCAGATTCTGATGGATTATTGGTACGGCACCAAATCTCACGAAGATGCCGTCGTCTTACGAGCAGACTCCTCAGCAACTGTTTGCTCGTACGTGTCGTACTTATATCTGAACCCCAAATGATCACTTCGGAGACCTTTTTGCCCTTTGCCGTATATTCTTTCACGGTACGTCAATACAGGGGCGTCTGAGTGGATTGGCTCGTCCAGTAGTCCCCTTCGCCTAAGCTCTGGAGCGAGCAGCTCGGAAACATCCTGGAAGCTGCCAGGCGAGACGACATACGCGATGTTAAACCCATCGACATCAGCGATGTCGACCCACTGCTCGAAGATGTCGGCGACTTGAGATGGCGAGCCTTTGGGCATTGCTCCAGAGCCACCTATCGCGACCAATTTTCCGAGGTTGCGAACAGTTAGAGGTGGGATATCGTAGCCGGTATACTGCAGGTTGTATACGATACTCTGAGCCAACCGCTGCCATTGCTCACGTGGTAAGTCTTCTTCAGTGAGAAGATGGTCAGGCTCGAATTTTGACACGTCAACACCGCTCGACGCGCACCACTGCGCCAGGCCGCCTTCCTCAGATGCATATTGGAGAGCCTCGCGGTGCTTTTTTTCGGCGTCTTCCTCGTCTTTGCCGATGATTGGTGTGATCATGGTAAAGATCTTGATCGACTGAGGGTCTCGCCCGGCTGCGGCTGCTTGCTCTCGAATGGCCTTGACGCGAGGAGCTACCACATGTGGTGACAGTCCGGAAACGAAAATAGCTTCTGCATGGTTCGATCCAAACTTCATACCAGCAGCTGATGTCCCGGCTTGGAAGAGAACAGGTGTTCGTTGTGGCGATGGGTCAACAATGAAGGGTGCATCGACATTCCATTTACCCTCATGTTTGATGGTACGAATCTTGGATGGGTCGGTATAGATTTTGGATTCAGAGTCTTCGACGAGTGCGTCGTCTGCCCAGGATCCCTCCCAGAGTCTGATCGCAGTCAGTTTCGCTATAGCTGCCAGTCTTCCAGCTACTGTGCTTACTTATAGAGGATACGGAGATACTCATCGGCGTTTTCATATCGTTTGTCATGTTCGACGTAAGGCAAACCAACCTCGAGGCTAGTCAGTACTTAACCATGATACAAACGTATCAAAATAACTCACAGCTTTAGAGGCAGCCGGTTTCCAGCTTGTTACAATGTTCCAACCAAATCGTCCTCCAGTCAAGTGATCGAGAGTCGCGAACCTCTTTGCTACAACATACGGCTGCTCGTACGAAGTTGAGGTTGTGACTGCGAATTTAAGATGTTTCGTTACGCTTGCCATGGCTGATATCGGCTACAACTACATCAGCACGGCAAATATCCGCCTTCCTGTGCGGGGAGTCGCCTACGATGATTGGATCCGCCATAGGCCACTGTGCTCCAGTTCGGAATGTAGGCTCAGTACCGCCTTTGTAGACATCATACGGACCAAATGTATCTGCAAGAAAGTACCCCACGAAGCTTCCTTTTTCCAATATTTCCGCTAGGTCGGTCCAGTAGGTGAGATCTCGCCGCTTATTCTTGCTTCGATCGCGAGGATTTGCCCATTGACCGAAAGCCAAGTGGCTAGGAGTGAACATGTCGAAGGCATTGAGAAGGAGCTTTTTCTTCGGCTTCGACGTGTCATCAGTCTTTACGGACCCTAAAGCCATATTGTAAGCAGTTGAAAGCACTGTAGGATATCAGATGCGGACTATCGTTGACCTCAGCTTATATACTCACCCGACGTGTTCTGTCTGAACATTATGTCCCACGTTGTAGGTGACACCATGCAATGCGCAAGTTGCGAATCTGCAACCTCTGACTCCAGATTGATCCTACGGACCCACCGCTGACCACCCACAGATTCACTCGAAAGAATCCAGCTGGATTTTCGAGTCACGCGAGGTCGGAAAAGTGCCAGTTTGATGTTCTCCAAGGTTGCGATGTCGCCAGCTCGTCTAGGATTGCGCCATCTCATCACTACGTACGCGGAGTGTGGACACCGATAACCCCACCTTACAGAACGCACTGGTCTCCGTTTTCGCTTTGCAACTATTGAGCATGCAGGAGAGGGTTATATTTGCAATGCAGGCTAGAGAATCGTCATCAAGCCATCAACTATAACTCCACTGATAAGGAACTTGGCTAGGAACGCTGGAGGAGGTAATTGATTCGAGATTTATAAAGTGTGTCGCCAAACCCTCACCTGGCGTTTGACACCTACGGTAGGTTCTATCTAAGTCGGAAGGATGTCTGATTTCAAAACCCCCGAAGTGTCCACGGCCGCGCCAGAAGCAATCATCAATCGCGATGTCGCTGCCCAAGAACGGCAGAAGGCGAGCGGCATCGTCGCGCGTGGCGATGTCGTGCACCTGAGAGATGATCCAGAAGCCAAGGCGGCTTTCCTCTCCACCTTCACAGCAGACGACGAGAAACGAACTATGCGTAAAGTCGACATGCGTTTTGTTTTTCTCGCCGGAATGATGTACTTGATCAAACAAGTGAGTACTTCCAGCATACGCTGTAGTCAATATAATTCATCTGACCTTGCAGATTGATCAAAACAACGCAACCAACATCCGCGTTTTGCACATCGGCCAGCCCTCCAACATCATGGTCGAGCTGGGCATGACATCTAACCAATACAATTGGGTCGGCTCAATCTACGGCATAGCGTACATCGTCTTCGAAGCACCGTCCAACCTCCTTCTCAAGAAGCTAGCCCCTCACAACTGGCAAGCCCGTATCTTCTTAACGTGGGGTATCATTACTGCTTGCCACGCAGCAGCACGCAATCGACATGACCTGTACGCTATGAGGTTCCTGCTTGGTATGTTTGAAGCTGGAATGTTCCCGGGACTGTTGTCCCAGTTCCAAGCCTGGTACCGTCCGGATGAGATGGGACGTGTGATTGCGTACTTTTTCTGTTGGAGTGCTGTATCTGGAATGTGTTCTGCGCTGCTCGCGTATGGAATTTCATACATGGACGGTGTTTCGGGTCTGAGTGCTTGGCGATGGATCTATATCCTCGAGGGATTAGCGACTATACTGTTCAGTGGTGTAGTATGGGGTTATTTGCCAGATTTTCCGAAGAGTGAAAGGAGTAAAAGGTGGTTCACTGAAAGGGAACAAGAGTTTATCGAGACGAGGCTGCCAGAGAGTGCGACAATCACTAGTGACCCAGACTTCTCGGGAAAGGAGATCAAGGGTGTGTTGAGCGAGTGGTTGATCTGGAGTTTCATGCTCAGTCAGACGCTCGTTAACTTGGGGTATGTTGCCCAAACTTTACGCTTCCTTTCGAATATTGTACCTGACAATCAATAGTGGCTATGCACTGACATGGTACCTTCCCACCGTGATTACAAACCTCGGTTTTGTCGGTCTCCCGCGTAATCAACTGCTCTTGCTTCCACCTTTTGGCGCCGCTGTGTGCGGTCTCATTTTTCAGCTTGGTTCATGGAGTGAGCTTGGATCGTTCGCCCAGCCTACATCATGTTCCTCCTTTCTGGCATGGTTGTATGTTTTGTGCTTTTCTTCACCATCTTGAACCGCACCGGCATATACATCGCTTGTGTACTGGGCAATCTCTTCTACCAGTCCTACTTCTCACCCTTCTGGGCATGGCGCTCAGCCACACTGGTCGGTTCGACAGGTACAAGACGAGTTTTGCCATTGCCGCGGCTTTCACAATCGCTAGATGGGCGAGCAACCTTTGGACCTGGTGGTTGACGAGAAATACGGAGTATGATGTTATGAGGGTGCGGAGGCTGGCCAATCAGGCGAAGAAGGAAGGAAGAGTCAATACAGAGGACATAAAGATCTTCGAGGAGAAAGTGTTATACAAGAAGGGCTTGAGAAGGACAGAGGGCTCTACAAGCGATGGTAGAAGTGATGTGTAACCATCCGTTCTCGCTGGCCGGAGAGGCAGTCAGACTCAAATCAGAACACTGTTTGGTTACCAGAGAAGGAAGATGATTAAGCTCGCCAAAAACGTCGCTCCAGGCTACCGTTTCGGCAGCTCTGCTATTGTGTCAGACGATGTGCTTGATAAGATACAATGAGGATTACTTCGCCCTTGGCTGATGCTGGTATGGGACACACGACAATAGTGCATGTGTTTCATAGATTGCATTAGAACCAACTCGAACAGACCGCTTTGCAGTTTGCACATCTGCTCCAAGCAGGGAGCGGTGGCAGGCCGCGCAAGTATCGTTCGCCAGCAGTAGAGGAGGTGCTCCGGCGCGCCTGAGAAAACGTGACGTGGTGCTGCCTGTGGTTTAGGTGGGGCGGCAGAACGTCGGGTTACGCACAGGCTGCAGACGGTCCATGCCCGATCACATGACACTAGCGCATCAAATCTTGGCGCCAGAATAAAAGGCGCGCCGTCTCCATCTTAGACATTCATCCAGGTGGTTAGTTTCCCCCCTCCCCCAAAACTTTTGCACCTACGCCTTCCCTATCTCCCTTCCTACCGCTTCATCGTCTCACTGAAGCAACGCGCTAACCCAAAAACAGCTCGGGCTTTACGCTTACCAGTGAAGATTCGTCTGAGGTAGCGTTTTTGCTAGTTGAAAACTACAACTATGACCGCTCCAGTTGGTCTTCGGATCGGCTGGGAATTTTTGTATCCCATCCACTGCTGTCAGTTGCTTTTCATTGATTCCTGTGGCTTTGCCGCAAGATTGAGGAAGGACCAACTTGCCATTACTACACTACCACTGCACGCACGCACATGTTTTGTGCCGGCGACGTCACGATCTAGTGCGACGATTCGAACTAAACCAACGCTGATGAACTCTGTCCACCTTACCGACCGCATCAGCAACACGCGCGACGTGTCACGCGCCGCCGCTCCTGATGATCGTCTTCGACACGTCGCGTTGAGGGCTCGCTCCTCGTCGCCGCCTGCCTACACCCACCGAACGATAGTAACAACATCACACAATGCTCGATCGCAAGCGCACATGAAACGAAATCAGACTGTCACGACACTACCAATGCATTTAGTGCAATCACTCCAACACTAAATCGTGTCGATGTCGTTTGTTCAATCTGTCTTTTTGGATTGTCGTCTGTCGAGCAGAGCGACCCGGGCGAGCGCGTCCGCAGGGTGCCCTTCCTACAGGACCCATCGAGCACGAGCGATCGACTCGCCAACCTCCATACTACACTGTTGATACACGCACAGACCTGAATCGAAGGAGTCATCACAAGCGGAAAGCTTATTAGGAGATCTGGATAGATTTTGCTCATCTCGATGTCATGCGTGGCCTGGCGGAGGAAGGCCAAACTGTGAACGTGCCCCAAGCCCAGGCCATACTCTGTGCGTCCGACGTCACAACGCGCATGCGTTCTTCGCATGTCACTGGTATACGGATGGGAAGCATGACGACCTGGAAAGTCCTACGCCAGATAATACCATGCCTTGGAGGAGGACACCTACAATGCTGAAGCGGTCGCACGACGCCGGCAAAGTACTGCACCGGCACAGCATTTGCCCAGGTCTATGCTTCTGGTGTTTTTCTCGGGCAGGACTGATCCCGTCCAGGGCTTGGTTCCTTCATCCAACCAATGCCTCTGCATGCGTCAAGAAAGAGGTAAGGTTGTGTATGAGATCCGGAGGCGGAGCCGGCAGAGCCATGCGTCGGAGAAACTAAGGAAGGCTCGTCACCCTCATTGGTATCATGTCTCCTTCGTAGCTATTCACCACATTTTGGTCGACCGCTTCCAACCCCAGGCTACAACAACGCCTCTCCGCATACGTACGACACGCAGTCACACATCACGAGAGGCGACATTGACACGGCATTGACACGGAGACGATCGGCTGTCCCAGCTCCGGCTTGCACAATCATACAATGTGGGAACTATTGGTCCTGGCCCACAACAATGCTTCATTCTCTAGGAAATCACCCAGTGTCCGGGGCTGTTCGCTATAGGCCCCCATTGGCTCGTAGACTATAGGCGGTGATAATAAGCCCGTGCATCACAGAACGTAAGGCTCGAGCAGTAGCAAGAGCTGAAATACCAGGCAACCCTGGCTTGGACTATACGAACTTACCAAACACTTCGGGTGGTCTCCTGTCACGCCGCAATCTATTGTCCTGCTGATCTTTCTGCACGGCACTCACGGCATCTACAGCCGTAATCGAAAGGTCACCAGATGGCAGATCTACGGGATTTGTAAGGGTGCGAGCTTGGTGCACCGACAAGCTTCCTGCCCGCGAGACAAATCATGCTTCGAGTATACCAAGTCATACGTCTTATAGAAGCGCTCGCGGTGATGAGCTCGGCCAGGCTGATGCGCGGAGAGTCGCCTTGCGCTAGTGATCGCAACATGCTGCTACAATCACACAGCGGAGATAGACGTGCCATGCTCAGACCTGCTTTGATTAGCTCTGCCGTAGTTTGCTTTCGTGGCGAGTAAGCTTTAATCAACATGTGTTGAATGCCCACGTTTACTTCTGCTTCCATCATGCTTCCATCATGCTTCCATCGTATTCGCGAAGCGTAGCCAAAGGTTCCGTCTTGTCAGAAAATGCAAGATATATTGTCAGAGCAAGCGTCGGTTGAAGGTTTGTTTCTAAGATTGGTAGCCTTTCGAGTGTGTCGGAGCCCAACTCCTCACACTTATATTGGCCGGATTAAGCCCGACTAAAGCAGCAGCAGGCTACCCGAAACTTCAGGGTCCTGACACGCGATTAGCATGAAAGCTATTTATCAGTAGCTTGACGTGTAGCTTCGCCAAAGCATTAGCACGATATTTATTCGACCACTGTTGTAGCACTCGATAACTGCAAATACTGTTGTTGCGAGGGTATTTGTGTCCTCGTAACATCCATGAGAGGCTCGGAGGAGATTGAATGCTAAAAGATGGGTTGAGCCTGGCAGCCTAGGTTAGCGTTTCAAAGTTATCTGGTATGTTTGAAGCCCACTTTTAGATCAGGTAGCTTTGTGCACGGTCCATGCTCGGTTATGATCTGCATCAGGGATATCAGCCTACCGGTAGTTCCATTCCGTCACGAACTCCTACCCAGCACCACCGTTTGATAACCCTCTAGGTTACCACTACACTAAATGCCTCAGCTAACGATTGCTTGACTATAAGTGACAATAGTGCGGACGACAGTGTGCTAGCAAGAGACGGAAGACAGCTATTGGTGTGACGGCTACATGCAATCTTCAATCGGTCCCTGTCAAAAACTGCACCTAGGCCGGTGACATGCGACGCCACAGCCTTGAATAGGTGCCTCAGCCAAGTTCAGGGCTCAAAGGTTAGCCTTTCAAGGCCGCTGCAGTGGCTGCCACGAGTCTTCCACTAGGGCTATAGTTGAGACATTATACCCCTCGGTACCTACTGCCACTAGCAGCTCACTGCCATTTTCGGCTCACCTCCAATCAGATTGATGTAGCGACATGGATCTTTTCCTGTTCCTGCACGTATTCTGCGACTGTTGGCACGCACATGATGGTGTTCCTTGCAGGAACGTGATCTGGCGTGGAGGTGCTCTGACTGTGGCCATCTCCGCGCCCCAAGTTACGACACACTGTCTGGAACCCGCATGTGCCTGCAAGCTAACTCTAAAGGCACGGTGATCTCACCAATGGAGCGAGTGTCGACTTGACGATTCATGCAGCAAGCTTGCATCAGCGTTTCCCCTCGGCCAGCCATCTGATGTTACCAACTGATTCCTTCCTAGGTTCCTCTTAGTCTGCCATCTATCTGAACTCGCCCTGCATCTACACTCCCCTTACCTGAGGCGCCCCTTTCAACGGGCTTGACAGTACTACCATGGATTGAGGAGGGATGATATGCTGAATGTTCGCTGTACTTGGTCTTTCTAATCATTCTAATACGTCGAGTGCGATCACTCAATCCGAGCTCCAAGCGCAATGCTCGACAACGCTTCGCCCGCTGGAATCCGGGTGAACACGATCGTTCTTGCGTTCACACTCGTTGCTGGAACCGTTGTTTTTCTACGACTCTTCACAAGGCTGGTATTGACAAAGGGGGCTGGCTTTGAAGATGTCTGCATCGCTATTGCTATGGTATGTTGCAGCTCGTCGGTCTCTCACATCACATGCTAATCGCTAAAGGTCTTGTCGATTGCTCTCGCAGTGGTTACCTCGGAGCAGGTAATGCACGGTCTTGGGAAGCATCTTGATAATCTTTCTGCTGGAGATGCTACCGCAGCTTTGCAGGTAAGCACCCCATGCCACACCAACCTTCTGATCAATGCTTACAGCACATACAGATGTTCTGGGCTAGCCTCTGGATTTATAACCTCGCTCTTACTACAACCAAAGTATCCATCCTCGTTCAGTACATCAGAATCTTTCCCCCACGCCACTTCCGCTGCGCTTGCTATGCTATGCTGTGCATCGTTGCTGCGTGCGGCGCCTGGGGCATATTTGGTAATGTCTTTTTGTGCTACCCCATCAACTTCTTCTGGGACAAATCCGTCAAGGACGGGCGATGTATGAACGAGTACATTGCGTGGTTCAGCACGGCGGGTCTGAACATCGCGCAAGATGTGATCATTCTTTTTCTTCCGATTAGGGTTATCCGAAGCCTCCAAATCAGCAGAAGTCGGAAGAAGGGACTGATTACCATGTTTGCCCTTGGTGCCAGGTAAGCGACGCTGCTCGTACGTTCACATTTGGAAAGTTCAGCGCTGACAAATGCAGTGCCATTGTGGTATCGACCGTTCGTCTCTACTCCTTGGATAACCTTGCCAACTCGAAGGACGAGACCTTTGAAAACTCTGATCAAGCCATTCTGTCCGCTGTTGAAGTGAACGTAGGCATTATCTGTGCCTGTCTCCCAGCGATGCGCCCTCTATTTGCTGTAATGATGCCCAAGTACTTTTCGTTAACATCCGCGTACACGACCGTACCAACCAACGACGTCGAGCGGCCCAAGGATGTGCGCGCACTGTCTGTTAGTACTCGAGTGGACACACCAACCCAATCCCTACGACCCTGCTACTCGCGGGCCGGCAGCAGCAATTTTTCCGTCGACACGCGCCCTCACACCTCTGGGCAGGCTAGCCAGCGCACTCAATCACGGAACGGAAGCATAGCGCACTCGCGCAGTGGATCGAACCTCTCAGTGACCACACCGGGCCGTACCATGACAGGGCCCTTCCAAGGCTCCGCGCTGAACCCGCTGCGCATGTCTCCCGTAACACCGTTCGCACCACCTATCTCGCACCGTCTCGGCGGGCTGTCCGAAGACGACACGGTCAGCCTGGGACCAGGGGTCTACAGTCGCCGGCCCAGCGAAACCAGTATCAGCCTGACGCGGCTGCCCGCGTCGAGACGGCCGTCGCGGACGTCCGTGAGCACCAAGCCGCTGCCGCTGACGCCGTTTCCCTTGGGCAGCGGCGACTGGACGCGGGCGCGTATTACGCCCATCCCCAGGCCGGCCGAGGACGCGTGACTCCTGAGCATTTACTCCAAGTACGGGTACGTGCGGTCGAACAAGTCTGCGCGGTCGTCGGGGTAATGCAAGAACACGGCCCAGGGCGCATGGTAGACGCGCTTCTGCTGCGGTTGTGGACCTGCTCGCCTCAACGAAAGCGTTGTCGGCACGTAGCGAGGTGAGTCTACTGAGCCTCAAACACCCGCTATGGGTCGATGGTGGGTCTCCAACAAGAGCTGCAGCATCCATACGGCTGCCGAAAAATAGTCCAGCTCCAGCACTGGTGTCCAGCCGCAGCTTCCTCCACGCTTCGTTCCTTCCCAAGACGTACTGGACTGGATTGGATTGGATTGGATTGGATTGAACTGGACTGGACTGGAAGGACGAGCTAGTCAAGTGTAGAGGGATGCAATAACGATACCCCAAAGTAATGATCCGTACATTGTTTTATTTCCGGCGTTGGTGGTTGTTTTGATTGTTTTCATGTACGCATACCATAGGATTATGTTTTTCGTCATGTTTTCTGTTCAGTTGGTTTGCTTAGGGAGTGCCGAGTGTAGTGTGCAGAGCGAAGAGAGTAATTGCAACATGACGGTCAAACACGCTGATTGAGTTTACATGGTCCGGTGAAAAGATGTGTTCATTGATAGCACGACGGCAGCGTCAAGGATATGTAGAAAAGGACGACAGAATGCGCCCAACGCCGGGACTTGCAGGAACGCTAACAGGAAAAGGGCTCAGCGGAACTTGCTCCAGATGACGGCGATGATGAGTAGGACTAGCACGGTGATGATGGCAATGGTGATGATGCGGTTCGTGGCCATGCTGGCGGGACGTTAGCGCGGTCTGCTTATCCCAAGGGCGTCCAGCTACGGGTGGCATCAACACGTATCGACGTAGTGGCAGTGTGCAGTGGAAGTGCAGTCAAGTGCAGTGGAAATGCAGTCAAGTGCAGTGGAAGTGCAGTCAAGTGCAGTGGAAGTGCAGTCAAGAGCAGTCAAGTGCAGTGGAAGTGCAGTCAAGAGCAGTCAAGTGCAGACAAGGGGAAGCTTACCGTCTCGCCATGCCGCGCAGGGTCTTGATGCTGCGGTCCGTGTAGCTCTCCGACTCGAGCAGGCGCTCGCGGGTGTGCTCGATGGTCTCGCGCTGGCGATGCAGGTCGCTCAGGGTGCCGGCGCCAATCTGCTCCGTCTCGAGGGCGATGCGCTGCGACTCTCGTAGGCGGCCCGAGGAGCGGTTCAGGCGGTCAGTCCCGCTGAGCAGCTGCTGGCGCTGCTCGAGCTGGGCGTCGCCGGCCTCCGGGTCGTCCGTGTAGCGCGCGCCGAACAGCTTGGCCTTGTCGTTTGTGTACTGCTGCAGCCGGCGCTTGGTGGCGTCGAGGTCCGACTCGAAGTTGCGGAACTTTGCGTTGTATTTGCCCTTGAGGCTGACGGGGATGTTGCTCTTCTCGAGGCGCATCTGGCCAATCTACGCTATGCGCGTCAGCACGGCTGTCCTGGTCGTGTGTCTGCTCTGTCCCTTGGTTGCGCCGTCGCTGACTGCGACTCCAGACGCCCACGTACCAGCTCGTCGGCCTCCTCCAGCGCTCTCTCCGCCCTGCTGATGGCGGCTTTGCGCGGTTCGCCCGTGGTCTCCTTGATTTGTTCGATTTGCTGCGACAGGTCCGCCTGCACCAGCTTCAGCTCTGCCTCATAGCCACCGAAGCGCTCGGTGCCGGCTTCAGCGTCGACGATGTTGGACATGGTCGCTGTACTGCGCGACGCGTCTCGATTCGGGGGCGGTATGCGGTGTGCGACGGGTGTACGGTGATGGTGACGGTGACGGTGATGGTGATGGTGATGGTGATGGTGATGGTGATGGTGACGGTGACGGTGGTGGTGAAGGTGATGGTGACGGTGACGGTGACGGTGACGGTGAAGGTGAAGGTGACGGTGACGATGACAGTGACAGTGACAGTGACGGTGAAGGAGGGAGCCGTGTGCAGCGGGAGCAATCAAGACGCTGTTGATGTCGTCGCTGCGGCCTGTTGACGGGCCGAGTCCGGCTTCCAGGTCGCACGCAGCATTACGCACTGCCAAGGCGGGCCTGTCCCTGCTGCGTCACGTGTGTCGTTGCACACCTATTGAAGCTCACTCTCGCCGTTTTACATTGTCTGCTGGGCAAGACTCTGTACGGCCGTCCAATCGACATGGCCCCTCACGTCCATCGTACCATGTCACCGCACTAAGCAGCATGGGGCCAAAGAGAGCTTCGCTCCCTTCCTACCTTCCCAGCCAACACCACCATCACCACGACCACAAAGGCTGCCTGGCATCTGACCCCTGGAGAATTGTCTCACAATTGCACTCTGCATTCAGTAATTTGCTACACCGTATACAAACAGCGTCTCATCGAACCATCGAACCGAGCTCTTGACGAGCCTCTACGGGCCAAGTCACCGCCTAGCGTGCTAACCACGTCCTATTGCTGCTGCGCCTAGGTACTCGATGGATCTTCATACAAGAGCTGCCCCGCGGTATAGTTGGACTTGGGCCTTCTGCCGTGGTAAAGCAGACCATCGTCTCGAAAGCGCACATTTACCCACAGCGCCAAACGTGTTGAATCCGGCCTTATTCTAGCTGAAACCGAATTCGCTTGCGAGTCAATGACATCAGCATTCTCGTTCTTTGCAGCAATGCTCTCTTTCCCAAACTCGCAGGCCCTCTGTCATCTCCCTGCACCCATTCCCTAGCTCGCCTGTAGAATCCCCACTTGGGCTTTTTCGGACTCAACACTCTCTCTAAGACATGGAACGCAAACGGGTAGCAATCGTCGGCAGCGGCGTCTCCGGCATCAGCGCACTATGGACGCTGCGCAACGCAGGCTACGAGGTTCATCTCTTCGAAGCAGCAGACCGCCTAGGTGGCCACACAAATACAGTCCGTTGGAAACACAATGACCTCGAGACGCCTGTTGACACCGGCTTTATCGTTCTCAACACTGCTACATATCGTACGTAGCTTCGACATGCACTCGACAAGGTTCTCGACTGACCCGGTTGCAGCAAACTTCATCCAGTTTCTAAACGCTGTAAACGTCAGGACTGATGCCTCGGAAATGACTTTTGGAATATCACGAGATGCAGGTGCATTCGAGTGGTCAGGCACATCACTAGGCGCCCTGTTCGCTCAATCTTCCAACGCCTTCAAGCTCTCCTTCTGGCGCATGATCTTCGACATTGTTCGCTTCAATCAATTCGCTCTAGACCTGCTGTCGATACCTCCAGGGTCGGCTGCTGCCAAAGAAGCGAACCAGGAGAGCATCGGTCAGTACCTGGAGAAGCATGGCTACTCAGACGCTTTCCGAGACGACTACCTGATCCCAATGACGGCGTGTGTGTGGAGTACAGGAGCGGATAAGTGCGCTTTGGAGTTTCCTGCTTTGACCCTTGTGCGGTTCATGTGGAACCACCATCTGTTAACGACAGTGAGCGAGCGGCCTCCGTGGCTGACCGTGCATGGCGGATCCAAGAATTATATCGATGCCGTCATGAGAGAATGCAAAGACGTGCACTTGCATCTCAGTACACAAATCGAATCCATACAACGAAAAGATGGACGCGTCCGCCTCGGCACAGGAGGCAAAGCCGCCGCCAAAGAGGAATTCTTCGACTCCGTAATCCTTGCCTGTCACGGCGACCAAGCGCGCTCCCTTCTCGGTTCTTCTGCCACGCTCGAAGAAAGTGATATTCTCGACGCCTTCGAAACCACGCCCAACATCGCATACCTCCACTCCGACCTCAGCTTGATGCCCAAACGCCGCACCGCCTGGTCAGCATGGAACTACCTGACCACCACTTCACCCACACCTTCGGCTCCCAACCCTTCTGGGACCCTTCAAACAGTGAGCTTGACGTACAACATGAACATCCTCCAGCACATCCCTGTCTCCAAGTTCGATAACGTGCTTGTCACACTCAACCCTGAGATACCGCCTGATCCAGCTTTGACGCAGGCACAGTTCGAGTACAAACATCCCCTGTACAACGCACGCATGGTTGCCGCGCAGGAAGAGTTGCACAGGATCCAAGGTAAGAACGGTGTTTGGTACGCGGGAGCTTGGACAGGATATGGGTTCCATGAAGATGGATTCAGCAGTGGAATGAAGGTTGGTTTGCAGTTGGGTGGTAGTGTACCGTGGGAGGTACAAGATGCCAAGTTTAGCCGGGGGTTAAAGCCCGATTTGAATTGGAAGGACTGGGCTGTGAGGACCGTAGTTGTCGTGATCCAGTTGTGGATTATGGTGTTGGAGAGGCTTGTGGGGAGTAAGAAGCAGAGCTTGTACAGTAATGGGGATGGTTCGATCGATGGTAAGACAAAAGCTACGTAGAGAAACATCACATTGGCAGTAATAGACGCTGGACGCTGAAATCGAGGCCCGGCTTGATAGATCATTCGGAATCCTTGGTGAACCATTCGCCCTTTAGTTTGTGCGGCATTCCGAGTGTGCACACTGTCTGTGAAGGAGAAAGCACTAACGCCAACCTCGGCATCTTATTAGCTCGAACCTCAGCTTCACAAGCTCTCTCAACACCCTTACAAGCAATGATGACATCAACAATGTGAGTTAGATCTGAGCGTTTCGGTTGTGTCAAAGTCCAGGCGCTTTTAATTCGTCGGCTCGGTGTGCAGCGGTGGTTAGGGAAGCAGCTTCCCCGCAAGACACAACGCCTTTTCCGATGGAGCTGGACCCTGGCACTGACCGCTCCCCACCTTTGCGGGGGGATCGACTGCAGCTACTCTTCTAGAATAAGCCGCCTACCTCGGCGCACCCCAAACTGTCACACGCTTTCGATAAGTCGCGGCTCTCTGTGTTCCGTTCATAGCGTGGCTTCACCCACTGTTGCTAGGCTACGACCGACACCTCACTGAAAACAAGCCATGTCCCTCGGAAAATCGATTCGAGGCAACACACCCAGCATGACGTTGACAACGATCTCTGGACTCACCAAGCTCGCCAGTGAACCTCTGCTTACTGGCGGGCTCCTGTACCTCCTCACTCGCGGCCCACCGCACCTGCGCGCTCGCCTGCTTGCGCCATTTCAATCTACACTCCCCTTATTCACAAACACGCCGAAAGGCGTCGCCAGAGTAGCGACCCTCATAACGCTTCTCAAGATCCTAACCACGGCCGGTGTGCTACGTCGCATAAATCAAGCACTCAACCGCCTGGCATGGAACAACTGGTGCCTGGGCCGCAGTGGCGCAGAATGGACGTTTGGCCCTGCGAAGCAAGAAGTCGTACTCATTACAGGCGGGAGCAGTGGGTTTGGGTACGAGATGGTTCGATCGTTTTCGAAACATGCCCGCGTTATTGCCATCGACGTATCTTCCTTTCCAGCGGAGTTGGATGCCCTGTCTGATGTGCACTTTTACCAGTGCGACATTACAGATACGTCTGCACTTGAGGCGCTGTGCGGGCAGATCAGGAGAGAACATGGGACTGTCAGCGTGCTGATCAACAACGCCGGTATTGGAATCGGCAAGACGTTGCTTGAGGTGAGCAGTCTGGTCACCGCAGTCGAGAGATGCTGCTAACAAGGACACAGACTAGCAACGCGGAGAGCCAGAAGCTGTTGCAAGTCAATCTCTTCTCGCACATGGTACTGATCCGCGAGTTTCTACCTGCCATGCTTGCGCAGAAGAAGGTACGCGCTCCTTTTCTTCTAGTGCTTCCTGAACATCAAACTTACCACTCTCAGGGCCACATCGTGAGCATCGCATCGATGGCATCGTTTGTCGCTGCCCCCGGCCTGATAGACTACTGCATCAGCAAGATCGGTGCGCTCTACCTCACCGAAGGCATCCGCGCAGAATGCCTCGCCCATTACTCCGGCGGCGAAGGCATATGCACGACTTCCATCCACCCTTCGTGGCACCAGACCGGCATTCTCAAGAACGGAGGTGATCAGCTAAAAAATCAAGGTATTGTGCCTGATCCGCCGAGCAGGGTGAGCGATGTGGTGGTTGAGCAGGTGTTGAAGGGACGGAGTGGCCGGCTCTGTGTCCCCAAGAGCCAAGAGCGATACATGGGTGTCAGGAACTGGCCGCGCTGGGCGCAGGATCTTGCGTTTGGACTGGCATCCAAGAAGAAAGCGAACTCGGCAGAAAGCGCGACGACAGCACTGAAGGGTGTTGGTGCTGATGTGTCGGCGTGGAAGCAAGAGCGGGAGTAGGCGTAGGCGTGCGTATAGAACCAAGTGCACGCCCATAGTATGGGACCCTGCAACCAAATCAACGGAACTCACTAGCCCGAGCAAATCTACCCCTGTGATTCAATTCAGTTCAATCGATCTCACCAGCACACTCCAGGTTGAACGCCTAGCAAGGCAAGACACTAAACACAGCACCGCGCCGGACCAACTGCGGCCCAACAACCGGCGTGTGGATCTCCCGGTGGATTTCAATGTCAGCAGCTTTGTCAGCCGCACCACCACTGCATCGCCACGACATGATTTGTGCTGCACAGACAAGCCGTTCGTGCATACAACAGTGGTTCGATCCGTGCTGTGAGGCTGCGGGGTGCAAGACTTGTGGGGCGTAGGGTACGTTATGGTTGGTTGAGGCGAAACTGCAAATACGAGAGGGGGTTAGGCTGGATACTACGTTTGTCCAGATTTGGTGGGCAATTGGTAAGATGGATATACGGTGTAGGTTGGAAGGTGGATGAGAAGCGGAGATATGGATCGAGCGACGTCCGTGTCGACGTCACCGTCAGCATGGTGAGGAGTATAAATTGAAGCATCGTCGCCACTTGCATAACAGCCAGCAAACCGCAAACCTGCAAGTCAGAACCCGAGACCAGAACATTCCGTTTAGCACAAACATCGTGTCCACACAACATGTCTTCTGACCAGTCCCTCAAGCCCATCACCATCTACGGCAAGCATGGTCCCAACCCGCCCAAAGTGCGCATGCTGTGCGATGAACTCAACATCCCGTACACGCTCATCGACACGCCATTCCCGGACCTCAAGAAGCCCGATTTCCTAGCCGTCAACCCCAACGGCCGCATGCCCGCCATCCACGACCCCAACACGGACCTCACGCTGTGGGAATCAGGCGCCATCCTCGAGTACCTAGTGGAGAAGTACGATACCGAGCACGCGGTGAGCTTCGCCCCGGGGTCCAACGACGCCCAGCTGGCCCGCCAGTGGCTCTTCTTCCAGGTCTCGGGCCAAGGACCCTACTACGGCCAGGCCGTGTGGTTTACAAAGTACCACCCGGAGCAGCTCGCGTCGGCGCAGGACCGGTACTACCGCGAGATTGAGCGCGTGACGTCGGTGCTGGACGGGCATCTTGCCAAGCAGGATAAAGGGAGCGATGGTCCGTGGCTGGTCGGTGGCAAGTTCTCGTACGCCGATTTGGCGTTTGTGCCGTGGCAGTATTTCATCGATCTTGGGCTGAAGGGCAAGCTTGATCTCAGCCCGTACAAGGAGGTGGCAGGGTGGTTGGAGAGGCTGGTGGCGAGGAAGGCGATTAAGAAGGCGATTGACGAGTTTCCTTCTGTGACCGCGAACACCAAAGAGTCTTGATGTGGTGATAGATATGCGATTTAATTGACTATCTTCATGCTTCCCATTTGATGGATCTCAGCTTGAGTTTCATTCCGTTGACCGGTTTACTTGTGATTGTGCCGCCGACAATAATTCGCTCGTTCGGATCAGCCATCTCCATCTCAAAGTGGCCAACGAAGGCGGCCAGCAACGCCCTCAACTCAGCCCTCGCGAATCGCTCACCAATGCAGCTACGTGGCCCGTGAAGAAACGTCAAAAAGGCAAAGTTGCTGTCTGCACCACCGTTCATTGTCGCCCGGCCAGTCGCCTTGTCGATCCAGCGTTCAGGCACAAAGTCCTCGGCATCCTCGCCCCACAGGGCTGGATTGCGATTAACGGCCCAGGGCACCACGAACACAATGGTACCCTTTGGGATGAAAACGCCGGTCACGGTGGTGTCGCGAACGGAAAGACGTGCGGTGAGCGGTATAGTGGGGTATAGGCGGAGGACCTCGTTGCACACGCCATTGAGATAGGGCATGCTTTCCAGAAGCTCAGCAACATCGAAATTGGGATCAGAGAGAGCCTGCGGGTCCGGGATGTACTCATGGATCTCGTAACGTAGGCGATCCTGGATATCTGGGTGCTTGGAGAGTAGGTGTGATGCCCAGGTAAGAGCGGAAGAAGTGGTTTCGTGACCGGCCGCCATGAAAGTGAGGAGTTGATCCACGAGGTTCTCATCCGAGAAATTGTTACTCCGTATCATGATAGACAGAATGTCTCTACTCTCGCGGCTCTCATGCTTCATCTTCGCCTTTCGGTCCACCACAAAGTCCGTGCATATTCTCTTAAGGTTACCAGTCGTGATCTTGACTCTTTCGTTCAATTTCCACGGCAACATGGCGATTAGCCGCGGCGGGAAGATGAGATGACACGCAAAATATATCCCCTTCTCCACGGTAGGCTCCAATATCTCCTCGTAGTTCTTGACGAGCTCGTCTTCGCTGCTGCGCAACGATGCGATGTCGCGTCCAAGGCCGGCGAGCCCGATAATATCGAGCGTAACTTGAGTCGAGTAGTGTCCAATCTCGAGTATCTTGGAAGCATCTTCTGCCAACGAAGTCTTAACGGCGTCGCAGAACTCCATCGACTTCGACCAAAACACCGGATACAGCTCCTTGATATGTCGAAAATGAAACGCAGGCATGATCTGCTTGCGATGGTGTTTGTGCTCGCCGCCCTCGCTCATGAGGAGGCCATCGCCAAGGAATTTTCGTAAAAAAGCACGCGTCCATGGTGGCTTCTCAAAATCGTAGCTTTTGTTCACGAGAATATCTGACAGAGCTGCAGGGCTGCTCACGATAAGCCTGTCGGTGTGGAAGAAGCCCAGGGTTCGGATGATGCCATCGTTAGGTGCCGCTTTCATGATGTTGAGATGCGCTTGCCCGGTAGGACGCTGAAACATGACGATCCCATGTCCGACGAGTGGCTTGAAGCCACTTGCTTGGGGTAGGTGACGAAGTGGACTTAGAAGGAAAGGGTAGAGTATAAGCTTGTAGATGGCGAAAAGCAGAAAGTTGATCATCAGCAAGGCAAAGAAGAGCGATGTAAGGGTACTCTTCGCGGAGATACTGGGAAAGAGGTAGAAAACTAAGACGGACTCTGGCAGCGCTGCCAGAACTACGTTCGCAGGCGCAATCTCCATATTGATGAGTCCAGTGCACGGCAAACATCGCTGTTATAAGCCTACAGGTGATTTCAAGATCCCCGTATCTGCGTATGTTTCAAAGATTTCAAGTATAGTTCTTTCTGTCAGCTTATGACGTCGATCGTAAACACAGCCTCGGCTGGATGAAGGTCTGACGGTTAGTGTCACGGATCCTACTTTCCCGACTGGTCTAATGAAGCAGTCACTGCGAGTATCCCAAAAGAACATGCGCCGGTGGCTTCTCCTAGTCCCACGACACGAGTGTCTGGGGTAAAAAATTGGGTTTTATTGCGGTTCATGGCCTTGTCAGAACGCAAGTGCGAGTGAAGGCAAGCGGCAGTGCTGACCGGTCTAAGCTCCTTTTGGTAAGGAACCGAGGCCCGGACAACGCACATGTCAGATTCTCTTTCTCCTTCATAACCTTCAGGCTAGACGACTTTCTAGGCAGACATCTATCGACAGCCTGTGAAGTTTTGCTGTCAACGAAGAGCGTGTGCGCTGTGGTTTCGCAAGCCTCACTTGTTCTGGCTCATCTTGCGATAAGCATTAGGCAGCAGCAAAAGCAGACGCCTTCCCTCATCTGGCAACCCCTAAGGGCAATCCTACTACTTACATTTGCGGTCGAACCCTCTTGGGCAAAACGTTCATCACGATATCCTTGATCCAAAGGGAGGCAAGTGGCAACATATCCACTTTACTCCAACGCTCATTGTCACGCCGTGTCCAACACTGGGATACTGCGCTTGAATGCCGTACTCTTTGAAAGTAGTTGGCGACAGTCAGAACCATTAGACTTATTTTGCTTTGGTTCTATGTCTTAAAGACTACGAGTACCAGTACAGCATCTTCTAGCGCTTGATTTGTAACAAGGCATATAGTCGAAAGTAGTCTGATATCAATAAGATAGGAAAGCAAAAGTATCATACTTCCATACATTTATTCCGATATGTTCAGCAAGTCGACCCCAAACTATCTCCAAGTCGCAGCCAAGAGAAAACCGTACCCAGGAGGAGATTGTATGTAAGGCAGTTTGATCGGTATGCGGCGTCTACTGACCGTGTTTCTTTGGTCGGGATCGGGACGCGGGACGCGGGAGACGGCAACCAAGTAGCCGGCGCTTCGCATGTGGGGACGATATGTAGATGGCCTAAGCCAAAAAAAAAGGGCTAAAAATGTTAGGGTTTATCCTCTTGCAGTTTAGCTTGGTGTTGCGCAATGCATTGCCGCACGCCGCTTCTTTCAATGCGACGTGCTTCCTTACCGCGAAGATGCACTGTGCGGACCTACAGCATGCACGGAACGGTCGGTGCTGCATGCAATGGGATGGATGGGAGGGCGCCAAGAAAAACCATGCAGGAATGTAAGTTTAGGCACCTCGCTCAAAGCCGTGTGGGCACAATGCCAAGCGATCGTGCGAAACGTGCGAAACTAGGAAATGCACAAAATATGAGCTTCTAGATGCATACGCGCATGGCCGCTTCTCTCTATGGCTGGAAGATCTGCCGAGCGTTTAAGCATTGGGTAGCACGTACACAGGTTTCGTATCCTGGTGGTGGACTCCACTGTTCTCGAGAGCTGTCATGACCGTGTAACGCGATATCTGCTGGCACGATGCTAGGTTTATGCTACGCCTTGGTAGCCGCTGTGTCTGGTGCTGAGTAGGTGCTGGAAAGAAAAGTGTGATTTGTGGACAGGTCGAGTGTTCAAAGTAAGTACTGCGGTTCCGCTTTCGTCGTCGGCGCTATGTTCTTCTTCGAGACGATGCTGCGATCAGGGCACATCGGTGCTTGGATCGATATACGAACGAAGATCTTGATTAAGATCGGACAAGTTGGTTCGGTTCCCGCTTGGTGATTCGATGGAAGCCATTGCCTCACCATCGAGCACGCGTTCCATGATAAAGCCGTCGGAATGGTTGCGAATTACCATCCGGCACAACCTGTGCACAGCAGAGGTTGCGTGGCTCCTGGATCTACAAACCGTTTGGGCAGTTAGCCCGCCGATGAACCATGAATCGAGGTGCGCATGGCCCCACTCCGTGAATGTCATGTTGTGTTCGGCTTGCCTGGGCGAGGCGTGCGGAAGCGGTTTCCCGAGCCTATTGTTTGAATAACACAAGGGTACGCAAAGGCACGGCAGGCTCTGTGAGCTTGTAGACCCATGGTGTGCATTTGCATGTCGATAGGCTCAAGGCCTAGATGCAACGCACCGCCTTCGGGGTCTTAACCACCGCAGAGACGTTTGATACCCGGAGATGCATGAAATGCAGTGGAACCGAGATGATTGCCAGTCAGTCTACGATTCTCTGGTGGATGGAACTTCACGCCACTGGACAGACACAGCGGGGGCGAATGCTGTTTGTGCTGATGGCTCTCCCGGAAGGAATTCCTCCAATCATGCACGAGAAACTTGTGCGGGAATCCTCATCAGCCTTGCTTGCGACATGGGAAAAACGCTCTTCGGGCGGCTGGCGAATGAAAGGGCTCCAGGAAGCAACGCCACAACGCGTATCCAGCGACAATGTGTCCGTATGTTCGCCACTCAAGCCAGTTTGACAGCTCATTTCTTCCCCTTCGCCTTCGTGGTACCTGTTACTGAAAAGATCTGACAGGTCGTCGGACAATGGAGTCCTGTAGAAGGCAGTTGTGCAGATGGAGCGATTTCACTAAAGTGGAAAAGTGTCAGTGCCTTGCTGCCTCCGGGTATGCGGAATTTCGAGGGCCCAAACCGATGCAGGTTGCGTACAGTGGACTTTTGTTGATTGGTTGTCGGGCAAAATCTCCGGACGCGCCAAGGCCTAATCCACTGTGTAATGCTAGCCTTCCCCGAAAAGACAATTGGGACTAGTGAACACGTCTGCTCTACATCATCACAATGTCGCAGTCTTTATCGAAGAAATCAGCGGTGGGCGAAGCAGTTGTGTCGGTTCGTCAGGATGGCTTCGATGGATGCCAGCCTTGACAGCTACAGTGCAGCACAAGACGTAATCCGAGGGCCTTTGGCGAGGTTGAAAGACAATGGATCTCTTGAAGTGAGCGAGCAAGTATACAAACGCAGGGGCCCCTGTACCGTGCGGCCCGAGGCTGGCTGCTCATTGGTGCGGCGAGAACATCCCACCGTCTTGAAAGCCATTTGATTATATCAGCATGTGTCCGAGGGGGGTCTGTATTCGCTGAAGAAGCTGAGCCATGGTGTCTTCCGAACCTCGAAGCCGTTAAAACTGGAGCCGCACGCATAGCCAGAGGAACGTCAGCAGTGCGGCTAGGCTGATCTCTCCATCCCATCGCCACCGTCATTACTGGTGCTCTGAGGCCTTATCATCTCGTGGATGAGCAGTTGCTCGTGAGAGCACCCACAGTCTCGACCGGCAGCGTTCACATGTAGACCATGTCTTCAGCTCTGGCATATGCAGCGAGATTGGGGACGACGCCGCTAATGGGGCAGCGTAAAATTGCAATCCCCCGGTTACAGAGGGCCGGTCAGCAACAGTCGGCCAAGGACAGACGCCGCGTTCCGCGCGCATGCACAGCTGTACGTTGCAAACTCCTAGAAGAAGAGAAAAATGTCGGCAACATCATACCCACAATCGCCATATTCGAGGTGTTGTCGCAACCATCCGATAGGTCGTGGCTAATGACGCCCCCATGTCTAGTGTCGGGCTCACAAGATCAAGTGCACCGGTGAAAGGCCGCACTGCAAGCACTGCGCGACAACGAGTCGAGAATGTGTCTACATTTTGCCTCGCAAAGACAGGTTGAAAATGTGAGGCCAAATCTGGTCGTGTGCTCTGTCCCATACTGATCGATTCAGTGTTACAGAACGATGCCAGCAGATGGCCATTCTTCTGAAGGACCTGAGATCGTGCGCAAACGCAGACGACGATGCCAGGATTGTGGAGCTCTTGGATGCTGTGAGCGAGACGACGATTGCTTAGTGACAGCTCTCATCGCTAACGTTGTTGCAGGTCGACGAGGAGATATCAGAGTTCCGGCATACAAGAGCACCGTCAATAGCGGACATGGACGCCAGCGGTTCCCAAGAAGGCTGCGAACTGGGTGCTTGGGACCAGCAGGATGAGCTCGACATGGAATCGTTGGACCTTCTTGACGAAGATTTGCATATCAACGATCGGACGCGTGCAACAGGCTTTGTGGGGAGAAACTCCGAGGTCCAATGGCTGCGAGCTGTCACATTGGCGCAGTCAGAGCGGACAGACGAAGAAGCCAGTGGAGCCTTTTGGCGAAAAGTATCGCACGCACCGGGCATTGGCAGCGAACAAATCAGTTCGTACAGCTTCTGGACCGATGGCGAAAGTGTGGAAACCAATTTCTTTGTTGATCCGTATGAACTACCGCCCCTCGAGGTCGCGGAAAGGCTTTTAGGTTGCTACATGAGCAAAGTACACGACTCGTTCCCGATATTGATGCGTAAAACTTTTGAGGATCAGTTCCGCAAGTACTTCACGGCACGCCAAAACGGGAACGCCCCACGCCTCAGCCCGAAGTGGCAGGCAATCCTCAATATTGTGTTCGCCATTGGTGCCAAATACTCGCACTTATCGAAGGCTAGTTGGCGAGCGGATGAACGCGATCACATCATCTATCAAGCAAGAGCCAGAGCTTTCGGCTTGAAAGAAGGTACACTCACAAACCATTCGGACGTTCCTCAAATACAGAGCCTCGGGCTTCTTGCATTCTATTGGTTGTGTGTGGGACAGGTCAGCCGGTAAGTGAGCCCTTGTCTGGAAGCCAGGATCCCAAGTGAAGAGTATTGATCGTACAGCAGTGCCTGGGTGATCATCGGGGCAGCCCTCCGATTTGCGTATACGCTTGGTTTCCATGTCCGCAATGAGGATCCATCGGCCACAGCATGGAAACGAGAGACGCTCATTCGTACATGGTGGAGTCTCTACTCGCTCGAACGAACTCTCAGCATCGTGACTGGTCGTCCGAGCATGATTGTAGACTCATGTTGCTCTGTGCCGCTCCCGATTCCAGTGACAGAAGAGCAAATCTCGGATGAACTAGAAGCTGTGTACCGGCCACGCAAGGGGAGTTTGAGTTTGACGTCCATGAGCCAAGGCTGGTCGAGCGGTATGGTTGATCCGCCCGGTACACCGGTAGGACTGGGTACTATGGAGGCGAACTCAGGGTCGTACTTCAGGGCCGAAGCCCAGTTGTCGATCATCACTCAGACCATACTCAAATCGCTTTATTCGGCATCCGCCATGACGAGATCTTTGAGAGAACACCAGCAAGAGATGAACCAGCTGGGTCAGCGCCTCGATCGTTGGGTGCTATCACTCCCTAAGGAGTTCAACTTTCAAGATCCCGTCAACAAGACCAGGGAGGCGTTTGCGCGGGAACGCATGCTTCTTGGTTTTCAGCTTTGCGGCGCGAGAATACTGGTGGGACGACCGTGCCTTGTTACACGAAAGCCAGCCTCGAGAGAATCCAACGAGGCAAGTTTTGGGAGGCGGATGAGCAGCAGCTGTATCGAAGCAGCGAAAACGGTCGTGGACTTTCTCCCGGATGAGCCAAACGCTCAATTCATATACGACCAGGGTCCTTGGTGGTGTATCGTTCACCATCTTATGCAAGCCGTCTCTGTGTTCCTGCTAGGCCTGTCAGATATTCCGTCTACGTCGCAGGACAGCGAATCGCTGATGCTTTATACGAAGAAGGTCGTTTGGTGGTTGCAAAGCATGCACGATCCTGTGGCTGAGCGAGCCTACCATGTTGCCACGAGCTCTTTTGAAACGGTGTCGAGACGATACGGCATTGGTGCATCTGGTCTGTGGAGGATGGACTCGACACAAGGAAGTGTGGTAGAATCGGCCCTTGATTCCATGATGGCAGGTCATCCGGCGCAATTCGTTCCGCAGAGCACTCCCGTGGCAAGCTATGCAGCGTACAGCACCGCACCGATGAGTGCAACGTTTGCGGCGTATAGCGGGGCGTCTGTGTTCAGCGACAACAACTACATGGCCAAATGACGGAGCATTGGCGTACTGGGAGAAGTCTTCTTTGTAATGCTTGTTAAGCCTTGTCGTCCCGAAACCTTGGCGGTGTCGTTCATTGCAGTGATTGTGCTTGTTGGTGGAGACTTCCTGTGTAATACATCGTAGTCGTAGTATGGGTAGAGTCTGGGTCTGCGGCGGTAGGCAGATTCTCGACGTCATGGGCGGTTTGGAAGGGCAGGAGTCGCAAAATGTGCGCATCAACAACACGACGCTTCGTCCTGTTTGTATAGTACACTTGGCTCCACGAGGGGTTGAGGCATGCGTCACACTTAAAACATCTCGGATCCGAGCGGTCATGGTAGTGAGCCAGGTCTTGCGACGAGCGGCGCACCGATTGCCAATCAGTGGGCAGCCAGACCCAGTTGCAGGATACTGAGCAGGGTAGAGTACATAAAGGTGGGTCTTCTTCTGGCGGTAGGTATCCCGGCTGAACTCCGCGGTGCTGACCATGAGTCGGGAGTCGGGACAGAGGTCCGCTTCGAACCAAAGCCCGGTCAAGATGACATCAATCTGAGCATACATCGTAAGATCACCGCGCTCTTAACATAATTAGTGTAAGATCTTGTAGCGGGGTCGATGAGAAGAGATTAAGACATTGAGGAAGTAAGGGTAAGACTGCACCCATATTGCTTGCCGCACCTTGAAAAAACTACCGCGTGTACAAATCTTTCTATCGTAGTAATAGCGTGTATCCTGGTGTTGCATAATGGTCATCTCATTGCGATCTCAGCTATTGCCACTCCCTCAGGATCTTGCAATGTATGCTAACCTTGCTTATCGCTGACCGTGCAGAAGCGAGTGGTTTGATGGCGGCGTCGAGACACCGTTTCGGACTGAGCGCAAATGTTTGAGCGATTTTTATGTCAATGTTGACTGAGATGGAGTGCACTCTGCACCGCTTGATAGAACCTAGAGATATGTATTGATAGTCGTTGCACCTACGCACAGGTCTTGCCTGTCCTGCATCTCTATTCAATATCAACACGCATGGAGGTGATACAGGGCGTACTCAGCAGCTACATGAAGCTTTTCTCACCCTGGAGATCAGTGCGGCCTCGCTTCTGCAATCGTTCTTGTCCACACCTCAATCGACGATCTCCGACGGAGCGTATGGCATCCTTCTGTCACTTTGCCTCCCACGTGTCTGATGACGGGGACGTGTCCTTTTCTTGGACCTCTCTCGGCGACGGGAGCGTGGCCTTCTCTTGGACCTCTCTCGGTGACGCGTCATCAGGCCATCGTGCTCTGTTAGACACAAGATGCAAGTCCTGGTACTACCGAGGGATAGGAATAATCGCAATCTGCACAGATGCCATTAAGTCGTGATGGTGGGACATGGTGGCCTGGGGGTACTTACCTGGTTGCCAAGGGCGATCGAGATCCTCGAACTGTCGTGGTCCCAACCGAGGTTGAACTCGCCATCCACACTCGAATTCCACTTGTTACTGGGATATTGCTTTGCGCGCCAACAAGCTACTGGTACCTCGCGTTTCTCCACATCCCACACCGTAACGGCGTCTGGTCCAGCGGCCGCTAGCAGCGATCCGTCTGGCGAGAAGGCAACCTTGAAGGCTTGGCTGTCGTCGGTGGTGGACAGTCTGCGAACGCAAGTAAACGGCTCATTGGCGTCCCATATGCGAGCGTGTCCTGACAACGAGCAGGTCACGAGAAGTGTAGAGGGTAGAGAAGCCCCGTTGGTAAGGGTGCTGTTTGCGGTGGGAGGGCGGAAGTCGAGATCGTTGGGGTATCGGTCGGGATACTCGTGGACTTGTAGGTTGATTGAATCGTTGGGGTGGAGGATGCCAAGGTAGTATTGTTGTTCGCGCATGCCAAGCGCTGCGATGATGCCGGACGAAGTGTCGTACTTGATGGTCTCCCACGTGATTTGCGTGTCCAGTGTTCGTTGGGTGGTCAAGGATTCGTCGTCGACGTCGTAGATCTTGAAAAGCTCCGTACCGCAGACGACGAAAGCGGAGTCGCTGATCCAGTAAGCGTCGTATATCTGCGTGGCGGTGAAGTCTGTCCATGCGGGTATCGAGTCGCTATCGTTCTTCCATATCTTGATGGAACCCTTCTCGCCATCTGTCGATATGGACAGCAGCAGCTCCTTGCCAGGATTCCATCGGAGGGTTGTGACGAGCCCAGCGGTGGAAGATATGGTTTGCGAGGTATCTTGGTCGATTTTGATTAGCTTGTCCATTGTCATCTTCTCGCCCACTTCGTTGACACACTGCTCTCGGGCAGAGACTGTGATCTCGCCTTCAGATTGCCAACAGAGTGCTGTGATGTCGAAGCCGTGGACGGCCAAGGGCAGGTCTGCGGTGATGATGGAGTTGTCGGCTTCCTGACTTGCTGTTTTGGGGATGTTGTGGATTTGCAGAATGGATTTGCCGGCTGCAAGGAGAAGCGGGGCGTCTTGGGGCCCCCAGGACGTGTGCTCGACGATTTTCTGGAAATCTTTGGGCGCGGGTAAAAATGTGGTTGCTGCGGTGAGGTCTGTGACGTCGTCGGTCTGTATTAATGCATCGGCGCCAATGCGCAATGTGGAGATGGGTATGTCGGTGACGGAGGGAGACTCTGCTTCTGAGGGGGCAGGCTCCGAGTCTGCTCGCACGCTGTTGACGCTGTTTGTGGGTTGGGCGGCGCCGTTCTGGTCAATGTCCATGGCGTCTCCGTTGGCTAGAGGCTCGGAGCGTTCGGCGCGTTCAGTGTGTTCAGTGTGTTCAGTGCGTTCAGAGCGTTCAGAGCGTTCAGCGCGGTCAGCGCGGTCAGAGCGATCCACCCGATCAGCGCGGTCAGCACGTTCAGCACGTTCAGCACGTTCAAGGCGCGGCTCGGCAGGGGCGCCGTTCGACTTGGGTTGCTTCTTCCTCTTGACGCCCTTTTTGGACGGCGGCTCTGGCACGACACCATTTGAAGCCGCGGCGGCCAGCTCGTGTGCGGGGATGCCCTTGTCGAGGGTCAGGAGGACGCCGTTGCGCGCAGAGTAGGGACGGCCATGGTCGGTGCCGAAGTTGTATTCTGTGCCCGTCTGCGACAGTCCGAGTCAGCGTTTTCAGTGGAGAAGGCGTGTGTAGGTTGGGGGAGAGGGAGTGTGCTGGTTGATGAGGAAAGTGTGCAAGTCGGTGGAGAGGGAGTGTAGGCCAGTGGAGAGGGAGTGTAGGCCAGTGGAGAGGGAGTGTAGGCCAGTGGAGAGGGAGTGTAGGCCAGTGGAGAGGGAGTGTAGGCCAGTGGAAGTGGAGTGTACAAGTCGGTGGAGATGAGGCAGGCTCGCACATACATGAGAGGCTTCTGCGCGCAGCAAGTCAAACTCGATGCCGTCCTGGAGGATGCGAACGAGCGTGTGCGACGAGACGTTCTTGGCGAAGGGGAGGGTGTCGGGGTCGCGCAGCCAGCATCGCGACAGCTGCAGCGCTGCATTGCCGAAGCCTGCTTCCTGGAGGTAGCGCCAGACTGTGCGTGTGTCAGCGCGCGAGCAGGAAGAAAGGGCGCGTAACGGTAGAGGCGCACCGAGGTAGTTAACGACGTTGCTGCTGAGGGCCATGGCGCATTCTGGGCCGCAGCATGCGCGCAGGGTATCTTGGCTGGCAGCGTGGGCGCGTCCTTGGCCGCGGTCTGGCCGTGTGTGTGCTGTCTCGAGCGGGCTGGAGGCAGTCGAGGTGTGTGCGTGGTGGGCAGTCGAGGTATGTGCGTGGTGGGCAGTCGAGGTGTGTGCGTGGTGGACAGTCGAGGTGTGATGCGTGCGGTCGTGCGGGCGTGCGGTCGTGAGGTGCCGTGCGTGTCGAGCTGCATGAGGCATCGAGGCCTGCCATTCGTCACTGTCACTATGACCGATCGCCGCACAGCCACGCGCCCCAGCCACAGCTGTCAAGCCACACCCACCGAGCTCCAGCCATCGACATCGAACCCTGGTCTGAGCGTCACCGATTGTCACCGACTGTCACCGACCTCGATTACTGACCTTCATCCTCACTCTTGGCTGGCTGACCGCCAACTGCACGGCACGGCGCGAGACGTCACGCACGCCCGCCATGGCCCGCTTCTACCTGCCGCCCATGACCCGCGCCCTGCTCGCGGCCACCGTCTTCTTCACCCTGCTCAACTTCACCCTGCTCAACTCCGCCCTGCACCCCCGGTCCAACTGGGTCGAAAGGGTCGCGAATCCTCTAATCGGAGTCGGCAATGGCATCCCCTACCTCACCATCATCCCCGGCAAGTCCATCGTCTACCCCTGGGTCTTCGCCCTGGCCACTGTCGTCGAGCAGAATCTCGCCGGCCTCATCATCAACGGTGCCACCCTCTTCTACGGCGGTCGATATCTCGAGCGTGCCTGGGGCGAGAAGGAGTTTGCCAAGTTCATCCTGTTCGTCGCCATGGTGCCCAATATCCTGAGCTTCTTGCTCTACCTGGCCGCCTATGTCATCACATCCAGCACGGTGCCGCTGTACGTGCAGACACGATCCCTCCCCTCTTGTCCTTTCCTTTCCTTTCCTTTCCTTTCCTTTCCTTTCCTTTCCTTTCCTTGTACTGCAGTGCGCTGACTAACGAAATCACGCATGCACTGCCTGACTGACTCCACCCAGCCACACCACCATCTCTGGCGGCATCGCCATCCAGGCCGGCTTCCTCGTCTCCTTCAAGCAGCTTGTCCCCGAACACACCGTCGCCATCGCCAAAGGCCTGCTCCGCATGCGCGTCAAGCACTTTCCCGCCATCTTCCTGCTTGCCAACACCCTCTCTGGCATCGTCCTCGGCACAGAGACAGCCATGTTCCTCGCTTACTTTGGCTTCATGACCGCCTGGATTTACCTGCGCTTCTACCGCGCCAGCCCGTCTCTCTCGTCTGCTGCCACTGGCGACGGCTCTGTCATCAAGGGCGACGCCTCCGATACATTCGCCTTTGCCCACTTCTTCCCAGAGCCCATCCAGACACCCATGAGCCACTTCGCAGACGGTATCTACAATGTTCTGCTCTCGCTGGGCGTCTGCACCCCCTTCTCCACCGAGGACATCGATGCTGGCAACCATCAGGCAAGCGCCCGTGCGGAAGGGGATCTGCCAAGCATCATGAACCCCAACAGCAGAGGCGGAAGAGGAGGCGCAACCCGTGCAGAGGCCGAGAGGCGGCGGGCACTGGCCTTGAAGGCGCTGGACAAACGGCTGCACGCCGCCGCAGCTCGTACGGCAGCGCCCGCTACCCAGTCTCCTTCAGACGCCTCGAACGTCTTGGGCGAGACAAGTTACGAACCCGAACGACCAGATGCGCCCACCACGTCTGCTTCGTAATGACAAAGCGACGGGAGCCCCGTCGAGGAGGAGACACTGCACCTCGGAATTAGCGACTGTTTGTTTGCTTGCGTCATGGATACGCGAAAAATACCCTCGCGTCTGTATCTATGTTGTACCCACTACTGTGCTCTATAGGACATGACACCCAGCAAGGGACGCGATCATCCCCCACACAACTGTTGTGACGCATGCAAGACCGTTCTGTGTACCACTGACAACAACACGACGGCTCTAACAGCTTTGCACATGTTGCAGTCCTGTTCTCGACTTGCGATACGCTTGCATGGCGGCGGCACAGACGTTCCAGCAACATGTCACAGCGCCTCGTGCGCCGCCTCACAGCTCTTACACATTAGCCACCGGAGCACCAAGCTGCACCGCTATCAGTGTTTCAGTATAATTATCCGCTGCGGCACCTGATGTACCTGCGCTCAGCCTGCTGGCAGAAAGGTCTGGTGCTGCAGGTGGCAGTGGACTTTGTGTGACCTACCACAATGCCTGTGTGGGGCCGCCATAGTACCACATCCAAGGGTCACTCTACGCCTGCCATCACAGCAACGCCAAAGTCGTCTTCGAACACAGCAACGACGTCTGATCACCTTGCTTTACGGCTTGGCTCGCAGACCGTGACAAGAAAATGTATAAAGTGAAGGAGGAGGAACGCATTCCTGCCAGCCAGCAGCCTCCAGCCTCATCTCGTCGATTTAAACCCGCCTTCACATCACCACCAGATAATCTTACTCAGACACTTCTTTCTCATCACCCCTTATCCATCCAAACCCACCATGTACTCACTCACCCTCGCACTCTTCTCCATCTCCGCTTCGTTCTTTCTCACCGCCACCCTCGCACTCCCACAGGCTTCCTGTTTTGCAGGCGTGTGCTACCCCTACGTCCGCTACGGGCATCCCAACTACGATGAGTGGGCCCAGCACGAAGTCGACAAGTGGAGGGAGGCCGAGAGGACCAGGAACAATCGGAACAAGAACAAGGACAAGCATCTGCATGATCGCGCCGAACCAGCGCCACCCGTTGACGTCTCAGGGGTGGTGACGTCCGACGACAAAACTGACGACGAGCTCGCTGGTGTACGTACCTTGCCTTCTTGGACCTTTCATCTTCCCATTCTAGTCCCTCTGGAATGACACATAAATCTAAATACTGACCGCATACTACAGGTCTATATCTGCGAAGACAACGCGTGGGGCGGGGCCTGCACACACACGTACTCGCGACTCGGCAGCGACCCGCTAGATTGCACCATCATCGACGGGCGCGCCTCGTCCATCGGTCCAGACCCAGGGTACCACTGCATCTTCTACACGTTAGTAATCCTTTCTCTTCATCTTCCCTGATCTTAGCCATGTACCTTGCGAAACGCAGTCGCTTCGAAAAGCACACGCACTAACATGACAAAGAAACTCATTCTGCGCCACCCTCACAACAGACAGATCCGAAACCCTCACCCTCTCCTACCCAGGAAGCGACAATTTGGGCTTCACCGAGCAGGGAGATTTCAACGATCGCGTACTGAGTTATTCGTGCTTCAAATCGGACTTCAGCCTCGATCCTGTCGAGGGTGTCAAGGACGTGGACAAGGCGAAGATGGAGTGAGAATTCGAAGACACGAAGGACCATGGTGAGGAGATGAGGCCGTGCTGCTTACACGAGATGAGATGAGTCTCGGGAAGTTCAGAGGCGAGTAGGCATAATGTGTTTGAAAGGCGAGTGTCTATATGGGTTTACTTGTAGGTAGCTTTGTGATAGTAGTGATTAGCGGTTTCTTTGCCTCAGGTCTGGTCCGCGAATCTTGTTAGGAGCTGCTTTCCTGCCTCGGTGATATGGGTAGATATACTTTCGCTTTAGTTCGTCTGCAACATTCCGCGAAAATATTAATTTTTTTGCTTCACGGCCATGACTAAAGGCTCCTGCGCGCCCTTTCTGTTCTCTCCATCTCCTATTCCCTGTCCCATGTTTTCCAATCATTTGCTCAGCACGTTCTTGAGCTATAGATTTTGTTACCTTTAACGCCACTATGACAAAGACGTTTTAAACGGAACTTGCTTAATCAACGCCAGGTAGGACGAAGCTCTACTGAGCGTCTAGGGAAAACTAGTAACTATTATCAGTGCAACTAAGATTTAGTCGAGTAAGTAGAACCGGCTCTTTTTTCTTCCTCACCCTTGTTATAAGTCTTAACGTACTCCACGGTCGAGCGGATCACACGATCGAGCGGATCACTCAAAACCCCACCAAAATTGTCCAAAACTACAACCCTTTATTTCAACAACCACGCAATAAAATCTTCTTAAAATCTCAGAATAGTATTGCATAGTTATTGGTAAGTACATATCTAGATTTCGGCTTTATAGCTATAATAGTTATAGAAATAGCCTGCAAATAGTGCTAAACACCCCTGTAAAACAGTAATCGCTTAATAACGTCTGTGTTATAGATTCTAGCACTCTAAGACTTTTAAATACTCTTATTTATATTAGTGCAGCCCTGTCCTGAAAATTTTAGAAGATTTTATTGCGTGGTTGTTAAGATAAAGGGTTGTGGTTTTAGGCAATTTTGGTAGGGTTTTAAGTGATCCGCTCGATCGTGTGATCCGCTCGACCGTAGAGTACGTTAGCATTTCTTTTAATAACTAGTAGTTTGTGTTAAGAAAGTAGGGTCTAGAGAATAGTACAGCTGCTTATATAGGTTGCTAACAGGTTAGTATTAGTAGAAATAAATTACACACCTTAGGCATTACAACGTTAACAACAATAGAGGATTTTAAGCTGCTAGTAGGTAGACCTTACGCTTACTGTTACTATTAAGAACATACTTAAATAAATTAAATAGAGTAACTTAAAAGCTACTATAGACTTAGATAACCTAGTAATTGTAAAGAAGTACCTAATCTATTAATAACCTGCATGAAAAAAAATCGCTTTAGAAAGCTATAAGAAAAATCTAGTTACAATTAATTTACCTACTATTAGAACTTCTACTAAGGTTAGATATTTACCTGCTAGTATGTGTTATAGCCTACTAGCAGGTTCTATTAACCTTAGTAGAACCTTTTTTTACTTCTTATCTTTACTTTTACTTATAGAGTAAAAGGTCTTACTACTATAAGTAGACCTCTATCTCTACTCTCTTTATTAGGACTTCTGCTAAGGTAAGATAGTAACCTACTAGTATGTGTTACAACCTACTAGTACTGTTCCAGTATAGGTATCGAAGCATCTCGTTTAGCAGGCACATTAGGAAAGAGAGAGAGAGAGAGAGAGAAAGAGAGAGGAGAATAGGTAGATAGGTTAATAGTAAGGTGTCTGTCTATTAGATGGATAGATGCCCCTCTTATACCTGGCATCTAAGGGATTACCGAGGTTAACCCCCCTGTTTACCAGTATTACCGAGGTAGTTACTCTGTGCACCGGCACAAACCTCCCCTACCTTAACAGCATAGTCCTATTATGCTACAATAGCTGTTACTAATACTAATCTAGATAAGATAGCTACTTAACAATAGAGAGAGGTAGTGCTAAGGTGCGACCTACGAATAGCTACTAACAATAGATAGAGGCAGTTCCTCCTGTCTAATTAGATGCTACTAGGTGTTACCTAGCAGGTGCTAATTAGCTAGCATGTAGTATACCTTAGGATCTAACAGATCTACTAGATCTGCTAGATGTGCTAGATCTAAGTGCTAACAGATACACTAGATATGCTAGATCTAAGTACTAATAGATACACTAGATATGCTAGATCTAAGTACTAACAGATACACTAGATATGCTAGATCTAAGTACTACTAGGTCTACTAGATGTGCTAAGGGATGTGCTAAGGGGTGCTAAGAGGCGTGCTAAGAGGCGTGCTAAGAGGCGTGCTGATAAGTCTAATAATAACGTCCTAGTCTAGAATTAACAGGATAATTCCTAGGCCGTGCCCTAGCCTTTAGAGTGGCAGATTTTTAGATAATAACGTCCTAGTCCAGAATTAACAGGATAATTCCTAGGCCGTGCCCTAGCCTTTAGAGTAGCAGATTTTTAGATAATAACGTCCTAGTCCAGAATTAACAGGATAATTCCTAGGCCGTGCCCCAGCCTTTAGAGTGGCAGATATTCAGATAATAACGTCCTAGTCTAGAGTTAACAGGATAATTCCTAAACTATACCCTAGCCTTTAGAGTAGCAGAATTCTAATATTGCCTACTATACTATACCCCCTAGTTAGGTTATTATTTTGTTCTAGTATAGGTATTAAAGCATCTTGTTTAGCAGGCACATTAGAAAAGAGAGAGAGAGAGAGAGAGAAAGAGAGAGGAGAATAGGTATATAGGTTAATAGTAAGGTGTCTGTCTATTAGATAGATGGATACCCCTCTTATACCTAGTGTAAAGAGTATACAAGGCGATTATAAGGGAGAATAGGGTTAAAGAGGATAGTAGGTGTATTAAGGTACGTAGGATGTAGTAATAAGACTAAATACTAGAGTATTAGTAATAACCTCTAACACCTTTATATAGTCTAGGCTAGCTAGCCCTATAGTAGCTCGCTAAGACTAGCAGAGGTACCTCTAGGCCTAGCGCCTAATAATACCTCCCTTCTCTAGATTGTTTAGCTTAAACAATAGTATAATTAGCAATACTGTATTATTTTAGCCTAGCTTTAGACGTGTTTACTCTGTCTGCCCTGTTATAGCTAATTCTAACTAGGTTTAGGCGTTTTAGACGCCTTATAAGGCTAGATAGGGCTTAATACTAATTCTGCCTTTACCTAGTAAAAGTTAAACAGAAATCCTCTCTTACCTCTTACTTTACCTTTAGAGTCTAGGCAGCTGCCTGCGCAGGCTAAAGCTCTAACTAGGTAGCTAGCAGCATATAAGCTATCTATACCCCTAGTTTTATTAGTTACTACTACATCCTACTTTATTTTAGTAAGTACTAATCTATTCTGTCTAGCACTTTTATAAGGATAGCTAAGGGATTTTCTAGGTCTTTCTAGCATGTTCTAACACGTTTTAGCAGATAGCACTACATAACACGCCTTAGTAACCTTTCTAGACTACTTCTAACTGCTACTGCCTACTACTAGCTATTACTAACTATTACTAACTACTATTTACTATAGCTGTTATGTTAATGCCTACTTACTATAAGATTAATATTACTAAAAATAGTAGGACTGCTAAGCAGTGCTGTATGCTATATCTCTACTACATTACTAATAGTAATGTCTATAGGGACTATTATTTCTCTACTAACCTAGCTTTACAGGGTAGCCTGCGCTATAGGGAAGCCTAGGCCTACTACTATAGAGAGTGTTACAATAGTAATAAGAATTACCTATTAGTACGTGTTTTATCTCCTTTTAGCTTATTTTAGCATCTTTTAACACATTTAGGGCCCTAATAAGTACGCTAACAGCTATTTAAGGCTTTCTAGCAACATAGCACGCCTTTACTCTAGTTATTACCTAGTTACTACTACTTATACTGCTATTATTAATATAGCTAGCATTAAGACTACCCCTATAATATCTGCTACTACTACGCCTATGTCTATTAACAAGAAGACCGCAATAGGCAAGTCTATTGTTAACTAGGCTAGCTTGTTACTAGATATAATTTAAGAGTATGTTCTAATATATTTTAGCTTATTATAGCATAATCTAACCTTTATAGAAACTATTTACTATAGAAAGAGCTACTTATACTCTATAATAGCAACACTTACATAAATAAGTTAACCTTATCTAGTATCTATATTAAGAAGTAAGATTAATCTAAGGCTAGCGCTGTTAAGGCTAAGATAAAGTAAAAGAAGATATTAGAGGAGAGTAGTAGTAAGTCTAATCTAGATGCGCCTATTACCCCCTGTAAGAAGGTATTATAGCACGTTTTAACCTATCTTAGTAATATCTAACTTCTTTTAGTTAAAGTACCAGATTACTAGCACTAAAAAGACGCTTAGTTAACTCTAAGAGGAGTAGGAGGAGTAAGAGGCTGCTAAGCAGGCTGCCGCTAATACTGCTGCTACTACTACTACTGCTAAGAAGCCTTATAGTAGTTATAAGGCTGCTACTTATACCTATAGTAGTAGTTATAGTTAGTAGATGTTTCTTATAATAGAAGGTTTAGATTAATAATACCTAAGTTTATAGTTAGTAGATAGTTTTAGGCTAATATAGCACTTAGGTGTATTACACTCTTAGATAGTCTAAATAATACTAAGAAGGTGTTCTTCTATACTAATTCTCTTATATTTACTTATAATTATAACTGTATAACATAGTATATAACTTTCTTTATCTTCTTATATTAGAAATAGCTATAATAGGCTAAAAGATATCTACTTTAGCTAGTCTGTATTTCTTAGGGTAAGGTAGGGTTATATTTTCCCTTAGCGTAAACTATTAAACACTTATTAATTAAAAAACCCCTATAGAGAAAATTTATAATTAAGTAAAGGTATTTAGCCTTTTTAATCCCCCTCTTTTTTAGACTTTAACCTTAACGTCTTATTACACAGTCTAAGCAGTTACTTTATAGTTTTCTAGTATTATTTTAGCACTTCTTTAGAAAGATTTGTGCTAATTTCCTAGAAGTTTTCTAATTTAGAGAATCTGTTCTACTTAATAAGGTATTCCTACTATCTGTTGTCTAGTTACCTTCTATTAAGGACTTTCTCTATATCCTACACTTTCTCTTCCCCTTCTACTATAGGTTCTTATATTTATTCTTATATAATTAGAAGTTAACTTCTTAGTATATATAGGTCTAGCAGTAACGCATAGAATACTAGATAGATCTCTTTTATTCCTAGTAGGTCTACTCTATATACACTAGGGCTAATCTAGGCTATAATAGTCCTAGGTCCTAGGTATTTCTAGTCTAGCTTCTTTTTTAGGTGTACTGTCCTAATATTCTTACTAGAGACTAGTACTTTGTTGCCTACTTTAAAGGGTGCTAGTAGTCGTTTCTTATCTAAGTGTTTCTTTTAATACTTATTTAACTTTTCTATATTTACTTTGTAGGTATCCTATAAGGTAATAACTCTAGTAGCTAATTCCTTTATAAGGGGAGATTCTCTGCCTTTTAATGCTAAAGTAGGCTAATCTGTACTCCTTAGATCTATACTATAATAGGCTTAGAAAGGTGTTATATTTATAGATATATAAATGCTATTATTATATGCAAATTCTGTAATTAAAATCTATAGGGACTAATTATCTTATTCTAGAGTATAATAGCAACGTAAGTACTGTTTAAGAGTCTAATTTTACCTTTCTATTTAGCTATCTGTCTAGGGATAATAGGCTAACATTAAGACTTGTTTTAAGTTTAAATAGTGGTTAAAGGTTTCCTACGTCTTTAAGTTTATTAGCAGCCCCTAATCTAAGATAATTTGTGCTAGCGTACTATATAAGTAGATAATTTCTCTAATCTAGGTATATACTAGGTCTTTTCTATTCTAATTAGCCCTAGCTAGTATATAATGTAATATTTTTGTTAATTTATATACTACTACTAGTATTAAGTTATACACTAACCCAGCTACCTTACTAGAGGGTAGTTCTATAATAAAATCTATTATTATGTCCTCCTATAGTTAGCTTAGTACTAGTAAAGGTTATAATAACCTGTACAGTTTATGTTAGGTAGCAGTTAATCTCCTATATACTAAGTAGTTAAATTAGTAATTAGATATATTCTTATTAATGCCCTTCTAGATATATCTGTGCTAAATCTTCTCTAAGGTCCTTTATGCTCTAAAGTGTCCTAACATTAGGTTATTATAATGTTCTTTAATAACTTACACTTTATCTTTTAGCCTTATAAGTAAGATACGCCTCTCCTTAGCTATATTATCTTTTTTTAGGTTATTTTATCCTATTTTAACATTACTTAACTCTTTTTTAGTGCTAGAGAGTTTATCTGTGTTGTCTAAGTCTATTATTAGCTCTGTCTAACTATTCTCTCTTAATTCTTCTCTTTTAAGATCCCTTATATTCTTTCTTCCTTTTACAGATAAACAAAGGGTTATAGCTACTACTAGAGAAGTATTAGAGTTCCTCCTAGTTAGAATCTTCTAAAGTAGTTGTATAAAAGCCTTATTATACTTTTATAAGGGGTCTTACGCCTCTCTTATATAATTAGGATGCTATAAGAGTCTATCTATAGGGTTTATAAACCCTAGGTAATAAGTAATTATAAAGTTAAACTTAGATAACACTAAGTATACCCTTACTTACTAATAGCTAAGAACCTTTGTCTCTATAAACTATTTTAGGTTTTAGTAATCTATTAAGATCTTAAAGAGGGTACTGTCTAAGTACCTTTCCTAATACTATAGGCTCTAGATAATTATAAGAAGTTCCTAGTTATAAGTATTATAGTTATACTCTACTTAGATAAACTTCTTTAAATAGAAGTCTACAGGCCTCTATTAGGCTAGCTTCCCCTTCCTAGGGACTAGTTAACTAAGGATTCCTAAGATAGCGCCTCTAGAGGCATCTACTTCTATCCTAGTCTGTCTCCTAGGTACAAAATAAACTAAGATAGGTATATTAATAAATAAATCCTTTATATTCTAGAAAGCTTATAGGGATTCTTTGCTTAGCTTAAGAGGCTAACTCTCCTTCTTCCTTATTGCTTAACTAGATTTAGCTAAATTTAGCCCTTTCTAGGTTAATTAGGTTAATAGCAAGGCTAATTTAGAAAACCCTATAATAAATCTCTAATAGTAGTTTATAAAGCTTATAAATACTTAGATATTATAAACTATACGTAGGATTAGCTAATCTTAGAATGTTTTAACCCTATTTAGGTTAATGCTTACCCCTTTAGGTAAGACTATGTACCTAAGGTACTCTATACGTTAAGAGTGCTATTTACACTTATCTAAGCGTATATAGAGGTTTACTTTATAAAGCCTCTCTAATACCTTCTTAACGTGTCTAATATAGTCTTTCTCTGTCTTAGAGTATACTAATATATTGTCTAGATACATAATATAAGTTATATTAACTAATTCTATTAGTACCTTATTTATATAGGCCTAAAATTAGGTAGGGGTATTTGTAAGTTTAAACAGCATTACTATATACTTAAAATGTCTATACCTAGTTTAAAAAGTAGTCTTCTACTTATCCTCTTTCTTAATTTAGATATAGTAATACACCTTATGTACATCTAGTTTAGTATAGAACTTAGCTTACGCTAGTTATTCTAGTAACTCTATAATTAGTAGTAATAGATAGTAGTTTTTAACTATTATCTTGTTTAGACCTCTATAGTCTACACACAGTTATAGGTTACTATCTTTCTTCTTTAAAAAGAGAATAGGCGCCTCTGCTAGCAACCTTAAGTGTTATATCTAGCCACGTTATAGATATTCTACTAGATACTTTCTAAGTATCTTTAATTCTATTGCAGATAGTCTGTATAATAGTTAGTAGGGGAGAGTAGCTCCTTTTATAATATTAATTACTAGGTTATACCCTCTATACTCTAGTAGGACCTAAGTATTATCCTCTAATCCTAAGTACGTATATTCGCAAGACACTTCTAGAATTAGGCTCTTTTTAGCAGATATTAGGTTATATGTACCTACTAAGTTTACTATATATATATAAATGTCTACTAAGAGACTTCTTATAGTGCGTTTAAACTCTTTAGCATCTTCTAACACTAATTTCTCTAGTTTAGAAAAGTTTCTATACTTCTTCCCTTAGAAGAGTATATACTAGCTTAAATAGCTTAGCTTAGAGTTTATCTATTTAATCTAGGGTAATCTAAGGTATATCTTATACCTTTATAGGTCTATAACTATAAAAGGTATCTGTTAGACCTTCTATCTTCTACAGAAGTTAACAATAGATACTTCTACTGTAGTTACTCTATAGATAGGCAATTCTGCTCTGCCTACACCCTTAGCTACTATTTTATTTAATAGTGTAACCTCTAGATCCTGCTCCTTTGCTAGAAGAACTAAAATTAAGTTTAGTTATAACCCTCTATCTATTAGGGCTTCTACGTTCTCTGCGTTGCCTATAGATGCTTTGACTATAAGTAGGTATATATATTCTAGGTACACTACCTTATAAAGAGAGATATTCTTCTTCTTCTTCTTAGATAATTTAATATAGGCTATAAGAGAGGAGATTAGCTCTTAGGTCCCTTATCTTTTCCTTACTTATCTAGAGCAGGGTCTTTCTAGTTTAACTTTAGCTTTAGGTAGTTAGGGTAGTAGTAACTAGTTTCTCTATACTTAAGGTATGCGTTTTAGGTCTTATATAGCCTATCTTAGCCCTTTTTACCCTTTACTAGCTTCTTACAGAACTTCTTAGACTTAAATAACTTTTTTAGAGTTTTTATGTTCCCCTTTAACCTAGAGTTACTAAATTAGCACTTCTGTAGTCCTTTGTTAGTTGTCTTACCCTTAGCTAGAGTCTCCTTAGGTAGCTGTTAGCTATGCTAACCTAGTCTCTAATTAATAATATTAGCTTATTCCTCTACCTTTAGGATTATGTCTCTTTAATTATAGAGGATAAAAAATAAGTTCTTTTATATACTAGGGAGCAGTGTAGTAACATATTCTAGGACTTAGAGCTCTAGCGTATGTAAATTACTAGGTTCCTTCTATAGTAGATATATAAAATCTAATAGATCTATAGACAACTAAGATGTCTACTACTTATATTACTTTAAGGATTTATACGCTACTTACTTATGTTTAGCTAGTATTTCTAGAGTATCTAGTATAATTCTTTTTAGCTCTTACTATATTAGTTCCTAGGTTAGCTAATTATAGTAGTTAGTTATGCAGTAGACCTACTATAACATCTTTAGGTTCTCTAAGAGGTACCTTATACTAAAGTTAATCTTTTATTTCTCTATAAGGAAATTTACTAGGGATTAGAGGAAGTATCTCTTATAATCTCTCTCCTAATAGTTATATTTAGCGTAGTTATACTTTATATACTTCTATAGAGGTTTAGGTTATAGAAGGTTTATAGATAGAGAAGATTATAGTTTCTCTACTTCTTCTAGTACTTTTTAGAAGGATAGGATTATTACTAGATCTCCTTTATTATATTTACATCTAAGTTTATAAAGAAAGAAAAGTTCCTTCTAGTCTTTTATCTCTTATAACTATTTACGTAAGTTTTCTAACTCCTATTGTTAATTACCTACTTCTAGGCTATTTTAGCCTTTTCTAGCTAAAGCTGCCCTATAGGTGCAAATTCTAGAGTAAGGTATACTACCTAGAGAACCTACAGATCCTCTTAAGGCACTATAGACACTTAGTGTCTGTTAAGGTATCTCCTTATCTGTAGAGGGAGGTGTTACCTTATACTCTACTAGCTCTCCTATAGGTAGGTTGTCTTAGTCTCTCTCTAAAGACAGTAAGCCTAGATAATTTAGTTTAAGACTTATAGTAGCTTAGGTCTATCTTTAATTATAATATAAGAGTATTTAGAATGTAAAGAGTATATAAGGTAATTATAAGAGAGGATAGAGTTAAAGAGAATAGTAGGTGTATTAAGGTACGTAGTATGTAGTAACAAGACTAATTACTAGAGTATTAGTAATAACCTCTAACACCTTTATATAGTCTAGGCTAGCTAGCCCTATAGTAGCTCGCTAAGACTAGCAGAGGTACCCCTAGGCCTAGCGCCTAACACCTAGCATCTAAGGGATTGCTAAGGTTAACCCTCCTATTTACTAGTATTACTAAGGTAGTTACTCTATGCACCAGCACAGTACATTCTATTAACCCTAGTAGAACCTTTCTTTACTTACCTTTACTTTTACTTATAGATATAATAATATAGAATAATAGAAGTCTCTAATAGACGTAGGTATCTGCTATAAGGTGTATAGGAGCACTAGGATAGTTTATATAGAGAATTATTCTATTCCTATAGGTCTTATATAAAAGAATACTTAGAAACTAGCTATCTATATTTGTTAACCTTATACCTTTTATACCTTATAAGAGTTAGAAAGAATTAGAGTACTAGCCTAGGGTGTAGAGTAGATATAGATGTAACGGCACTAAGTTAGTAATAAGTTAGAAAGAAATAAGATAGGGCTTTAGGTAACTAGTATGTTATACTACCCTTCTCTCCCCCCCCCTATATAGGTAGATTGTTCTAATACATATAAAGAAACTATATTAATGTCCTCTAGCAGTATTATACCTATTTAGCGTTATTGTAGAGTATTAGTAGCTTACTATTATATTGTTTTAATCTTATATTATTATTTTTATCTAAGATAAAGACAATCTTTTCTTACCTGTAATATTATTGCCTAACTTTAAGACAAGAATAAGCTGTTACCTTTGCTATTTAGTACGCTATTAATTTATTATTATTATTATTATCTAGGCGCATTGTATATCTATATAAGCAGACAATTCCTATACCTTTCCTTACTCTAATAGACACTATGTCTTACTATAAGTATACCTACTACAATACCTTATATTCTTACTAAATAATTACAGCTCTTATTACTTAGTTACTATACTAAGACTAGTCCTGCCTAGAGCTCCTACAGAGGCCTATAGGGTAATCTATATTTATTAAGTTTACGCCTTTATAAGAGGGAGAGAGGTTAATTACAGCTTTATTAAGGTGTTATTGTCTAAGTATACTTATTACACACTTAAATTTAATTTAATTTAATTTATAAGTTTAACGTTCTATATAAGTCTAAGACTATATAAGACGATAGCAGTTAAGCTACTCTAGTAATTTAAGGAGTGTGGTTAAAAAAGGTAGTAAATATAGGTTTAGAGTCCTGTAGTAAGAGCCTATACTCTAGAGGGTTAACAGCATTTTTTAGGTGTCTGTTGTTTATTATAGGTACTACTTACAGGTGCCTATTCTAGTATCTAAAATAAAAGCTACAGTAGCTAGAATTCTCTAGGTTGTGTGTAGTAGTAGTTGTATTAAGAGTTATTATCCTTATAGGTTGTTCTGTATTATTTTTCTTACTTATTTATATTCTTTATAGCTAAGTAGAAGGTGTTAAGTTATTTATGTGTAGCTACAGATATATCTATTGCTATCTATCTTTTATAGGTTATAGAGGTATGCTTTATTATATCTATATCCTAGTTTTAGTTAGTAGTAGGCACTTACTATCTCTTATTTAGTATTTTTAGGTAGTTTTATCCTATTTATTAGTCCTAGCTAGTATTTTACTGCGTAAGTGTCTATTTTCCTTAAGATTGCTTTAGCTTTGTAGGTAACTAGTTTATAAACCTATTTGTCTATTATAATAGCTTTTACTTAGACTCTAGTTATAGTAATACTTATAGCGTTAGAGGTAGGCCTCTTTTTTATTACTTCTTTTACTAGAAGGTCTGCTTTCTTGTTTCCTGCAATATCTTAGTGGCTAGAGGTCTATTTAAGGCTTATTTTAGCTACTTTATTTTTAATAGTTTTAGCTACCTTTATACAGCGTATTTGCTAAGCCTATCTAGGCTTATTTAAAGGAGTTTTTAGTCTTAGGATAGCTGCCTAGTTATCTATAAAAACTTAGACGTCCTGTCCTATAGTAGCTATAGTAGCTACAATTTTAAAGCCTCTTATTATTCCTTCTAGTTCTCTATTGTATATAATTTAGCCTTTACTAATGTTATAGTTTATAGTATAGATTTCCTTAGGCTCTTAGTTATAGTCTAGGACTATAATTCCTACTTCTATCTCTAGGCCTTTCTCTACAGAGGAAGTGTCTGTGTAGATAGCTAGTAAATTACTTCCTACTTTCTATAGCATCTATGTTTTATGTACTTTTACTTCTTCTTCTTTTAGTAGTTTTAAGATTTCTGTTTAGTATGCAATAGCCTTATTCTAGAGGCAGAAGTAGAAGTCTTTTAGTTTCTTTTTTCTTATACTAAGTATAGCTTTTTCTATAGACTATATAATTTACATAAGCTATATAGGAGGTCCTATTCTTAGCCTAGTATAGTTAACCTCTCTTTACTCTATATTAGAGTCTAGGTCTGTGTTTTATAGGGTAGATTTTAGCTATGTTATAGCAGTGTAGATAGAGTAGTTCTTTAGGAGCTTCCTAGCTCTAAAGGCGTACTTTCTTATTATAGTTTTTAGCCTTATTATAGAAGGGGCTAGTACTACCTCTACCTCTTAGGGAATTATAGGTAAGGTTTAGAAGGTGCCTAGGACTTTCCTAAGTACTAGGTTCTGTAGTCCTTGTAGTTGTTTTACTATCCTAGCTTATTACTTCTAGAAGACCTAGTATCTATAGTCTGCTATACTAGTAATATAGGCTAGGTATATTTATTAGAGCGTAGTAGGTATAAGGCCTTTACTGCTGTTTACTAGTCTGCACATTCTATAGAAGGTTTTTCTTACTTAGCTAATCCTTATAGCAGCATGCTTCTTAAAGGAAAGCCTATTATTAAAGTAGATTTCTAGCTATTTAACAGTCTTTTTTAGTGTTATAGTAGACCTATCTAGCAGAGTAAGAGTGTAGTTTTCTGCTTTTTAGCTTAAGGTAAAGTAGATAAGTTTAGTTTTTAGCGTATTAAACTGTATTATATAGCTAGATCCTTTTATAAATAGGCTAGCTATATCTCTTTCTAGTAGGTAGATGTTTTTCTTTAGGCTAGTAGACAATACTGTAATAGCTAGGTTGTTTAGAAAGAACAGTAAGTAGTTTATAATTAACTAGAATAGAGGTCTAATATATATTAGGAACAGGATAGGTAAGATAGGGCTTTCTTATAGGATTTTAGCGTTTATATTACTAAATTCTTCTATTTCTCTATTAAAGGACAGTTATAGTTAGCGTCTAGAGAGGAAGGATTAGATCTAGGCTATTAGGCTGCAGGGTAGCTTTAGTTGTTGTAGGATAGTAAGTAGTTAGCCTAGTAAGACGTAGTTAAAGGCTCCTTTAATGTCTAGAAATACTATAGTTGTTATACACTTTAGTTTCCTTTATTCTTACACTTAGTTTAGTAGTAGTATAAAGGCGTCTATAGCTAATTTTTATACTCTTCTACCTAGTTATAAAGAGTGTAGTAGGGTAGTTGTTTTAGCTAGTATGCTAAGCTGTTTAGTAACTAGTCTTTCTATAACTTTGCCTAGGTAGCTAAGAAGAGTAATTACCCTATAGGCTTTAGAGGCTGCATAGTCTAGTTTGTTTAGCTTTTTTAGGATAACTCCTATTACTCTTTTTTAGATTTAAGGGTAGTATCTATAGTTAAATAGTGTAGAGAACATATAGAAGAATATGTCTATTTCTACTTTATATACTATAGTAATAATCTCCTAGTTTATTATATCTAGTCCTAGGGAGCTACTTTAGATTTGTAAGGAGTAGGCGTGTTCTAGCTCTTCTTTAGTAAGGGGTAGCTATTCCTAGCTACCTTCTTAGTAGGTCCTCCACTCTATAGGCTGAGAGGAAGGTAGTCTAGAAAAGAGAGTTTCCCTTAGTGCTAAGTACTTACCTTAAAAGAAGTTCTCTATTCCTCTAGAGCCTTATATAGCAGGTATGCTTTAGTTACCTATAGTCCTAGTATAAGATAATACCTTAAAGATTAATTTTATATCCTCTTTTTCTAGGAATTAATTCTAGTAGTTGTGTTTTGCTACTTTTACTATTTATAGGTAGTTATTTCTAGTAATTAGGTAGTCCCTTTTCTATATATATGTAGTTATAGAGCTAGTAGCTAGTTCTCTCTATAGAAGGCGTTATTTACTAAGTATATTTATCCTTAGTAGTTTTAGGTCTAGGTTCTACTAAGGCTTACTTCTTACACTAGCAGAGCTTTATAGGATTATAGTCTTAGCTACGTTTATTATTACTGTAGTAAGCTTCTTCCCTATTACTTTAAGCTGCTTTTCTAGCTCTCTGTCCTCTCCTTAGATAAGGAGTCGAGAGGTGCTAGTAGAGTGTCTAGGGCTTATAGTATTTAGGGCAGAGCTTTCTCTTAATATCTTAACTAGCTCCTTCTAAAATAGGTTCTAGTCTACCTTCTTAGTGTTAAACTAGGGAGTAGAGTTGTTTAGGAGCTGTATTCTAGGTATAGTAATTATAAATAGAATGCCTAGGTAGTCTAAGCCTATACCTGCTAGGGTTTACTAGTCTTCTATCTAGTTTGTAAGCCTATATATAGCAAAGGTAAGGTCTAGAACACTTTCCCTACTTATGTTTAGCCTATAGAAGGTGCCTATACTAGGGTTATTTAGTAGCTCTAGGTTTTACTCTTCTATCTAGGTAATAAAGCTACTAGTTTTTAGTGTTATAGTAGCTATAGTAGGGTCCTACTAAGAGTAGTAGGTGTTAAAGTCCTCTAGCAGGATTAAGTTAGGCAGAGTTTAGCTATTTAGAAGCTTTCTTTCTACTATTATTATTCCTTATACGTTTATTTAGTTATATATATTATAGATTATAAAGTTTAACCTAGACTACTAGACTATAATAGTTAGAAAGTCTAGGGTAAGGTTTAAATCTACTGTTAGGGTAATTTGTACTAGTATTAAACGTATAACGTAGGCTAGAACGCGTAGCCTTATGCTATAGTTCTATAGTAGAGGTAGAATTTATATAAAGAAGAGGTAGTTTATAAACAGTGTGTCTAAGTAGTCTAAAGGTTGTTATTAAGTAGAAGTAAGCTATAGTTCTTATACTAAGATAAGGTCTATAGTAAGTTCTACTATAAGTTATAAAGCGCTCTCTATAGCTTATATACTCTTATTTAGATTTACTTATAGAATTCTTAGGTTATCTAGTATTCTAGATATGTTTATATGTTTATTATAGCCTTATAGGCTGTATATTAAATACTATCTACTATATATACTTCTTTATAGTTTATACACTTAGGTATAGTATATATATAGGCTTTACTAGTAGTACTATACATATTATACTTATATAGTATTATAGAGTGTTTATCTACGTATATCTTATATATAGTGCTATTAAGGCACCTATTCTCTATATGTCTAAATTACTAACACTTTTAGTATTATATAGTAGAAAGTATAGTAATAAACTTCTCTACTCTTATACTAGCTTCTAGAAGGTATAGTCTATTCTATATAGCTTATTATACTTCTTTTCCTATTATAAACGCTATATAGATAGATTCTAGTTATTACTTTTATCTTCTTTTATAGCTTGTTAGCTAGAATAGGTTTCCTACTATTATTAGGCCTTTATTAAAGGTAGTTATTTCTAACTTAAGCACCTCTAGGTTCTAGTTTATTTCTAGGGTTATAGGGATGTTGTATAGAATTACTTTATACTATAGTTCTATTAGAAGAGCTTCTTTATAGGTAGTAACTAATTACTAGATTACTTAGTTTTTACGTAGGTATTTTGCTGTAAAGAAGGGCGTTATAGTAAGAATAGTATTGTTCTTTCTACTTAGGCTAGTAGAAGTAATTATAGGGAGGCTTACTTCTCTATCTATAAAGGCCTTATTAAAAGCATTATATATCTCTAGGGGGGTAAAAGAAGGTAGGTCTTACTTTAGTATAAGAACTAGTTAGCGTACACTTAGAGAGTTCTTAATAATAGTAGGTTACTTCTTCTTTATAACTGTTTACTAGTCTATATTCTTAAGAAGGTTAGCTAAGGCTGCAGATACGTATAAAGTAGGTGTTAGGTTCTTAGCCTTAGACTCTTAAGCCTTAGGTATATAGCGCGCATCTCTAACCTATAGAGTAATAAGTACTATTCTAGCTACTATCTTACTATTAAAGTAAGTATTATTACCTTTTTAAGGCATGCTTAGCATAGTAGGCAGAGCTGTAGCCTTAATATTATACTTACTTTAATAGCTATAGCGTACATAGGTTTAAATTATGCTTGTAGACCTAGCCTACCTATAGATAGTTAACCCTATATAGGTCTAGTCTTAGCTAAGCTAGCTTATCTATAAGCTAAGGCACAGCCCTATTACGTAGGCTAGTGCCGTAGCTGCTAGAAGGTCTAGTACTTAGAATAAGAGAGGTCTCTCTAAGCAGCTATAGGCGTGCGTTAGATCCTAGCACTACAGATACCTGCCTGTTAGGCCTAGGTTAGACTCTTATTAAGAAGGGGAGATATTATTAGGTTCTTAGCCTTAGACTCTTAAGCCTTAGGTATATAGCGCGCATCTCTAACCTATAGAGTAATAAGTACTATTCTAGCTACTATCTTACTATTAAAGTAAGTATTGTTACCTTTTTAAGGTATGCTTAGCATAGTAGGTAGAGCTATAGCCTTAATAGTAGGCTAGGTAAAAGGTTAAATAGTAGGAGTCTTAGTAGCTAGGGTAGGTTTTTAGAGGAGTTTTGCTCTTATTTTAATTAATTTAGACACTGTTTTAAGGTTAGATACTTAGAACGCTAGAATAGAAAGGCCTTGTTTATTTATCCTGTTGTTTTCTGTGTAGTCTTAGAAGATTTCTAGAAGGTCTAGAAGGTTTAATTGTTCCTTATTTAAGGTAGCTAGGGAAGAAGCCTAGTTAACTATTATCCTAGCAATAGATAGAGCTTCTTTTACTGTCTTAGTAATAGAAGCTTAGTTTATAGGCCTAGTAGCTATATTAAATTAGAAAGAGGGAAGCCTAGATGCTGTTAGAGTAGTAGGTCTACTAGCTAGTTGTTTAGAGAGAGTAGAGGGTAGAGGTACTGTTGTAGTTCTGTTAAATATACTAAGTTAGTATATTCCTAGAGTAGATTATAGGTGTAGTATAGATAATAAGAGTATAGATAGAGGTCTTAGGATTAGTATAGGCTAGTACATCTCTCCTAGAAGGGTTAGGGAGCTAGAGGGGCTTATTTCTATTGTCCCTGTGTTTAGAGATTAGTCTCTATTAGGTAGTAGTTCTAGTTCTATAGTCCTAGGTCCTAGGTCCTAGTCCTAGGTAGGGTTTTCCTTCTCTTTTTTAAGATAAAATAACTAAGAAATAACTAGAAGAGAGCTTGTTTTTGCACAGAAAGAGGTACCTAGTCTCTATCCGCTTTTTAGAGCTAAAAAACAAGGAAAAGGCAGTCTTAGCTTTACTATTCTTGCCTTTGTTCTATTCTTACTAGCCTAACTAGTAGACCTCTAGGAGTAGAAAGAAGGGGTTAAAAGCAGAAAGCTAAGGAAAGGCTTGTTGCTCTCTAGTAGGGATAGGATGTTTTGTTAGTTATTATGTTCTTTTTAGTAAGATCTTAGAAGATAAGATAAGATAAGATTATTGTTGTAGAGGAGGTCTGTGCTCTGTAAATCTGAAATTTTTTGCGATAGATTAGGTTAGATAACTAGGCAGCGTGCAGTAACTAGACGCCTAGAGGCTCTAGGAAGCTTAGGATAGTATATCCTTGCTAGGTTAAGATAGGATCTAATGTTTTTTTAGTGTGTAGGGCCCTATGTTAAAATTTAGCTTTGTTATATATTATGTTTTTACACACTTAAAGATAAGAAGTGTTACCTAGTAAGTATAATATTTCTCTGTTCTTACCTAATACTAATAGTTTCTAGGTTCTAGTTTACGCTAGTCTAGAATACGCAGCCTTTTTAGGTAACCTTACTACATAGAAGTAAGAGGTAAGAAAGGAGGAGAAGGATATTAAGTTAGTAGTAGAGGTAGTAGAGTTAAGGTAGAATACCTAGTATGTTATTATAGAGTTAGTAAAGGATCTAGTAAGTATAGTATAGGTAGTAAATACCTAGCTTAAAGAAATCTCTACTACTAACGTAATACTACACTAGTACTATATTAGCCTAACTAAAGAAGAGATATTAGAGAGGAGGAGGATAGTAGAGTTAGTAGAGAATGTAGGGGTGTTAACTAGAAAGGTAGTTAAGCTGCAACAGAAGATAGTCTGTTAAGGCACTAGAGTTAGAAAGGTATTAGTAAAGCTAGCACCTGCTCTATAACCTAAGAAGGAGGGTAGTACTAATAAGTTAGATATATTAGCTAATAGTAACTCTCTTATAAATAATATCACAGACCTATAAGAGGGTTTCCGTATTTATATAGTAAGAAGAGTTCTTTCTTTTATTCTTTTTTCTTTATCTTTCTGTTGTATAACGCAGTTAGAGGCATTTTAGATTTAAAAAGATTTTCTTTATTCTTTTTTAAATAAAAATATCTTTATGCTTACTAAATTTCCTAGCCTTCTTCCTATACTTTAATATATTTGTTTAATAGCTTTAGAGGCCTAGGTTAATTAGAGTACTTATTATAGTATAACCTTAGCTTATATAAAGCCTCTATAAAGTTCTCTATAGAATACTAGGTTAGGTCTAGGTTAACGCTAACCTAGCTGTTAAAGTCGTACTTTAGTTAAAGACTATAAGCACTAATTCTATTAGTTCTTAGTAATAAGTACTAGTAGATTAGTTAGGGTTATTAACTAAGCAAAGCTTATAAAGATAGGGTGCACTAAATAGTACAGAGTAGACTATCTAGTTTAAGCGTAGGTTAAGATTCTAAAGATAAACTTAATTAATAAGGTTAAACATAAACTATAAGGTTTATGTTCCTACTAACTATTTACTTTAATAATAGTAGTAGTAATACAGACTAATTAGTATTAAAGATCCTCTAATTACACTAATTACTAATTACACTAATTACTAATTTTACTAATTACCTATTATACTAATTATACTAAGCCTAATTATATTACGTAATTCTTAGCCTTATACTAAGTATAGACGCTGTTATATTTACTTATACTAAGCCTAATAACTTATTATACTTACTATACCCTATACACTATAATTAGCTTATATCCTTTCTATATTCTATAGATTATAACACTATCCCCCTTCTATCTTAGCTTAGTCTCTTAAGCTTATTTATATAACGCAGGGCCTATTCTTAATTAGTAGGTAGTTTAGATAATGCTAAAACAACTAACTATCTTAAGTTTAGCTTGCTATTATTATCTATACAAATTTGTTAAGTTTTTTAGTAAGATTATAGTATAAAAATATAAAATTTATATAAAGTAAAACTATATATGTAAGGTTTACCTTTAATCTAGAACGTATAGTAAGTTTATCTACCTTAGATAATATTATAACGTAAAGGTAACTTAATCTAAGTTTACCTAGCTAATATCTAAAAAAGAGAAATTGTATATGTGTATAAAGGAGAGTTATAAAGCGCAAACTAAAGTACTTTAAATATTAGAAAAAGCTATAGAGGACTTATATGTAGCTTATATACATAAGAAGTAGTTATAATAATAAATAGATTTATTAGACTATTATACTAAGGAGGCTATTATAGTAGAGAAGTATAGTATAGAAGAGTAGAAATAGTTAGAGGTAGGGACTATAAAGTTAACTAATCTGCCTAATAAGTTCTTAATACTGCCTAGTACCTAGAGTGCCTTTAAAGGCTATCCCTTAGAGTACTAGGAGAGTAACGTAGCACTGCCTAATTAGTCTCTTTAAATTGCTTTAATAACTGCTAGCAGTTTATAAGGTATGTAGTTAGTTTCTATATATTTTCTAAGTTAGGGTATCCTAACTACTTAACTAGATATTTATCCTAGCTACCTTCCTTTTAATGTTGTATTATTTTTTTAACTTCCTATTAGTCTTTACTATTAGCTTAGTAATAGAAGTTCTTCTAGATAGGCGTTCTAGAGTTAGCTAGTTCTAATAGTAATATGTAGAACACTAGGTAGATCTTTATATCCTTTAGCAGATTAAGTCTATAGTTAACTAGGCTTATCTACTTTAAAATAAAAAATGGTCTAACTTTAAAGTAGTCTAGTTTTTTTTAAGTCTTTATGTGCAAAGGGTTTTTATAGAAGAATAGACTTTATCCCTTTCTTTTAGCTAAAGTACTATTTTTCTTTTCTAGCTAACATATAAGATTACTTATTCTTAAGCCTTAATAATAGTTTCTAGTGCTTTCTTATGTACTTCTTTTAGTCTTACTACTAAGAATATTGCGGATTTAGTCTAAATTAGCGTGTCTAGACTTCTAGTTAAGAGATTTAGGTACATCCTATAATTTAGGAAGAATAGTAATTCTCCTATTACTTCTAATAGTTTATTATTGTATGTAATTTATACTATAGGTAATAGTAAAACCTAGTTATCTTACTACTAGTTACTATATATCTGTAGGTAAATATCTATAGTCTAATTTATTCTTTTAGTCTATCTATCTATCTATAGATAATAGGCTGTTAATAGCTTCTTCTTAGTACCTATAGCTACTAAGAGTATAGTCTAACAATTTTATATAAAGAGCTTATCTTAATTACTAATAATTAAATCTAGTATGCTATAATATCTTATATATTAATCTAGAAATACTTATATAAGCTACTCTACAGTATAACTATATTAAAATAGTTTTATTTTAGTATACTTAGTAAATCTATTAACTATAATAGAGATTAAGTTGTAGTTATATCTAGTTATAGAGTCTCTTAAGACAGGTAGCTATATAATAAAGTCTATTATAATGTTTATCTATAGTGCTGTTAGTAGCTCTATTACCTATATTTCTCTATATTTTACGTGTGTACTATGTTTATTTTACTAATAGTTAATATAGTTCTTAAAGTATTTAGTAACCTTATTCTTTATATTACTAAAATTATTATATTACTTAATAAGTTCTATTATATATGTAATTCTAGGGTGTCTATATAGTAGGTTATTATAGTAATTAGTTATAATTTTGTTCTAAAGTTCCTCTAGTACGTCTAATATAATGTGCTATTTGTTTTTAATTTATATTATATTATTTAGTTACTATAATTATTAGATAGTATAATAAATATATAATAAGATACCTTAATAATATTAATAGTTGTTCTATGTTCCTGTTCCTCTATAGTTAGTAAGATTTAGGTTCTTTACTAGTGTGCTAAGCCTATTAGTCCCTGCTTAATTATACAGATCTAACCTTACTAGAGCTTATTCTATCTAACACACCCCTTTAGCTTAGAGACTTATTAAGCTAGTAGTTATACAAATATAAGGTCTTTAAGTTACTCTTAAATTTTCTTAAGAGGTATAGTATTTATTACCTATACTAGCTCTGTAATAGCTAGGCTAAGTTATTAAAGGAAACCCTTCTATTTACTTACTAGTAGGAGCTTTGTTATGCTGTCGACAATTATATTTACTAACTATACAAATTCTATCTTAATTATACCCTTAGATACTTCTTATCTAATCTAATAGTTATAGATATCTACATAATAAAGTTTAGTTTAGAGATAGGAAACTTCCTCTGTTACTAAGCGTATAGTTTACTTATTATTATACTAGATAGTAATAGTACACGTATCTATTTTTATTTAGAGTTTATAGAGTAGTCTTAATATAAAGAGTACTTCTTTAGCTACTTATAAGAGAGCTAGTAGCTCTGCTTTAGTAGTTAATATAGTAACTATGTCTTACTTATTAGCTCTCTATGTAATAAGTCTATTTAATAGTCTTATAGCGTATTCTTATAAGCTTTTGTAATCTAGAGTGTTGTCTATAAACAAAGCGTTGCTTATAATTTATAGTCCTTCTACTTCTTCTAGTTATAGGGCTTGTTATTTAGTATCTGAGAGGTATAGTAGTACTTAATCCGCAGTGTTATAGTGCTTAGGTTCTAGATTTACTAGTACGTAAGCTAGTTATAAGGTAGTAAAAGTAATATCTAGCCTTATAGTAACTACAGCAAAAAGTAACAACCTAATCTTACGTTAATATTTATTAATTTCTACTAGCGCTGCTAGTAGCCTAGACTCTTTCTTAGGTAAAGTTCTATTGCTGCTATAGGAGTATTGTATTAAATATCTTACCTATTAGCTAAGTAGCTAATCTTATCTAAGTATGCAGCTTATAATAGTTAGATCTTTTAATCTTCTCTTTTTTAGATAATTTCTATACTAAGAAACTACTAAAGGTTATCTCCTCTAGTAAATTTATAACTATTTTATAAGTATCTAATTACTTCTTATACTTTACGCTTCTTGTCTCTATAGTATACAAGTATAATATTATTAATATAGAAGAAAATAATAACTCTATCTCTAATTAGGCAGTATAGCTTATAGGGTACAATCTAGAACCCTAGTACCTTAAACGTAATAGTAAATTTTTTCTACTAGAGGAGTAGGGAGATATAGAGACTATATAACCCCTTATTTATTTATAGAATTATTCTAGGCTTCTAGTAGCCTTAAGGCATTTTAATATAATCCTCTTAATCTATTATTGTATAGACAAATGCGTTTATAATATTATATTATTTTAGCTCTATATTATAGTAAGCTATAATTACTATTATTATTTAAATTAATTAGCTAGTAAGCGTAGCTGTATAAGTGTCTTATAAGGTTACGTTTTATTATTAGTTACCTCTAACTACTAGTTACGCCTTATACTTTAGTAAATAATAGTAGTTATTAAGCTTATATATATATACCTATATATAGTTAAGAATCTATTATTCTATTAATTTAATCTTCTTCAATAGTATTTCTAACTATAATTTTATATTCTAATAACTTATAAGGCGTACTTACTTAGCCTCTTAGAATAATTTGCCTATTAGGTAATTCTTAAGCTTAGTTTAGCAAGTTAGTAAAGGTAGAAGTTAACTGTAATAGGGCTTTAAGCCTATAGTAAGTATTCTTATTATCTTAGCCTTATCTATAACTTCTTCTCTATATTATCTAATAAAACTAGCTTATATTCCTGCTATAAAGGCTGCTACCTAGAGGATAGTTATTAAGAGTTCTTATAATATTAGGTCTAGTTATTCTCTAGTTATTAACTATATAAGTAGTGCTATAGAAGGTAGTATAGATAGAGGTGTTAGGTAATTATCCTTAATCTTCCTTCCTTAGTAGTAGCCTAGTTAGTCTACTTTGTTTTGTTCTTCTAAATGTTCTTTAGCAACATTGTCTTTATAGAAGAATTCTGTTTCTAGTTACTAGTAGAGAGTTAGTAGCTTAATAGTCCTAATATGTATTGCTATCTCCTCTAGCGTCTTATACATTAGGCTAGCTTTTAGATCTTTAATTTCTCTATTAAATATTAACAGTTTTTTAAATATAATGTTCTAGGTACTAATTACTTTAGTAAGGAATAGTATCTATATTTAATATATGTTTAATAATTAGTATTCTACTAGATAACTAATCTATACCTTTAGATCTAGGCGTTTAAGGCGTAACCTACCTCTATATATATTATTAGTTATTAGAAATACCTTATAGCTGTATACCTTAAGGTGTATAAGATTAGGTTTATATAATAATATTACTATTCTATTACTAAAAGTAACTTACGTAAAGAATATTTTATGTAGTGTTTTCTAATAATTTATATAGTTTAGAGTTCTATTATAGAGGTATACTACAGCTCTTATAACTTCTAGCTATAGTTTCTAGAAGAGGTTAGCGTTAAGTTGTATAGCGTAAGCTTTCTCCTTATTTACGCCTTCTAAGCGTTCTACGCCTCTATTTTATACTTATATATCTAGTATAGAAGGCTTAATAATAATTCCTTATATTAGTAACTATCTTTTAACCTCTAGCTTAAAAGTTGTTATTTTATTGTCTGCCTTAATTGTCTTTATAGATACGTTATAGTAATTTTTAAGAAATAGTATAAATATTAATAAGGCTTTAATAATAGATTTTGCAGTTTAGTTGTTAGTAAAGTAGAGATCCTATTATAGGCCTAAGAATTTGTTAGTAATTAATAATTAGCTCTTTTCTTTTGTTACCCCTTAAGCTTTATAGGTGTAGAAATTAATACTTAGTCTTTCTTCTAGGCTGTTATTATTTATCTGTAGGGCTTAGCTTATTTATTACCTTAACTTTACTCTTCTACAGAAATTACACTCTACTATAGTAATACTCTTAATACGTACCCTCTAAGTTTGTTATATAAGGTGTTCTACTACTACTAGGCTAGAATAACCTAGTAACTTATACTATAGTGTAGTAGAGGCTCTTCATAGTCTCTTTTTAGTTTTTAATATAGTTTTATATATATAGTATAAGGTATCTTATAATTCCTTATACTCTAGTACCTATTATCTAAACATTTTAGTAATAGTATAGATAATTTTGTTGTCTAGTCTCTATAGGGTTATTAGATTTATTTAGGTATTCTACTATATCCCTTATTATCTTAGAAGGTAGAAAGATACTAATTTATATAGTAGGTTAGAGTAGACTGCTACGTTATGCAGTGTTATACTGTAGGTTCTAGACTAGTTTATTAAACTTAGCTTAATTAATCTATATCCCTCTATCTACACTTTTAAGTTTCTAGCCTAGATATAGTTACTAGGTATTAGTAGGTAGAAGTTGTATATATAGTTAGGGTTATTTATTATATAGTAGGTTAATCCTAAGTTAAGAATAAATAACTTCCTTAGTAGATAGCCTTTAGTATTTCTTCTGCCTAACACTATATTAAAGACAGCTTTTACGTTTATAACTCTCTAGCCCTCTAGTTATTCTTTAAGGATTTTAGGCGTTAGAGTGTGTAATTTTATTTATAACTAGTATTCTTAAACAGGTTCTACTTTGTCTGTAAATTAGCCTCTAAAATATAGTGTCTTTCTTACGCTTAAATTATATAAGCTTATTTATTATCTTATTTAGTTTCTACTACTTAGGTGCCTTATCTAGATTAATATAATAGTAATTCTATATATTGTAACATTATCTATATATAGAGTATTTTGCTCCCCCTATAGTAGTAGGTTCTTAATCTAAAGGCTGCTTAAGTATAGTAGTTTTTCTACCTACTGTACGTTAATTACAGAGTCTACCCTAGTTGCTAGATAGCGCGCTTTTAGCCTATTAGGCGTTCCCTTTAGTACTCTAGGAGGTTTTACCCTCTTTAGTAAGAAATAATACATTACTAGCTATAAAGGCCTTATGTTTCCCTAATCTAAGAGGATAATGTATTATTATATGTTCTTAGAAGTGTTTTATTATCTCCTTTTAGTTTATACTAGTTGTAATTCTACTATTATTCTAAACATTTATAGACTATATAGGCGTAACTTTGTTTATAGCTACTAGGAAGTCTTTTGTTATTATATTTAATTATAATAAATTAGTAACTTAATATATCTCTACCTCTATAGCTGCCTAGTTATACTTAGCTAGCTATATATCCTATTATAACGTGCTTCTTAATATCTTAAGAGCTAAGAGGTATCTGTTATAGGCTTATTCTTATTTAATTTATTTGTAAATTCTAACAGTTAATTACAGGTTAGTAATCTACTATTAGAGTAGTTTATCTAGAGGATAGTATATATATAGTAAGTGTAGTAATATAGTTAACTAGATAAATATAATAATCTATTATATACTACTTCATTATTTCTTATACTTATATTAATTACTCTTATTCCATTTTAAGAAGTATCTTATAATATTTAAGGTCTTCCTTAAAAGCCTTCTAACCTCTAGTTAATAGTTTAGTTAGTCTTGTTAAAACTTTAATACTAGAAGCTAGCGCGTAGTCTGTAATAACAAGTATATATATAGCTAGTAGTTTTAGTATTTCTTAGACACTAGATTTTAGATTTATCTTATCCTAAATGTTATAGACTACGTATCTAGATTGTAGTTACGTAAACTATCTAGTGTAATTAGTGTAATCTCTTAGTATTATTATAGGGTTAAAGTAGGTTAATCATACTATTTTATATTAGTTATAGTAGTAAGACTATTAATTATTAGATAGTATAATAAATATGTAATAAGGTAACTTAATAATATTAATAGTTGTTCTATATTTCTGTTCCCCTATATTTAGTAAGATTTAGGTTCTTTACTAGTATGCTAAGCCTATTAGTCCCTGCTTAATTATATAGATCTAACCTTACTAGAGCTTATTCTATCTAATAATAATAGTCTAAGTAACCTATTATTATTAGTTTCTAGTACTACAAACTAGTTTATTATCTCTTCTCTAGTAAGGTTATATTATCTACTAAGCGTATTAGCTCTACTATTATCTTTACCTAGCGTATATAATATCTAAAAAATATTTTTTTAAAGTATTCTAAACTAACGTACTTGTTATTAATTTAAGACCTTAGTAGTAGTAAAGTATACTAGGTTCTTATAGTTAGTATAGATAGTAAGTTCTAAGTAGCTTTCTACGTATATTTACTAATATTCTAAAGCTAATATAATTATAAGTAATTCTTTATTATGCACATTATAGCGTTCTTTAGGTTCTAAGAGCTTACGTAAGTAGTAAGTAATAGAGTACTATAGTCTATCCTTTTCTTATATAATATATACGCCTAATATAAGATCTAAGGTGTTAGTTTCTATATATATAAGTTTACTACAATAAAATATAATTAACATTAAAGGTGTAATATAGGCTTTCTTAAGTGCCTTAAATATATTATTCTGTTCTTATTTCTACTTAAATAGTGTGTCCTTCTACGTAAGCTTTATTAGCAGAATTATAATCTTAGAGTAGTCCTTAATAAAGTGTTAGTTAAAGTTAATAAATCCTAAGAATTCTTAGATCTGTTAAACTATTTTTAGCGTCTGTAAGGTCTTAACTACTTCTACTTTTATTAGACTAATCTTAACTCTATATTATTCTATAATATACCTTAGAAATTTAACTTCCTCCTTATACTATTTATACTTTTTAGGTTTAAGTTATAGGTCTACCTACCTTAGGCATTCTAGTACTTCTATAATATAGTGTTTATGCTCTTCTAGTATCTTTAAGTACACTAGGATATTATCTAGGTACGCTACTATAGTTCTGTTAAGGTGTACTCTAAAGATATTGTTAATTAACTTCTAGTATATTACTAGTGCGTTTATTAGACTAAATAGTATAACTAGGTACTTATAGAGTCTATATTACGTTCTAAATACTATTTTCTATTCTTTTCCTTTCTTTATGTATATAAGGTTGTACGTGCCTTATAGGTCTAATACTATAAAGTACTAAGCTTCTACTAGCTAGTCCTATAACTCTATAATATTTAGAAGCAGGTAGTAGTTTCTAATAGTAATTTTATTAAGCTTCCTAAAGTAAATGTAAGGTTGTAGTTTACTATCCTTTTTAGGAATAAATATAATTAGGTACCCTATAGGTAATTCTAATCTTCTAATAAATCTCTTCTTAAGGTTCTTCTTAATATACTTGTAAAGTACTTTAAGTTCCTTTTCTAATAAATAATATAATAGCCTAAAGTTTAGTATCTTTTCTTTCTAGAGCTTAATCTTATAATTCTAGGGTTTATACTTAGGCAGAGCTTTTACTATAAGCTCTTCTTTAAATATCTCTACGTACTATCTATATACGTTAGAGATAGTAGAAGGTATACTTCTCTTCTTCTTAACTCTTACTTGGTAATCTGTAGGGCGTTTAGTATCTATAGAGTTAACTACTCTATCTTAGTTCGTCTTATATATTAAAGAGACCTTATTAATCTTCTTCTTATCTACTAGCTACTGTATATGCTGTATAGGTATAGATATATTAGTACTATATTTACATCCTTCTAATAAAAGTCTTTCTTATACCTAGTCTATCTTTAGGTTATACTTTTATAACTAGAGAAGTCCTAATATAATATTATACGTAGCCTTTATAAAGACGTCTAGGTTAATGTCTTTATAGTGCCCCTATATCTATAGAAGTACTGCTATTACTTTAAATGTTATTAGTAGTTTATCTAGCATTAATTCTCTATTAGCTACTTAAAGTAAGTAAGGGTTCTCCTTATAATATAATCTAAGTCTAGCTTACTATAAAACTATTCTAGATATATAACTTACTTATACTCCTAAGTCTAAGAGTACTATTAAGGCTACTCTACTTAGTTTAATAGGTAGCTTAAGAAGGTAATTATTCCTAATACTGTTAATAGATTAATCTCTAAGACTTATAGGCGCTAGCCTAAAAAAGTCTTTTCTTTACTAAATCCTTTAAATTCCTATATACTATAATACTTCTTATAATCTATATTAAGGTAGTTCTACTAGCGTATATTATAGTAACCTCTATTAACTACTAGCTATATTTGTATTATAGCCTATAGGTTATCTATTCTAGAAAAGTATACTTTTTAGTGTTTATTAATAAGATAAAGTTTATATAGGTTATTATAACACTAGTACTATTAACTATAATAAAGGCTTTATTATACTAGAAACTATTCTACACTAGGCTTCTTATTATAGTAGATTATATATTTATTCTTAGTATATACTATCTACGTAAGGTCTCTATATTTTAGGTTTTAGTAGTCTAGAATATACTGTAGTTATAGACTAATTATTAATAGTACTTCTTTCTACTTCTATATACGTTCTAGGCTAAGCTATATTTCTTACCTATACTAAAGCTAGTCTTTAGCTTCTTCTAGGTTATTAGCAAACTGTTTACTATTATTAATTTCTTTTCTAAACTAGTAAACAAGCTATTAGAGTTCTAGTATTATTTCTTTAATCTTTAGTACTCCTATAGGACTAATAAGTTCTTAATATATTTAGTAATAGGCTTCTTTATTATTACACTTTTAGCGTTGTTAAGCTATATATTCTTATTTGTATATTAGTAGAGCGCTAACTTAGTTAAACTCTTATTCTAAGGTGTCTAGTAGGTTGTCTATCTTTTGTTAGTTGTTATTAGAGTTGTACTCTATTTTTTTACCTCTTTAGGTGTTCTAGCAGGGTGTTACTATATAAATTAGAGGTATAATATAAATGTTATTATCCTCTAGGCTAGACTCTATATCTTCTAGTAGATACCCTATATTATTAGTAAGAATTTCCTATTTACTAGTATCTATATTATTATAACTATAGATAAGTACATTTAACTAGCAGTAAACCTTATTTATCTAGTAGTCTCTAGTAAAGTAGCCTAGTTTACTATAGTTGTAGTAATCCCTGCTGCCTCTATGTTAGTTACCCCCCTTAGGCTTCTTATTCTATTGCTTTAGTAGTCCCTTATTAAGGTTTAAGAGGTCTATTACTTTAGGTCTGTAGTATCTACTCTAAGTGTTACTATAGGTGCAATAACTAGTATTTAGCTAATTACAACCTTCTTACTATTCTTAATTTAAGTTATTATCCTACTAGTTCCTTAGTAGTAGTCTATTAGTAGTAATAACAGTAGTATATACTCTAGGGTAATCTTAAAGTTCTTACTAAAGCTTATAGAGTTATACGTTAATGTTAATAGTAGTATTAATAAGCTTATTAAGGGTTTCTATACTTACGCTAGTGCGCATAAGTTCTTCCTTAACCTTAGGCTTTAATTCTTATTAAAACATCATAATTAGAGTAGTATTATCCTAGTTAGTATTAGTAGTAAGCTGCTAAAACTCTACAGCGTAGTTAGCAGCTAACGTATTCTATCTAATCTTCTAAATGTTACGTTAAGCAATGTCTAGTTCATTAGAGACTCTAAAGATTAGCTTAATCTTTTCTTTAAATAGGTTAAAGTCTTTTATCTATTTATCTACGTTATCTAGAGCCTTACTAGCTTAGTACTACTGTATAAAGGGCTTAATCTAGGTAAACACTTTACTACGCATATAGCTAGTAGTAAAGACTACTTATTTAGCCTTAGGAACCTTCTTACCTTAGAAGATAAAGAAGAGGTTCTACTATATAAGCTAGTTATTAAGCTTACTATAATCTCTATAGTAAAGGTTAAGCTTATTAACGTTTATAGTGCTAGTAGTAACAGTTACATCTATATTAATGTTACTAGACGTAGAGTTACTAGGGGTAGAACAGGATCTAATAGTACTTATCTTAGGGGTGTTTAAAATATTAAAGTTATACTTTAGTTAAAGACTATAAGCACTAATTTTATTAGTTCTTAGGGATAAGTACTAGTAGATTAGTTAGAGTTATTAACTAAGTAAAGCTTGTAAAGATAGGGTGCACTAAATAGTACAGAGTAGACTATCTAGTTTAAGCGCAGGTTAAGATTCTAAAGATAAACTTAATTAATAAGGTTAAACACATACTATAAGGGTTGTGTTCCTACTAACTATCTACTTTAATAATAGTAGTAGTAATATAGACTAATTAGTGTTAAGAATCCTCTAATTACACTAATTACTAATTATACTAATTACTAATTACACTAATTACTAATTGTACTAATTACTAATTATACTAATTACTAATTGTACTAATTATACTAAGCCTAATTATATTACGTAATTCTTAGCCTCTTACTAAGTGTAGACGCTGTTATATTTACTTACGCTAAGCCTAATAACTTATTATACTTACTATACTCTACATACTATAATTAGCTTATATTCTTTCTATATTCTATAGATTAATATACTAGCTTACGCAGTACTTAAGCTTTTAGTAGATAATCTTACTAGCTAAAACTTCTTAAACTTTCTATTCTCTTATACCTTAGATAGGGATACCTATAGGTTATAGAGCTTCTTATCTAGGTAAGAGGTTATTAGGATCCTTATATAAGACGTTTAGTATAAATATATTATATATTTTTAAGCCTAGTAAAAGTTTTAAATAATCTAAGTAACCTATCTACTCTAGGACTTTAAAGGAACCTTCCTACTTGTTAGATAGCTTCTAGCTTAGTTGCTTAATTATTAAGTTCTAGGTAGAAAGATATACCTTATTACTAATAGTTTAGTTTATAAGGTAATAGTAGCTATTAACTACAGAGTGTATATAGTCTTAAGTGTTCTCTATATTTTCTTTAGCTACCTTCTAGGTGTTATATATATAGGTAGCTAATACTAAGGCTTTCTTATAATTAAGTTTCTTAACTAGGTTTATACCTAAATTAGCCCTATTCTAATTCTAACTCTATTTAGACTTACTACTATAGATAGCTTATTAAGGTAATATTCTAATTAAGGAATATAGTAGAGTAAGCTAGGCACAAATAATAATTAGGAGTAGTTTAGACTAGTTATCTTAGTAGTATAAGATAAATAGGTAAAGTTACTAATCTATATACTTATTTATAATCCCTATTTAGCTATTAGTTCTTTATAATAGGCTGTATATAGTTTAACTATTTTACCTCTAATTTAGTAGAAGAGCTCTAACTACATTTAATCTAACTATATTTAAGTTAATCTTATATAGACTTCTTAGTAGCCTTAGGTTCTTTAAGATTCTACTTATATAGGGGTAATAAGAAATCTAATAATTTTTCTTCTAAGATAATTTTAGAGTTATACGGCTAGAGTTCTAAAAGGGTTTTAGACTCTGTTTTGCTAACTATATTAGTATATTAGGCGTAATTCTCTAGTAATTACTCTCTTAGAAGGTAGGCGTTTTCTAGATTATCTAGGTTAAGATAGTTTTCAATAAGGTATTTAATGTTATATAGACTAGTAGTAAAGAATTTAATCTATTTTTTTTATAGAGGTAAAAAGACTTTGCAAATATTATAAAAATAATCGCAGCTAGGGTTAGGAGCAAGTTAGCGTCCTTTTAGGTCTAGGCTAATACTAAGGTTTAAGATATTAGTAGTTATAAAATACCTCTAATTTAATAGATAGAATAGTTTAGGCTTTAGCTCTACTAGTATTTCTTTATATTCTATAGGTAATCTCTATGTTATATATTCTATAAGACGTAGGCTTGAGCTAAAGAGTAGTTAAGGGTTATTAATAATAGAGGGGTAGGGTTATATAACTAAGGATACTTTACTAGCTATATAAACTAAGTCTATTTAATATTAACCTAGAGCTTTAAATATTTTAACTTTTTAATACTAATAATACAATCCTAAGATTCTCGGTTAATAATAATAAAGAGGTAGTTATAGATCTTATACCTATTAATAATTAGGTATAGCTAGGTATACTAGTTTACTAGGGTTATAATTTAGTCTTAGAATTCTTTAATAGTAATCTTATAGGGTAGCTTTTAGATAGAAGTCCTAGGCGCTAAAGAGACTAAAGAAGTAATTTTAGAGTCTAGAAATAAAAATCCTTAGGTACTAGTATTAATTAAGAAGTTAAGTTATACGCCTAGCCCTTAGTCTAATAGAATAGAAGATGTAAGAAAATAGGGTCTACTAAATAGATAAGATAAGGAGAGGTTAGATAGGTTATATTAATTTAGGCCTAGATAAGGTTATCCTCTTAGGCAGAACTATTTCTGCTAGATATTAGGTCCTCTTTAAAATATTCTTTAGTATTAATATACTCTTTAGTATCTACTTAGATTTCTTAAATTTAAGGACTAGTATAATCTTTTGCAAAATAAGCTACCTTACTATAGTTATAGTAGTTACCTAGAGTTAGCTCTCTTATAGGTGTAGCTTAGGGGGTATTTCTAAGTAGAGGTAGAGTAGATGTAAAAGGCTTCTAAATACTAGAGGTAGGTTAGTTTAGAAGTAGGTTATTAGACTAAGGCTAAGTATTAACTATTTAGGGTTAGGTCTAAGTTAGGATAGTGTTAGGTAGAGTATAGATAGAGTTCTATTTTCTTTCTATATTATATACTCTTAAGTACTCTTCTATAACTTTAAATAAGTTATTCTACTATCTTTTAAATTCTAGATTTAGACTTTAGAGGGCTAGAGTAACCTTTGTCTATATGTAGTAAAGCTATTCTAACTTAGGTACTTATCCTAAATAGCAGAACTTAGAAATTATACTTTAAAAGTTAGAAATATATTAATGTCTTCTATTTATAGTTAGTTAAACACAGCCTAACTCTTAGCTTGCTTATTTTTAGTAATAAAATAAGAGTAGAGAAGTAAAAATTTTTCTTTAGTATTCTTAAAATAATCTTAGTTATAAGACAAGTATATAGGCTTAAGGTATTTCTTAATAAGCCTAGAAGTGTATCTCTATACTAGAGCTATATAGGCTCTCTCTATAGAATAGTTATCTAAATTAATATTAAGTTAGTTGTAATTTAAGGCTTGCTACTGTTTAAAGGTAGGATCCTTACTATTACTAAATTTATTAATAGTTAGAGTTTATTTACTAAGCCTAGAGGTATAGACAGGGCTTAAAGAACTAAGTCCCTAAGTTAGTTAGAGGGACTTAGTAGTAGGTATAGGATTATCTTTATATAGAAAGTTTTATACTTAAAGCGTAGCTATTTTAGACTATAGTTAGTCTATCTCTATACGCAGCTTATCCTAATCTAAGTCTTTATCTAATTTACTTTTAGTAAGTAGTTTATTAACTAATTCTTTAGAAGGTATAGTTATATAAGTTTAAGTACATCTTCTAGTAAGGTCCTTTAAACTAGGGTTAGTAGTACCTAATAATAGTAATAGTAATTCAGATAGGTTTTTAATAATCTCTAAGTGTTTATCTTAGTGTAATCTAACGCAGCTTTTTCTAAAGGTAATCCTAGAGTAGTAAGTTACAGAAAGTTCTAAACCTAAAGGCTTTAGTTACTAGAAGGTCTCTAGAATCCTAACTATTATATTAAATAATAATTAGTACCTAGCCTAAATTTGTAACTGTAAGGGGTCTAGATCTTAAGGTACTTAAAATAGCTAAATAAACTTTACGATATTATTTAGAGGCTATTACTAACTAGGACAAGTTTTTAAGTATAATAAAACTATCTAGAATAATAGAAGTCTCTAATAGACGTAGATATCTATAATAAGGTAAATAGAAGCACTTAGATAGTTTATATAGAGAATTATTCTATTTCTATTAGTCTTATATAAAAGAATACTTAAAAACTAGCTATCTATACTTATTAACATTATATCTTTTATACCTTATAAGAGTTAGAAAGAATTAAATTACTAGCCTAGGGTGTAGAGTAGACACAGATGTAACGGTACAAAGTTAGTAATAAGTTAGAGAGAAATTAAATAGGACTTTAGGTACTTAGTATGTTATAGTAGAGAGTATAGGCCTATAATAATCCTATACTAGGGTATAGTATAAACATAAGTACTAGCTAACTAAGACCTCTAATTCTGCCCTAAAGGAATAAATAGTAGAGAAGAACAGAATAGAAAGGGTTATTACGTAACTACTTATTAATAAGTATAATATATATAACTACTTATTAATAAGTATAGTATAATATACTTGTCTATAAGCACCCTTATACATTTTATTAGACTAACTCTAGTTACTTATTAATAAGTATTATATCTTCTTAGTATATAGCTAGTAGGAATATAACCCTTATAGTTTATATTTAACCTTATTAATTAAGTTTATCTTTAGAATCTTAACCTGCGCTTAAACTAGATAGTCTACTCTGTACTATTTAGTGCACCCTATCTTTATAAGCTTTACTTAGTTAATAACCCTAACTAATCTACTAGTACTTATCCCTAAGAACTAACAAAATTAGTGCTTATAGTCTTTAACTAAAGTACAACTTTAATATTTTAAACACCCCTAAGATAAGTACTATTAGATCCTGTACTACCTCTAGTAACTCTATATCTAGTAACATTAGTATAGATATAACTATTACTACTAGCACTATAAATATTAATAAGCCTAACCTTTACTATAGAGATTGTAGTAAGCTTAATAACTAGCTTATATAGTAGGACCTCCTCTTTACCTTTTAAGGTAAGAAGGTTTCTAAGGCTAAATAAGTACTCTTTACAGCTAGCTATATATATAGTAAAGTATTTACCTAGACTAAGCTCTTTATACAGTAGTACTAAGCTAGTAAGGCCCTAAATAGCGTAGATAAATAGAAAAAAGACTTTAACCTATTTAAAGAAAAGATTAAGCTAATCTTTAGAGTTTATAATAAACTATATATTGCGTAACGTAACATTTAGAAGATTAGATAGGATAAGTTAGCTGCTAAATACACTATAGAGTTTTAGCAGCTTACTACTAATACTAACTAGGATAATACTACCCTAATTACTATGTTTTAATTAGAATTAAAGCCTAAGGTTAAAAAAGAAGTTATACTTACTAGTATAAGCATAGAAACCCTTAATAAGCTTATTAATACTACTATTAATATTAATATAAACTCTATAAACTTTATTAAGAACTTTAAGATATCTCTAGAGTACGTATTACTGTTATTACTACTAATAGGCTGCTACTAAGGAACTAGTAGCATAATAACTTAGATAAAGAATAGTAAGAAGTCTATAATTAGCTAAATACTAGTTATTATATCTATAGCAACACTTAGAGTAGATACTACAGAGCTAAAGTAATAGACCTCTTAAACCTTAATAAGGGACTACTAAAGTAATAGAATAAGAAGCCTAAGGGGGGTAACTAATATAGAGGTAGTAGGGACTGCTATAACTATAGTAAACTAGGCTACTTTAATAGAGACTACTAGATAAATAAGGTTTACTGCTATTTAAATATACTTATCTATAATTATTATTATATAGAAGCTAGTAAATAGGAAAATCTTACTAATAATATAGGATAACTGCTAGAAGGCCTATAGTCTAGTCTAGAGGATAATAATAACTATATTATACCTCTAATTTATATAGTAACACCCTACTAGAACGCCTAGACAGGTAAAGAAATAGAGTACTACTCTAATAATAACTAGCAAAGGATAGATAACCTACTAGACACCTTAGGATAAGAGTTTAACTAAATTAGTGCCCTACTAATACGTAAACAAGAACATATAGCTTAATAAGGCTAGAAGCGTAATAATAAAGAAGCCTATTACCTAATATATTAAGAACTTGTTAGTTCTATAGAAGTACCTAAAATTATAGAAATAATACTAGAACTCTAATAGCTTGTTTATTAGTTTTAAAAAGAAATTAATAATAGTAAATAGTTTACTAATAACCTAGAAGAAGCTAAAGACTAGCTTTAGTGTAAGTAAGAAATATAGCTTAGCCTACAACGTATATAGAAGTAGAAGAAAGTACTACTAATAATTAGCCTATAACTATAGTATATTCTAGACTACTAAATCCTAAGATATAGAACCCTTATATAGATAGTATATACTAAGAATAAATATATAATCTACTATAATAAGAAGCTTACTATAGAATAGTTCCTAGTATAATAAAGCATCTATTATAGTTAATAGTACTAGTGTTATAATAACCTATATAAACTTTATCTTATTAATAAATACTTAAAAGTATACTTTTCTAAGATTAGATATCCTATAGGCTATAATATAAATATAGCTAGTAGTTAATAGAAGTTAGTATAATATATACTAGTAGAACTACCTTACTATAGATTATAAGAAGTATTTTAGTACTAAGGAGTTTAAAGGGTTTAGTAATAAGGAGAATTTTTTAAGCTAGCGCCTATAAGTCCTAGAGATTAATCTATTAATAGTATTAGGAATAAATACCTTATTAAGCTACCTATTAAAATAAATATAGGAGCCTTAATAGTACTCTTAGACTTAGAAGTATAAGTAAGTTATATATCTAGAATAGTAATATAGTAAGCTAGACTTAGATTATATTATAAGAAGAACTCTTTCTTACTCTAAGTAGCTAATAAAGAATTAATACTAGATAAACTACTAATTATATTTAAAGTAATAGTAGTATCTCTATAGATATATAGGCACTATAAGGAAATAAACCTAAATATCTTTTTAAAGGCTACGTATAATGTTATATTAAGACTTTTCCAGTTATAAAAGTATAATATAAAAATAGACTAGGTATAAGAAAGACTTTTATTAGAAGGATATAAATATAGTACTAATACATCTACACCTACGCAGCGTATACAGCAGCTAGTAGATAAAAAGAAGATTAATAATATCTCTTTAATATATAAGACGCGCTAAAATAGAGTAGTTAACTCTGTAGATACTAAACGCCCTACAGATTATAAAGTAAGAGTTAAGAAGAAGAGAAGTATACCTTCTACTATCTCTAATATATATAGATAGTATATAGAGATATTAAAAGAAGAGCTTATAGTAAAAGCTCTATCTAAGTATAAACTATAGGATTATAAGATTAAGCTCTAGAAAGAAAAGATACTAACTTTTAGGCTGTTATATTAGTTATTAGAAAAGGAACATAGAGTACTTTAGAAGTACATTAAGAAGAACCTTAAGAAGGAATTTATTAGAAGATTAGAATTACCTACAGGGTACCTAATTATGTTTATTCTAAGGAAGGATAGTAAGCTTTAACCTTATATTAACTTTAAAAAGCTTAATAAAATTACTATTAAGAACTATTACCTACTCCTAAATATTATAGAGTTATAGAACTAGCTAGTAGAAGCTAAGTACTTTATAGTATTAGACCTATAAGGCGTTTATAACCTTATATATATAAAGAAAGGAAAAGAATAGAAAATAGTATTTAGAACGTTATATAGACTCTATAAGTACCTAGTTATACTATTTAGTCTAATAAACGCACTAGTAATATACTAGAAGTTAATTAACAATATCTTTAGAGTACACCTTAACAGAACTATAGTAGCGTACCTAGATAATATCCTAGTGTACTTAAAGATACTAGAAGAGCATAAACACTATATTATAGAAGTACTAGAATGCCTAAGGTAGGTAGACCTATAACTTAAACCTAAAAAGTATAAATAGTATAAGGAGGAAGTCAAATTCCTAGGGTATATTATAGAATAATATAGAGTTAAGATTAGTCTAATAAAAGTAGAAGTAGTTAAGACCTTACAGACGCTAAAAATAGTTTAACAGATCTAAGAATTCTTAGGATTTGTTAACTTTAACTAACACTTTATTAAGGACTACTCTAAGATTATAATTCTGCTAATAAAGCTTACGTAGAAGGACACACTATTTAAGTAGAGATAAGAATAGAATAATGTATTTAAGGTACTTAAATAAGCCTATATTATACCTTCTACGTTAATTATACTTTATAGTAGTAAACTAATATATATAGAGACTAATACCTTAGATCTTATATTAGGCGTATATATTATATAAGAAAAGAATAGACTATAGTACTCTATTACTTACTACTTACGTAAGTTCTTAGGACTAGAAGAACGCTATAATATATATAATAAAGAAATACTTATAATTATATTAGCTTTAGAATATTAGAGACTATATATAGAAAGCTACTTAGAACTTACTATCTATACTAACTATAAGAACCTAGTATACTTTACTACTACTAAGGTCTTAAATTAAGAATAAGTACGTTAGTCTAAGATAATTAGGTAATATAAATTTAAGATATTATATACACTAGGTAAGGATAATAGCAGAGCTAATACATTTAGCTAACAACACAACCTTACTAGAGAAAAAACAATTAAATAGTTTATAGTACTAGAAATTTATAATAGTAGACTGCTTAGACTATTATAGTAGGTAAATAATATAATATATATAAAAAATAAATAGCGCATCATATTAGACATATAAGAGGAACTTTAGAATAAAATTATAGCTAATTATTATAAAAATCTATAATATAGATACTCTAAAATTATATATATAATAGAACTTATTAAGTAATACTATAGGTTTAGTAATATAAAGAATAAGGTTACTAAATATATTAAGAACTATATTAACTATTAGTAAAGTGAATATAGTACACATATAAAATATAGAGAAATATAGGTAATAAAGCTACCTATAGTACTATAGATAAACATTATAATTGATTTTAGTATACAGCTACCTATCTTAAGAGACCCTATTACTAGATATAACTACAACTTAATATTTATTATAGTTAATAGATTTACTAAGTACGCTAAAATAATACTAATTTAATATAGTTATACTATAGAGTAGCTTATATAAGTATTTCTAGATTAATATATAAGATATTATAGTATACTAGTATTAATAATTAGTAATTAAGATAAGCTCTTTATAATAAACTACTAGATTACGCTCTTAGTAGCAATTAGTACTAAGAAGAAACTCTTAACAGCCTATTATCTATAGATAGATAGATAGACTAAAAGAATTAATTAGACTATAAAAACATACCTACAGATATATAGTAACTAGTAGTAAGATAACTAGGTTTTACTATTTTTTATAGTATAGATTACATATAATAATAAATTATTAGAAGTAATAGGAAAATTACTATTCTTTCTAAATTATAGGATGTACTTAAATCTCTTTAACGTACCCTACAGGCGAGCCGCTTAACGGGCAAGCCGCTTACTTTTGCTAAGCCCCTACTAAACTTCTCCTCCTACACTATCGTCTTCTTAACAACACTATTTAGACGCGTTAAAGAAAGCTTAGATACAGCTTGCGCTCTAGGCTCTTAAACAAGACATAAATCTCTCTTAGCAACGTGCTGTAGCTATCTACAGGGTCTCTTAAAAGACACTAAGCGACTAACACATAGGACAACCTTTACGCGCAGATTCTATAGCTAACTTACAGAAGCTAGACAACAATAAGAAGGAGGTGATTATTAAGCATGTTCTTGAGCTAGATGCGCGAGGATTTTCCCCTTAGCTCTTAGATGTAGCTACTATGGCCAATTCTTTACGCGCTAAGCGTAATCTAGGCCCTATTAGCGTAAACTAGCCTAGTACGTTTGTTAAGTAACACCTAGAGCTTAAAGTTAAGTTTAATTGCAAGTACGACTATAAGAGAGCCCTCTATAAGGATTCTAAGGTTCTACAGGGCTGGTTTAGCCTAGTAGCTAACATTAAAGCTAAGTATAGCATCTAGGATGAAGACACATACAACTTCGACAAGACAGGCTTTATAATAGGCTAGATCTCTCTAGAAGTAGTTGTTACAGCTTTAGAACGACAGGGTCGGCCAAAGGCTATCTAGCTAGGCAACCGAGAGTGGGCTACGGCTATAGTGAGCATTAATGCTAAAGGATAGGCTATTCTAGCCTTTCTTATCTTTAAAGCCTACTACTACCTCTCTACCTAGTACAAAGAAGAGGATCTCCCTTACAACTAGGTTATTAGAGTCTCTAATAACAGCTGGACTACCAACAAGCTTAGTCTTAACTAGTTAAAGCACTTTAACAGGCATACAAAGGAGCGTACTATTAGCACCTACTATTTACTTATTATTAATAGTTATAAGAGCTACAACTCTCTTAAATTCCGGCAATACTGTAAGGATAATAAGATTATTACTCTCTGTTTGCCTTCTTACTTATTACACCTTACACAGCCCCTTAATGTAGGTTGTTTTACTACTTTAAAGAAGGCGTATAGGCGCTAAGCCAAAATACTTATACGTAACTAGATTAACTATATTATAAAGATAGAGTTCCTGCTATGCTTTATACGCGCCTATAATGCTATAATTACTTCTAAGAACATCTAGGGAGGGTTCTGAGGTGCTAGATTAGTCCTATTTAACCCAGACTAGGTTATAATGGCCCTTAATGTGAAGTTGCGCACTCTATCACCACCACTACCTGTTAACAACAAGCTCTGGCAGTCGCAAACCCTAAGCAACACCCTTAAACTTAGGTTGCAATTAACACTTATAAAGATAAGGATTTAGAGGTATATAGATAGTTCGCCTACCTCTATAGTTAAGGCGTTTAAGAAGGTAGTAAAAGGGGCAGTAATAATTACGCATAAGCTAGTGTTGGCGTAATAGGAGATTACTTAGCTTTAAGCTACTAATAAGGCAGCTACACAACAAAAATCACACAAAAGAAAGCAAGTTTAGGCAGAAGGGACCCTAACAGTTAAGGATGGCCTGCAATTAACAACTCTGAAGGAGTTTAGGGCGCGTAGTGATAGGAAGAAGGCAAAGAAGCAGGTGCGCGCTAAAGGAGGTAAGCCCTTCTAAAGACGCTGTAGATAGTGTAATTAGACAGGACACAACGCGCAAACGTGTTAGAAAGAGGTAGAAGTAGTTTCTAAATAGTATTACAGGCCATACTGCACTTTACAGCACTAAACTAGGTTGTTTTAGGCTATAATAGGGTGGAGTTTAGTAGGGGCTTGGCAAAAGTAAGCAGCTCGCCTGTTAAGCGGCTCGCCCGTAGGGTACGTTACTAGAAGTCTCGACATACTAATTAAGACTAAATTAGTAATATTCTTAGTAGTAAGACTAAAAGAGGTGAATAAGAAAGTACTAGAGAATATTAGTAGGGCTTAAGAATAAGTAGTCCTATATACTAACTAAAAAAGAAAAACAGCACCTTAGCTAAAAGAAGAAGATAAAGTCTATCTTCTTATAAAAAACCTTTACACATAAAGACTAACAAAAAAACTAGACTACGTTAAAGTTAGCTTCTTTTCTATTTTTAAGTAGATAAGCCTAGTTAACTATTAACTTAATCTGCTAAAGAATATAAATATCTATCTAATGTTCTATATATTACTATTAGAACTAGCTAACTCTAGAACGCCTATCTAGAAGAGCTTCTATTACTAAGCTAATAGTAAAGACTAATAGGAAGTTAAAATAATAGTAATATATAAGAGAAATAGCAATTACTAAAGGTATCTAGTTAAATAGTTAGGATACCTAGACTTAGAAAATATATAGAAATAACTTACGTACCTTATAAGCTACTACTAATTAGTATATATATACTATAATTTGCTATAGATTCTTTAATTTAACTAAGATTACTCTAGATAGCTAGTAAGGAACATATACTAATAGACGCTTTAGAATAGTTAGAATTAACTATCTTAGCTAGGTCTAACTTACTAGCCTTAACTATTCTATTTACTAAATATAGCGCCTTTTACTACACGCGTTTATATACCTAGTTTAGAATTTTCTTATTACATAATAATTACGTAACTGTAGTTATAAAGAGTAACTTATCTACTATTACCTTTTTCTTATACTTCTTATAAGTCTTATCTAATAACGCCTAAGATATATTTATATAGTACTTACTAGCCTTTATATACTTAGCACACTTTAGACCTTTTAGACTACCTAGTATAATATAGCACTTATAGCTACTAAAGAAATAATAATTATAGAGGACTTTAGTAGGTGTATTAGCTTAATAGATTTCTAATATAAGATAGATATTATAGGTATATAAGAAAATCTTAACTTATAGGTTACTAGATATATAGATTATAGATTATATAAAACTCTAATAAATAATTATATAGTTTAAGAATAAACTAAAGAGAAAGAAGAGATAGTGTTATAACTTTATGCTAGGGCACAGCATAAACATAAGTACTAGCTAACTAAGACCTCTAACTCTACTCTAAAGGAATAAATAGTAGAGAAGAATAGAATAGAAAGAGTTATTATATAACTACTTATTAATAAGTTTAGTATAATATGCTTATCTATAAGCACTCTTATATATATTTAATTAGATTAACTCTAGTTACTTATTAATAAGTATTATATCTCCTTAGTATATAGCTAGTAGAAATATAACCCTTATAGTTTATGTTTAACCTTATAAATTAAGTTTATCTTTAGAATCTAAACCTATGCTTATACTAGATAGTCTATTCTATACTACTTATTATACCCTATCTTTATAAGCTTTACTTAGTTAATAACCCTAACCGATCTACTAGTACTTATTACTAAGAACTAATAGAATTAGAGCTTATAGTCTTTAACTAAAGTACAACTTTAATAAGGCCTTACTACTATAAGTAGGTCTCTTTCTCTACTCTCTTATAGCTTACTATCTGCTATTTTATTTACTCTTCTTTTAAATCTATTAGTTTACTAGGTTACTACCTTTATACTTATAAAGTCTACCTTATATAATAGTAGACCTAATAGCTAAAATAATAATTAGATTTCTCTTAGGCTTCTGCTTTTATTAAGCTAGTAGTTAGCTACTACTACTTAAGGTTTTACTAAAGTTTTAGTCTAGTATACTATCTCTTTACTAAGTATTAGCTCTATTTAAAGTTCTTCTCCTTATCTCTACCTCTAACTAGCGTAGGTAGTAAATGCCTATTTTAAAGTATAAATTAGCCTTCTTAATACGTCTTTTAAGTTTAGATTACCTTTCTTTTATATTTATAAGGCTAAATTATTACTTTTATAGGCTCTAGAGTACTAGCCTTTTATTTTACCCCCTAACTAACTAGCGCCTTTTAAGTAGTCTAGCGCCTTCCTTTAGCACCTTTTAAACGGTCTATTACCTATTTTTTTTAATCTACTAGCGCCCTCTAAGAAGTCCAGCACCCCTAAGTATCTCCTACCTCTTTATCTTAAGAAATACTTACTTCTTTACCTTTTACTAATATATAGCTCTTTTACTAAAAATTATCTTTTACTAATATATAGTACTTTTACTACTAAATATCTAGGCCCTACTACTACTTATAGGCACTAGGTGCTCTACGTTTTCTCTAACTACCTACTACTACTATAATTACCTTTATAGATATAACTTCTCTATTTTTCTACTAATATCTTTATATATTATAGCTCTATTACTAATTAATAAGGATAATATTAAGCCTAACTTTATACTACCCCCCTAGCCTTCTTCTACTTCTACTAAGAAGACCTCTTATAATAAGTCTTACCTATACTATCTAGAAACTCCTATAGATTCTAGGTTCTTTAATTATTAGGGTAGTAGTTCTATTTCTAGTTATGTACACGACTTTAGCTATAAGGCACGTAAGAAAGCTACTACTTTAGAAACACTTATTATATATAGCAGCCCTTCTACTTTATCTACTAATTAACTAAAGTCTTAGATACAGAAAGATAAGTAAGCTACTATTAGAATAGAGGATACTGTTACAGAAATCTACTAGCCTACTCTCTACTTCCTCTAGAAACAGGCTTCTCTGTAGGAACTTACTGTTAAGTTTAATACTTTAGATAAAGTCCGTAAGTAATTATTTAATTAGGTCTTTAGGATAAGTATAGGTAGGGGCTCTTAAAGGGGTAGTTGTCTAGTTAAAGACTATAGTAACTAGGGTTTATAAGAAAGAGTATAGAGTAGACTATATATTTTATAAGTATAGTTAAGATACTTTAATTATAAATATAATTAATAGAGTTAAACGCAAACTATAATAGTTAAGTTCTAATATATTTAATATAATAATTTAAAAAGTAAGTAATATAACTACAAATATAAAAACTAAGAGAACACTTCTTAAATAAACTATAAACAAGGAGATTATAATATAAACTATTTCTAAGTAGATATAGTTAAAGCTATAATAGAAGCTATAGAAGTCTATAAATACTTATAAGCCTAGTAATAGGTATAACACACCTAATAAACTAGATTAAAATATTACCTAAGCTCTACTAGTCCTAACTAAGTCTCTAAAGAGAATAGAAGTTAAGGAATAGGAGAAATACACAAATTTTGTAATAAAAACCTTATAGTTAGGAGTAACCTATTATTTATTACACTAGCGCATCTTAGACTAGATACATTACTAGCTAATATATAATATATAAGATTAGTAGGCCTATACTACTAGCTGCGCTAGTGTAATAAATCATTTTAAACTAACTTTTTAACACCTTGCTTACAATTGTGCTAAAACGCGTTTTTTAAGGTTTCTTCTCTAATACTAGAATAAACCTAGTAAGACAAAGTAAAAATAAAAACTATAAAATTATAATACTCTAAGTATAAAAGTACTAATAATAAATCTAAAACACTAAGTGTTTTACTAAGGGGTAATCTAAAACTAGATCTAGCCCTATCTAAAACTAGATCTAGCCCTATCTAAAACTAGATCTTCGCCTGTCTAAAAAACCAGATCTAGGCCTATCTAAAACTAGATCTAGGCCTATCTAAAACTAGATCTAGGCGTATCTAAAACTAGATCTAGGTCTACCTAAAACCGGATCTAGGCCTATATAAAAACTAGATCTAGGCCTATCTAAAACTATAAAGGATAAATACAGCCCTCTCTCTATAGTTACAAAATTAATTAATTTAACTATTACTTCTATAACTATTACTTCTAATTTTTATAGGTTATAAGCCTAGCGCACTATTACCTAAACAACATCTAAACTAATTATTTCTTAATTAAACTAATTGTTTCTTAATTAACACCTCTTTAAGTTATAAACAGCACAAATTTATAATTAAAAATATTAGATTCTCTTAAAATTAAAAAGCTCTCTAGCTAAGCTAATTACAAATTCTGGAGTAACTAAATAATAGCTATTCTTACTACTAAGGATCTCTATAACGCTATCTATAACAATAATAATAAGCCTATTACTATCCTAACTACTATAGACAGAAAGGTAAAAGTATATATTATACTAAGTTGTAAAAAAGGCTCTAGTATATAAATTTAAAAGTATACTACTACTATAGATTACTAGATTATACTAGTAAATCTATACTCTCTAAAAGGATTTATAGCTAAATTTCTTCTATTAAAAGAATTCTTTATGTCCTATCTCTAGAACTCCAATTTAATAGAAAAGTTCCTCAGCAAAATTAAATATCTTAATAATATTTTAAGCTTATAAGGAATTTAATTACCTAAGTAAGTAGTACTAACTTGTATACTTAACAATCTAACTCTAAATTATAAGGGATTTGTTACTATTATTACCTAATCCTTTTGTTAGAATTTAGATAAAATAAATATAGAAACACTTTTTTTCTAATTTAATTAATAAATTCTGTTGCTGAATAAGTACTAAAAAAGTACTATACTAATCAAAACATAAACTATACTAAAAGAATAAGATTATAAAGTAACACTATTATAATAAGTGTAAATTAAATACGTATTAAACAAGTAGTTACTAGTTTCTTAATCGATAAAAGAAACCTAATTAGTTTAAAACTAGACATACCTATAATTCCATTCGACAATTACCTAATCTAGCTAAAAATAGAGTAGAAAAAAGGGTCGAAAAAGAATAAGATTAAGCTCTCTTATCTCTAGATTAAATAGAACTAGAATTACCAGGGGATTTAGATAATAAGGTATATAATAATAATAACCTATAGTTTAGTTTAACTAAAGCTAACTTAATACTAGATTTAGGAAGTACTTAGCATTTAATATGCAATAGGTTACTGTTTTCAGAAGGTAGTTTAGTAGATAAAGTAACTAAATTAGGCTAGGGTAATAATACTACTATTGATGCTGTAGCTATTACAAAGTTATACTTTATAGTAAATAATACAAAAATTATACTAAATAATTACCTCTTTATACTAAGCTTCTCTGTAAACCTTTTATCTATTTAAAATTTAATAGAAAAAGACTTTAAAGCAAACTTTATAAAGGAAGAAGCTATCTTAATAAGAAATAATCTAGTTATTAAAGCTAAGTACGCTTATAACATGTATATACTAGACTATAGAAATAAGATTATTATTAAAGATAGCTCTATAGATAATTTAAACTATAAGAACTATATACTCTACTTAGATTCTAATAAATCTACTATAGAAAAGCTAGAACTATATTATAATATATTTAGATATAAAAGTATAGATACTATAAGTAAACTACTTTATATTAAAGTACTTTAAAATTATAGTTTTAACTGTATAACGTACTCTACAAGCAAGCTACCTACCTAAGTAAGCTGCCTACTTTTACTAAGACTACACTAAACTTTACTTAACTTATAATACCTTTACGCAGCAACCTACTAAAGCCTTTTAATAAAACTGATATACAGCTTACTCTTTAGGTAATTAAGTAAGACGCAACGCTAAGCGTGTGACGCGCAGCAGCAATCTACAAAGTTCCTAGAAGAACACTAGACACTTAACGCGTAGGAACGCTCTCTCGACGCGATTGTAAGCCTAATATAATAAGGATAACTAGCACTAAAGAGGAGGTGATTGTCCAGCATGTACTGAAGCTAGACGAGCGAGGATACTCGCCCTAGCTTGCTAATGTAGAGGATATGGCCAATTCTCTGCTTACTAAGCGCTATTAGACCCCTGTTAGCAAGAACTAGGCTGCTAACTTTGTTAAACGTTAGCTAGAGCTTAAAGTTAAGTTTAATTGCAAGTACAACTATAAGAGAGCGCTTTATAAGGATTCTAAGGTAATTAGTAACTAGTTCTAGCTTATAGAGAATACTAAAGCTAAGTATAGTATTCTAGATAAAGACACCTATAACTTTAACAAATCTAGCTTTATAATAGGCACTATATTAATAGGAGCTGTTATTACAGGCTCTAAGCGTTAAGAAAGACTAAAGACAGTGTAGTAGGGCGACTGTAAGTAGATAAGTATTATCTAGGGTATTAATACAAAGGGCTAGTCTATCCTACCCTTTATTATCTTCTCTAGTAAGTACTACCTCTTAGCCTAGTACAAGGAGCCCAGTATACCTAACAACTAGGTTCTTAATGTCTCTAATAATGGCTAGACTAATAATAAGCTTAGAGTTAAGTAGTTAAAGCGCTTTAATAAGCACACAAAGGCGCGCACTGTTAGTAGCTACTAGCTACTTATTCTAGACGGCCACGAGAGCTACAACTTAGTTAAATTCTACTAGTACTGTAAGAAGTATAAGATTATTACTCTGTAAATACCTCTATACTCGTCGCACCTACTGCAGCTACTTAACGTAGGTTATTTCTCTCTATTAAAGAAGGCCTATAGCCGCTAAGCTGAGCAGCTAATACGCAGTAAGATTACGCGTATTACTAAACTTAAGTTCTTACCGTACTTTAAAGCTGCTTTTAATTCTTTAATTACTAATAGCAACATACAGGGAGGATTTAGAGGCGCTAGTCTAGTCCTATTTAACCTAGAGGCTGTAATATTAGAGCTTAAAGTACGCCTGCGCACACTAATACTACCTACTATAGACAACAGCACATAGAAGTCTAAAACACTAAGCAACACCCTAAAATTTAGGTCTTAATTAAATCTGATTTGAGAGAGGATTTAGAGACACGCTAATAGCTCACCAACGCCTATAGTTATCGCCCTTAATTAGCTTACTAAAGGCGCAGAGCTAATAGCGTATTTACTAGTTTTAGTGCGTAACTAGATTACTAACCTACAGGCAGCTAACGAGGCTGCTATACGTTGTAAATTACACAAAAGAAAGCAAATCTAGCGTAAAGGGACACTAACGTTTAGTAAGGGAGTGCGGCTAACTACTCTAAAGGAGTTTAAGGCCTGTAGTGATAGAAAGAAGGTAAAGAAGAGGTTACGCGTTAATAGGAGTACTTAGTCTTTAAGGCGCTGTGGTATATGTAGCGAGACAGGGTATAACACGCAAACATGTAGTAAAGATGTGTAGAGTACTATAGACTAGTACAGCTTACTATTTAGTATAGTATATTACTACTATATACTATAGTATTACGAAGTAGTTGTAGTGTTAGTGTGGTCTTAGCAAAAGTAGGGAGCTTACTTAGGTGGGCAGCTCGCTTATAGAGTACGTTAGCCTATATATAGGCAAAATAAACTAATAATAAATTAAGAGTTATAATAGAAAAACCTATAATTTATTTATAAAAGGTAGTAATTAATATTTATAGACCTATAACTCCTAGTTTAAAAGTAGGATATAGATATATTATCTTTTTACTAGATAGTGCTACTAAGAAACTAAGCTTTAAGCTCTTAAAATAAAAATTAGAGGCTCTAGAATTATTTAAAGAATATAAACTAAAAGAAGAAAACTAATCTAATCTATCTATTAAGATAATAGGATTAGATAATAGTAAGGAATTTAATAATTCTCTATTTAAGATATTTACTATTAAAAATAGTATTATATATTATTTTTTTAAGCCCCTATACGCTAAAACAAAATAGTTAAATAGAGAGAATTAATAGAACTATTATATAAATAACTATAGTATTACTATTTAATACTAATATAGATCTTCTATACTAGGTAGATGTAGTTAAAACAGCTATTTATATATATAATATAACTCTACACTTCTATTTATCTATATTACTATTTAAAAAGCTCTATAATAAAAAGCCTAATCGAGAAAATCTAAGGATTTAGGGCTCTATAGCATACTATAAGGATAAATTAATAGGCCTTATAAAGCTAGAGCCTAGAGCTAAGAAAGAAATTCTTATAGGTTTTAACTAATATAATTACTATATCTTAGATAATTTATCTAAAAGAATTATATAAACAAGAGATGCTATAATCCTAGAAGGTAGATTTAATAATAGTAGTAAAAACTAAGATATAATTATAATAGACTTTAATAATAGTAGTAAAAACTAAGATATAATTATAATAGACTTTAATAAAGAACTTAGTAATAACAAAAGAAGTTATTAAGAGTTCTCCTACGAGAATAATAACTAAAGTACTAGAGTAGATAGTCTACCTAGTAACTCTAATAGTATATAAAACTAAGAGTAAACTAATAGTAATATTAACAACTACTATAGTAACTCTTAAGATAAATTATCATATATAACTAGTAATACTAATTTAGAGCTAAGTACCTACTTTAAAGCAATAAATTTAGAGAATAAAAAGGAATAGCTAGAAGCTTATAAACTAGAGTTTAATTAACTAAAAGAATAAAATACCTAGTTACTAGTAGAGCTACCTAAAAAAAGAACAGCACTAAAGAGACGCTAGGTGTTTAAGATTAAGGAGGACTCTAATAACAACATTATTAAATATAAAGTAAGATAGGTTATTAAAGGGTTTCGCTCAATCTAAAGACTAGACTACTTAGAAACCTTTTTAAATACAATAAGAATAGAGATTATAAGACTTATACTATTTATAGTAGTATTTCTAGATCTAGAAATAATATAGCTAGATTTTAAAAACGCTTTTCTATATATACCTATAGATATAGATATATATATATAACAACCTATAGGCTTTTTAGAAGATAAGACTAAGGTTTCTAAATTAAATAAAGTAATTTATAGATTAAAATAAGCACCTAGAGCCTAGTATACATACCTAAAAGCTATACTATTTAAACTAGATTTTAAGCCTATGTTTATAGAATGAGGTATCTTTATAAATAAGAGAACAGAGATCTATCTAATAATCTATGTAGATAATGTTCTTATAATAGAAAACAACGTTAAACTTATTAAAGAACTAAAAATAAATCTAGTAAGGCTACTAGAACTAAGTAATCTTAGAGAAGTAAAATATTTTCTAGGGATAGAGATAATAAGAGATAGAGTAGAAAGATCTATTTACTTAAAATAAACTAAGTATATTAAAGATATACTATAAAATAAAAGAAGCTAGATTTAAATCCTATTAGTATACTAGTAGAAGCTAGACTTAAGTTATAAAAGAATAAAGAATAAGTAACTCTAGAAGATATAAAACTATACTAGTAATATATAGGTAGTTTAATATACTAAACTACCTATACTAGACTAGACTTAGTATTTAGTATATATAGCTGCGTAAGACATATATCTAGCCTTATTAAAGAATACTTTATAGTAGTAAATAGGATTTATAAATACCTAAATTATATAAGTTTAAAATAGATTATTCTTCTAATTATAATTAGTACTCTTATTACTTAAATATACAGATGCTAATTAGAGTAGTAATTCAACTACTAGATAAAGTATAACTAGATATATATTTATGTTTAATAACAACTCTACTAGCTAGTCTAGTAAACTATAAAAATTAACTACTCTAGGTAGCTATAAAGTAGAAAACATAGCTCTAAAAGAAGTTATTAAAGAATATACCTATTTAATAAGTATCTATAAATAAATAGATATTAATAAACTTCTGAATCTAAAAGAAGAGAAATTATATCTATTTAGTAATAATTGACCTGCTATTGCACTAGTAAATAACCTAGAACACTACTCTAAGACTAAGTATATAGATATTTAATATTACTTTATAAGAGAAAAGATTATAAAAGATATAATAGATCTAAACTATATACTTACTAAAGAATAATTAGTAGATATATTTATAAAAGCACTAAATACACCTACCTTTACTACCTTATTTAATAAGCTAAATGTTATAAAATAGTTATATTGCTTAAGAGGGTATATTTAATATAAAATAATTTAAAAAATAAACAATACAACTACAAATATAAAAATTAAAAGAATACTTCTTTAAAAAACTATAATAAAGAAATTATAATATTAACTACTTCTAAGTAGATATAGTTAAAGCTATAATATAAGCTGTAGAAGTCTAGTAATACTTATAAGCCTAGTAATAGGTATAACACACCTTATAAACTAAATAAAAATATTACCTAAGCTCTACTAGTCCTAACTAAGTCTCTAAAGAGAATAGAAGTTAAGGAATAGAAGAAACACACAAATTTTGTAATAAACACCTTATAGATAGGAGTAATCTACTATTTATTACACTAGCGCATCTTAGACTAGATACATTACTAGCTAATACATAATATCTAAGATTAGTAAGCCTATACTACTAGCAGCGCTAGTGTAATAAATTATTCTAAACTAACTTTTTAACACTTTACTTGCAATCGTGCCAAAACGCGGTTTTTAAGGTTTCTTCTCTAATACTAGAATAACCCTAGTAAGACTAAGTAAAAATAAAAATTATAAGATTATAATACTCTAAGTATAAGAGTACCAAAGATTAATCTAAAACACTAAGTGTTTTACTAAGGGGTAATCTAAAACTAGATCTAGTCCTATCTAAAACTAGATCTAGGCCTGTCTTAAAAAACCAGATCTAGGCCTATCTAAAACTAGATCTAGGCCTATCTAAAACCGGATCTAGGTCTATCCTAAGCTGAATCTAGGCCTATCTAAAAACTAGATCTAGGTCTATTTAAAACTATAAAGGATAAATACTACTCTCTCTCTATAGTTACAAAATAAATCAATTTAACTATCACATCTACAACTATTACTTCTAATTTTTATAATATAATTCCTCTATATTCTATAAGTAATCTCTATATTATATGTTCTATAAGACGTAGGCTTAAGATATAGAGTAGTTAAGGGTTATTAATAATAGAGGGGTAGAGTTATATAACTAAGGATACTTTACTAGCTATATAACCTAAGTCTATTTTATATTAAGCTAAAGCTTAAAACATTTTAACTTTTTAATACTAATAATATAATCCTAAGATTCTTAGTTAATAATAATAAATAGGTAGTTATAGATCTTATACTTATTAACTATTAGGTGTAGCTATATATACTACTTTACTAGAGTTATAATTTAGATTTAGAATTCTTTAGTAGTAATCTTATAGAGTAGCTTTTAGATAGAAGTTCTAAGCGCAAAAGAGACTAAAGAAGCAATTTTAGAGTCTAGGAATACAAATCCTTAGGCACTAGTGTTAACTAAGGAATTAATTTTCTACGCCTTACCCTTAGTTTAATAGAATAGAAGAAATAAGAATATAGGGTCTAGTAAATAATTAAGATAAGAAGAGGTTAGATAAATTATATGAATTTAGGCCTGGGTAAAATTATCCTTCTAGGTAGAACTGTTTCCTATAGGTATTAGGTTCTTTTTAAAGTCTTCTTTAGCATTAACATAATCTTTAGTATCTACTTAAATTTTCTAAAGTTAAGGACTATTATAATTTTTTATAAAATAACCTACCTTACTATAGTTATAATAGTCACCTAGAGTTAGCTCTCTTATAGGTGTAGCTTAGGGAAGAAAGTCTTAGGTAGAGGTAGAGTAGATATTAAAGGCTTTTAAATGCTAGGGGTAGGTTAGTTTAGAAGTAAGGTGTTAGAATAAGACTAAACATTATCTATTTAGGGTTAAGTCTAATTAGGATAGTATTAGGTAGAGTATAGATAGGGTTCTATTTTCTTTTTATATTATACGCTGTTAAGTACTCTACTACAAGTTTAAATAAGTTATTCTGCTATCTTTTAAATTCTAGATTTAGACTTTAGAGGGCTAGAGTAATCGTTGTCTATAGGTAGTAAGACTATTCTAACTTAGGTACTTATTTCTAAATAGTAGAACTTAGGAATTAAACTTTAAAAGTTAGAAATATACTATCCTTTCCTATTTATAGGCAGTTAAAAACAGCCTAACTCTTAGCTCTCTTGTTTCTAGTAATTAAATAAGAGTAGAGAAGCGTAATTATTTCCTTAGCGTTCTAAAAATTATCTAAGTTAAGAGATAAGTATTAGGGCTTAAGGTATTCTATAGTAAGCCTAGAATTATATCTCTATATAAGAGCTTTATAGGCTCTCTTTATAGAATAGTAATCTAAATTAATATTAAGTTAGTTATAAATTAAGGCTTGCTCCTGTTTAAAGGTAGGTTCTTTACTATTACTAAATTTATTAATAGTTAGAGTTTATTTACTTAGACTAGGGGTATAAACAGGGCTTAGAGAACTAAATCTCTAAGTAAGTTAGGGGGACTTAGTAGTAGGTATAGGATTATCTTATATAGACTAGTTTATACTTAAAGCCTAGCTATTTTAGACTATAGTTTGTTTATTTCTATACCTAGCTTATCTTAATCTAAGTCCTTATCTAATTTACCTTTAGTAAGTAGTTTATTAACTAATCCTATAGAAGGTATAGTTACCTAAATTCTAGTATATCTTCGAATAGGTTCCTCTAAACTAGAGTTAGTAGTGCCTAATATTAGTAGTTATTTTATTTAGGTAGGTTCTTAATAACTTCTATATGTTTATCTTAGCGTAATCTAATATAGCTTTTTCTAAAGGTAATCTAAGAGCAGTAAATTATAGGAAATTCTAAATTTAAAGGCTTTAGTTGCTAGGAGGTCTCTAGAATCCTAACTGTTGTATTAAATAATAATTAGGACTAAGTCTTAGTTTATAATAGTAAGAGATCTAAATCTAGAGGTGCTTAAAAAAACTAAACAATATTATAATATTATTTAGAGGCTATTACTAGCTAATATAAGTTTTTATGTATAATGTAATAACGTAGAAAAATAGAGGTTTCTAAAGGATATAGGTATCTGCTATAAGGTGTATAGAAGCACTAGAATAGTTTATATAGAGAATTATTCTATAATTATAGGTCTTATATAAAAGAATACTTAAAAACTAGCTCTCTATTTCTATTAACCTTGTGCCTTTTATACCTTATAAGAGTTAGAAAGAATTAAAGTGCTAGCCTAGAGTGTAGAGTAGACACAAATGTAACGGCACTAAGTTAGTAATAAGCTAGAGAGGAATTAGATAAGGCTTTAGGTAACTAGTACGTTACAACTGCTAATATAGCAAACACTACTATTCTAGAAGGTTAAAAATAGATTTTAAATACTAGTTATTTAAGCTATATAGTTAGAAACTCTATAATTAGTTCCTAAAAGATATAGTTAGTATAACTAATTAACTACAAGCGTTAAAAAGAAATATTAGGATAATAATAACAAAGTTTAGTATAAATAGATTAACCCTAGAGACCTAGTTCTACTATAGAACTTAGTAGGATAAAATAACATATCTAAAGATAAGAAGCTAAGAAAGAAGTAGCTTAGGCTATACTAGGTGTTACTTAACAGGACATAGCTAGATAAGGGTACCTATTTACTTAAAGACCTTAATAAAACTAGTATACTATACATAGTTCTAGAGTAGAGAATATAGAAGTTCTGTAAGTGTTTACTAGAGAATATTTAGTTTAAAGAGAAGGGACTTATAAAGGTATAGAGAGAAGATACCTAGATTTAAAAATATAAGAATATGTTTTAACAGAGTAAATAAAGTAAGACTCTTAAGAATTTAAGCACCTCTATTCTAGTAAGTAAGGGAAGAGCACCTGCTAATCATAACTTTTAAAGTATTAAAGTCTACTCTTAACCTCTTATATAGAATAAAAGACTATAATATAATATATATAATAACTAATCTAACTTAGACTCTAATACTAAGAAATAGTAGAGTAGTCTATAGGGCAGACTGCTAAGAATAGAGGAGTAATACCCTAGCTACTAAAGCTATAAGCTAATTAGCAGTTAGTAGGTCTTACTAGTTAACTCCTAATTAGTAAATAATTAATACTAGTAAAGACACCTTAGCCTATATACTTACTAAGTATAGAGAGGGGTATAAGCTAATAGCTTATAACAAAAATAATTATTTATAAACAATTAATAATTATAGTAGGGAAAAGTAAGTAAGTAAAAATATAAATAGTAAGTAAAATATAGAAGAAAAGCAGGCCTATAGCTACCTAGGACACTCTTAAAGCAGCGCTACTTCGTTACTTCTAATTCTCCTTTCTATAATATTATCTTATAACTTCTTAATATCTACTTAACTATATATAAATTTTATAATATTATAGCAACTAGCAATTATATAGAAAGAGCTAGAACTAGAAAAGAGAGTAGTGTAGTAGTTATTAGTTTTAAAGGCTATTAAGAATAAGGATATTACTAAGGTTACTAATATCCTAATACTATACATGTAGGGATCTACAGCTAGCTAGCTTATAATAGAGATTACTTAAGAAGAGCTATAGGCGCAGAGAGAAAGGCTTAACTTTTAGATAAGTACAGCAGTTACTAAGTTTAATAAATTAGCAGTTATAATACACCTAATGTTAGATATTATCTAGTAAACCCTAAGCTTTATTGTAAAATACAGAGACATAAATAACTTTAATAGTTAATACCTAGCAATCTAATTAGCAATAGACTATAACTAGAGGAAGATAAAAGAAATAGTAAGAGCTATAAAATATATCTATAAAAATAAGAATAGTAAAATATTTTTAGTAAATATAGTAATACTATACTGCCTATAGTCTACTAAAGAGTATATAATACTTAACTTAATTATATACTATATCTACTAAGTTAACACTAATAATCTTACTAAGTTTATTAACCTAGTAATTTACTAACGACTATCTATACTATAAAAGAAGAAGGATAAGTTCTATAATTTAAGTAACTAGATTATAGTCTATTAAGCTCTTAATATACTCTACTAGAATATAATAAACTTTATTACACACCTATATAATAAGAATAACCTACTTATAGTAGAGGTAAAAGTACTAGGTAAAGGCGTACTAAAGCTAAAAGTAGTAGAGTAGAATATATGCCTAATTAGGGACCTAACTTTAAAAACATACTAATAGTAGATATAAGCACTTACACTATAGAAGACCTAACTACTAGCACTAATCTTTAATCTAAAAGGTGTTAGAACACCCTACTTACTAAAGGGGAAAATTACTTAGAAGTAGGTAATATAAAATACTATAATATTTAGCTTTAGGAACTTTCTTATGCTAATATAAGCAGCGCTAGAGTATATTCTTAATAGAGTTTAGACACTAGCCTCTTTAGTATTACTATCTAGATTATAGTTACTTACTTAGCTAGTAATAAGTATAAGGACTGTAGGCTAATTAAGTATTTCCCTAGAAGGATTATCCCTTATTTTAACAAGGTTATAGACTAATACTAGGCTATTCTTAATAGGTAATAAAATCCCTAAGGATATTATTAAAAGCATTAAATAAAAACACTAAGGTAACCTGTTGTCTATAGCACCTAATAACCTTAACTAGATAGCCTCTAAGTTAGATATTAATAAAATAGAAAAGTAATACTGTATAATTAATGTAATCTATAAGCACTAACAGTCTAGATAAATATAATATAGCTCTGTTACTTTAGTACTAGAGGACTATTAAACTAGGGAACAATTGTTAATTAGGCTATTAGAATTTAGATTATTTTAAGACAATATAAGCCCTAAAGTTAACTACCTATTTATATTAGACGTTTAGTCTATATAGAAAGACATATAGATTAGTAAAGATATAATAAATAATATCTAGGCTAGCGCTAAGTGTAAATACACTAATAGCTAATCTACCTTTATTCTTCTCTATATAAAGATTAGTTAGAAGCTTCTTAAGAATCTAGAGTGTATAACGCTCCTAGATGTATAGGTCTAAGAGTGCTGTAAGAGAGAGAAAACTTAAAAGAAAGAACATACTAGTAGAAGAATAAATACCTACTATATAGTTAACCTATTATAAGTTTACTTTCCTTATTTCTAGTACACTGCTAGTAAGTTTAGCTTACTAGTCTGTACTCTTAATACTACTATAATATTAAACCTACTTATATTAATATATAAGGATAAGATTAGCTAGAAGAAGTAGAGAAGTAACCTAAAAACTAGAATTCTATTCTAAGAGTAGTACTGTGTATTAAACACGATAGATAGTCTATAGTTCTATTAATTCTGCCTAGATCCTATAGTTCTTAACCTTAACTAGAGTAACTATATTTCTAGGCACCTATCTTAATAATTTTAAGCTAAGGTAGACAGTCTAAACTAGAAGGGTACTATTATTGTCTCTGTGTTTACCTCTATATTTAAAAATAATTTAGAACTCTAGAATTAAGTAGATAAATACTTTAATATATATAACTATTAACGTACTCTATAAGCAAGCTGCCTACCTAAGCAAGCTGCCTACTTTTACTAAGACTACACTAACACTATAACTACTTCGTAATACTATAGTATACAGTAGTAATATACTGTACTAAATAGTAAGCTATACTAGTCTATAGTACTCTACGCATCTTTACTATATATTTGCGTATTATGCCCTGTCTTACTATATATACTACAGCGCCTTAAAGACTAAGTACTCCTATTAACGCATAACCTCTTCTTTACCTTCTTCCTATTACTACAGGCCTTAAACTCCTTTAGAGTAGTTAGCCGCACTCCCTTACTAAACGTTAGTGTCCCTTTACGCTAGGTTTGCTTTCTTTTATGTAATTTACGATGTATAGCAGCCTTGTTAGCTACCTATAGGTTAGTAACCTAGTTACGCACTAAAACTAGTAAATGCGCTATTAGCTCTGCGCCTTTAGTAAGCTAATTAAGGGCGTTAACTATAGGCGTTAGTAAGCTATTAGCGTGTCTCTAAATCCTCTCTCGAATCAGATTTAATTAAGACCTAAATTCTAGGGTGTTGCTTAGTGTTTTAGACTTCTATATGCTGTTGTCTATAGTAGGTAGTATTAGTATGCGCAGGCGTACTTTAAGCTTTAATATTACAGCCTCTAGGTTAAATAGGACTAGACCAGCGCCTCTAAATCCTCCTTATATGTTGCTATTAGTAATTAAAGCATTAAAAGCAGCTTTAAAGCACGGCAAGAACTTAAGTTTAGTAATACGCGTGATCTTGCTGCGTATTAGCTGCTCGGCTTAGCAGCTATAGGCCTTCTTTAATAGAGAGAAACAACCTACGTTAAGTAGCTGTAGTAGGTGTAATAAGTGTAGAGGTATACACAGAGTAATAATCTTATACTCCTTATAGTACTAGTAGAATTTAACTAAGTTGTAGCTCTCGTAGCCGTCTAGAATAAGCAGCTAGTAGCTACTAATAGTGTGCGCCTTTGTGTGCTTATTAAAGTACTTTAACTACTTAACTCTAAGCTTATTATTAGTCTAGCCATTGTTAGAGACATTAAGAACCTAGTTGTTAGGTATACTGGGCTCCTTGTACTAGGCTAAGAGGTAGTACTTACTAGAGAAGATAATAAAGGGTAGGATAGACTAGCCCTTTGCATTAATGCCCTAGATAATACTTATCTACTTACAGTCGCCCTACTGTAATGTCTTTAGTCTCCCTTAACGCTTAGAGCCTGTAATAACAGCTTCTGTTAATATAGTGCCTATTATAAAGCTAGATTTGTTAAAGTTATAGGTGTCTTTATCTAGAATACTATACTTAGCTTTAGTATTCTCTATAAGCTAGAACTAGTTGCTAATTACCTTAGGATCCTTATAAAGCGCTCTCTTGTAGTCGTACTTGCGATTAAACTTAACTTTAAGCTCTAGCCGACGTTTAACAAAGTTAGCAGCCTAGTTCTTGCTAACAGGGGTCTAATAGCGCTTAGTAAGCAGAGAATTGGCTATATCCTCTATATTAGCAAGCTAGGGCAAGTATCCTTGCTCGTCTAGCTTCAGTACATGCTGGACAATTACCTCCTCTTTAGTGCTAGTTATCCTTATTATGTTAGGCTTGCAATCGCGTTAAGAGAGCCTTTCTGCGCGTTGAGTGTCTAGTGTTCTTTTAGGAACTTTGTAGATTGCTGCTGCGTGTTGCATGCTTAGCGTTACGTCTTACTTAATTACCTAAAGAGTAAGCTGTATATCAGTTTTATTAAAAGGCTTTAGTAGGTTACTGCGTTAAGGCATTATAAGTTAAGTAAAGTTTAGTGTAGTCTTAGTAAAAGTAGGCAGCTTGCTTAGGTGGGCAGCTTGCTTATAGAGTACGTTATACTTATATAAAGTATAATAAAAATAATCTAGAGTAGTATATAATTATATACTACTCTATAATCTAGTAACTAGTAAGAGGTAATCTATAGTACTAGCTTTACTATATAGTACTCTATTAATAAACTAACTTAATCTTCTACCTATACTACACTAAATACACTAATTCTAGAGATTAGACGTTCTTTAAGTATATAGATTATAACCTCTATAATACTATAGAGTTAGGTAGAGAAATAGACATAGTATAAGGCTTAGTATCCTTTAATAATAAGGATAAAGACAACTATACTATTACTCTAGAAGGCTCCTATATTTTAGTTCTAGAATACTAAGCTTAGAGGATAGATAATAGAATTAAGTAACGTAATAGTTATATTAAAAGGTAGATAGATATAGTTAACTACCCTAAATTAGTATAAGACGTAGTAGGTACTAAGTAGAAGAAGTATCCTTATAAGTATAGGGACGTTAAGATCTTCTACCTAGCACTACTATATAGTTCTACTAGACTATCTATAATATAACGCTAAACTATACTTCTTTAGTACGTACTAGTAATTAAGGATAGAGAAACTATAGAGGTCTTAGAGATAGAATTATATAAAGATATTACTAGTTCTTATTAGATACTTATACTAGGACCTTTATTACTATTAGGTTACTTAAATAGGTATAGCAGTACTCTCTATGCTTTCCTAGCAGATATAGTACTAACTTTCTCCTTCTATATTTCTAAAGCTATCTATTACTAGGCTTAGTATAACTCTTACCTAGTCTAGTAAGGAAAACTTAGTATTTTTAGTCTTAATAATAAGAAGCTTATAAAGTTTCTTTAGAAGAGTAGAGATAACAATATTACTATAGTAAAGAGGCATTAGCAGTAGGTAAAGATGTCTAAGAAATATTGCTTTAGTGCTAATAAAGAGTTAGGTATCTCTAATTAATTCTTTAATACTAATAATAGAGTAGTACTAGAATATAAGAAGGAATAGAAGTTATAGAATAGACATTATACATAGAAAGGTACTCTAGATAATTTATTTAATAGTCTAACTATTAACGTAATAGAGGCTACTACCTAGATAATATACAAATTAGGTAGTACTCTAGACTAGAGTTTATTAAGACACATACTAGACTCTTCTAACTCTAAGCTATTAAGGAACTCTAGTTAATAACCTACTTAGGAAACTAGGGCCTTAGTAAGATTGCAGAAATAGAGAGGTAGTAAGAGAAAAGAGTAAGCGGAGTAGTAAAGGAGATTAGTAATTAGTTTAGAGTTTAGTTTTAACTTAGTTTATTTACTTAATAGGGCTAAGCTCTTAGAAGAGAGAGGTTTATACTAGAGTATATAGTAAATACCTTAGTAAGAACTAGAATACTTAGCTAGTATATATAGTCTAGCTAGTAGAAAGGTATAAGAAGCCTTAGTAGTATCTATTAAGGCTTAACACCTATAATAATAACTAGAAAACACTTACATATAGAATATAATTACTATTATACTTATCTCTCTATTTCTTAATAACAATGTTAATAAGTAATCTTTCTAATGTGCCTGCTAATAAAATACTTTAATACTTATACTAAAACAATAGTATAGGATTATTAGTAGATAACTACGTTATAGAGAAGTAATCCTACTTCTAAAAAGCTTTATTAGGATGTACTAACTTACTTAAGCTAGATGAAGAGTAGATATAGCAAAGCCTCTTAGGTATAAAATAGCTATCTATACGTATACTATTATAACTATAGGTTAGTTCTTTAGTACCTAGTTATGAAAGGCTATAGGACTAAGTATCTTATCTAACACCTTAATTTATAAGCCTATAGACAAATTAAGAATCCTACTTATACTTTATTAAACCTCGTATTATATCTATACACTACCTACTAATAAAAATAAAAACTCGTATTCTTTAAATCTAGTATACTCTACTTTAGCCTTTAAAATAGAGCTTATATAATTAGTTATTAATAACAGCCTCTTATTTTAAACAACTAAACGGCTGTTATTCTAATAATTTACCTACTTTCTAAGGCTAGAAGCTGTAAGAACTACCTGTTGTAAATTTAGCTAGATGTTCTAGAGCTAATTTAAGGCCGCTAAACACGCTCTTCTCTAGGATCTTAGATTAAGTACTAAACTGTCTGTTATATTAGATGCCTAGACTATAAGTAATTACCTTAGTGTTCTAGCTATTAAAGGTTACTATATAAACAGGAGCTAAAAATTATAAGAATCTTTTTTAGACTTTATTCCTATATGCTAAAAACATACAGAATCCTCTTTAGTATAGTAAGTTCTCTAACTTCTTTAGAAAACTTAAACTACAAAATAACTGCTTACTATTACTTATAGTAATGTTAGAAGTAATAGTACTTTATTATAGACCTTAGAGAGGTTACTATAGCAGAATAACATTACTTAGAATAGTAGAGAGAATACTATTCCTTATGTTATATATATAATTAACCTTATTATATAAAATATTATATATTATCTCTAAATTAAGGTATTACTAGAACTTAAGTATGTATAAAGACTGCAGTAACGCTATATTAGAGGTATTAAATCAGCATGTCTATACTAAAATCTCTCTAGTAGGTAGAAGTTATTTATTTTTTAATTTTATTATATACTAAGTGTTATATAGATCTAAGCTATATATATTATAATAGATCTATTACTATAATAATTTAAGAGGTTTCTTACGCTAGAGAGTAATATTCTAGTAAATTATTAACTATTAGTATAGAACTCTACCTATAATATATATAAGCGTATACTAAAGCTTTAGGTCTATATTAATAAATAGTTAGAGTAAGAAATTACACTAAAGGTACTAAGCTATAGGAAAGGTGCTTCTATATATAATAAGGTAGTAGAAGCTAATTTTAAAGATCTTAAGAAACTTTAACTAGTAGTAACTAAGTAGTAGTACCTGTAGGCTGTTATAATAATGCTATAGTACTTTAGAAAGATATCTAGTACTCTTAGTAAGACTTATAAGCCTTTTATCTAGCATATCTAGCTAATATATAACTAGCTATTTAATTTCTTAGATTAGATAACTAAAGAGCTTAGTAATAACCTAGGTTACGCTAATAACTTTAAATAGCTAGAAGTTGTAAAAGCGGCTGCGTAAAAGGGTTATGTTAAGCTATCTAAGTACTATTTAAAAACAGAGGATAGTTATAAGATCTTATTTAACTATGTAATAATTTTAGATCTAAGCTAGAAGCTTACAATATATATAGTAATGCTATTATAGTAGTTTATTATATACTATTACTAACTACGTTATAAGAATAATACCTATAAATTTTAAGATAAGTATATATACTAATAGTAATTCTTATAATACCTATATTATTATTATAATAATAATAATTTAGATTATTCTATATAAGTAGTTTCTAACCCTGTTTAATAGTTAGTAGAAAATAATTAGTTCTAAAAACCTACTATATTAGTCTAGTAAACTAATAGAAGCTTCTTATCCTATAGTTAGAGTTTAATCTACCCTAATAATAATAAGGAGGTAGCTTACACCTGCTAAGAAGAAGAGGCCTATTTTAGTACCTCTTGTATATAACAGAGAGATAAATTTAATCTACTAGACTAGTAGAAGGTTAACGCTATAACTTATCTATAATTTACTTATATAGTAAAAGATATACTTATAGTACTAATAATAGAATTTAGAGTTAAATAGGTGTTTAACACAGCTAGAGATGTAATTAGAGACTAATAGCACAGGTTATCTACTACTATAATACGCTAGATTATAATTCTAAAGGATTCTCTTACTTTAGTACCGATATAAGAGGGGGAGGAGGCAGCTTTAGATAAGCTAGATAATCTCTTTAAGCTACTAGCTTATTCTAGTCTAGAAATATATGTTATAGAAGAAGAGTAATACGGTAGTAGTACTAAAGAAACTAGTCTATTAACTCTATCTTAGTAAGAACAGCGGCTATAAAAGAGAGTAAGGCTACTACTATATTAAGATATATAGTTCTATAAAAAAAGTAATTATAATAGAGAAAATCTTAGAATTCTATCTCCTATTTTTTTTTTAAGATTAAGTTCTATATATATACAGCATTTCTAAGTAGTATACTATTAAGTGTGTTATCTATAGTATTATAGAAGATTAGGTAACTCTAACCTACTCTACCCTACCTCTACCTAACCTCTACCTAACCTCTACCTAACCCCTACCTAACCTCTACCCTACCTAACCTCTATCTCTACCTAACCTCTACCCCTACCTAACCTCTACCCCTACCTAACCTCTACCCCTACCTAACCTCTACCTCTACCTAAGGTCTGTGCAGACTATACCCTACCTCTACCCTACGCTAGAGGTACCTCTACTCTACCTCTACCTAACGTCTGTATAGGCCGTACCTAACCCCTACCTAACTCTAGAGTACCCTCTACCCTTTTACCAGCGTACTCTCTACTAATAGTAAGCTCTAGTGGTTACAAACCTCTAGTAATACCCTAGAATTTAGGTCTTAATTAACTTTAATATAAGAGAAGTATAAGAAGTAGTAGGGTAGCTTACTATATTCTGTTCTAAGCGCGCTTAAGCACTACGTAAAGAGAGGAGTAATTTTATCCTATAGGCTAGTTTTAGCCTAATAGGAAATAAGTAAGCTTTAGGTAGTAAATAAGGCTACTACGCAACAAAAATTACATAAAAGAATGCAGGTTTAGAAGGAAGAGACTCTAATAGTTAGAGATAGGTAGTGACTAGTAGCTCTAAAGAAGTTCAGGGCGCGTAGTAATAGAAAGAAGCTAAAGAAGTAGGTGCGTACTAAAGGGGGTAAACTATCCTAATAATACTGTATATTATGTAACTAGAGAGGATATAACACGTAAATATGTAAGAATAAGGTAGTAGAGGTATCTAAGTAATATTACAGCTTGTTTTACCTTATACAGCGCTAGTTTATAGTATTATAGGCTATAATAGAGGGAAGTTTAGTAGAGGCTTAGTAATAGTAATTAGTTTACCTATTAATTAGCTTACCTATAGGGTAAGTTATAATAGTCTTAGACTTACATAGGATATTAAACTTATTAATTATCTTATACTAAAGATATAAGAACTAGTATTATAGCCTTAGACCTTCTCTAAGCCTTAAGTAAGATAGGATAATTACGTGCTCTATAGATATATTAGAAGAATATATAATATATTACCTCTATAAGAGATATAATACTATATTAACCCTTATTATATTCTACTCTAAGGCTAGTCTATAACATTTGTATCTCTTCTTTTAAGAGAATAGCTAGCACTTATACTATATTAGCTAGCTTCTAGAATAACCCCTTAGATAAATCTGTCCCCTTAACCCTTTAGAAATTTATAGTCTAGATGTTATAGTTTATAACAAACTTATAGTAAGCCTTATTAGCTACTAATAAGCGTATAGTATTACTTAAGTATAATAACACTATTATATACGTATTTATAGAGTCTCTAGTATAAATAGCTAATACCTATACTAGACCTACGTCTATAGTCCTATTATCCTCCTTAGAAGTAACACTATACCTATTAACGTCTACTCTAGCCCCTAACCTACCTTATAAAGCGCTGTTTTTAGTATCTACCTTAGGCCTATATACCTCTATATAGACGTCTATAGCCTATTAGAAACCTCTTCCTATAGGTAAGGCCTTTACTAGGGATAAATCCTTATTCAAGGTGTAGTAGGTTATAATAGAATATAAGCTATAGGTAGATATACTCTTTATTAATAGGCTATAGAACATGTTTACCTTTATATAGTCCTAGCTTAGTATATCTATATAATAAGATATAGCTTTATTCTATAAGATTAGGGGTATCTAAGGTGTATAGAGCCTAGAGGACTTCCTAGTATACCTAGAATTCTGCTACAGCAACAACTATAGCTAGGAACAGGCCTAGGCAAAGCTAGAAAGCGTCTATTAAGGTTCTAATAAGTTGTTCTTAGACTTTTTTATCTAGTTTAAGCAGCTGCTAGTGCAAAGTGGCAGCCTCTACTAGAACAGAGAATAATACCTATTAAAGCTCTACTAGGCTCTAAACGTAAACATCTATAATATAGTAATAAACTAAATAGTAACTTATATAGATTATAATATAGCTATTATAGAGTATAAGTCTAATACTATAGACATTAAGACTATAGCTATAGAAAACTAGCTACGCTATACTTCTACCTAGGCGCTGCCTAAGTATAATAAGAACAGTAATATTAAGATAATAGTTATGTCTATAGTTTACACTAGTAGTAGTGCTAAGCGTAGGGGTTAGAAGTAGTCTACTTCTAACTAGGCTATATAGGTTCCTAATAAGGTATTTTAGTAACACTAGAAGGCTAACCTATATACCTGTTGTAGTAAAGAGGGATATATTTACTATAATTATACTAATACAGTAGTAACTATAGTATAGGTAGTAATAATCTTAGGTAAGAAAGAGGCTGGTTTATATAGGAGAAACTAGCTACTTCTAATATAAGTCTAAGTTAGAAGTGCTATAGAAGTATATTAGTAAAGGAGACTACTTATACAGGGGCATTATAGGCTTTTAGAGAAGCTATTATAGACTCTATAGACAAGCCCCTATTCTATATTCTATTATTTATTAATAGGGTAATTTAGGCTAACGTGCTAGTAGACTTAGAGTATAAATACTTTAGCGTAGTAAGTAATAACTTTACTACGCACTTAGAAGGAGACTTTATTAAGGTGCTGCTATAACGCTTAGCGTAAGTAGTAGGCACTAGTAGAAAGTCTATAATCTTCTGTTTAGTCCTGTTTAGGTATAACTTAGATAGGTAGCACTTATAGGTAGTAGCCTACGTAGTACTAGGTCTAAGCTAGGATGTTATTTTAGGGAAACCCTAGCTCTAATAAGAGGGTGTAGTATTAGACGTAAAAAAGAGCACACTAAGAATATAATAAGTAGGGAACCTTATTATCTATAAATCCTTACAGTGTATAGTAAACGTTTACGTAGCTCTCCTATTAGTAACTAAGTTTAACAAGACCCTAGCTAATAGGCTCTAGAAGCGCCTGCCTAGGGACTAGTTTGTCTCTACAAGCCTCTACAATATTACTAAGATCCTCTTAGTTTAATCCCTAGGAGCGTAAGGGACAGCAGAGGAGGTAGACCCTCTTCCCTCTAAGTTAGTCTAGTTTTAGGACCTATTTAATAAGAGTAAGGTCTCTAGCCTTTTCTTATATAGGGGCTAGATAGATTACTATATAGAGTTATAACGTAACTAGTCTAGAAAGAAGAAGCCTCTACTCTAGGGCCCTCTATATAATATACTAAGGGACTAGCTACTTAAGCTATAGAAATAGGTGTTAGCACTAATAGATAAGAGGTAGATCTGCACTTCCTCTTCCCTAGTAGGGGCTCTAGTCCTGCTAGTTAAAAAGTCCTCTAGCAGGTAGCGTATGTGCGTAGACCATTACGCACTTAATAGTATTATAATTACTAACTAGTACCTACTTTCTTTTATTAAGGAGACCTTGCATATACTAGGGGGTGCCTACTAGTTCTCTAAGGTTAATATCTATTTAGTATTTTACTAGATTTGTGTTATAGAAGGGGATAAGCACCTTACTACATTCTGTAAATATTTTAAGCTCTTTAAGTAGCTAGTCTGCCTGTTTAGCCTAGCTAGAGCACTAGCGTCCTTCTAGCGTTACATTAACAGCGTGCTTTAAAAGATATTAGGTAACTATACTACTGCGTACCTAGATAATATCCTAGTTTATAGTAGCAGGTCTAGAATAGACTACTTAGGGAAGGTTAGCAGAGTTCTTACGCTTCTACGCAATATAGGGCTGTATTTAGATCTTAAGAAGTGCGTATTTATAATAAAGAAAGTACACTACCTAGAATATATTATAGAAGCTAGAAAGGACTTTTATCCTAACTCTAAGAAGGTTAAGGCTATCTATAATTAGGAAGCCCTATAGTCTTTACACAGGGTCTATAGTTTCCTAAGGTTTACTAACTTCTACTAGGACTTTATCCTAGCCTTCTCTAATATTACTACTCTACTTAATTAACTTATAGGGAAGGATACCCTATTTAGGTAGAGGCAGGAGGAGGACGTAGTGTTCTACTAGCTAAAGAACGTATTTATAACAGAACTAGTCCTAGCCTAGTAGGACTCTAAGTAAGAAACGCTATTAGAGGTAGACTACTCTAGTAAGGCGCTAGGTAGCTACCTTTCTTAATAGTATAGGAAGGTGCTTTACCTAGTAGTATACTACTCTACTATACTTATAATAGAATAATAGAACTACACTATCTATAATAAGAAGTTAACTACTGTTATAAAGTACCTAGGGGTCTAGGCAGCTAAATTAGGGTCTGTTACTAGGCTGTTTACTATCCTAACTAACTATAAGAACCTCTAGTACTTTACTACAGCGCGTAGGCTAAGTAAGAGGTAGTACTAATAGGTAGAGGAGCTGTTAAAGTTCTATTTCTACCTTTGCTTCTGCCTAGGACACCTAGCAGCCTTACTAGATGCACTAAGCTGCTAGAAACAGGACTATAATAGAAGGTTAGAGAAGGTCTATAGAATAATAACCCTAGTTTTAGTATTAGTAATTAGTATACTAGGCCCTAGTATACCTCTACTTTTTATTAACACGTATATATAATTACTATAGAATAAAGGTATTTAGTAGGACGTAGGGTATATAGTATACCTGTCTACTATCTATAATAGAGCCTGCTAGTTCCCTTCTTAGGCTAAGACTACTTAGTAAATTATAGATTATATGCTTAGTACTTATAGTATACTACTATAGCGTAGGGTTATATAGGTTCTACGTTAGAAGCTACTTATAACTATAATAATCTAAAGGGTATATAAATCTAACCTAACAGGCTATCTAGGTGCTAACACTATATTCTATATTGTTAGACGTAACTTCTACTAAGAGGGGATATTATAGGATATTTAGTATAATGTCTATAACTACTACTGTTTTAGCGCATATATATTACAGCGCTAATAGTAGAGCTTACTCTAGCTATTACCTATTTCTAACTATTTTTAGTCCTAGATTTCTATAGACTTTATAGTTAACCTTCTTTAGGCTAATAAGAATATACTACGCTATCTCTTAGTTATTATAGATTACTTCTCTAAGTATATATAGCTTAAGGTAATAACTTCTATAACTATAGAATATTACGCTAAGGTCTTCTGTAACACGTAGTAGTAGTTCTAAGGCTTTTCTAGCTCTATAATCTTAAACTATAGCTTAGACTAGCTAGGATATTTTTAGATAATGCTATGTAGCCTTATAGGGGTAGACTAGCTACTCTCTACAGCCTACTACCTCTAGATAGACAGAGAGATAGAGTATGCTAACTAAGAGGTGTAGGCAGTCCTATAGGTTATAGTTAACTTTAAATAGAATAACTAGCCTAACTATCTTCTAGCCTACTAACTAGCACTTAATAATTACAACTCTTTAGTTACTAGGGTTAGTTCTAACCTACTCCTCTATAGGTATAATGTAGACTCCCTACAGATAACAGTGCTACTAACTATTAGCTAGAACACACTATAGAGATAGGCAGTCTATTTTCTAGACTACCTCTAGTAAGGTATAGAGCTTACCTAGGCAGCTATAGTATAGGTGTAATAACATACCTAGAACGTAATAGACTATAGCTATAGGCCTATAGAGTAGTACTATATAGAAGATAAGGTATAGTTTTCTCTCTATAATATAAAAACTAATAGGCTAAGCTAGAAGCTAGACTAGTTATAAGCCTAGTATAGAGTAGTTATAGTTCCTACCCCTCTAATAGTTACTTTAGATTTACTAGGTAACCTCTATAAGATAGTGTATATAGACCTACTAGAATATACAGCTTCTAACCTATTACTAACACAGTACCTATAGGAAAGTAGACTAGGCCTGCTAGTTATCCTAGAAGAGGATAACCTAACCCTAGCTAAATAGGAGGTAGAATCTATCCTAAAAGAAAAGAGGGCTTATAGGTAGAATAAGTTA